>NC_141470.1:39374661-40022923 GCF_009769465.1 Tauraco erythrolophus
AGATAACTACTTGTTCCCTCAATTTGACTTGAATATCATACTTTCGAAGCAACTGAACATGTGCAATGCGTGACCGAGTGTGTGCTGGCAGTTGTATTTCCAATTCTTCTAAGCATTGCCTTGATTTGTCTGGGCATAATCCATTGGTATATGAAGAATTTTGTTTAAATGAAAATGTATATTTTCCTACTTATCCTTTTTTGTGAGTAACCTTGTTTTTTCTCATCTAGTTCCCATCAAGTTCAAAAGAATGCTCCCATCTTTTTGAACGTTGCTTAGTGTGAAAAGGGACAGCCTCTTTCCAGATATCTCTGTAATCAAAAGGCACATAAAGTAGTCTTCAAAGTCATACCAAACCAATTCAAGACAATAAAATCTTCAGCATCATGTTTTGAAGTCCAGCTGAATCTCTTCAGCAACCTATGATGTCAGTGATATGCTGATCCTAGTGATATGCTAACCTTGGTGACATCCTCATTGTGATACCTTCTACGCAAATGAAAATCTTTAACATAGCATCAGCAATATAGCAGAAACTATCACTCTTAGTGTGTTCACTTTTAGTGTGTTCACTTTTGAACATTGTTAAACTTTGGACCAGTAAAGGAACAACAGTTTTCTTTCATGATGTCCCAGGAAGGGGACATTGTCATTTAAAGCTATAAATCTCATTGCCATCAGCTTGCTGATCCCACTGTTGCAAAAGAGTCCATCCACTGTATTGTATGGGCTGTATTTCTACTCCCATAAGAAGTTTTATTTCCTAGGTCTTTAAGGAGGGCTGATGCCAAAAATCGGTTAGAAATTTTGCTTTAGGGTAAAAAGAATAAAAAGGGAAGCAACTGTATAAGAAAAAACCATAACAATATGTAATCCCAATCTTATTCTACAACTTTATCAGCCTAAGCAAGCTGACCAGTTCTGTCCTTGGCAGAGACCAGTGTTTCTGACATATGAAACATAGGAATAATTATTGTTAGGCAGAGAATGAGAGGATTTTTTTTTTTTAATGTGTTCTTCAAAAAAAAAAACCTAACAAAAAAACATTTTGAAGCCATTCACAGTGCTGTTGCTTCATATGACAAATGCCAGATCACCAATATCATCAAAAACATAGGATTAAAAATGTTATAATAGACGAAAGCGCACCTTCAACTGTTATACTGATTGTCTTAGAAAAAGATCTGGCTTTGTACTAACCAGCAATAAATACCACGATCAGAAACTTTCACTGAGAGAAGTGCTTTAGAATCCTTAAGATTCAATGTCCAAGTAGACATTAAGCCAGGAACAACAAAAAGCACAGTTGTAGTAATCATAAACCATGAGGACTGTATAAATGAGGCTGACACTAATGGCAAAAGCTTCCAAAGAGTGAGTTCAAAGAGATCATCAGTTCGTTTCCTTTTGAGATCAAAGAAAGCTATTCATCCTGACTTGCAACTCCTTCTATTCATCTCTTTTCCTTTGATTATTTACTAGCTTTCTCGGATCCACAAACAAGGGAACTTGGGCCGATCTACTACCATAGGCTCCATGCACTGCTACTCCATCCTTGAAAGCCTTACCGAAACCTTGATCCCTTGTTATGCATACAGCAAGTTTTTCACAGAGAAAAAGAGATTTTCTCTCCATGTTCCATAACAGAAAGAGCCTCTTGACCAACAGCTTCATAGCCCTCTGCACTACTTCTAGTCTGTATGCCAGTATGCCACCTAATGATGGTACCCCCTTGAGGGTTTACAAGAAAAGGACCAAAATTTGAAAAAATGAAATAAACATCTTTATTTCCCCAGGAGAACAACTATACTTTCACTAATCTCACCTGTACCAGATTTATAAAACAATGAACATGAAAATAACCCCTCAAGTAGCCAACCATTCATTGGCTGTCTTGAAAAAGTTTCCAAATAGTTATACTATGATATCATGGCATATCTGACATACACAGATGAATATTTTATCTGGACCAGAAACTTAGACACCTTTATTGATTTCCACCACAAATTCAATAATTATCAGCTTTCTGCCAAGCCATCTTTGGAATGTCCCTACATCAACATTACTTTCCTAGATGCCATCATCTAGGAATCAAAAGTGTAACCTAAAAAACACAGTATGTAGAAAAAATATGAATCCACCTATTTCCATAAAATAAAAATCTGTACCAAGCTGTTAAAAGATGTAATATACAGTCAGATCCTTAAATAAGACTTTTGTTCTGAGCAGAACACTTGGTATGCTCATCTCAGTCATCTAAAGGGGGTTTTTAATCAATAAAAACACTCCTGTAAAAAGAGACACTCAAATACAATGTTAGGAATTACTTGACAGAAAATGCCGTTACTGATCCGAAATCCTTAGTTGTCATGTACCCTCCATACATGGAACTTTTAGAACATCAGTTACAGCCTATAATAGAAAAAAGATTCTAATTTGAAAAAAAAAAAAATCTTCCTAGAAAAATCTTCTCAGAACCACCCATCCTAGCGTTCAAACAGCCCTCTAGCCTTGCTGTCTAGCCTTGCTGAGCCTTATCAGTAGAAGCAAACTGTGCAATACCAAATACATTTACTGGATCAAGAGTGTGCCTAAGCATGAAATGGAAAACTTGCCAAGACATCTCTAAATTAAATAAACCTTACAACAGACCTATTTAGCATCTTTGTATTCTATACCAGCACTTCCAGGGTGGCAATACATTTCGAGGGCTTTCTTGGTAGCTTTGCAAGTGAAACTGAGCCACCGGTATGCCCTAGATTTAATGGTACAGAAAGTCTGTGAAGAACAAAAATTATCCAGGTAAACGTTTCTAATAAA
The DNA here is from genome assembly GCF_009769465.1 of Tauraco erythrolophus. Classification (NCBI taxonomy): domain Eukaryota; kingdom Metazoa; phylum Chordata; class Aves; order Musophagiformes; family Musophagidae; genus Tauraco; species Tauraco erythrolophus. Next base: position 39,377,482 of record NC_141470.1, read on the forward strand.
ACAATTGTTCTGTAATCTCTCAGTCATGATCCTTAAGGGAAACTCACAAAAATATCTTCAGAACGTGAGAACGAGGATTCAAATTTGTAATTCTACTGTAATTTTTGAAAAGTAATTCTACTAAAAATATACAGTAGTTTTGTACACTGTAATCTTCCTTAACTTCTATAAGCTTTAGAGGCTATAACCTACCTGTCTTAGTGTCTCTCCTAAGTTTTATCTTCTCTTTCTAGCCCCTTACCTTCTCTCTTGAAATCTTCATAGTTTCCATAGATACTTATGCAGTTCTCCTCACCTTGTATTTAGCTTCAAAAGCTGTTGTGTTTGTTTCAGAGCAATCCATTTTTGTGGTTTAGCCCAACCGGCAGCTAAGGCACCACTCAGCCGCTCACTCACTCCTCCCCCTCAGTGAGGTGGAGAGGAGAAAAAGGTAACAAAAGGTCTGAGGGTCCAGATAATAAAAGGGAGAGATCACCCACCGACCATGGCCCTGGGCAAAATGAACTCAGTTTGGGCACAAATCAATTTAATTCATTAACAGTTTATTCAGAGAGGATAACAAGGAACAAAGCCAGATCTTAAAAACACCTTCCCCCCACCCCTCCCTTCTTTCCAGCTCTACCTCCTTCCTCAGTGGCACAGGGGAATGGAGAATGGGGGTTGAAGGTCAGTTTGTCACACATTGTTTCTTCTGCTCCTTTCTTGAAGGAGGAGGACTCCTTACACTCTTTTTCCCTGCTCCAATGGATCCCCTCCTCACGGGACAGTCCACAGACTTCTCTGACATGAGTCCTTCCCACAGGATGCAATCCTTACCCATCAGATTGCTCCAGTGTAGGCTTCTTCCCCATAGAGTCATAGCTTCTTAGGGAGCCGCCACCCTCTCTGGCATGGGGCTCTCCACAGGCTTTAGGTGTCTCTCTGCCTCATTGTCAGCCTCCAGCAGCTCACGGAGATCATTCTCTACAACTTCCTTCAGGCATAGGCATCTCTGCTCCAGCGTGGGGTTCTCCATGGGCTGCGAGTGGATTTCTGCTCCACCATTAATCTCCACGGGCGGCAGAGGTGCTGCTGCTGTCTAACCACGGGCTGCAGGGGAATCCCAGCTCTGGCACACCTCCTCCCACTCCATCTTCACTGACCTTGGTGTCCGTGTGGCCATTTCTCTGGTATCTTAGTCCTCTTTCAGCTGCAGCTGTCCCGGGTCCAAGAAACCTCAGCAGTCCTGGCAGGACGAACTCCTCCCAGAGGGTGCCCCAGGAGTGGGGCGCTTCGGAGCTCTCCAAGCTGCGCCACTGCGGCCATCTCCAGCCAGGTCATCACTTGCCCAGGAGACTGGGGGGCAGGCCCCATCCCCCCCTTCTCTTCAGTATAGGTCCAGCCTTGGTTTAGACTCCTCTGTCCCGTTCTTAAATAGGGCATTCACAGAGACACTGATTGGCTCTGACCTGGCTTGAGGGGATGGAGAGGGTCTGACCTGGCCAGAGGTCAGTCTGACCAATTTTGGAGCTGGGGAAGCTTTTCACAGCTACTTACAGGGGCCATTTCTGCAGCCCCTCTGATGCTACCAAAACCCCATCACATAAAACTAGAATATCACCCAAATTATTTCCTATCAATATGCCCTTTTATTAATATTTTTTGCTGCTTCTTCATGTTCTGCTTCAGTATGTTTAAAGGAAGGGATCCTAATCAGGGTTCAGCATCTTTTTCAAAATTATGTATTCACTATTGGCAAATTTATGTAGGTCCACTACATTGTCTTGGCATTTTGGCACCACAAATCTTCCACCCCCCATCCCAGTTTGTTTTCGTTTGTGAATTTGATGCATGAGAGCCTGAGGGTTGAGCTCAGTAACTGAAACATTGTCTCTTTCTCTAGAGGTTCAGTTATGTGATTATTGTGACAGATTTGAAGTGCTCGTGTTCTTTCTCTTTGAATTTCCCTAGGTTAACTGTTTGTGAGCCATGCCATCCCATGCCCTAGATAATTAATCCCTAGACATTCTCGAACATATGCAGAAATGATGTTTTGATTCCTTGTGTAGCTGGTATTTCTCCTGAGTCGGTTTTCTCAAGTGCTGCTTGTGAGGACGCCTTGTGTTACAGTGTACCTACTGGGACGCTCATGTGGACCAACCCTTCTTCCCTCGTTTCCTACAGCTATCCTTATACTTGTTTGTTCATAATAGAGACACCTTCTGCTGTAGTCCAGTTTTATGGTTATATGGGAAGGTATCCAAAACTTACCAGGTGTTACAAGGCATCGAGTTAGTAATTTCTTCACCTTTACTTCTCTGCAGATGTACTCTTCTACTGAGACACCAACATCTCCTGATAAGCGTGACTCTATAATTTTTCTGTAGTACTGAAAGTAAGTTCAAGCTGAACTGATTGTGATAAATTGGTACCGTCTGTACCATTACATACTAAAATAGTATTGAACCTCAAAAATACGTCAAACCTCTTTTTTCCAAGGATCTTTTGATACTCCAGTTCTGGCATCTGTTTTTGCTGTGAAACCTCTTTGCTTTTAGCTGTTTTTTTAACTGCTGAAACCATAGTCAGTTGAGTTGGGAAATTCAATCCAAAGCACTGTGCTGCTTTTCAGACTGTTTTCCTTCTTGCAGTCTTTCAGTGCAAGCAAACCACATGACATCTGTCTCCCTCAGGCAGTGCAAGCAGAGGTAGTTGTCTTGAGACCCCTTATGGGTTGTTTCCGTGGCTCTTGGTGAGATCATCTACCTTTTAAGGACACAGGTTATTAGCTGTTTCCCACTCTTTCTTCTTGAATTCAAAGGACCACAAATAATTATCATCCTTCGATTTCTGCTGACCAAGCTTCCTTTTGCTCCTGTAAAAAGTTGAAAAAATCATTCTTTCAAGACGGCATTATCATCGTTTGTTAGAGAGGCACAGCTTTCAGCTCAACTCTAGGTAATGCTTCAGGAATTGAACGCATTTTATCCCTGAGTTCAATTGCACTGCTTCTCACCACAAACTCTATTAACCTAACAAAAAAAACAACCTTGAAATCCTGTGAGAGAATTCTGTTTCAGAATATTCTCTTAGTAGTTCTTTGTAATGAAACAGGACAACATTTTCAAAACAAGGAAACGTCTCTTAGTCAACCTGACTGTTGCGTTTTAGAGCAGCTTAAAATGGAAAAGCCAAGCTTACGTGCATGCCTGTGCCAAGAGATTTGCTTACCTTAGCCTTAAAGTGTCCAGGATTTGATATCTCTGCACTAGAGAGCAATTTTTGACAGTTCTTTTTTTGTTTGTTTGTTTGTTTCAAAGGCTAACCAAAGTGTTTTCAAAGCTTTACGTGGTTTTCCTCCATGACTGTTAGGCATTTGAAGTTAATTTCTGGTTATTTATCTTCTATTGTACCTCCAGATGATAGTTGCATTTATATTCTGAGTTTGTGGTGAATCTGGCGTGTTAATATATGAAAGCATGTTGTATATGACATTTTGTCATGCGTTGCTTCCTGAATCACTTCTCTTTTTCAGTAAACATAATGAAATAAAGTTGAGGTTTTGTAACTTGTGGTTACAGTCCAGGCAGGATTCAAAAATAAGAGCTGCGACTCCAAAATTCTAGTCAAGTTCATGTTGTAAAATTAGATACCTTTTTAGAGAAAATTACACATTCACTGTCAACTAGGTAAGGTTATTTTTCTCCTAGTGATTATACAGTGTTAGCGTGACCTGTTTCTCCTCTTTGCAGTTGGATCTGTATATGAGTATTGAATTAATTTTCCCCTAAATATACTAAAAACTATTTGTGAAATATTTTGTGGTCCTTGGAGATTAAAAGTACTGTGTAAATATAAGATGATTTGTTAGTATTAGGCAGAGAAGTTATTTTATTTTATTTTATTTTTTATTTTTATAATTATTTTTATACTTGTTTTACTGCAATTCTTAGCAATTACATTTGGTGAGAAAAGGATTATTTTGGTTTTTATGGTATGATACATTTCTTTTCAGTCTTTCTTCCTCTTTGCCATTTTATTCCCTCACTTCAATAATTTGACAGAGAGAGTTCTTCTGTAAGAAGCAAGCATTTTTCTGAAAAGTCACAAGCTTTGTATTATAAGGCATCTGTTATATTGGAATGCATTTTGATTTTTCCAGGCCTTCAAAATGAATTGGTAGCAAATAGAACAGAAATATGTGTACGTATATGAGTGGAGAATGAAAATACTTCCAGTTTAGATACACGTCTTGATTATTAAATATTTCCAATTCTAGTATCTTAATATTGTATGTTTATTTGTGTTGAGTTCGCTGGTTTACTTTAAGAATGTTCCTGTTTATTGTTAAAGCCTAATTCATGTCTGTGAAAAGATTTATTATTATTCCACAGAAGGAGGTCTTAAATAGCACATCTAAAAATTCAGTAAAATTTCAGAGTTTCACGATATTAAATATTTGTGATGAAGATTATTTTAGCTAATCGTGTCTGTTATCTACATATCTGATGATCATTGATACCTGTGTTTACGATCATTATTACCAAACCATCCAGTAACGTATCAGTAAAAATTGAGTTAGTAAATGAAAAACATTGTTTTATTGTGCAGGAAATATTTTATAATTAAGTATCTACAAAAGAAAATAATAATCTTGAAGCAAATGTTTGCAATTAATTTTTTAAAAAGTCATGATAGATGCATGAAAGCAAGAGAAGTATTACATAGAAGTGCAGAACAATGAAAATATCCTTTAAATGTGTGTCCTGATCTCTTAAGTTTCTTAGAGATTCTACTGCTCTTTATAAAATATTGCTATACGGTGTAATGATTTTTTTTTTTTAATGCTCAACTGATTATACTCTCCATCTTTGTTTTAACAAGACTCTTGGTAAAGAAGGGTAGGATAATCACTGGCATATCTGTAGAGACATCAGTTTTTAAGATAGCATTTTAATGCCAATCTGAATCCAAATCTTAAGGATGAACTAGATTAGCCACATGCTTAACTTCTAATTTAATGTTAATTCCTAGTATATATGCCAAGAGTTAGATGTAGCTTTCCTTTATACATACTTAATACAATCCAAAACAATCAATAGATGTAGATAAAATATATTAGATCACTGCTGTCTTCAATTATATTTCTGCTTAGCGTTCCTCATACTGCATTAGGGACCTGTAATTGTAGTACAGTGTAAGAATTATTGCGATGCGTTCCTTTGTACATTGCTCTGTTGAAAAAAATACCAACAATTGCTACTTATGTTAGACACACAGATGTTGGTAGTATATCCAGTGCTAAATGTTGTAGTCAGTGGGACTTTTCTCTTTAACTTCAGTGGGTCCATGAGCTGGCAAAGGTGCAAAAGGAAAGGAAAGAATGAAAAGGAAAATAGAAAGGACTAAAATTTAGAGGGAGAAGGTTGTGAAGAAACAACCAGTAATAAAATATATCAAATAAAACAAAGTAGACGGTCGAAAGGTTAAAGCTATGGGTTGAAAAGGGAATGTTAACAAAGGCCGGTTAAGAGGTTAGCTGTAGAATTCTAAAAAAAAAAAAAAAGATTAAAAAAGAGAGAGAAACTAAAATGAGTCAGACAGAAAGTAGGCAAAGTGGAGAGAAATGAAGAGGGAGAAGGAAATTCATCCTGCTGGAGATAGTTTCTCCTGTCACTCACAGATAAGTATTGCCTCTAGAAAGGTCAGTTCAGGCATTGCCAAATGACAGAAGTGATAGGGGAGAACCACATCATCTGATATAAGGTGAGTAAAATAGGGCTCAAGATGTAATTTTTATCATTGATAGGACACTGTTTACTTTGACAAATCTGTGAATTACCCCTTGAAATGTGTGGGGAGTTCTGGTGCATATGACTAACCACTTTTTCCTGCCATTTCTGGAGTTACAAATGCATGGTGTAGCATATTCTCAAGTGGCTAGAATGTTGAAGCCTTAGAAAGAAAATGATATTGAAAGAGGTACTGAACACCAGAATTTAGAAGTTAGGTAACATAGTTAAAAAATGGTTTGTGAAGTCTTAACTTACTTAAAAACTATCCTTTGTAAAACAGGTCACATCTTCTATAGAGAAAACACAACATTGTCTTGTTTGAGTGAAGATGTTGCTCCTGACTTCAATGCTGTGCCTACAATAGAACTGCTGTTTCACGTTTTTCTTTCTACGTGTATGTTTCCTTTCATTCTGTAACTGAGTGTTAGGAATTTGGGGTCTGAAGCTTTTTACAGAAATTAGTGTTTGGTGGTACTGATAGTAACAATAGGAAAAACAACCAAATGCCAAGTTATGTATAAAGCTTCAGGATTTGATTTTTGTGGAGATTAAAGTTGCTGTATATTTTTGATCCAGTAGATGATGTTAATAATTACCTGATGTTGCAGCATTTTCTGTGCATAATTGACGGAATAGGTAGTGAATCCTTTAGACCAGTTTGCTTTGCTCTTTTTGTATTTAAGTCACATGAGGTAATGTTGAATTTATGGTTAATTTCCTTTTACTTGAACACAACTGTTTTACAGGATAATTTCAGATTATATTAACAAACAGAAAGGGCATGGCAGAAAGAAAAGAAAGCAGCATGATAAACATTGTGACCTTCTAGTGAGAAACAGTATGGCATGCATAAAAGACTGCTGCATTAAATGGTGGAGGAGGGAGAAGGAAGTGGGTAATTATTTGTAGCAGTGCTTTTACTGTTGTTGGAATGAGACAGACTAACAGTGGCAGCAGTCATTTTGCTGAATCAAAGTCCATGTTAGTCGCATTATACACTGCCACAAAAGGTTGTTAAGGCTGGTATTAGCATGTACCACTGAGGACATTGGAAGGACTCGATCTGTCACACTAAATCGCCTTCTTGCCCTCAACCATTGAAGTCTCCAGCTCCTCTGACATGTTCTTTCATTAATGGCCTGGCCTTGACAACTGATCCTAATTGCCTCTGAACCGCACTTCATGTATTATTGGTGTCTGCCTGCCCTGGTTCATGTCAACAAGCCGCAGCATGCGCAGGGTGTGCCCGGTGCCTTTTGCTGAAATGATGCTCATATAGTCATTTACCTCTGAGGGTTTGGGTCTCACTGGGAATGAAGTATAAAGCTAAAGATCTTCCTGTCTCTTCTTAGTAATACTTTAATGTGGATCTGTGCTATGTACTTATTAGGCATGTATGAAGACTCAGTAAAGCATCAAGCCAATTACACAAGATTCCATTAAAGCATAAACTGTAAATGCAAAATAAAACTTGTCTGCATTTTAGTTACTGAGTAAGTGTTTGTTTATTCATTCTAAAAAGCCTATTCAACTAGAAAGTGTGGCTTACACTTCATTTTTCATAAATAAAAATTCTGCTATAATTTAATGTAATAGTATAAAAGAAATATTATCTGTAATATTGACAGAGTTCCTGTAGATTTAAATTTTCTGACTATATAAATAGGTAGGAAAAGGATACCGTTAGTTGGGATGTAAATTAAAGCAAAAACTATTTTAAAATCTTAATGCTCTCTCCTTTTCAATGAAACAGCTTCATAAATATATGTATTAATATTTCCAATAATTTTTTAAACATACATTTCATTTCACAAAGCAAGAAATTTTTTTATTGATTCTAAACCCTTTTAATTTTCAGTCTTGCAGATTGCATAAACTGTCATACATTTTATTTCTCCTTCTGCAGTGCGCATTGTATTTTTACTATGAAGTTTTATTTTAAAATCTATAATAACATATCTGCCTGCCCAAAACATTTATATATTTTAAGCATAGCTATGATTTAAAACTTGTATTATTTCTTCTAAGATTTTCTATGATTACCTCAGTCATCGGCAAGACTGAATAATTTGAATGGGGAGCCTTTTAAGCATGCAAGTTCTACCAGTGATAATAAAAAATAAATCACAGAAGCTCTTTGGTGCTAGGTATCATTTACCCTAATCTAGACAGTGACATTTGGGCCACTAACAGCATAATCATAGTTATTGCTACAAATTGCTCCATGTTTGAGTTTTAATGTTATAAGTAAATTATGCCACAGGATAAAATATATGCTTCTTTGGGAATTAAACATGTTTATTTCAGCAATGTGGATATGGAATACTAGGTAGATGGCAAGTTTCTTTCATGTAGTAATACTGCCACCTTCCGAGCCAGCGAAGAATGATTCAGAGATGTAGCTGGCTTCTATCCTAGGGACTTTCTGAACAGTGTGTTGCAGGTCGGTGGTTTGCTTTGAGTCAGCAGTATAACCTCCTAAAGTCAAAAGACAGACTCTCGTCGCTCGAGACTAGAAATTGCTTGAAATCTATTGCTGAAATTGTTTCAAAATCCGCTCTGGGAGGTAATTTACCTTTTCATGGAGATTGCACTCCTACTGTGGAAGTCTGGCAGACTAGAAGAAATAACCAGGGAAATTTTGTTAAAAAAGCTTTTGTAAAGATGTACTACCATTGAAGGCCAGAACCAAAAAATCATTCTTATTCTCTCTGCTCTGTCAAAAGACTGATCCTGAGTTAATTCTGATGCCAGAATTACATAGAAGGAAAGGTTGCTCAGTGGTTTTAGGGCTGAGGTGGCCACAGCTGGGATTAGAAGATGAAGGGGATTGTGAATGTTCTTTCACCATCATTCATTCAGACAACGTGCCCTTCAGCAGAACAGCAAGCCCTTCTGATTTTCTCGAATTAGGAAGATTAGCATGAAGCGCATAATGCAGGATGATGGAATTTGTCATAATTTGCATTGTCCTGGAAAGATTCAGTTTGATAGAGCGATGCATCTCAGAGCATGTCATGTCCCACGGGCAGGTCATGGAGGAAGCTTGGCAGAAATAATTTCGCGATATGTGCATCAGTTGTAAATGCCTCATAACCAATTTGTCAAAAAAGAAAAAGAAAAAAAAAAGTGGAGGTCAGGAGAGTTGAAGGAGGTGGGCATTTGCCCAAACACACGTGAAAGTTGGATATGGTAACGGTAAATTAGACTTGTGTCATTTTGGAATAAGACATGATTACATGCAATAAATGAACACATTGACTAGACACTTGACAGGTTGCTGGTACAGTTTTTGTTTCTACAGTGTGTAAGAAAGGTAGATCTTTCACTAATTGAGTTATGAAGTTTATTTATTAAAACTCCTTAGAGAAATTATCAGACACAAGAGCTTCAGGATCGGTTTTCTGAGCGATTGCTTCTGACCTTGATAATGTTCCCAAACTGCAGATAGAAAAGGATAATCAGCATGTAGTTGACAAAACGGACATGACAGTGTTACTTATATGCTGCGGCATTTCTGGAAATAGGCATGTAGAATTCAGACAGGCAAGGAGAACACACTTATTTACAGTAGCATAGCAAGAAGAAAAGGTCCAATGTCATGAATTGACCATGGTTTATTTATGGACCATCTGACAATGAAGCAACAGTCTTTGATATTTAGAAATCTCTTCTGCCCAAGAACATTATAACTAGTGTTCATAGGTTATGCTATTTATCATTTCAATATCTGGTTCTACTTGAGGAAGACATTTTGCAATGTCTCCTTTATTTGTCTTTCTTTATACATTTCAAACAACAGATTAATGCCGGTGGTTCAGTAACACTGATCTTTTGTGACAGTTGAGCATTTGCGAGTCGAGGGTCTAATAACAAAATCAAAACAAAAAAGGGAAAAATAAAAAGGAAATTGTCGCTTCTAAGGACCTACTTTACTGTCTGTGGGATTCAAATAATTCTTCCTACCTGAGGTTGATCGTCAGGCTGCTGTCTTTCAGATGGTTATTACTATAGAATTCTGATTTTTGAAAACTAAATTACCTTAGGGTACAACTTAACATAAATAAACCTTTCAACACCCACTACGTGGAATCAAGATACATGTGAAACTAATAATACTGCAGTATCATAATTTGATCAAGTGTGTTGCTGTGGGTTTTTTGGAAGAAAGTATTTTTAGGCTTCTGCATAAAAAGCACATTTTAATAATGTCAGCCCAAACCATTCAAAATAATTTTTTGTCTGCAAAATAGTAGCTCTCTGTATAGGTTCTGTAAATTCTTGATCTCCTTCTTTTCCATAGTTTACATCTTTGATTAAATTTTCAGACAAATTGCTCTGCTAGTCAGAGATCATAATTGATGTGTGGTACCAGTGAAGAGATATATGATTTCTGTAACAAGAAAAGGTTCCTACATTTTGTCTAGAGATTACAAAATGAACTGAATTGGAACCCCTGATCCTGTATTATTTAGTATTGCACTGTACATGGTGAAGGAAAACAATCTTTAGAAGCCAGAATGTGTTTTTATTACTTTGCTGAGTGATATATGCTGATTATATTTTCTAAATGCCGTAATAAGTAGTCTTTGCATCTCTGTATTTAAAGGTTGGTTAATATTTTACTCTTCAGATACACTCTGGTAATTTTTGAGAGAAAAGCAACAAGTGTTTAGATTTTCTGTAATTTCTGTACTGATGTTTCTCAGGAAAAGTTTTGCACTGTCTGCTAACCACTTCACTTGAGTCGTATAGCTTGACTTTGAGTTTTGAAGGCTGATGGTGATGAGTGAACAGCTTTGATTTAGTAAGTAATCTTTAAAAACCTCAAAGCAGAGAATCACAATTTATAATCTTTCCCTGTGTGGCTTAATTCGAGAATATAGAAATACAGCATCTGGTGATATGAGAGCAGAGCTCAAAACATACAGAACTGATCGAAAAATATAATAGCTTTGAAACATTCCATTTGCCAGTACTGATTAATTATTTGTGTTAATTTAATCTTGATTAAGAATTTTCAAACAATATTTTTACATTGGGCCTCTTTCAAAAGTTTACTTCTAGTATCTGGTGATGGATTTAAAACATGTCCAGAGGATTCCCCTTTCTGATAACAGGAACTGTGTAAAATACTTAAATTATGATACGCTCTATACATGATATTTTGTTAAGAACGTGTCTAGTGAAGGATGAAGCTGTGGAAGTATACAAGAAATAGGTGATAGAACCTTTTACGTAAAGTTTTCTCCATATTTGCTATTTCTGATCATGAGAGTTCCTTTACCACTTTTTACAGGGTCCTTGTGGTATCACCATGGAATTCAGTAGCTTATTATGTTGGATAGAATTCACGCATTTCCTTTTTCTCTTACTTTGGAAAAGATAGTATGTGATGTGAGATAGTGTCACTGTCATTTAAATGGGGGAAGTTCTAAAATTAATAAAATGCTGAAATAAAGGAAGTAGGCTGTGTCTGAAAAGCATATTTTTCTAGCTAATAGTTAATATACTGTGTGGGAAGATACTCAAAATCTAATTCTTTTCTGTGAAACCATACTCTACTAAAACTACTAATGTGAAAGAAATAAGGTGATACTGTTTAAAAGGAAAGACAGGAGGCCATAAGAGGAAAACTGCGGACTTTTTTCTAGATTTGTAAGGATTTCAAATAGAAGAACACATACTCCAAAGTGGCAGTTCTCTTACGTGTTTCCATTACCTTTTTCCATACGTTTCTTTCTTATCTTTCACATCTGGAAATCTTCAGAGAAATTAATGGAGAGGATACTTTGCATCATGCACATTAACTGTTGTGCTTTGAAAAGTACTTTGCTCTAAAAGGATTTTGTTCATTGTCTTGTCTGTGACTTCCAATGTAGTTTATCAGCATGTGTTGAAGAGACCACAATTTTATTTTTCCTGTCATTCATGCCACAGGTTCAATCTAGGAATTGATGATTGATCTATGTTCTTTCTGTTCTGACAGTTCTTAACTACAAAGGTTCCTCAGATTTAATTCTGCTGTAATATGCACGTATGTATCCCTGTCTCCTCCTGATTCCCCATAGATTCCTATGTAGTTTTGAACTCCTGAATGAGGAATTGATCTGAAGATAATGAAAATCCCTTGTCTGAAGGCAGAGATTGGGTTAGTCTGTGGTTTTAACATCGTCGGTAGCTGTGCCAGTCACTCAAGTCAAGAGAAGACAGAGAGAATGGAAGGCCAGAGAACAAAAAGTACATAAGGAGAGGGAAGTCCATCTGATATTCACCTGGAGATAGGTCTTTTACTGGAGTTCATGTTCCTGACCAGTGAGACTTTGGGTTTGATCCCTTGAGAACCAAATGTTTTTCTGTAAAAGCAGAATAGTGCACAACAGGCCCAGTGCAGGGGTAAGGGTTGGTTCTTTATTACTTGTTTTGATGTCAAAATAAGGGACGTAAATCTGAAATCTTATGATGTCATATAACAAGTCACTTTTTCAGGGAAACAATTTATATAAATAATAACTGTTTCCTGCCCTGCAATTACATAACTATAAAAAACGTGTTTACATACTATAAAAAAAAAAAGAGAGAGAACCTAAATAGTTAAGTAATTTTCTTTGGTGGAAATTGATAACTAAAACATCTGTTTAAAAATTCTTCTAGACTATTGGTGAGTTCTCTAGAAATTTAGCGTTATATTTTGTAAAGTTCTGTTGTGGTAGCTCTCATGTTTAGTAAAAAGGAGAGGAGGCACTCATTCCCATTTTGGTAGACAGAAAAAAAAGTACAGTAAATTCAGACTCTGCTTTACAAACAGTTTATATCCTTTGCATCTTGTTTTCAATTGGTCTGTAAAAATGGGAAAAGGATTGAGAGAGAAGAAATAGGAGTGCAGAAGTAATATCATTTGTATGTGAGACAGAGTGAACATGGTACTCTGACTACATTACGGTAAAACTATTTAGAGAATCCGGGCATGGAACAATACAGTCTGTAGATTGGAAATTGAATCGGAGCATGTCTGTGCTACATTCACCCAGCTGAATTATACTATGCGCAGTCTGTTGACTTCTGCTGTGTTACATTGTTCTGAGAAAGTGAGAGGAATGGGAAAGAGTAGAGCAGAAAAGATAAGCATTGAGAGGAAGAGCAAATGACCAAGGAAAATGAAAGTGAGAGGAATGGGAAAGAATCATAGAATCATAGAATGGTTAGGGTTGGAAGGGACCTCAAAGATCATCTAGTTCCAACCCCCCTGCCACGGGCAGGGAAATCCTCCACTACACCAGGTTGCCCAAAGCCTCATCCAACCTGGCCTTGAACACCTCCAGGAATGGGGCATCCACAACTTCTCCGGACAACCTGTTCCAGTGCCTCACCACCCTCCATGTAAAGAATTTCTTTCTTGTATCTAACCTAAATCTCTCCTCTTTCAGTTTAAATCCGTTGCCCCTTGTCCTGTCACTGTATGCCCTTGTAAAAAGTCCCTCTCCAGCTTTCCTGTAGGCCCCCTTTAGGTACTGGAAAGCTGCTATAAGATCACCCCGGAGCCTTCCCTTCTCCAGGCTGAACAGCCCCAACTCTCTCAGCCTGTCTTCATAGCAAAGGTGCTCCAGCCCTCTGATCATCTTCGTGGCCCTCCTCTGGACTCGTTCCAGTAGCTCCATGTCCTTTTTGTGTTGGGGACTCCAGAGCTGAACACAGTATTCCAGGTGGGGTCTCATGAGAGCAGAGCAGAGGGGCAGAATCACTTCCCTCAACCTGCTGGCCACACTCCTTTTGATACAGCCCAGGATACGGTTGGCTTTCTGGGCTGCCAGCGCACATTGCCGGCTCATGTTGAGCTTCTCATCCACCAGATGAGAAAGTAGAGCAGAAAAGATAAATATTGAGAGGAAGAGCAAATGACCAAGGAAAACAAGGGGAAAACTATTCTTAGGGCTGGGAATGTCTAAAGCACATTTATTCATATATGGGATGGAGCTGTGAATTATGCCATAAGATATCCTTCTCATGTACCTGTCTGTACAGACATTTCACAGGATCACAGAATGCTTGCAGTTGGAAGAGACCTCTAGAGGTCATATTGTCCAACCCTTCTCCTAAGTCAGGGCCACCTACAGCACGTTGCCCAAGACCATGTCCAGACAGCTTTTGAATATCTCCAAGGAGGGAGGTTCCACAACCTCTCTGGGCAACCTGTGCCAGTGCTTAGTCATCATCACAGCAAAAAAAGTGGTTCCTGATGTTTAGAGGGAACTTCCTGTGTTTCACTTGGTGCCCATTGCCTTTGGTCATGTCACTGGTCCTCACTGAGAAGAGACTGGCTCTGTTCTCTTTGCAGCCTCCCTTCAATTATTTATGTATACTAATGAGATAGAAGGGTACAGGCTCTTTAGGAAGGATAGGCAGGGGAGAAGAGGAGGAGGGGTTGCCCTCTATGTCAAAGACCAGCTGGAGTGCATGCCAACTGTATTCTGGGCTGCATCAAAAGAAGCATGGCCAGCAGGTCAAGGGAGGTGATTCTGCCCCTCTACTCAGCTCTCGTGAGACCCCACCTGGAATACTGTGTTCAGCTCTAGAGTCCCCAGCACAAGAAGGACATGGAGCTGCTGGAGCGGGTCCATAGGAGGGCCACGAAGATGATCAGAGGGCTGGAACACCTCTGCTATGAAGACAGGCTGAGAGAGTTGGGGCTGTTCAGCCAGGAGAAGAGAAGGCTCTGGGGTGATCTTATAGCAGCCTTCCAGTACTTAAAGGGGACCTACAGGAAAGCTGGAGAGGGACTTTTTACAAGGGCATATAGTGATAGGACAAGGGGTAATGGCTTTAAACTGAAAGAGGGGAGATTTAGATTAGATATAAGAAAGAAACTTTTCACATTGAGGGTGGTGAGGCACTGGAACAGGTTGCCCAGAGAAGTTGTGGATGCCCCATCCCTGGAAGTATTCAAGGCCAGGTGGGATGAGGCTTTGGGCAACCTGGTGTAGTGGAGGGTTTCCCTGCCCATGGCAGGGGGGTTGGAACTAGATAATCTTTGAGGTCCCTTCCAACCCTAACCATTCTATGATTCTATGATTCTGTATCCACTGAGGCCTTTACAAACTTTAATATGCTTATTTCTATATTACTATTATTGCAATTTGTGGAAAGTAAGGAATCTGCCCAGAGTCTTGAGCAGTGCAAAGTGTCCCTTTCCCACAGATCTCCCTGGGTCCTCAAATAAAATAGCAAAAAGAAGTGGAACAATGTAGCTATGGGATGTAGCAGACAGAACATTTTCAACGTTTATGCTTGCTTAAGTAAAGAGTATTAAATTTGTGCAGAAATTAAACTAATTGAAGGGCTTTAGACATGTTTTTAATTTAACATTTCAGAGTTTGGAGAAAAGTGACAAGTATTGCCAAGGTTTAATTTGCCACGTTTTTATAAAGCTGCTACCTTTTTTTTTTCAGAATTTGAATCTTTTTCTTAAATTTCCAGAAACAATAGCTTTTTATTTATTTTTGTAGAATGAATAGGCCATAAAATAGTTACTTAAGTGTTTGTTTTCTCAAGAAGAACATTACAGGATATTAAGATGTCAAACATACTTGCAGACATCTCATGTACTGAGTCACAAGTGTTATTCTGAAAAGTATTTGATGTAGGGCATGGAAGACTGTAAACTGAAAAGAGAAAAAGAGAAAAGGAAAGAAAGGAGAGAGCTATGGATGAGTGAGACCTCCAGTATGACTGGTGAGGTTTTCCCTTCCCGAGAGGGAAGACCAAAGCGGATTAAAGATAAGCAGGTTCCAAGTGATTAGTTCAGTTTATTACATTCTCAGTCGAATCACTTTATGTCTGTGTGCTTCCCCAGACTCGCCTCCTGTTCAGAGTACCAAAAAGTTAATTACTGTAATTTACAAAAGTATATACAATGCCTCAATACATGCAAATCACAGAGATGGGTCTGAAACACTATTCTGCCTTGGCACCTCACCACTACTTTTGTTTTTCTTCTTTATTTTAGCTTTATACTATGTAACTGCTCACAATTCAGTTGTTTTCTATGCTGAGCAGGAAAGGTGGCTGTTTCTATTTGTCTCCTAGCCTTATACACAATTTTTATTCCTGTGTTTATTATTATTTCCCTTCTGATTATAGAAAATTATTCTCTTTGAAAAAAAAAATTAACTACCTTCATCATTTGACTAGTGTTCAGGAGGGCTCAGCATGATAGTACTTTAAAATAAAAATCCTTTATTTTCAGTATACTGGTACTTAACTAACTGTATTTTCATATTAAGATTGTAGTTCATAATGTTTTCTATTTTTCTGAGTTCTGTATTTCTCCATGGGAACTCTTAGCAGCTGAGCAATTTTGAAAACCTGATCATGTGTAAGGGAGACTCAAAACTTTAAAAGTATGCATATGTAATAAAGCTATTGAGAGTTTATGAAAATGTGATTTTATATAAAAGATGAATAACCATAACAGTGGTGATTCTGGTCATATATTTTTCATTTTATTCATCATCGATACGTCTGCACTTCTGGATATTGAATGTTATTTGATAATAAAATTCTACTCTAAGTTACACTTATCTAAGTAAACTTAGAGTGAAATTTTGGTCTGTTACATGCCAATTATGGTCCTAAACAGACAATATTGATATATTGAGCAGTGGTGGGGTAAGATATTTACCCAAAGCATGAGAATCTTTTTAGCGACTGCAATTATTATTTACTATGAGGTGCTAATAATATTAATGAAGTGTAACCCTGAAAATACTATTGTTGCATATGTAAAAAAGAAGAGCCTAGAAAATGCTGGGATTCAAAAATCGAATGAAGCCATTAAAGGATCCAGGGAGTTTGAGGAATAAAGAACTAATGCAACAGTAATAGGGTCAAGCGCTGGGGTTTATTTGTTTTATACTCATCTTTTACCTTTACCAGGGCATATTCTTGTATGATATGCTAATTCCATTTAAACTGAAAGATTATAGCAGTAATTACAAAAGTAGCCACTTAAGTGAGATTTGTTTCAAGACTTTTATTTATTTTCTTTAATTTCTAAACAGATTTTTCAAATAAATGCAGTCCATTAAACATGTAAATATGCTTGAAGGTCAAGTTGAAGGCGACCCCATAAAGATAATTTAATATAACTTTAAATACACCTGAAGGACTATTTTGTGCAGAGTTCTTGTGTAACAGGGAAGTCTTGCAGTACAAGCGTCAGTTTGCTGTGTGTGTATCGTAGGCTTGATGTGTACTTACTTGTACTTCACAAATGCGATGTGAATATTCACAAGTGTGTTTGAAGTTTCTGCTCTGGCTATGCTGCCAGATGTCTGGAGATGTACAAACACAGAATAAAATTTATGGACAGAAGAAAGTGAAGTGAAACAAGTCAAAACCGATAGGCATATTTATGCAACTTGTTTTTTCTCTCTGCACCTCTAACGTTCAGCTATATAATTTTCTATTTTAATATTTTTTATTTGCTTGCTTCTATTCAGTTTTTCAATTATTATTTGTTTGGCTCTGAAGGTTATTAATTTTCAGTGGCTAGTTACAAAAAGTAATCAGGTGGTTACTAAGATTGTGAAGTATTATTAGTCCTTTACTTTGATTAGAAGCTCTGCATGCATCTTCCAGCTCTTATCCTGAGTCTCTGCTTATTTTAAGTTAAAACCAAATTGAGACTTGAATCAAAGGAAGTAATTTGTCTTGTCTCTTTACCGTGCTTTAAAACACCATGCATATAAATAACAGCTGCAAATCACAATCTCTTCTTCCAGCTCCCTGTAGTTTGCATTGACTTGCATAGACTTCTGAAATTTATACCCGCCTGTGAATCACTCTAAGGTTCCATCCTTCAGACTTCTGAAGATTCAGAGGAAATTCAGATAGGAAACTAGCTCTTCTTTCCTCAACAGTTTAAGACCTAGGATTTTTCTGAATTGGTTTTGGTGAGAGAGATTGTTTTCTCAGCAAAAATGCATTTAGCTTTTAAGGGTTTAATAATAGCTCCAAAATGAGAAATCTCAGATGCAGTTTTCTTTCAGATTTATCTTTTCACATTTGTGGGTCCCATTTCTCTCACAGGAAGACATAAAATATTCTCTATTAAGGTTGCTAATTTTCTGTTAGCTACACATATGCTATTCAATTTAGAGACTTTGATTATGAATATGTCTTGATGTGACTGTGGCCCTCAGAAAACATGGTGAAAAGATAGTCATCTAAATGCTAAAGAAAGAGATTAATTTCAGCTGTAGTGGTATTAAGGATATTGCCTTTAAAATGTCTTAACAAAATAAACAGTAGATGGAAGATTCATAAGGATACTATGTTTAAGCTGCATTTTGAAAAGCTACTCATGGTTACGGAAAAACAGAAATTTCAATTCCCTCTTTAACCTTTACTCTAGCTTCCAGATCAAGTGCTTATATAATTACAATAATTAGTTATAATGAGCTTTAAAAAATCAGTGTAGTTACATTCTGTTTTTCAACACTAGTATACTGAAAGATTTGGGATGGTTTTGATTTATTTGAAATATTTTAAAAATATGTATTGTTTTATTATAAGGGTTGAGGCATACAGATGTATGATTTACTTAAATCATAATTTTAACTCATGTAATAGTTAATCCATTAATATGTGTAGTTTCAAGAAGTGTGTGTTTGCAATTAGAAATGTGTATTAGTTTGAAAGAGGTTCCTCATAGCACTCACCTAAAACCAGAGATTAAATTTCTGCTGTAGGTATAGATGCAGTTGAAACCTCCCCATGACATTGTACTAGCTGATGCCACAGTTCTTATTTTTCTTCCATTGTATGTGACTATTTCAATTTTTTGTCCCAGTTGGAAATCAGCTATACCAAAGGCAGAATCACAGGACTGAGAGTTCAGAAACTGTACACTTTATGCTGGGTTTCTCCAGTTTGCTGTCTTGTAGTACGTTTTTTAAAGTCAGCTGAACAAAGACACTTACATGTTGTGACATTATTGTGGCAGAAGACACAGACATAGAGAACTCACAGGTCCTGTTACCACTTAGATGTGGGGAATGTCCAGAGATGTTTAGTATGGACAGGTCTGATGCATACATATAAGCAAAACCTTAAGTACTGAGGGAAATTTACTATGAAAACTTACACTCTCTTAGGACTTTGGGTAGGAATTTCAGGTGTAATAGTCTTTCTCTTAGAGACCTAATTTCTGCTAAAGACACACTTGAGATATACACTTGACAGTAATATTGTGTGTATTTCCATAGGTTAATATTACATATTATTTAGGTGGTGGATTCTAAATCTCAGGTATCAGGAGAGTCAAACTGATAGGAACCGATGTTATTTGTGGGGTTGCATTTTAGCACATCAGAGTGTTTTGGGTGTTATGAGCAGTGCAATAGTATCTCAGAGAGATCATGCTGTCAGATCCATTAATTGTTCAAGAGGCACTTGGATGTCGCAAGGTTTGGGGCTTTGTCATAGAATCGTAGAATCATCTGATTGGAAGAGACCTTCAAGATCATCGAGTCCAACCATTCACCCTGCACTGTCAGGGTGCGTAAACCATGTTGCTGAACACCAAATCTACATGGTTTTTAAACACCTCCAGGGATGGGGGCTCCACCACCTCCCTGGGCATCCTGTTCCAATACTTCACAACTCTCTCTGTAAAGAAATTCTTCCTGATATCTAACCTAAATTTCCCCTGGCGTAACTAAGGACTAATGTCATTATAGGACTTTTTATTAACTTCTCCAGTGATCCTAGAAAAAAGTTTTAAAACCAGCGTGTTCTGTCCTTTTTTCAAACTGGGTGACTGGTCTCACTGTGCATAGCAATTTTGACTTAACTGTGATATTTCAGAAAACTGCACTGCAGTACTCTGTCAGCTGCAAAGCGAATGACTCAGCTGTCCTGGAGACTAAACTCTGGTGTCCCCCCAGAATGACTTTAAGCTTTTCTGACAGAGTGATTTCCTTGAGCTCTGGGTGATGCTGTGTATGTTTGTAAATAAACATTGTATTTAAGTCTCCAGAACTATTAGTCACATACCCTTCAGGAACAACTTCCTATTAAATCCTTACTATGAATTGAAATGCTTTTCAGTATACTTGGATAAATTACGAATAAAAAATATTTTTAAGGATGAAAGCAACCTGCATGAAAACAGTAATTTGATTAGGAAAGTCACCTGCCATGTTTCAAAACACATGGTATTACTGTTACTGGACTCATGTTATACATCTATATACATTGTTTTATTGATAATTCAAACAGGCTGGTCTAAAAGATCTAAAGAATAACTGGTCAAGGTGGGACATGAAAGGTAGAAAGATTTTGCAATGTTCACTGGAAAAGCGTCTGAATATCTGTTTCACATACAAGACTTCCTTTGTAAACCTGGGAAAATTGTTTTAATTGTACTAGGTCTCAGTTCTTTATCTGCGAATTAGTATTATATTGCTCTCATTGTTCATTTTTCTTTCTGTGGAGTCTCAGACCTCTGGAATAGTTCCCGTTTGTATGCATGGAGCATGATTAATACTGTAATTCACTTTCTTGTTACTACTCTGTAACTTCAGTGCTAGAGAAAATCATGCTCCTGTCTTTTCTGAGAGAGACATTGAACAGAGTTCCTTTCTGGGGAGAACAGGGTCGTCTTTCCTCATCTTTTGCTTAGTCTCCAGACACCTGCCAATTCCATACTCTTTCAAATTAGTGAACAAGATATATTAGGGAAGCCAATGGAAGCCGGCAGTACTCCCTGCTCTTCCTGGTTTAGTGTGTCAGGTGGATGAAATGAGTCATGGTCCTTGCTTTCTCAGGAGAATGATGATAGTGCTAAGTGAATGGGTCAAAGAAGGAGAGATTCCTTGGGAGACAATCCAAAGCTGCATACCATGTAGTGGATGAGAGAAGAAAATATAGATTAAACTGTATAGCAGTTTTAAAAGCAAAGAAACCAACCCTGTAATCTGTAAACATCTGCTTGCTAAACAAAACAAGGCGGCTCCTGCATAGAATGTAGAGGTGATTATGTAAAGAATGAATTCTAGTAATGGATATGAGAAGTTATAATCAAAGTTGTACAGCCTGAATTACTTGTGAGAATACCTTGCTTTTGAGTTTTAAGTGAGAAAACTAATATAGACTATTAACTCACAGCTTTATAAAGTCCTCTAGTCCTCTAAAGGTGTATTTCTATATCAGAACTTAGAGGGAACTTCCAAACTGCAGTGTTATGAAACTGGTTTGGTGATGTATAGTATGTATCTCCCCTAGACAAAAATCAGTAGCTACTTCTACCACATTTCATCTTGAATGACTTTTCCTACACTGCTCACAGAGGTGCTTCTTTAAACTGTCACTGCATTGCATTGAGCCCCACCAATGTCATTTGACTATTCAGCAAGATTGAAATTTTCGCATAATTTCTAGATTTGTATTTTCTTCCACTTTCACTTTTTTTTGTTATCTGTGATCTTTACTACTTAATTATGATATGTTGACCTATCAGGCTGGATCGCCAGCATGCTTTTATTCTGTGCAGGTCGCTGAAGTGCTTGAAAGTCTTCCTGTTGTCTCTATATTTTTCACTTTTTGACATTACTTTAATCTCTAACCAAAATATATATAGTGTATAAAGATGGTGTTGATAGTATGCTTATGTTTATTTTTATTTCTGTGTATGTATACGTATGTGTACATACTCAAGCATACATATTGCAGAGAGACAGATTTGTTTCTTAAATGTCTCAAAGTGAACTGTGGATTGTTTGTGGGCTCCCAGAATCAGAATTCTCGGTGGGGTCATTGAGGGCCTCAATAGAGGTGTCTGTCAGGCTTCAAAGAGCTTCTGTTCAGCATATAATGAAGCAGACTTTAGAAGTCTATAATGCTAAAATTCTGGAACATTTGGAGTTCATTGAGTAACCTAGGCACCTTATGGCTGGAGTACTTTTGGTATATAGGAAATAGTAGGTTTCGCATTAGTGACTGCTACTCTCGGTCTGATAAGGTAGGGTTTTACATTTAAAAATGCAGCATGAATTGTGAAGACGTTTTAAAGAAACTAAATGGTTCAACACTAAAAAACTTCTGAGCACTAGGGAATGTTTCTGGAAACTAAATGATTACATAGCACATCCATATACTATGTAGGCCTCATGAGTTACGAGATACATGGTATAAGCAGGAAATTGGATTATTGTACCTTACTTTTTGCCATATACTTATCTTAGACTGAAATAGTAAAATAGTTGATTCCTATTGATTTTTATTTCCAGGTTTTGTTGTTGGTGCACCATTGCTATTGTATTCCTGACAGGGATGTAGTAAACTTTTAAACAACTATATGCTTTACCTTTAAAAAAAAAAAAAAGGTGTGTACAGCTATACTATAGTTCTGCTTTATAACAGCTAGAGTTTGAGTTGGTTGATTTAGGCATAGTAAACTACATGCCATGCTTGCTTTTGTGGAAGACAGACAGCAAACTAATTCTATTGAGACCTACTGTATGCATTTTATATATCTAGAAGTAATTATCATCTTTAGGTTCATCCATATTTTACCAGTTAGGAAAGACAAACCCAATGGCTCTATGATAGAAAGAAACGCTCTGTCGTGGGTTAGGCTGCTCCAGCAACTGAACCCACACAGCCGGTCACTCCCCCTCCCCCACCCCCAGGAATAAGGGAGAGAATTAAAGGAGAAACAGGAAACCCTTGGGTTGAGATAAGAACAATTTAATACAGATGATTTAATACACAGGGTAGATGCTCACCACCCCCTCTTATCCGCAGCCCGTCTCGTCCCGAAGCTGCAATCCCGGACGAACGCGAGGCCCCGAAATAGAGAGGGGCAGAGAGAGAGAGAGAGAGTACTCCGAGAGTGGGAGTACTGGGAGAGAGAGGGAAAAAAAAGGCAATAGAGCAAAAGCGCAGCAAGCACAAAAGAGCAAAAGCGGCGAAAGAGCCAAAGCGCAAAAGCCCTTCTGTCCGGCTGACCCTCACTTTTATACTGGGCATGACGCTGCATGATATGGAATGCTAATTGGCCAGTTTGGCCCTCAATCTTAAGTTCCACCACAAATCATAAGAGGAATCATGGCCCCCTTCTCCCAGCTATGCTCCCCCCTTATCCCGCCGTGCTTCTGCACTCCGGCACACTGAAAAGTCCTTGGAGTTTCACGTCCAATCACAAACATCAGCTTGTTATCAACATTCTTCTCAGAGCGAGCCTCTGAGTAAAACCAAAACACGGAGCTCTTCTAGCTGCTAAAAATAAGAGCTAAACCGGTCCCAGCTAAAACCAGGACACGCTCTTAGCTTGCAGGGAAGCAAGCCCTCTTCACTGTCTTAGCAATCAGAGCTGATACAGCAGATCAATGCCACTTGAAATCTGTAACATGCTACACTTCTACAGCAGTCTAATTTCATGGCAGTAAACGTCATTAATACATCGAAGTAAGAAATTGCAGTGACATTCCTGCTTTGGAAAATTGGGCATTAAAGGCCCTAAATTGTTAAAAAGATTTTTCTTTCATTGAGGGGCAACCTGAGAACTGCCCCTATCAAGGTCAAATACCCAATAAACAAGATTGGCAATGTTGAGACTAATCCACCAGCAGAAGAGGCTTCTGTTTACTTCTCTGCATACGTGCCAGTTCCTTGCCTGTGTAGAAAGGGGGTAATTACAATGACAATTGAACAGGATGGAATTCCTATGAAGGCTGGGATGAGTGTAGTAAATAATATATTAGCACTAACTGCAACTGTGTTACTGAAAAGTGTTTGATTTACTTTTTGTCATGTCAAGGTCATGCAACTAATGTGACTTACAAATGTTGCAACCGTTCTGTGACAAACGCTCAGATAAGACACACTTGATTTTATTTCCTGCTGGTTTAACTTTGTTATAATTTTCTTGGTAGATACGTGAATTTTAGTCATGCTAAATTGGACTTTGACAAATGTCATCAAATGTATATAATTTCTGGAGTTATTAGATTGATCTCAGCCCTTGGAAAAAGAGCATATAAAGTTAAAAAGACAGATTTATAATAAGATATGTTTATTTGGGACTGAGTCCACTGGAGACAGTAGCAGCAGTCTTCTGCTAGTGGGATGGAAAGGCTTTGGATATTCCTTAAATGGATAGATTACTAAGCATCCACCAAACATTTTCTTTCTTAGCCTTTCCCTCATCTGTCAGATCTTACTCTGTGTTTGAGGAAGTGCCTGAAGAATCTCAGTCAAGTCTTTCTGTGACTTGCATTGTGTTAAGTTCCAGCTTTGTTGTTTGTAACAGTAAAAAATCTGCAAGGTTACTTTTTTTCTTTAATTCTGTAAAAGTAGCAATAAATTTGAATGCTATAATTAGGTAAAGAATAGATCATGGTGGGTTTCCTGTGGTTACAAAACATTCATTCTCTCAACTTTATCCTTTAAATGCCTGAGAAGAAAAATCCTGATCTGAAATATATTGTTTGCTTGCTTCCCATAATTGCTGGGCAAATTTCAGAAGAATTTAAAAAATCACTTTACCTATGCAGTGAGTTGCAGAGTCTTCAGCAGTAAAAGTGTTACAGATTCACATAATATAACTAAGATGTGGCTGCAGGTAGAAACTTCAAAGTTACCTTTTTGTAACTCCTCTCAAGAGAAATCCCTTTACATACTAAGAAGGCTAAGTATAGCAATTGGAAATCAATGTCAAGAAAGCACAAGCTTTCTTGAAAAACAAAGTTTTTTCTAAGGAGAATATAAGTTTAGGAACAAGGCATTGCAAGTCTGTTAATGTTGATTGTTTTAATGTGTTTGTCATTCCTCTGAACATCCTGCAAATAAGTTTAGGTTTATCTTCTTAAATACAAGCGTACAATTTTTAATGTAAATGCATGTACATTTTACTTATAACCAAATATACATAAAGTTTCCATATGTATCCTGATTTTTGGTATTTCCTGATCAATGCTTAACTTTTCACCTCTGATATGTTAATATTATATATATGTGAGTATTCGTTTATGTATCCCCCTGTATGGTAATACTAAACTAAAGTTGAAATCATGCTACTCCTATAGTTTCTCAATAATTAGATTAATGTTAGAACTCTATGTTTAATACAATGCATATTCTAGATTTATGGAATTGCTTCTTTTTCCTCTTGCATTCTCCTTGGCACCTGTATGTAAGAAGTAAGTATAAGCCAATGCTAATATTATAGTACTTACCTATACAAAATAAGCACTGATATTGCACAAATACTCATCAATATGAAACACCTTACCCCTTTAATATTTTTATCTTTTCAATCCAACTAGGTGAACCCTTTCATTTAAATTTTTGTTTACTGTACTTTTAAGAACTATAATAGTGATTCAGACTAAAGCAGATCTTAGAATGACGTTTCTTCTGTGGGAATGGAAACAGGACTGTGATGCAAGCTAGAATTTTTTTGTTAGGCATTTAATCCACTGAATATTTTCTCAGTAATTTACAATTATTTTTTATTTGTTCATCTCATTTTTTCCTTATAAAAATAACAAATACAGACAGGTTTGTGTTAAGCTACTCATTGTTCAATTATGAACTTTGAATGGGATTGGTTTCTTGAACTCTTCTACCTCTGCAGTACAGTATAATACAAGTCCTGATCTTGCCATTGATCACCAAGCAACTGACGGTAATGCCTTCAGCAAAAACACTGGTTACGTGTTTCTTGTACTCATCATCCTCATCCAAAACAAACGGTCTATGTGTAGCTCTATACTGTTTGGAAGTGTTTGATTTGATCCTTTTTGTCTTATAATGTTTTGTGAGCTTTCTGAAGAGAGCGAAGTTTGAGAAGCCTGTCTTCCAATTAAAAGATAATGATCGTGAGTTCTGTGATAATGAAGTTTTGTGTCCAAATTAGTTTTCTAGTCTCATGCTGATTTCCAAGAAAACACCATTTCCCACATGGATGGGACTTTATCTGCATGATAGAAAATTTCATTCTTCCCAAGGACGGGAATTGTCATCCCCAGCTACAAAAACTATACTGGCCACAGGCTATTAAGAGTCAGGAAGATTTCAGCTAAGATAGTGAAAATTTCATTGAAAATGTGTATTTGAGTAAATTAGAGTGTGACTATTTCAAATGTAAATTTTGAAGCGGCACAGATGAACTGTAGCTTCTTAAAATTAATCAAGTATCTTTGAAAGATGAGCATCCATCGCATCGTTTCTGTTACAGTAGTATGTATATGTGCATATATTTCAGCTGTATATATGTATGTATTTTATGATCAAAGTTGGTAAATCTTGGAGTGTGAATTACTGAATTCACTGTAGTTGTGTGTTGCTATTAGCACTAATAATAAATGATCCGCTCCTTCTAAGATGGCTGGTTTTATAGATGCTACATCCTTTGAGCATTGAGCTGTTCTTTACCTCGACACTTTTCCTGTCTTAAATGCTTTTAATCACATACTGCTTATATTACATTGATTACCTGAAAGAATGTTGAAGCTTTAACAATCCCTGTTTTGCCAGTGTGAGAGCTCAGCAGCACCCATCATACGAAGTTATTCAGTATGACAGTTACTCAGCTTATACTTCAGGGAAGATATCAAAGCTAATGTCTAGTTTGTAGTATAAGTAATCTTTCATGATTACCACTTAGGATGATTTGGGACTGCCATCACTCCAATGACTCCACTATATTCAGCTTTTCTAAAGGTTTTATGTTTCCATTTGTTAGTCTTTCTACTCTTGAATTGCAGTTGCTAGAACAATAAATGTGAATATTTTTTGCTTCTCAGTCTTACATCTATACTACAAATAATAAAGCCTAAAATATGGTAGCTCACAGAAATTGTCCTCTGATATGCTTTATCTGAAAGGAAATGCAGGAGAAGATTGTCGTGACTGCAGATTTATTGGACATTTATGTGATACCTGTATGGTTATGCTAGTGTATAGTGCTAGGCTCTTGCAATAACTTTAAGGCCAGGGAAGTGACTGCTGGATTGACAGGATGAAAGTAGTAATAATAAAAGAGAGGAAAAGAGGACAACGTGCATTTACAGTTGAGATGTTTAAAACTTGCTTATACTTCCACTGGGTCGTACAGATATAGAGGGAATGTGACTGACCTGACAACTTCAGAATTTTTGATCAATTACTCCTTAGCCTTCAGTGGAACACTTTCAGACTCTTCATGACTTAATCCTCATTTGCGACATTTCTGCTTAGCTTCATTTCTCTGATTCTCAGACTGACTGAGATATCATCATTTCTGTATCGAGGGTGATAAATACGCCTATAGCAGTTCGTGAACAAATAAAACCGAATTTCTTCTTTCATATCTACCCTATATGGTTAAACTGTATGAATAGATACTAATACATGGATTCATTAATGACAGCATTTGAAGGCTTATTTGTTAGTTTAGCTAGAACTGTATTTTTCAGTAAGCAGAAGTGTAAGATGGTAAATGTTGCAGGAGCAGATCCTAAATGGGGAAAGTGAGGAATGTTTGCCAGTGTCTTTTCATGGGAATTCTTTCTGTCATTTTCCTGCTATTATCAGCCCTTGGTCATTTCCACTGGATTGATAAATATGTGCAGAAATATGGAAGAGCCGCAAGCACTTCTGCTCTCAACACCTATGATTTGTGACTTTGCTCAGAGTATGTCTGACTAACCGTTTGTCTAAAATGGCAGCACTATCACAGCCATTTCAGCTTCTATCGCCGTCAATCCCAATGAAACTGAATGGGTGTAATTATGAGATATTTTTAGGAAACATACTTTATATAGTGAGGACCTCTGAGGGCAATAAATTCTAGGACATAGCAAAGGATGTGCAAGAACAATACTTTCCACTTTAAATTACATGTTTCAATGTCTAATTAGAAAGTTTCAGTGGTTTCAGTGCTGACATCGGCTTTGTGTCATAGCAGGGAAATAGTACAGATCTTCATTCACTACCTTTTTTTTTTTACAGATTTACTCTGTGTTTTAATGGTATTTACACTTCATACAACTAAAGCAAGAAAAATTTTACATCACCTTGCTTGCCTCATATATTGCAGACCAGTTATGCATCTGGAGTAGAGTTATAGACTATGGTTGCAAACTAGGTTGCAAACAAATTTTGCCTGAGGCATGAACCGTAAATTAAAGTAATAATCATCTCTGTAAGAGACAACTTTTCTC
Organism: Tauraco erythrolophus; assembly: GCF_009769465.1. Lineage (NCBI taxonomy): Eukaryota > Metazoa > Chordata > Aves > Musophagiformes > Musophagidae > Tauraco > Tauraco erythrolophus. The sequence continues at coordinate 39,405,464 of NC_141470.1, forward strand.
CACTGCTCTTTTAAAATAAAAAAGAAAGTAGGTCAGAGAAATTTAGGATATTTTAGAGTATGTACAGTATTGTATTGTTTGCCAGCACCTAATTTACAATTACAGAGCTGCATGAATATTGAAATGATTCAGCTTCCCATTATAAATGTATGTGGCAGTTTGGTTGTTGATCAGTTTATGAAGTTAATGCAAATGAAACTGTCTTCCTGTCAGCATTTGAAATATATAATGCAGTCATGTTGTATATTCAGGGACAGGCCATTGACAGTCAATTAACAAGTTTGATTGGTATGTCAACTCATTCTTTTGAATTGTTAATAGTATGTTAATAGCATTCATTTCTTTGTGCAGTCCCATTTGCAGCTTCACAGTTACAGCTATTTTTTATGATTCTGAGTAACCTAAAATAGTGCCTTAATAATAGATTATTAAACACCTGTCTGGTGTAGCTTAGGGAGGTTTTTCTAGACTGGGAGTTTGCAGTGGATCCCTTTGATATTCAAATCAACAAATGATAGCCTTTTTATTCAGAACGTAAGTTCTTTTGATGGTTAGCTTGTTAAGAAATATTCAGCTCCAGTCTGACCTGATCTGGTTTCCCATGGAAAAGATCTGATGCTGTTTGAAGGTTCATAAATGGAATGCCAATGACAATTTGTTGTTGACGTTTTGCTGCCTCAGCCTTCAGATGCTGCTGGTTGATGTGCCGCTTTAGCTTCACCAAATAATGCTTGCAGGTAAATGATCTTCTGATTGATCAGATAGTTTCAAAGCAAAGAGTTCTCTTCTGTGGTCTGTAGTCATGGTTTTTAGGCTTGGAGGGGTACTTTAAAAGATGCATCAAAGTTGACAGATGAATCTCGAGGCAAGGAATGATGGGAGACAGCAGAATTATGGGAATATTTTTTAGAGAATAACATATTAGTGAGAGTTTTGAAGACCTTCAAAGGTCTATCAAACCAGCTCCCTATAGCAGATTTATTCCTCCTTTAAAAAAAAATACAATTGAGTACATTGGTTAACTCTCAATTTCCTGTGTTGGGAGGGCGTTGAGCTGATTTATTCTTCTCTGAACGTGTTTTAAAGGGCTTCTTTCATTTGAATTTCACCATGCATTGAGGACCTAGTCCTGCAAGGTGAAATTTCAGCTTCTATTAAATTTTGCACCAATCAAAGCGTTATATCACCTTAAAAGGTTAGGGTGTACCATGAATAACATTCCTTTACGTAAACGTCCAGGACACTGTGGGTTGTCGTTACAAACAACAAATAAAGAATTACTCTGTTTCTCCACCTTTTTTCATGTTACATGCATTATTCTTTCATACTCTTCTTCATTCCCTGTTTGTGTCCTTCCTGATTCTAACACAGCTATTATTCTGAAGAATCAGACTAGCTATTAGAAGTTCAAAACATACATCACAGAAATAGTTCGTTTCTCTTTGGTTTGAGCTTTTAATTATTCACTATCAGCATGTGATATTTTCTGGAAAAACATGTGATTGTTTTTCTGTTGAAGAGCTATAAGATTTAACTCCTTCAGGCCTGAATAGCAGAAATCCTGAGGTTCGGAGTTAAATGCTGTGAACAGTTATATTGCTGAACACAAACTCTGGAATCGCACATTGAAAGATGTTACGTGTTAATGTACTTCACTGGACTTCATAACAAATAATTCTTTCTGCTTGAATTCACGCCGAACTTTTTAAGAATAAAAGCCAATCTTTTCACAAGACCCTAAAACATTACTTAAAACTGATAGATGAACAGTCAAGTCATGCAAATTCAATCTTATCTGCCATGTAAATAGAACTTAAGATTTATACGAGACAGTTTGCATCACTGGAAATTTGGGCATTTTTGTGTACTTTTCAAGTAGCGTGCGCTGTTTTAGAAGCTCTTTCTGTTGTACTGAAAGAACAAAATATTAGACATTTGTATTGTCATATAAGGTCGTATTTTCAGTGAAGCACCTATAATTTTCCTAGGCTCAAAAAGCAAAATTAGATATTTAAACTGTTCTCAGCATAATTTGTAGACTTTGATACAGCCTCTTTTTTTGAAGAGGTAGTCTGTTTGTTATTTATAGAATTCAAATAAAAAATTCAAAGATTTTCTGATGGTAATGTCATTGATCTTGTTCATAATTCATTCAGTCATTTCTGTGCTTAAGTCAGTTTTAACCATTATACTTCGAAGAGAACTTATTGATCATATCTCACATTCACATTAGGCTTCTGTAAGTATTTTTATTTTATTTTTAAAATTGTAATTTAATCTACCTTCCCCAAATGATTTCCATTTTGTCATCTCATTTCTTTTGAAGTAACCTAAAAATGTAATAAAAATTGTGTTCATAGAGGATCATCTTGGTCTAGATGTTCTGCAGTGTAAGGCTTATTCTATGTTAAATATCTTTAATATTGCTAAATGCTTAGTATTTCAAAAAGCTAGAAGGTAAGAATGACCAGCTTATATCAGTTTTGAATACTTGGAATTTCAGTAGGTTATTTCTTTTTGAATAATGTTGGACTATCAAGGCAGAAATCATAATCAGGAATGTATCGATTTTGGTTTAACGTTCATTGTAAAGCTTTTTCACATCCTTACTAATACTTTTTGTCATAGAGAGGGATCTTTTCATGCTATGTTAACTTCTAGCATTACTGGTTATAACGCTCATCAAAAAGCAGAACAGAGTCTTGGTCCAAGAATTGTTTATTTAAACAAATTAGAACGATTCCAGTAGAAGACACTGAGAAGTGTGCTTCCTGGACTGCCCATTGCCACAACACCACTGTCATTCCCGGGCATAATTAAAATACCAAAGAAGGAATTTAACCTGGATCACAGTATCAGCAGTATCACAGCTCATTAACTTAATTGCTGGATTATTCCTTACTGCATTCTGCCCCTCCCTTCTCTTGTTTACTCCCTTTTATTTTCAACTCTTTGCTTTGTACCCATTTTTATATCCAAGAGCTTGACTCTACAGGTAGTTTTTACTAGCCAAAATAACTCTTTTATTCATAATGCAAACAAAAAGAGCTAAGCACGTGTTAAGTTTACAAGCACTGGTTCTTGACTTTACTTTGTGATGTAAGATGGATAGAAACATGATTGCAGCTTGGTTGGCAGAACACAGGATGTATGTTTCATTAGTAATCTATCAGTTACTAATGTACTGTCAGTATAGTGCGATTTCCAGTTCCCAGCTTTTATCCTTTTAAACCATCTAGAAGATCTGTGAAAATAAATGTTATAAGAGAACAATGTGATGAACCCAAAAAAAACCCCACCACCAAGCCAGAAAAAAAATAGGAAAATGTACAATGCAAAATTCTAACTTCATACCCAAATGAATGTATCTTACAGCACAGAATATAATTATGGTATAGTTACAGTCCAGTTATATCACAGAATTTAAATACAATTTGTTACAGAAACAATTTTGAAATGCTGCAAGTCACCACTTAGTCAATAGGTAACTTCTTGTCATGAAGTGCTACCGATCTAAGAGAAGATCTGCCCTCTGAAAGGTACATGGTAAAATCTGCCTCATTGCACGTTTAGAAATTTAGTGACATTTTATATAGGGATGTTGTCCACACTGCAATTCTGAAAAAAGGTCAGTGTTTAGATGAGCATATTTAGTGTATTTCTGAGATTGTTGCTTTCTTTCTCTAATTTCCATTAATTTTATTTTGTTCTAACTGTTAGGAATCTTTAGATTTTAGGATACGCAACTACATACATGTACCAAGGGTGTTACTTTCCTAATGCATTTTTTTTCTTGGATTACACTTCATGAATGTTGTATTTCAGATTATATGGGAATGTATAATACATTGTCACTGTCAAATTAAAAATTGTTTAATTTTATGGATTGGGACATATCTTACTGCTCAGAACACAGAATTTTAACTATGGACTCCTCCTGCACTGCTGGATTTCGCAGGATTTTGCAGCTGATACCATGGGGTTTCTAATGCTCAAACTCATCTCTTTGTCAAGTTTGGTTTAATTGATGATGCAGAAAAGATAATATGACATTAGTTTGGCCAAGAATATTAAGTGCATTGGTGGATCTTTGTTACAAGTTTAAGTTTCTCTTAAGTATAATCAGAACTTGACTTACATTTTTGCATTGGAATTTGGGTCTCTACAGAAAGGTATTCTGTTATGTAAGAAAGTATTATCACTGCAATATGAATAAATAAGTAAAAGTTTGTGATAAATACTATATGTATTGTATTTGTTATATTCTATATGCATTGCTATTATGTATACTGTACATGTACGTCTGCTTGCACGAATGAGTCTCCTTTCATTTCTACTAGGAAATGGTGGGTATGTCTTATAAATTTCTTCTACACTGCATAATCTTTGACTAACATTACAATGTTTTAATGTTGATTATTGTTTAGGTAGTCATAGATAAAAGTAAAATCCACGTAAGACTGGGTATACATAGCAGATAGATGAAGTATGAAACCGCACTATATGACTAGAATAAGAACTATCACTTTCAGCTTAGTAATGCTGTTATTACAGTTAACTGAACACAGTTAATAATCAGTTCACTGTAATAACTGCTGTTATTACAGTGAACTGATTCTTGGTTTTATGGAACTGTTTCTTTCCTGTCTCCCAGTTATCGCAAACCAGTATCTTAAAGTAGCCAGTGACATTCATGAAAAGCACATTTTGAGTAAGAATATTAAGGTAAATGATGTCTGGGAACAAAATCTTTTCTGTAAGAATAGAACGTCACAGTGTTAATGTGTTTCATACACTGTGAATTACTGTGATGTGATGAACAGCTTTCACCTTTCAGTACAGAGTATTTTCTCTGCCTAGCTGTCCCTCTTCTCTTTATAATCACACTAACCTGTTCGACAGTTGACAGGAGTAAGGATTGTAAAGACAAGTAGGAACGGAAAAAAAAAAAACAACTCACTTTTCACAGGCTTTTAGACTGCAATCTTGATTCTCCTTGGATAATGTATTCCAGAACTGTGTTTCAGCCTTAAGCAGTAGCACCCTTGTTGTTAGTAGAAACTTCAAACTAGAAATTCCTACTGTGCCTTCTTGGACTGCTTTGTCACTGCAGTGATAGTTTAACTGATGATTTAGTTTTCTGTAAGTGGACATTCTCAGTAGAAACTTCAGTTAATGGGGGAAGGATATTATGAGATCCTTTTCTGAGTAGATTGTATATTTAAGGATGAAAGTAGAAACAGTGTCTGTAATATAAACACATATAAGGATATCACATCACTTTATCTTTTTTGTGTATCTTCCTTTAGATATTGTGTGTGTGGATACCTTATAACCACTTTCTCTTATTGTATATGCTTTCCAGTCCCCTAGAATTGTAAGCACAGAGAGAAATGTAGAAATCAAGGAGGGAGGAATGTCATGTGAACATGCTAGCTATATCTTCTTTTTTTTTTTTTTTGAATACAGATCAAAGAAAGAATGATGCTATATTATAAAGCTACTCTTATCGGAATAAATTTAGGATCATAGTCATAAACAGCAAACCCACAAATGAACTGTGTTGGAACCTCAAATGAATGCTTATATAACCTCATGTAAGGTTTAGACATTTTCCATTTAACAGAGGGGGGGAAAAAGTATTTTTTGAATTTTTATATCTTTAGCCTGGCAGATTAAAACGCTTTTCATACTTTGAATGTAGCTATGGTAGTCTGTAAACTGAAAAACAGTGTTAATGATGAAATGTAAAAACTTCTGGAAAAAAGTACATCAGCTCTGAATAAGTATCTGAAACTTTGATATTGCCTGATCCTTTACAGCGTTCATTTTGAAATACAGAAATCATATCTTTCCTAAAGGGTATAGTACCAGTTTCTGATGTTTTGGAAAACTCTTTCATTAGCCAAGGGTAGGTGTTACTTATCCTGGAACAAGTATTTGGTAGATCTGATGAGTTAGACCTGTTTCATGAGAACAGAGACTGTATCTTCTTTTGTCCTATACTGAACTTGCTTCTGGTAAAGAGCAGTTATGATTTAATATAAACTGTTCAGCACTTCTGCAGTCAAGTTTCCTCATTATGAATATCTGTATTTCAAAATATTTTTGCCATATGTTCTGTCATGAGTTTTCATTTCTGCTAAGTCTCATTTTCTTATTTCCTGCCTTTATTTCAAACCTGTGTCCATTTTTATTATTTCTACTAGTGCACATTCTAATTTAGTATCCTCTGTGGGTTTCATTACCATGCTCCCTCCTTTCATAATCCCTTCTTCCATTGACTTAATGAAGATGTTAAACAAAATCAGGCCTAATACCAATCCCTACGGCACCCCACTTCAGTACATTGGCATTTTCATTACTCCTTCCTTACAGACTATCAGCTAGTTAACAGCATTTATAATTAGGAGAGTTCGAAAGAATTTCCAAATATGCTGTATCAGATATTTTAAGAATCCAGATGAATTACAACCATTATCCTCCCTTATCCACGCATATATAATTAATTAAAAAACACAGTCAAATGTGGTGGACATGATAGGCATTTTCTAAAAATGCAGTATCCGTTGCTCACTAGTCCATATTCACACTTTTAAATACTAATCTTTTCCACCTTGTTTTTCTGGACTCCAAATATGCCTTTACTTTTCTTGGTAAATATTGATTTGATTAAGTCTCTCATTCTCCATCTGAACTCCAGTTGTTGTGGAATAGAATAATCTTAGTTCTTACTTTGAAGTTTGTTTTGTTTGGCATCTTTATTCAAAGTGATATGAATAAGAAATGAGTAAATGATAATCAGTTTGGAGGTTTTACTCCGTCTTTTAGATAAGGTATGTTCATAAATCCGAATGTTCTGCAATTTTTCACAGTTGGCAGATTTTGCTACTGTGGTTGTGTGAGAACTTGTGATTTTTTTCAAAAGCTTGAGAGGAAATGGTAGGCTTTGTAAAAGGTGACAGATTAATAGTCATGAAGACTAGAATTCCACTGTCCCAAGGAAGAAATGCATCAAAGATTGATACTCTTGTTAGCTTATTCATTTTCAAGTAAGGAGACTGCTCTTTTTCTATATACAAAAAACATGCTTTAGGATGTGGAGGACAGTTATCCTCTATGGCAATTAAGTCTTTGAACTGTCTACTGTAATTTTCCATAAAGGGACAATATGTACCCTGTGTGCCAGTACAGGACATTGGCCAAAATATGCATAGTAAGTAAAAAATATTTTACCTCCGTTTTCTTCATTTCTTCTCTGTGCGTTGGAGATTCCAAGTGGATCAAAACAAGAGTCCTGGAGAAGACTTCAGACTAGCTGTCATGCTCACATGAATGTATTAGATGTCAAGCCTTTTTCACCCACTTTATTGGAACCTTTTTTAGATGTTTATCTAAACATCAGCAGTTGCTGACTTTAAGAGCTAGATTTATTTTTGTTTTGTATCTCATACTCCCTTGGAATGTGAATGACAGCTTTTTGGGGTGGATTTTTTGTGAAAATTTCAATTTCTGAATCTTTGTCTTCTGTAAATCAGAAGTGTGTGGTAAAGCAGAATAAAATTGACTTGGCATGGATCAAGATTAAAATATAACCAACACATCGCCAAAAATGTGTATGCAAATATTACAATTTTCTGTGCATATAGCATTTTGTTAAACTTCAAGGTACTACAGGCCTTCAGGAATGTATTATATGGGATTGCCTGCTGTACATCCAGCACAGTCTAAAGGCTCAATTTGGATTTTTGATTTTTAGAGCATTGCAGAGGTGTTTACAGTTGGGCAGCATAGAGTATGAATAGGAGGTATTCGGATGTATTTTTTGAAGTAGATTTGGTATTCATAACAATTAATATTGTGGCTTTTCTAGCTGCATTGTTCAGTTAGTAGCCTTTTAAAGAACTGTCAGATATTTTGCTGCTCAGTATATGCATGCTGTGTGACGTGGTACTTTCCTTTGGTGTAATTTCCAACTAGGAAAAGCTCAAAAGTTTTAGGTGTGTTGATAGTGTTATGACACTGTGTGCAGAGTCAAATATGACTTTGTGGAATGGTGTATCTTAATTTTGCTAAACTGCAGATAAAAAAATTATACAATCTAGTTTAGCATCCATGAAATTGCAGTATTTTATTTCAGTACTTGATAAAAAATGTCCTGTGAATTTTCAAACCCACAAATATATAAGTTCAAAGAGAAAAATTTAAATCACACTTTGATAAAGTGTGATAATAGTGAAGAACAATGCAGAAAGATGAGTGTTTTGTAGTCTTGTAGCTTAGGTGATCAAATATATTTGAAACATAGGAAGCTCCATCCCAAAATGAGCATTATCAAACTGGAGTCACAACATTTGAAAACTAAGTTATAAATCTCTGAAAATTGTGAAAACATTGTAGCTATTTCAATAATATAGCAATAATATGCTATTGATTAATTATACATTTCTGACCTAACTAGGAAAAAAAAAATCATTTTATTTAAATAGAAGTTCTGGAGTTTTGAGTATGATATGCAAGCATTTTACTAAGTTATACATGGTTTCTTGTGTTGATTTTTTTTTAGTCAAAGATAATCATAACTTTTTTTATTATTTTTCGTTTAGGAATATATCCTTCATCCTTTAGATACTGATAACACACATTTTCTCAAAAGAAAGCCTATATCAAACTAAATTATGTGATCAACTCATTTATGGAATTTTTAGACTGCAAATTTGTAACAGTTCAAGAAAAACGTGAATTATATTGAAGGTCGTGGTGTATTAGAACCACGTTAGTCAGATACAATTTGTGTTCGTAGTGTGAACTCAAAGCTTTTCAATTACTGTTGTCTAAACGGTACCTTTGAAACTTTATTCACACTGAGTAGTTGAATAAAAGATTTCACATTACAAAAAGCAATTTTACCGTCATTAGCTAAAATAAGAGGGCCCTAGGAAGAAAGGATTATCATATATTAAATAAAAAGTTCACCACCTTAGAGCTTTAATCCGGTTAGAAAAGATGATTTCTATCTAACTTAATCAGCCAGAGGTCTTTATTGCCTGGAGTATTAATTGATTTAGGTCTTCATTAAGGTCAGAGGTACACATGGCTGACCAGAGGCAGCCTATTAGTGTGTTGTCAGTTATGCTTATTTACATTGACTGAACATAATGGTGGGTTATTTCACTGTTAGGTCAGGGGGTCGCTGAATCTTTTGTGCACCCTGACCTGTTAAAGGGCAGCAGTCACTCAGACACCAAACTGCATTCCTAACAAAGATTTGGCTGATTGCGTATTGACTCCATCCTTCCCAAGAAACCTGTGTTTGTTCATATGGTGCAACTATTAACATTGGTCTAAATACCTGTGGGTGAATGGTTGAAATCTCTCCGTTAGAAGTTCCCTGCAATTTTTGTATTGTGCTGGTTAATCACTAGCAAGTTTTAATAATAGCAGCAGGAAAAGTTTCCTAAAGTTTCCATAGTTGCTATTGGCCTTTAATTAAAAAAAAAACCAACAACAACCCTCTGTGCATGTCTATAGGTATCCTATTACTTCTGTTTCTTTATAAGTAGCAATAATTACTCTTGCTAATTAGCAGCTAAAGTTAGTCGTCATATCCTAATAGGTCTGTTCTTGTCATTGTTTTGTTTCCTGAATTATATTTGGTGGGAGATATGTGGTGTTCTTTCGGTAACTTATAATACTGTTAAAAGCTTTTTCAAGGGATAGAACAGTTCAAAGTGGCCCCAAGCATTCTCCTGACTTTTCCTTTCCGTGGTACCGTAGATGCTTTCCTTTTGCTTTCCTAAAAAGTAAATGCAACTTAAAAAAAAAAAAAAAATAAACAAAAATAAAGAAAAAGGAATAAAATAATAAATTGCTACTATTCTGTCTTCCTTCTGTATTAGCTATTATCTAGCTCTCTATTTTATTTAATTCCTGCAACACAGCTACACAATGAAAAGTAGTACTTTTCAAATGAGAGCTTAGTATTCCTATCTGTTAGGGTATGGATTGAATACTCTGAGGTTCTGGTTGTCCACTGAGTTCCCTTGATTACTTACGGTTGTGCTAACTGAGCAAAACAGCTGCTAAACTCTTACGTTAGCTTATTAAGACTCACCTTTCATTTAACTTGCAGTGATACAAATTAAAAAAAAAAAAAGGGGACAAATGTGGAATCGCTTGGGGCCCCATTTATAAGCTGCTTACTGCTGTGGAGCTATATTGGAATAAATTGGTACAAGTGAGCATCTCAGCAATACAGTTTTTTTATTTTTGGTTTGTCAAATCTTTAATGAAATTTTAGCACTGGAATATGTGTATGGGCTGCAGTGAAAATTAAATCCTCAGTTTAAGCTGAAACATCTAGTGTATAAATACACATCCATTATATCGTGGTTTTGTTTCTATGCTGTTTACTGGATATGTGAGTTCTGTAGACTTGATACACTGTGAATCTCTAGCCTGCAAGATCTTCTGTTTCCTTGTAGATGCTCCAAAAAGATAAACTGTTGCAAGGTTCTAGCAGGGTTTTGCAGAACACTTTCACAACACACGGACTGACACCATACATTGTGACATCTTCTGTTGTAAGATTTCAGTACTGTGAACAAGATAGTATGATGTCTTCCCTGTTTTAAATGCTTTTTACTCTGCTAACAATTTTCTGTATAAATTTCTGTATAAAATGTTTTAGAGACAACCTCTTGAAATCTGCTAAAACAGTGTTTGTACTGGTTTGCTGCTTTGCCCCTGCTGATTGTTTATTTGTGCTTGCTTTTCACGACCAAGTCACTGGGAAGAAAAGGAACATCCCTCCTCCTTCCCTTACCCTAAATTATGTTCCCCCTGAAATAAAGTTGCTGCAAGCCTGTGGCCATGTTTTGACCCTTTTCCCTCTTTCCCCCTTCCATAACCTGGTGGCATGTTAGGAGCACTGTTTTTCTATTAATTACATCTTCAGATACAAACAAGTATGTTAGGAACAGGGATTTTTTAAATTGTTTTTTAAAGAACTCTGCAAATTTCCCACTGAATCTGAGCCAAAAGTGGTGCCAATTTTGCTCAAATCCTTCAGAGATTTTTTTGACCTTGCTTATGACCGGTGAGGCTAATTGTATCAGAACTATCCAGGATACTTTAAGAAAGTGCTATCTTGGTCCATATTTCAAAACACTGACAGATATTTATCGTTAATTAGTATTCATATTATGTCTCAAACAATCTGTTCAAGAATAGGGGAAGTGAACTGGTTGAACAGCTCTTCTGTCTACCTAATAATTAACATGGGTGACGCATGGAAAACCAGGAGCCCAGCAGGAAAAAATGGAAGAATTTTGCCAGCCTGATTTTTTTCTGTAGAAGTATAAACTACCTGTATTGGAATTTTTGACTAATGCATGGATTTCATTTGGAGAGGTGAAATGAATGGCTTGCTTAAATACAAACCTGTGCCCCTCTGAATCATATCTTCCTGAATTTGTTTCTCATCTTGTCAGTGTGCCACTTGGTAGCTGGCTGGACTCCCTTAGTTCAATGGCACATATTTAAAATAACACTATAAAAACCAAAAGACCATTGTTCCTATAACCAAAATATTACTTGCTTTTTTTTTTCCAATTCAGGATTATATATAGCATTATCAAAACATTATTTCAGATATTTTAAACAATTTAAAATACTTGATGGGTGTCAGTTGATATGTTTCCTCTCTGCCTCCTCCCCCTCTTCAGCTGCTAATCATAGAACTTGTATGCCAAATTGTATAAGATAGTCTTCCAATAGTTACATGTGTGAGTCTTTTGTGAGACACAGACAGTTATGAGGACAGATTTGGAGTTGCATATGGGTCTGTCACATGGTTTGATTGCCATGTCTTCTAGGACACAGATTTCTTTTTAATTATTCTTAATTCTGAGGAATTTTTACAGTTTATACAGTAAGTTCTGCAAAATTCTTCCTAAAGATTCCTTGCACATTCCATTTTCCCTCTCTTACTCCTAGCAAAATGCTGCTTGTGCTGACTTCAAAGCTGCTTACACCCACCTTACTTTCCACTTCTATACTTAGTTTTCTTTGATAATAATTTACTGCTTCACTGAGCAGGAAATGTACAGACTTTCTAGAGAAGTGCAGCGTAAGAGGATGAAAGTTTTGATATTTGCATTAAGATTTTATAATAAATCTTTGAGATGTCTGAATAGTAAGAATAAATGTTTCCTTTGCTGGCTGCTGTTAAAAAAAGTAGATCTTCAGAGTGTTGCCAGGAAGACTTTGGAAGATCAGCCCAAAAGTAACTGCATTGCAGCAGCTCAACTTGAATCATATATTGATGGTATATCCATTTTCAAAAGGTGAACCCATCTCTTTGGTCACGCAACACTTTCTGCGTTTTATTTTCAATCTGCAATTTCCTTTTACCTTCTGGTGGATTATTATGACTTTGTTCATACACAGTCTTTTAGGTGTTCTGCAAGTATGGTTTTTGTAGTATTTTTAAATTAGTTTACTAAAGACGTTACAGATATAACTTACACTTTCTTATATATTCTTACATAAAACAAAGCTGAACTTCAGACTTAGAAGTTTAAAAAAAGCGTTAAACCAAAGATAGTGTGCATCTTCACTCAAAAAAAGAAAAGAAGAAGGTATTTAACCATGTTGGGGCATCAGCGTGATCCAGCAGCTGTACAGTCTGTAACATCAGATATTATTGTTTCGAGCTGACCACATACATCCATGTATTAACTGTTAGGTTAAGTTGGTTGCAGTGCTGTGTTACTATATTGCAGTTAAATCTCTGTCTAAAATTATCTTTAGACTAGCATATTTGCTCCATATATCACAAATGATGACAAAGAACAGTACTGTTGAAAGAAACTGCCTGGAAAAGAGGAAAAATGCTTCTTTTGCCTTCTGTATACTCCCAGATCTTATTTACTTATTTTTATTTTTTTTCTAGGTTGGAGATGTTCTCTACTGTGCTGGACAGATTGCTCTAGTACCTTGTACGATGCAGCTTGTTAGCGGTGGCATAGGACTGAGGCCATAGTTTCTCTCCATCACGTTGAGCGAGTTCTTCAAGCTATGAGCCAGGAAGACTGCACTCCACCACGTCATCACAGCCAGTTGCTATGTAACTGACAGCAAGCACATTCCTATTGCTCGCTCTATATGGCAGAAGAAATTAAGAGAATGTAAAAGGTAGCTGTGATATCCATTTTCTTCTTTCTGGGTTGTCTTTTTTTTTTTCCCCTTAAGTCTTGTGGTAACATCAGAATTTCTCAGTACATTTCAGAGGGGTTCAAGTACATCTGACACAATAAGGTTGATTGAGCTGTTATGTTCTCTCATAAGTGGTTGTGCACAACTGAGAAAGAAAATTGCTTAATAGAAGTTTATATTCATCACTAAACTTTGTCTTAATTCCCCAAAGCACTATGTTAAAGAACTCTTAAAGAGCAGTCAGTTCCTCCAACAAAACGTGAACAATACCTTATTTGAATTAGCTCTGCCCATATATTTTTACATAATAAGGACTGCGGCGTTTTACTTCAACTTTTTCTGAGTTGTTCTGTTGAGATTTTTCCCCAACTCGTTCTTACAAGCAATATTGTCATGACAATTGAGTTAGCAGTTTACTGCTCATTATTGCTTATAAAAGTTCACCTGAAACTTTCAAGACCAGAATGGGGCGTGCCTGTCTATTGGTTGACCCTAGATTATCTCTAACAGCATAATAATTTGCACAGTGATTTATAACGATGCCATAATCATTTCTATTATGTATGTACCACTTTTATCGAATAGCCACGGAACACCCTTCAAGCATTAAGAAGGTAATGGCCACAAATCTTGTAAATAAAACGTAACTTCTCCACAAATGAATAAAAAAGAGTAGTAACTGCATAATTGCTGTATAATTTACTGTAACTTAATTATTAGGTTTCTCAGGGAAATACATGGCTTGCTAGCATAGCATATGTTAATATTGCCATAGAAGAAGGAAAAGTGCACCTGAAGCTTTCCTCCTATTTGCCTTCACTTTCAGTATCTATCTGCACTAGCACTTGTCTTTCTGAGTAAAGATGTAGGCTTTACTTAAGACACACAGTTTACCTCATTTTTTTAATAAAGAACCCTCTTAAATAGTGTTTACTATTCCTCCAAGATCAAAGGTAATGAACCTGAATTCACTTCACATTTTTTAATTCATTTCTGATTTTTTGCAACGTTAGTAGCATGTACCATGACCACAACGCCTAAGTGCTTTCTTATTTGAAATGCATATAATTTGAGGGAAGATTGGTGGTGTTGCTGGTTCTTCGAAACTTTTCGTTTTTCCAGATAGAATCTTTTAGGTCTTCTTTATCAACTCTTTTATTTCTTCTACTTACTGAGTTGACTAGGCAGTACTTTCTTAGCTACATGAAAAATACTGCTGAGGTTACTTGCTTTTGGGCTATTGCTAGTACCTGGCCCATGTCACTTTTTGGTTGTTCAAGCCATATCTTGAAAAATGGATTGCTTCCCACATATGTACCTAGGAAGAGTTAGTTGCCTAACAGTTTTCAGGAATGTTTAAGAAAAAACATCCTACAGGAGCATTAGGCAATGCTAGAGGATGTTCATCAATCTTATGCTTATGTGCTTATCAGATCATATTCATTAATGGCAGTATCAGAAAGAGGAAAAAAATATTAGCAGATGAAGTAATATGTGTGCCACAATACGATCTAAAAAATACTTCGGAAAAAATTAAAATATCAGTGGGAATGAGATGTTTTCAGCAGCCAGATGTTCCAATTTCCCTATTGTTTTGTCAATAGGAGGTTCAGATAGAGGAATTGAATTTTTCTTCAGGCTACGCATTCTTTTTTTGATAGTAAGGGTTTGCGTACACAGCAAGCAGAGAAAAAGATGTATCAAACACTTCTGTTGCAAGGAACCAGAAGGAGAAATTGTCCTGCTCTGAAAATACAGTTGTCCTGTTAATGTAAGTAGGGATCTTGTTTTGGAGGAGAAGCACCAGTTGGCATGGTATTAGGAGAATTGTACCTTTACTCTCAGAATAAGGAAAACAGTAAAGTTTGAAATTTGGAAGAACTTTGTAAAATGACTAATTAAATTGTATGACAGTTGTACTTCTCCCTCACTTATTCCATGGAATCAGTGAAAACAGGAAGTATATATTTACATCTCTCAAAATTTTCTTTGGAGCAGCCTGTTGGATGCTGTAAGATGCTTCCTTTCTGTGTGGAAGCCAGAAAGCAATAGCTTACTCTGAAGCCATCTCTGTGTAAGAGTCTGAGGTAGCATTTCCCTTACTTGTGTGGTATTATTTTTTGGTATCCCAATACCACTATAGAGAGTCTGTCAGTTACTGTGACATGAATTAATGATCTGTTTTCTTCAAGCAAACTAAGTCAGCCAAACCAAAAGTGTTCATTATTCTTGAACTGTAATTCAAGCAGTGGCCAAAGGCCTGCATCAATAGCGAGTTACGGATTACTTATAAGAACAAATGATATCTCAATTGAAATTGTTCTGCTTTTATCATCCACGGAAAAAGGAGTTTGTTTGTGCAGTAAAACAATACAGCTCAGAACTCATTTCTTGTAAAACTAGACATCATAAACCATAGAACTAATCATGTTTAAAGATTGGTTTTAGACTCTACATTTCTGTTTGTTGAATGTTCTGTATTTAATGGCAAGGTGATGGTATATTAAGATCAAGGTATTTGTATTTACACACAGTGACTAAATTGTATGCATCAGAACTGCCAAAGGTTATTTTTAGAGCACAAAGGTTGTTAGTGTTCTGTCACATAGTGATGTCTGGTAAATATCCTCCTCATAAATAATACTGTTCAGCAACTTCAGTTGCATCATTCTACATATTTGATGTCAGTAGTCTGTAAAGCACTCTTCTTCCTTCCTATGTCTCTTTGAGTCACAACGTCATTGGAAAAGCCATTCGAGGTGACAGAGGGAACAGAAATCTGGTGGAGGGATGGAAGGTTGTAGTAGAAAGAAAAAATAGCAGGGAGGGAAGGATAAGAAAGCAGCCTCACTGAGGTCTCACTCAGAAAAAAAACAAACAAAACAAACAACAAACAAACTAATAAAATCCCAACCACTAAATCACTGGACTTAGCGAAAAGATCTTTGATAACATTTTGAATGTATGCAAGAGAGATTTCCTTTGCTAAAACTGAAAGGGTATTGTGGGAACTGAGATCTAAAGTAAGGGAGCCGAGGTAAGCATTTAAGTTCTGTGGATGGATATGGCTGCATTGTTGTTAAGCAGTGGTTGTTGGAGAAATTAAGATGTAGTTAAGGAAAGCAGTGGTTAAAATCAAATAAAAAATGGACTGCAGTTTAGAAATTAAAATCTAGTTGAGGGAAGCAGTGGTTAAAATTAAAAAAAAGATAATAATAATAATAATAATAATAATAATAATAATAATAATAATAATAATAATAATAATAATAATATAATATATATAATAATAAAAATAAACCAGAGGCTGCAAAAATAGCATAAAGACAACAGCATAAAAACTGATAATCAAAGCCAGAACCTAGGAAAAATAACCAGAAATTAACAAGTACAAGTGCCAGCCGTCGGCAGCTTCCCCCCACCCCATTTTGAAGTTACACTTCTTCCACCAGTTTCTTTGTGATTCCCAGACACACTTTGGGACAATCTGACGCTCTTGAGGAGATACATTTAGGGAACTTCTCTAACATACCTGTTCAGAAATAGTAACAATTATGTGTGGGAACAATTTCTGCCTAATCCAGTAGTTTAACATTTAGAGCTCTTTTCCTATATTTCTTTTTTTTTTTTTTAAGTAATGATAAAAAAAAGCTCATCGCATTGCTGAAACTTTCTGGAAGAAGAACTGACAGTTTTCCAATTAAGTCTCATCTTGTGTTTTTTCTTTACTTCACATCTTTTAATGACAGTGTCATGTAATATGATTTTATAAGCAGTTTTGCTAACTCATTCAGCAGGGTAATCAATAGAAAAAAAATAAGCCAGATGGGTTGTAGTCCATTTGTATTGGGTGGGACAGATGGCATTATTGATAGATGGAAATATTCCAAATAATTATTGTATAAATGATATAACAGTGACTGTGCCTGCAAAATTTTATTAATTTGTCTACGCACTTTATTCAGTAGGGGTTGAGTTGTACCATTTAGACAGTACTCCCCACTATATTTAGCTGGGAGCTGAATCCACCCCCTTCCTTCTTTTTCTCCTCCCCATGGGCTTCATATGCAGAACCATCCCTGTAGTACTTTGTTAAGTATTTCAAGTGGTGGGTTGTACTTCTATCTGTACAGCAGACTCCAGTAGACTGAGATGTGCAAGATCATGACTACTTTTTTTTTCCTACCTCTGCATACCTGCTTTTGCTTTCTTTTGTTATCCTCACGTTATAAAGGAGAAACAGGAACTAGATCATCTTTGAGGTCCCTTCCAACTCTAACCATTATATGATTCTATGAAAATTTCAGGCATTCCAGCTTGTTTATCTACTGTGTTTTATTCTTTTTATGTCTTGTTAATCCCCAGCGAGATTTGGATAGCTAGGCCAGTAAAATACATCAATTTTGATAAACTGTGTAATAGATACTGGTTTGGGCTGTTGCTATTCGAAGGTATATGACAAAGTACTATTAATTAATTCTTTCTGTGAGTTAAGAGCCCATTAACTTACAGAAAAACTTGGAGGCCATTTGCTGCTTTTGAAATATAGTTCTTGATAAACATGACTGAATAATAAAAACAAGTTTCAGTTCTTATTTTGATTTGATGGCATATACAAAACTGTGAGGCAGATTTTCCAGAACTATCTGAATAATCATCTCTGGTTTCTTTGTTATAAAAAGAAAAATGCATAGCGAAATACTTCAGTACATTTAGTACACAATGTTTTGTTATGACACAAAGTTTAGAATTGCCTGTATTTGTAAGTGAACTCAAATATTGGTGAAGGGAGATTATTGAAAAGCTGCATGAAACAGAGAAAACAATGTGTTTTGTTAAGAATAGAAAAGAGAAGGTTGCATAGAAAGATAATATTTAATGTAATTGCATGATATAGTAATAGTGTTAAGACTATTAGCTTTTATCTTTTGCATCAGCAATTCATTTATAAATCTTATTTTTTTCTTCAGGTGATATTATAGATCTATTCCACTCTGAGTCATTTTATTAGGCAGCTGCCACTGCATTTTCCATCCTCAGTTATGAAAAATCTACCTGGTGAAAATACTTCCCGCTACATGAAAAAATATGCCTCTTTTGGCTTTTATAACGCAGCTTGCATTTGGACGTTAGTTGTCTAGTCTTCTCCCTCCAATAATTCCTGAGCAAATATACTACAAACTTAAAAGTTTCTCCAGCCCACCTTCTTCTAACAGAAGCTTTTTTTTTTTTCCATAGTAAGCATTCAGGATGAGTGGCTGTGATCCCATGATTGTTGCAAAATCCAGCAGAGTGCTACAGTTGACTTTCATTCTGTCAGGAATGCCAGTCAGGTTGTTGACACGTGTGTCCGTAATAGCATGTAATGCAGAAGAGATAGAGAAAAGATTTGCAATGTTTTATCTGATATATAATGTAAATGGGTTCTCACTTATTTCAGCACATGGACACCTGATGCAACTTTAAGCATCTAAATTTAAACCTTTTGGTCCAATTTACAAAGTGTTTAGATGTCAAAAGATGTAAATAAGCCTGAACTAGATTTTTTTAAATATCTAAGAGCAGTCATCTAGGGGCACTGGGCCCATTCTAGGGAGCCTCTGCATCGTACCTCCTTCAACACTCCTGTAAATACCATTGGTACTACACGTATCTTTCCACTTTGCCTATACCAAAATAATGCAGAGGTCTCAAGTTATAAACAAGTGAAATCCTGAACTAGGAACTGTCTAGCTACATGCAGTGGTGTTCTGAGTAATTATTAGGTTTTCGTGGCAGTCATTTAGAATGGCATCATGCATCTGTAACACAGCAGTCTGTTGCATTGTTCAGACATGCCTGTAGTATTTGAAGTATACAGACTGTCATGAATTCTAGTTAAATTCATGCATTCTCTGACACTTTATCCTAAGTAGAACAGAAGTAGCTTATGCTCAAGTAGTGGAAGTTGAAGGTTTTCTTGCTGCAAAGGATTGGACAGAGGTTTAAGATCCTCTTTACCTATGGAGAAAATTGCCATAAAACTTAAAAGGAATATAAAAACCCCTCTGATTTCTGTGAGAGGATATGTACTTTTCACCATCCTGAACAGATGTTTGTAAGTCCATAATATTCAGGTACACGGTTTTTGTATATTTATTATGTGTATTGTTTATATCTATGTTTAATACAATTGTTAGATTTCCAAATAGTATTATAAATTCTGTACCCTATAGGTAGTAGTATAGGTAATACTAATTTAATTGATTTCCTTCTTTTACCAGTTTCTTGAACAGATAGTTAAAATGTGAGGAGTAGAAGTAAATTACTATTATAAAGGTATATAAATGATAGATTAGACCCTGCTACATTTGCATTGCAGTAAAATCTCATGTAGGTTAATTAATATAATTGGTAACATTACCAGAAGAAACTAAATATTTTTGAAAAACATTGCCACCAGCCAGTACCTACGCCACTCCAAAATTCAGTAGGAAGAAAATACATTTCTGTTTCCCTTTTTTGTCTCATCAGGTTTATAACATTTATTTTGCTACTAGATGCTATTTTGAATGTTCCACAGTTTGGATGTATTCAACCAGGCTTCTTATATGGCCCATGTTAATAACATGCAGTGCATTCAAATAGCACAGTGGTAGTGGGTCTTTCATCTTGTGCCTAGTGTATTCATTTCCCCTGTGTTCAGATTAAACAAAGCTTTTGTATTCATTTGAAGCAACTGTAATGAGAGTATTTAACACAGGACAAATGCAGATAGTGGAACGCCAGAGGTCCTTGAAAATAGTCTGCCTTTTGACACTGGCCCACGACAGGAGGTGAAAGGGTTGTCACTTTCACTTTTTTTAAAAGGAAGATGATGATATTCTATTTGTAACATTAGTGGAGCCTTAATGAATTTTTAAAAGAAATATAACCAACAAAAAGAACAATGAAGCAGTCTAAATGATTTAAACTAAAGCTATTACTAGAAACTGAATATCTATGTATACATGAAAAGTTGTATGATTGCATAATGTTCTGAACAGTATACATGAATTTATCTTGCAGAATGTAAACATAAAATATGGACAATAGAAAATAAGAAAGGAGAGCATTTCCTGTGTGAATGTTTGTGTAGATAGATACAATCAAACTCTCAGCTGGTGGTCAACATAACTGATTTCCCTGAACTGATTCACACTAGCTTATTTGCCGTTTACAGGTAATATATACATGCATTGGAACGTTTTTCAGTTAGACGCAGTGAAGAAATGCATGTCAAGTTATTCAGGGTGGTAAGCAGCCTAGTGCATCCAGACTGACTGATTTTCTTCTGCAACAGTTTGAATCATAGAATGAATCATAGAATAATAGAATGGTTAGGGTTGGAAGGGACCTTAAAGACCATCTAGTTCCAACCCCCCTGCCATGGGCAGAGAAATCCTCCACTACACCAGGTTGCCCAAAGCTTCATCCAACCCGGCCTTGAACACTTCCAGGGATGGGGCATCCACAACTTCTCTGGGCAACCTGTTCCACTGCCTCACCACCCTCAATGTAAAAAATTTCTTCCTTATATCTAATCTAAATCTTCCCTCTTTCAGTTCCCTTATAAGAGTTTTTTTGAGTGATTCTTCATCTCTTTTGCTGAAAAGATTAATTCTGTTTTGAGCCTGTCACTTTTGTGCTAAGCAAGAGGGCATATATGCACCCACTGTTTGCTTAGGCCAGAACCACTGGTCAAAAGACTTGTGTGTGATGACTGTGAAAGCCATTAACAGGATTTCAACCTCGAGGCTGGTACCTGTTGTCAGACCCTCTTTAAAGAGAGGAGAATGCTATTTTGGTTGAAAAGTGATCAAGGTCCTACTTTCACTCAGGAGACTTCTCTATTGAGCTGTGGTCCTGATTACATGTAGGGCACTTTAAATTCTCACAACAAAGGAAGGAATTTCAGGAAAATCATCAGCTTCAGAGGTTTTTTGTTCTCCTTTGGATGATTTAACCCTGCTAATTAGGACTGAAAGAAGAGCCAGATTACCAACCCAATGTAAGTAGGGAGTTTTGTTAACAACTGATCTTTGCTAAAATTGTAGCAGGTTAATCTCTTTCAAACACCGCAAATGTTCCTCCCGAGTCAGTGCTTCCAAAAAGAGGTCTGAAGTTAAGTACTAAGTAGGTATTCTAGATCTTGTTCTTTTCGAGGGATTGTATTTTAACTAGTCTCTTCAGTGTGAGCTCGATAAAAATCCAAAAACTCAGATCTCAGTAACTAGTCAAACTTCTATCCTGAAAGTCCTCCCTTTAAATTTGTGGGCAATATCCTCTTTGTCATGGTTATGCAGGATCTGGAAAAACATTCCTGTTGCAGGAAGGAAACTCAGCTATTGAATAGTGTACTGGATGTGGCTGGGATGGAGTTAGCTTTCTTCATGGCAGCCCCTATGGTGCTGTGGTTTGGATTTGTAGCTAAAACAGTGTTGCTAACAGGCCAGTGTTGCACAGTTTCAAGGCTTTCTGTTTTTTTCCCACTCAGCACTCCCAGCAAGTAGGCTAGGTGTGAGCAAGAAGCAGCCAAAGGGATATCCCATACCATAGAACATCATGCTCAACAACAAAATACGGGGAATTTCATCTTCCAAGGTGGCTATTCCCCAGAGGCTGGCTGGGCATCGCTCTGCGAGTGGGAGATGGTGAATGATGGCCTTTGCATCGCTAGTTTTATGCTCTTCACTTATTAAACTGTCTGTATTTCAACCCAAGAGTTCTCTCATTTTTGCTCTTCCTGTTGTCTCTCGTGTCCTGCCAGGGTTAGAGGGCGAGCAAGCGGCTGTGTGGGGTGCTTAGCTGCTGACTAGGATCACCACCAGAAATAGATTCAGCAAATTACCACTGAAGAGAAACTACACCATTAACTAGGAACATGCACATCTGTCCTTCTCCCTCATCAAGGTCCAGTCAAAATTAGAGCTCATAATATCATCTCTTCCCTTTGAAACTGTGCAAGATTCATATCTCTATTCAGATAGTTATGATCTTTTACTACCAAAAACTGGAAAGAAGAAAAAAGACATTAACACAGGAAAATATATTCTTTTTCTCTGGGAAGTACTTCTTTACTAGTGTATAGTTCAATCCAAGGGATCCTACTTGATCCTTCAGT
The DNA here is from genome assembly GCF_009769465.1 of Tauraco erythrolophus. Lineage (NCBI taxonomy): Eukaryota > Metazoa > Chordata > Aves > Musophagiformes > Musophagidae > Tauraco > Tauraco erythrolophus. The sequence continues at coordinate 39,427,824 of NC_141470.1, forward strand.
ATTTGATTATCCTAATCTCTGATTCCGTGTGTTGGTCAGAATAACAATTTCATTTCCTCTTCATCCTCCTCTTCACTGAAGGATATCTCACAGGCTTCAAAATTAATCATAAATCTTTGATTTCCTTACTCATGAAGGTCAAAGTAAACCAAAAATTATTTGTTCTTTCCTGCACTCCACTTGCAAAGAAATACATAGTACAGCATGAAAGTGAGCTAGCATTATTCTGAAACCCCTTTAAATTTTTGCATAGCAAACATGAGTAGTGCTAACTGGTCAAAACCCAGTAACATGCATGCCAGCTCAGCAGTGAATAATCACTTTCAGCTTTCTCTTAGTATTTATTCAGTTTCATGAATGAAAAATAAAAATGCTTCCAGCTGATTCGATACATGTGTATAGTTGTCGCCAATCCTTTAGTTGGGATACAATGAACACAGCTGGTAACACTTGAAATCCAACTTTGATGTTCTTTTGGACATTATTCAGTGGTAATATTATGAAGGTCTTTCTGCATCTTGCTTGTAAGCACCTTTGTGGAAGCATCCTGGCCATCTCCTGTAGCTGACAAAGTAGTCACTTCTGCATATATCTCAACGAAGACGCAAGCGAGTCTAAAAGAGGAAAATGTAACTGTTAACTGATAAAAATACTAATTGTCAATCATTTCTGATTAAGTCAGTAATTTTGGTAAAGTTTTGTCATAATTTGTCAAATGAATGTCTGTGTGGAGTTGTAGATATCTGTTCAGTAATTAAAAGTCTCATAGTCTCTCTGTGCATGTTCTGCAGAATTACATGGTGGACATGTATAGGAATACAGATTTTTCTCTTTCCCTCCCTCCTTGTATTTATATATGCATATAGACAAATACATTACATACATATACCTGAATATACATTTGTATTATTTTCTTAGTATAACAACTTTTAACAAGCATGTGTATTAATACATGCCACTTAGAGGCCGTTTATTGAAAACTTGTCATTCTGACCTTCTGTACATGGACTCACCTGCCTTGAGGAACATAAGAGTTAAGATCCCGTTATATATTTCAGTAGCAATCTGAGACGTATCTTCATCTTTAGGAGAGCAAGTGTGCTTGCCATATGTCTCATTTCAATGACTGCTGAGAACAGTTGCACGTTTGAGTTAAACTTGGCTTACAATTTTTACGTTACTGTGAACTTCCTCTCGTGAGTGGAGGTAGTGGGCCTGGCTGGGATACAGGTAATTTTCTTCATAGCAGCCCCTATAGTGCTGTGTTTTGGATTTGTGGCTAACACCGTGTTGATAGCAGACCAGTGCAGAACAGTGCCTGCACAGCATCAAGGCTTTCTCTTTTTCCAACTTCGCCCACACCCAGCAAGCAGACTGGGGTCCGGCATGAAGCTGGGAAGGGACACAGCTGATACCACTGACCCGAATGGACCAAAGAGGTGTTATATACCATTTAAATTCATGCTTGACAATAAAAACTGGAGCAGAGGTGATTTTTTTTTAAAGTAGCCGTTGATCAGAGACTGGCTGGGCATCAGTCTGCTGGTGAGAGGTGGTGAGTGATTGCCTTTATTTTTTCTCTTTCCTTCTGCTATTAAACTGTCTTTGTCTCCACCTGTGATTTTTTTTCTTGCTTTTGCCCTTCCAAGTCTCTCCCTGGTCCCGCTGTGGGGGGTTGTGAGCCAGTGACTGAGGGATCTTATCTGCTGACCAGGGACAACCCACCACAGTGGACTGTAAGATTTTGCCTGAATTGCATCACCTGAGTTTGACTCCTGTAACATTGAACTGAAGGAAAACCCATCCTGCAAAATCCACATTCCAAACTGTATGTAGGATGTTATTGACCAATATAAACGGCTTGACTTAAAATAAAGGGTATGTGCAGTCCTGCTAGTCCTGTTATATTCCATTTAACTGGTCTTGCTTTGCAGTCCTACCGTATTAAAAAATGAAAGTAACTGACTACACTGCTGAGAACAAACATTTGTCCCAAAAATACTCATATACATAAGATGAAGGAATGTAAATATTTGTATTTTCCACTAAAAATCTGTGTTTACTGAGAAGTGCCACATTCAGAATCATTCTTGGTTGCATATCTATATATCATATTACTAATAAAGGTGGCTGTCTCAGTGAGGGAGAACTTGGAAATGAATAGAAATTTGATAGCGCCACCAGAATTTTCAAATTGTTTTCTTCTGTCTCCAGCAGCATCAGTTTTCTTCCATTGCATATTGGAAAATTTAATTACAGGTTTAACAACAGTAGCTAAAGGTGCTATATGTGTACAGGTGACCATAGTTAGAATATGTTAGCTAAAAGCTGACATTTGGTTTGAAAATTACTTCCAGAGCTCTAAGTCAAAGTTCAGAAGGAAAGTAAACTTTAAAAAAAAAAATATTTACAATCAGTATCTGAAATTTAAATTCTAAATCATAAAATCAGTTGTCCTTAATGCCTGCAAAGTAGATTTTGACCATTAACTTTTCTCATTTGTCCCATTTGGGTACACACTCTCAAATGCTTTTCAAGTGGATCTTTCCATCTCGAACATCCTTAATTCAGTTCAACTCTCTTTCCTAAGTGCTTATTTTTGACACTACACATGAAGAATAAAACCCTCAGACTGACAGTCTGTGATCATGTTTCACGTGGCAGACTTCATTTGATTTCAGTTTATACTGCTATCAATTTATGACTTTGTTCCTTAAATAGTTATCTTTTTTCCACATTGTAACTGATACATTGAATGATGTATGTTTGAGAGGTATTTCAAGGAATCTTAACTTCAGTCATTAACTGGTTATCTCTTGGCTCAGGAACCTTTAGTTTGTTGAGAAAAAGTTAATATTTTTAAAGCAAATAAAACAGCTTTTCAATATGTAATTATTTTCTTATCAATTTTACATTTTCATGCCCTTTTGAGCATCTAGCATGCAGTGCCTGAATTTACATTTAGCTCTGTGGGAACTGCTTTAAATATTATATTATGAAGGAAGAAATCAAAAATCAAAGTGAATTTTTAGTACAATAGCGAGGTATGGAAGGTGCAATTGCAGTAAGAGCCTGCACGATTGTATAGAACTAACTCACAGCTTGACAGAAAGTCCCTGCTGGGGAGGAAATGTAGGGGAACTGGCAGAATTTTGCTACATCTGCTCCCTACTGCTAATAAGCTTTAACCTGTTTTATTTTTATTATTCTTACTGTTTAGATATTTTGCTTCCGAAATTATATCTGTAACTATGAGAACACATAAAAGGGAGCACGACAGGTAGTGCTGTTTAAAAATTTAAAACTATCAGCAAGGGATGTTAAGGGCCATAATGAGTGAGATGGTTGCCTTCTCAGTGTGGATTTTTCGCGTTCAGGCACTGCAGTGCCGGTAGAAGGACTGAGTCGAAGGAGTGGGTAAACAGATTTCGTAGCTTGAGTAGTTTGTACAGCCAGAAGGCACCATTAGATGATTTAGTCTGACCTGTATATCACAGACCATTACGTTTCACTCAGAAATTCCTATTTTGAACCCCGTGAGTATACTTAGACTAAAATATATCAGGCCTTAAGAGTTTAGAATACTTTATGCCACAGGATGAGAACCAAGATGAGCTTCCCATGCCGTAGGAAGGGTGTTTATCAGGTTGGTACATACGCATGGTAGCATGACTACTTCTGCAGAATAAGCCAAACAACTAAAGGTTTGTATGTGTTTAACAATAAGTGAAAATCCTTCCTGACCCCTTGGACTTAGGGAAAAAAATACAGTATTCATATTGTATCAGAGCACTGGCTTACTGAAATGTTCTGCTGAAGCCATAAATAGTTCCTTCTGGAGAAAAAAAAAATAACACAACAAAACAACCAAAAAAGCAACCAAAACCCAAAACACTACCCTCAAAAAAAACCCCAAACCAACGAGAATTAACAAAAGTTAGATTTACTCTATCTCTTTATGTATCAGTCAGAGTAATTAAGGGCCCAGTAAGAGGAGAAATCTTCTCCTTCAAGCAGTCATATCCATTTTTAAAGTTAATATTAATTGTCTAATTCTGAATTTAAGGCATTATGCCCCTTTGACAGCCATGCTGGCAGTACTTTGCTTCTCAGATTCTCAGTCCAGACACATTGATTGCAGTCCTTTGAACAGTCTTTCCTCTGCGTAATCAGTGCTGTAGCTGAGGTTTATAACCATCTGAAAATGTGGGGAAAGTGGTATTCTATATTTTTCATTTGATATTATCACATGCTTCCCATAACTGATTATCCAACATTTTAAAATCTTTCTTTTGCTCTGATGGTGGCATAATTGTCACGTACAATTACAGAATATTTTGAAGAGAGATTGAAATTAATAAAATTCAGTGGGCAGTTGAAAACTCTAACTCCAAGGGGCTTTTGATGCTGTGCTTTTAGAAATGGGATAGAACAAGATTGTGATACTTACCTGATAAATGAAGCAAAAAAACGGAGGTCTCAATCTTAAATAGGAGATTCTTCTCCATTATTGTTCATGCTTTTTTCTTTCAAAAGACCAGTTTGTGTTTTCTGGTTTTCTTTCAATTTGTTCTAACAAGTAATTATTTGAGCTTACTTTTCAAGACAACTTCCAGGTTGGTAAGTCCAGAAAGCAGAGGTGTTGGCCTAGTTATTACCAACTTTGTATATGGTTTTCAGGCTTTCAATTCTTTATTTGTTCTAGAGACTCCTTCAAAGCTGACTATATTGTCATGGAAATGTGATACTGATTGCTCTTATTTTGATCATGTCACAGAGCTTCTCAGTTTCTGAAATGAAAGGATGAAAACACAGAGATCCAACAATAGAAAGAGAAACAAAATTAACAAGCAAATGATATCCTTCTGTACTAATATAATCAAAAGAGATTGTAAGGTTATGAGTCTTTAGTTTCAGCTGAGCCCTTTTGTCTATCACACAGAAGTGACAAAAATTTACACTGCTTCTTGGCCTTTGTTGACGATCATGGTAAAAGATCGAACAGCAAGTTGCTAAATTATTCTGTTTGAGTGATATGAGCTATAGATCATATATAGTTATTGATCTGATTTCTTACAAATGATATTTTCATCTTTTTATATACTACTTACATATGCTTACAATAGTACTATTCTTAGACCATTTGTCATGAAAGTTTTGATTCTGCAAAGACTTAAACATATTCTTTACGCACCAAAAAGCTGTCTCGACTTATAAAATCAAATTCACACTAGATTTATTGTGGGATTTGGGCCCTAAGAGTGATGTTAGTTAATTTTTGTGGTAGTTTCTTCTGACATACTTGGTTGACTACCATAAAATTTTAGCCCATCACCTTGACAAATCCTAACAGTAGCCAGCAATATATTGTATAGATTTCAGATTTCCTATACTCTCACTAATATAACTTGAGGTATGCTCATTTTATTCACCTGCAAAATGCCTCTCTGGGAAAAGTTAAGCTGTTGTACTTGGCATGTTAATTGCCGACCATTTCATATCTAATTATTAATTTTGCGTCACTACCATAGATGCATGCAGAATTTTTCACAATTATTGAAGAAAACTTAATTTGGATTTTTTTCAGCCAAATGCCAGCATGTTGAATTATTATATTAAGAGACTACATTAATTTGAAATCCATTTGAATTACAAAAATTGATTAAAAGTATGCTTAGCAATAGTACTGCCTCTAAATTTCTATACCCATATTTGTTCCCCTGTATCTACTTTCCCTTTTTCATGTTTCTGTTTTTTAAAGATAGATAAAGACTGCACAAAAAAGAAATTATTCTGCAAAATGTGCTATCAGATGCTAACACAAAAAATAAAGAACCATCTCATTTTCTCTAGATTTCCCCTGGTTCAGTAACACTGAGGAAGTACAGGCTGTTTTCTAGTTGACATTGAACAAAATAGTTTCTACATGACACGGTGGTAACTGAACTACCATCAGCTTTGTCTAACATGTTGTGGAGGAGAGAACTAAAATATTCTGAAGAACTTGCTTCTTTTTATATTAAAAGTATTTATTCCATGTTAAATATTCAGGTTTTTAAGACCTTATTTTTAGTCTGCCAGTCTTGCATTAATGTATTTTTGGCATGCAGAAGACAATCTGTTTTATTTCAAGAATGAATACTAAATGTCAGACTTTCTTATATTTTTAAGCTTTGCAAAAGAATATTCTTAACCATTTTATTGTTATAAAACACTGTGGTATTCGTTCTTTGATTTCGGGCATGTTGTACCAGGAATGCATGTGGCCTATTTATTAGACAAACTAGGATGTTGAAAAGGATTGCTTCTATCCTACTTTCTTCAGGAACTGACATTTTTATTCTTATGCAGTTTTCCTAGTGGAATCTTTGCTTTTTAAAGTCATAAACCTATTGTTGTGAGAGACTCTCGCAAAGCTTAAGCTGGATCTCAGGAGTTTGATGCACTCTGTTTAATGCAGGCTGTGTAAAAGAAATTTTAGATGTATTATTTAAAGGCACATTAATCTTGCCGCTATAATGGTGTAATAATGCATACCATAGAAGGTTTTCATAAACTCAGCTTCTAAATGTAACATCATAGTATCTATCTTTTTGTTCTCCAAGTCAATTCTTTGTAGACATAGAAATTACACATTCATCTCTGTCTCTTATAGCCTGATTCCATATTCAGCTGTGAGGTAGGTAGATTTTAGTCCTTACTTACACAACAAAAACAATATTTCTCATTTTGAACAAATGGGATAGTCAAAATAAACAAATTTGTATAATAAATGTTAATAGCTGAAATACATACCTTTTTTAATTAAATTAAGTAAAAGCAGTTAAATGCTTACACAATGGATTGAGCATATTTCTCCTATACTTATTATTCCTGTATTTTCATTGGAATTTTAGTAGGTCTGCCTTTGATATTTATTTTTTAAAGAAAAATATACTATTAGTTAGAGAAATTCTTTTGTAAGATTAGCACTTTTAAAACATGACTCTGTGTGAGTTAGTTTACAATACAACCCTTACAGCCCAGCATTTTTCGTTTAACTGTGCTCATTGCATTGGATTCTGCTTCGTTTTGTAGCGGTATTGTGATGTATTAGGCATTCATTAGTGTGAGAGTATTCTGTAGCTCTACTGAATAGAGATGATGAAAATCTTCACTAAGAACTAAGGCACACAAAATGCAAGGACTTGATAATACTATGAACCAATGTGATTGATAACTTCTTGTTTCTCAGCAAAGCTCAGCAAAGCATTATGCACCCAGCAGTTCAGATAATCCTTTTACTTTAATGTAGAGATACAGGTTAATTACAAGTTTAAAAACATTGACAACCTCTGTTGTTAACTTTCCTTCTTGTGATGTGAAAGGGCTTGTATTTCTGCATTAAACATGTTCATAAAAGCCTTAGCTAGGGAATGTTTCTACCAAGCTACCTTTTCAGCTTCAGCCTATGCATGAATATAAAGTACAGGAAGAGTTCCCATTCTCGTTTCTCATTATTAGATACCTTACTGAATTGGATGTCATTTGATGACTGTAGTGCTTGGTTTTCAGCCAAGCCCTTTGACACCTTCTGTTTTCAGCCAATCATCATCCTTATACTTTTGCCGATTTGAGTTAAGCATCCATTGCACAACCTTGTTAGAGGCATTAAAACACAGTGGACTGTCTGGGTGACTCCAGTGTAATAGGGCTCAAGATCCCCGTTCCTGTGGCAGGTGCCCGAAGCAGACAAACCTCCTGCTCAGCACTGTCTGGGACTGTTGTGTTTTCATTGTCTGTGCTGTCTCTATCAGTATAAGTAGGGCTGAAAAATGTATGTTCCCCCCTAAAAGCGGGATTCCAGTTCTCTCGGTGATTCTGCTTTGGGAAAAAGGAGAAGAGGAAGCAATTTTTTTTAGCAGAAAGAGGCCAAGAGTAACCACATCCGTTCCACTTCTTCCAGCCAATACCTCTGCTCAACTAGCGGGAGAAGCACTTCAAAGCTGTTATCTGCATTCTTCTGCTTGACTCTGTGTTCACCATTCACCTATAAACTCCATCTGGAATATCACACATGAACATAGAACTCCCTTAGAATTACAGAAATATTGGAAAGGACTAGTTGTTGGAAGGGACAAGTTGTGAAAATTCAACCAGTCCAGTCAAGAAAACCCAGTCGTTTTTCTTCACCAAACACACCACTGGTATCTGCATAAGCATAAATTCTTATGTAAGAACGTAAGAATAGCCATAATGGTGCAGGCTCTGCTTAGTATGCTGACTCCAAACAATAGCCCTAAGCAGATGTGAATAGTAAAATCAGGAAAAGCATATATCCACTCTAATATTCCCCAACCTCAAACTATTTTAATTCATATTTAAATTAATTAAATTAATTTTAATAGTTATATAAATCATTAATTTTATATAAATTATTAACTAGTGTATAAATTAAGTATTAACTAAGAATTTTAATATGTCTCTTTTATAATCCCCACTGAATCTGTGTTCTGAGTACTTGCCCAGGCTCCCCTTGAATCCCTGTAAAGTTCTTGCAACCACAGCATTCTCTATCAAGGAATTCCAGGTGTCACCCACCATTGTTCTTTTCAAAACCATGCTCTTACTAATGTCATTTGATGATCCGTAGTTCTTGTACAGAAAGACAAGCATGCAAAATCAATTCTTATCCCTATCCACCCTTCTTATGTCATGTATGATTTTGTAAACCTCTGTCATACTTTCCTTAAGAAGGCTGGAGAACATTTCCAGTCAGACCCTCCAGAGCTTTTGATCATCCTTGTTGTCCTCCTCTGAACACATTCTGAGTCTAATCTTTTTCAGTTAGAGATCGAGAGTTGTGTATCTTACTCAAGGTGCAGGTGAACTGTGAATTTCTACAGTGACATAATGTTGCTCGCTTTGTTCTCTATTCCTTTCCTGAGAATTTGGAATGTTTTACTTGCTTTCTTGACTGCTGTCAACTGCTGTGATTCTTTATTAACCAGTCCGTGAAGACTTTCCAGGATGTTACTTAGCTTAGCATGGCACTCTTCTCAGTCTTTACACTAATATGGCATCAGCCTACTTTGGTATTATAAAATGTCAGGTAAATAACAGAGTCACATTCTCAGTCCTCCTAAAATCTACTCTGTACTTTCTTTTTTTCTCCTGAGTTATTGAAATGTGTATTATATCATCAGAAGAATATCAGTATTTTCTTCATGATGGAAAAAGTCCTTCGTTGAGTTATGTTTTTTTTCAAAGTGAAATGTTAACAAATGACAGTGTTCATAGTCCTCTCTGTAAGGAATGATACAAATACAATGTGTGTATTTAGAAAAATGTACTTTTTAGCTTCCTTTTCCAAACTTTCTGGGACTTCATCCTTCCCACCTTTGATAAATTGAGTAGCAGATGATCCTATTGGCCAAGGGAGGATATTATGAATCATGTTTTGAGGACAGTCTAACATGAGATTCAGTAAGAGCTAAATCACTTGACATATCAAATCTTTGTCCAAAGTTTTGGGATCTGTGATTTTGTAGCATGACAGAATCAGAATCCTGTCATAGTGTGGCCTCTGGGATGGTCCAGTTTGCATTCATTCCTGAAAGAAGACATTGTTACAGAGTCATTTATATTTTCAGAGGCTGTCTCCTGCACAGAAAAAGGATGTTACCTGGCTTCCTTCTCCATCCCTCTTTAACTCAGATCATGTAAAAGTGTAGCACAGAAGTAGCATATTATCTCAGCAGTCAGACAATGAACCTTTACTATCTGCTAATTTTCCCATATGGCATCCAAACTTTTCCTGATGCCGAGTTACCTTGCAGTATTTGTTCTTAGAAAGGATTAAATCCTGTGGAAAAGCTGACAACTGGAATAGGGATCAACAGTCAGACTCTTGCCCATGAATTGAAAATCATTTGAATCATGATAGCTAGGAAATAACTGTTTAATGGCAAATACCTTTAGGTGACAGCTACACCTATAGCCTAATGAAATTTGCAAAGATTTGTAAAATTAAGGTCAAACATACTCTAAGAAATCACTGCTTTCAACAGTGTTTGGCCCAACAATGTTTTCTCATTTCTCAGTAAGAAAAATTTCAGAAAGATTGCCAAGAATTGTCACTTTCTTTTTTCAATAATTATAAGCCAAACTGGTTCCTCTTCTACCTCATTTTTTTTTTTCCCAAGACCGTGAAGATGTAGAAGGAGTAGGCCAAACCTATGCTCCTCTATAGAACCATCTACAACAGTATCCTAGGGCAAGAACCCTGAAAACATGTTTTTCAGTGTAGTACCACAGCTGTCTGCCAAAAGTGCTGGATCTTGTTGATGAGGGAGCAGAATCAATTGTAAAGTGCAACCTAATAATAAAATAATTCCTCTTCATTTTCATTCTTAATACTTACTTATATTGTTCCAGCATCATATGAGCAGAATTTCATAGCAGACCTTATATATTCATCCTAATTTAGAAGATAGGCTATCATAAAGACATTCAGCTGTTTAAGACAGTTGTAAATTTCTGAAAGGTAACTCATAAATGCAACATCCATGTACAACACAAATGTCAGCGATTTCTTAAAAATAAGTCAGGAGAGGTCATTGTTAGAAGTATTTCTGTAAGATTCTGTAGCTGCTGATGAAAGATTATTAGTCCCCAGTAGCTCCATCACTTGTGCTTTGTGCAAACTGTAAAGTTAAAGGTTATGAGTGCTATGGTACTGTACAGGTGCACCGTGAATAGTCTTTCACTCAGAATGATTCTCATTTGTTAAATTTGGAAATGTACTTTCTCTTGGCCTTAATTTTCATGTAGTTCTTCATATTCTAAATGGCAGCTGAAGGCAAGCAGAAATAGTGAGTAATTGATTTAACAACCTAAGACAAGTACAGGGAAGTAGAAAAGTTTGTCTTAGTGCTTGATGTGACCTGAGAGCGCTACTTTAGACTTTTTTTCTAAACAGTACCTCAGCACCTTGGGCCAGCGAAGTGGCCTTTAAGCCTGAATGAGCATGACTTTTTTTTTTTTTTCCTCAGTGCAAAGCTCCAGTATTTCATCTTTTCAAACTGTTTTACAGCACTCAGAGGAGAATTATATTGACAAGGTTAGAATTCATCTCCTAGAGGAGAATACTGTGCTACTCCTGTTAAGTGCTAATATAACATTTATGTGTTGGTACCTTAATAACAGCCCTGGCTAGCCTAATGAAAGTACTGAAAGCAAACAGTACTCAGTGAGATTTTATTATGACTGAAGTGACTGCAATTTGAGACAAAATCCCTATTTTTGTTCCCATATCAAAACCAGAAATGCTAGAGCAATTGCCACATGTTTGGTATAGAATTAGACGCCACTACCATTAATATACAAGTAAGTGCATTTTTCATGTAAACAACTCACGAGGGTCAAGCATCAAAGATATTCTGTGCAAAATGTCTTTCTTTTGTGTGAATTTTGAAATAAGTAACCTGTATTCATTATCTTCCTCTCAAAGTTGAGAGCGAGTGGATGAAAATTGAGCTTGTGAATTGAAGGTACTGTGAGATATGGCCTCATCGACTTCAGGCAAAATGACAGGTTTGCCTTGTTATTATTTTTCCTTTCAGAGGTCAGGCGATGGACAGTATTACCAGTATATATTGTGGTGTAAGCAAATTGGTATATTAAAAAAGTTATTAACTGTGGACACAAAGAAGATTGTGTAAGTCACTAATATTAAAAATGCTTATATATTGTATCGCCATAAAAATGGAGGAAAAAGTAAGAAAAAAAATAATCTACTGGCCATTAGCATTTCAACTGTTCAACTGTTTGAACAGTTGTTGAAACAAAAAAAAGTGTGTTCAGAGAGCTGATAAGTTAATGTAAATTCATACTTTTTGAAGAGTATATATATATCATAAAATGGGGTTGCTTTCCAGAAATAGACCTTGTTGTATATATAATAGGAGTATGAGCGTATGCATTTAAGTATAAGGTAACAGCAGACCTAAATATATGTTTTGGCTGGGATGGAGTTAACTTTCTTCATAGCCCTGTATGGTGCTGTGGTTTGGATTTGTGACCAGAACGGCTTTGATAACTCATCAGGGTTTTTAGCTGTTGCTTCAACAGCATCAAGGCCTTCTCCTTCACACCACCCTGCCAGCAAGTAGGCTGGAAATGCACAAGTTGAGAGGCAACACAACTGGCACAACTGACCTCAGCTGGCCGAAGGGATATTTCATTCCATATGACTTCATATTCAACCATAAAAACTAAGGGGAGGGTCTTTGGGAGGATAGCCATTGCTCACAGTCTAGATGGGTGTCAATCTGCTGGTGGGGAGGTGTTGAGTAATAGCCTTTGCATTGCTTTTTTGTTTTTTCTCCTTTCTTCTTCCTTTTTTCTTCACTTATTAAGCCATCTTTATGCTGATCTACAAGTTTTCTTACCTATGTGTTTGGGAGGGAAGGAGTAAGCAAGCAGCTGTGTGGTGCTTAGCTGCTGAATGGAGACCCACCACAATATATTTTTCCTAGTTTAAAGATCTAAGGTTGGTTTTGTTTGCATTCAGATTAAAAAGATTGAATACATAGCAACAGTACAGGGAAAAGATAATTCTTTTATGAACTATCTTAGGTTTGTTAAGATTCAAAGGTAATGCTATTTAATGTACATACATGCAATTCATTTAGGTTGAAAAGGGTACGAATTCACAATTTCTTCCTCTCTCTCATGGAAAAGTGTTTCGGTATTTTGAAACATTATATTCACTTCCTATAATTGTTAACATGCTACATTGCAGTTTATACTAAGATTTTACAAAGAAGTGAGCAGAAAGCCTGTCCCACTACTTTAATACCATCAGAAGAGGAACTCAGTTACTCAGAATTAGCTTACCAACTTAGCTAATTAGATGTGCTGGTTGATATGAAAACAATTTAATATACTTTCTAAATGAGCTCTGCTATTAAAAAACCCCACATTTTATCTTCTATGAGGGTTTGTTCATTCTGCTGTTCAGAATGATCTAAACTGTGTCTTTGCTGTATCTGAACTGTATCTTATATTCCGACTTAAAATAAATCTTAGACACTTTACTAACTCATTTCTGTAGTTTTGGCAGTTTCTACCATTTCTGTTCTTCAAAGACCATTGGTACAGACAAAGTTACTGTATGCAGAAAGACTTTTTTATTGCAAAATAAGTGCAAAAACATTTATATCAGCGTTTTTTAAATGGTGCAGGCATAGTAGGAGTTTGAGATTGCAAATGAGCAGATATTAACTGTCAGACAAATTCATAATTGCTCAAGATGACTTTTCAATAGGAAGGAAATTTTAGGGGGAAAAACAGTCTCCATGAAATAACTGCACTGCACATACTTTTTTGAGTATATCAGCTGAATATGAGCAACAGTAATTTCTACCAGCTCTGTAATATGCACAATTTTTTCTTTATCTTTTAGGTTGAAGATTCAGAGACATATCATGATGTAACTGCAGTGTGTGGTTACTTGCTGTGGTTGTAGTATCTCACTACCCAGAGATGCTGCCATCGAATGGCATGTTGTTGCAGTAGTTGATGATCCACTCCAAGAAAACAAATTGAGTGTGGAACTCATCTGGTCTAGTAGGCTGCATCTTGTGCATCAATCTCTGTACGTCTGAGCTTGATTTCACCATCCATTTCTCCGCTTATTTGATGGACCTCTTCATGGACTTAGTGCTATGTTTAGACAAGCTGCTGAGAAAACTTCAGAAGACTGCAGTGCAAGTCCTTTGTGTTTTAGAGTTTTCTTCAAGGAGGATGTCTTTAATGCTGAAGCGCTACAACCAGGTAAGACTTATGATGACGGAGACCAAGTGTTATAACATGTAATTTTTGTTACACATAAAACTTCATCGGAATAAGTATTTTAGAAGTGCTTTTCAAGGATAGATAGCCAAGAAGGTCAATAGCATCCTGACTTGTATCAGAAATAGTGTGGCCTGTGGGACTAGGAAAGTGACCATCCCTGTACTCAGCACTGGTGAGGCCGCACCTTGAATACTGTGTTCAGTTTTGGGCCCTTCACTACTAGAAAGACCTTGAGATGCTGCAACGTGTCCAAAGAAGGGCAATAAAGCTGGTGAAGGGTCTAGAGCATAAGTCCTATGAGGAACAGCTGAGGGAACTGAGGTCGTTTAGTCTAGAGGAAAGGAGGCTGAGGGGACGACCTGTCACTCTCTGCAGCTACCTGAAAGGAGATTGTAGTGAGGTGGGTGTCAATCTCCTCTCAAGTAACAAGCGACAGAACAAGAGGAAATGGCCTCAAGTTGCGCCAGGAAAGGCCTAGGTTGGATATAGGAAAAACATTTCACCGAAAGGGTTGTCAAGCATTGGAACAGGCTGCCCAGGGAAGTGGTTGAGTCACCATCCCTGGAGGTATTTAAAAGACATGTAGATGTGGTGCTTAGGGACATGGTTCAGTGATGGACATTGCAGTGTTAGATTAATGGTTGGACTCGATGATCTTAAAGGTCTTTTCCAACCGAAACGATACTATGATTTTACGATGAAGACACATTTGCTCTTTTTCTAGTTACCAGGCATCGTTCTCATACAGAAAGATTCTATTCTTGGACATTTTGAAGCCCAAACAGGATAAAGCTCTGGATTACTTGTTCTGATCTCACAACTGACCTGACTTTGAGGAAGAGGTTGGAATAGACAATCTCACTCAATTCTGAGTTATTCTGTGATTTCATGAAAGTGAAGCTGCTGAGAAATCCAGCTGCCTCAGGGTCGAACATAGGGAGAAGGAATCTTTTGCGTAGAAGTCTTTGAACAGTTGTCCATTTGGTAGCTTATTTTTGTCATGATCTATAACTATGTTCAAATAACCAAATTCTTTGTGCTAACAGATACTCTTTGAGAATAATTAATGAAATGTTAGTGTTTAAAACAAGTAAAAGATGTTGTATCCTCTAGATTAGAGGATATCCGGTTTTGAACATGGGCTGATTTCCTACCAGCTTACTTAAATAGAACTTGCTAAACAAATAAATTTACTGTTTTTCCCAATGTTTATTTCTTCAAAATCTCATTCTCTTACCAAATAAACAGAATACAGAACAATACATGTAATGTTGCAACTATAATTTATTTCTTATTTTATATATCTGTATTTTCGGCTACGCTCAATTTGGGACGACTAACATTATGCAAGAGCACAAAAGCTCATTTTATCTGTTAGGCCTACAAAACTGGTAAACTGCAGTTGTATTGAAATCACTAAGAGCTTTGTTATCAATTTGAGAAGGAACAAAATCAGATCCTTAGTCTATTTTATCTCAAACATGCCTGCACTTTCAAAATCCTTGCAGACCACAACTGATCCATAATTAGCTGACATAAATGTTAGCCCTCAAATATTCTACTGTCCTATTTTTTTTTTAACCTGCAGCAGTTTTTGAAGAAAATTCAACTTGACATTGTTTAATAGATTTAAAGTACAGGAATTGAAAGCTATAAAAATGTGGCATAGAATAAGCATATTTAATCCAGGAAGCAAGGAATGAACATATAGTCTGACAGAATGTTGTTGTTTTTACTACGTCTTGTTTAAGAGCTAAAAGGAAACCTGATAAAACATGTTCTTGGCATAGGATTAACAGTACCGTTTTGCCTGCTCTCTCTCTGATATTTCTCAGGTCATAGAATAATCACGTCCAACTACATTTCATTTGTTTTATTAAATATATCTCAATATAATATATAAATTGTGCACATAAAAATTTGATTCAACTCCATTCATGTAGTAGTACCAATGGCATAGACATGGAAAGATTTGTTGTGATTGTCATATATTCATTCTGGTTGTGTTCAGATCTTAGCACTGTTGTAATAGTTCCTGTCATTATAGCAATTTTTCATTATCCCCACTGGTAAGAAATACATTCTTGCAAATCTGCAGAATATATAGAATACGTTAAATTTACAAACAGCACTAGTTCATTGATGAAGAATTTAAAGATAACTTTTTTTTTTACTCAGGAAAAATTTCCAGAAAGTTCATGGTGTAATGAGAAGAAGAAACATGCTAGTATTTGAAATAATTTCTCAAATTAAAATAGTTGTTGTTGAAGTGTGTCTTACTGATAGTTTCAATCTGACTATTATATATACTGTTTCAAAATCAGAAGACTGGTTTTTAATATGTTAAACACAGGTATTGTTCTGCTAACATATGTCCTTGGAGCCTTGAAAGGCATTTGGTCTCTAATGAAGCCTCCTCAACTTTCCAAAGGATGCAATATAGTACTGAACTGTGTCCTTCACTGTCTTGTACTATCATTATATTTCTCATAATTTAAGATCTGCTCACACGTATATATTAACTTTCAGTTTAAAAAGCACTATATAAGGTCTCCAAGATGTTCCCATTCGTTTCAGTAACCCCTAGACAGAGTCCTGAAGCAAGATGTCTATGTTTTATCTCTCAGTTATTATTAGCAGTCTTTAGTTTTGACTGGCAGAACTACTGCAAATGTGTGTGTCCTTTCGTGTGCTCCACAGACCTAATATACCAGAACTAATATCAGGTCTTTCTTTTCAATCCCATGATATTTTAACCTGCCTCCAACACCAGCCCAAGGTGTTAGAGATTGTTAAATTCTGATGACCGCAGCTTCTTCCAGTTTCTCAGTGTATTCCTGTTCTCCTCTTGAGCCTTAAGGTGGTCCTGATGTTTCATCTACAACAGCCCCTTAACTTGTCAGCCTCCTTCCTAATTCTGGATTTGGGACCAAGGGAGAAAAATGGGCATGTCTTACATTGCCCATAAGTTTAATTCATTACCTGAACAGAATTCAAAACATACATACAATATATTTAGGCAAGTTCAAATGAGCATGTTCTGCTTATAGAATGCATGAATCTGAATGTGGCAAGTTACAAGAGGGAACAGTACTGGCTTCCAAAATAGCACTGCTTTGTGTCTTGTCAGCTCTGAGCATGGCCAAAATTTCCTCATAGATGTCTCTGTAGACCTACCCTACAATATTTTGAGTGTTTGGATGTCTCTGTGGGGATTGCTACTACCTTCAAAGGTTTCTTTTTGTTGCAGAGCATGTCTATGGGTTTCAGAATTTACTTATGCGACTGATCAGATAGTTCATAAAACTCTGTCAAACACAGAATAGCATTTTACTAGGACACAGTATAAAGTAGAAATCTACTGATCTTGACTTGAAAATCTGCAGGCCTAATACACAGACTTTTATAAAATATTTTTTCCTTGATATGGCTGCCAGAACACAATTGATATTGAGAGAGCAGTTTTTCAGTTGCCATTTATAATTCAGCTCAGGTAGTGCTGGTTGCTAACCATCTGTACCATGATCCATTAGTGACGTGTTTGATCTCCGACATGTGTTAGACAGTTAATCCCACAAGTAGGTCTGTCTTTTCGGAGTCTTCAACTACCATCAGATGCATTGTCTGCTGAGGAAAGATAATATTAATAACGTGGCAGGGGATGCTAGACACTGCTATTCAAATATTTTTAATGTGAAACACATCAGACAGATGTATCTATAATGGGAAAGATAGAAAATCATGTCTCAGAAACCAAGAGAGATGGTTGAGGAGATAACTGTTCCAGCCTTAATAGATTTCAGGTGGAGTTCCATCATGTCATAATATTAACAAATAGTCTTCAATAAGTCTTGTAAGATCTTGAATTGCAATGTATTATCTCCTCTAGCAAAAGCATGGAAAAGAAATAAAGATACTTTTTTCTGATTAGAACTTAAAATCATTGAAGTGAAAGGAGGAAATACTGCCGCAGATCTTCTCAAATGAGCCTCTGATTAGATGAGTGCTTTTTTGGTGCAAAGAAATTGTCGTTTATTTAAAACTGTCCAAATAAATCAGAGAAATTTGTTTGTACCTGACACAGTAAGATGAGAACTAGGAATATGTATACTCTGCATATTGTAACAGGTTATTGGAAATTATTATAGCTAGTGATACTGATGTCAAAAGAAGTTAAAGGTTTGTAATGCAAATTTGAGACAGATAGGTTTCTGTCATCCTAAGACCGGATGTAAAGTTTTATTGAACAAAGTGTAGTACTGATGGTGAACTGCTCAGAGGCAATCCTTCATAACATACGAGAGCATTATGGGCACCGTGCTGAGACCACAGAGCGTGTTAGAAGTAGGAGGATTAGATTAAGCTGACATATATACTTAGTAAGATGCTGTTAAGCCTTTAGAAGTCTTTAACATAAATTTGACTATTTCTTTCTCATTCTCATTTAAATATGCATTAATATAAATATGTCAGGACGATTTGCTATACCATCCAGTTGACTAGATTATACTTCGGTATAGGAAAGATGAATGTTCATAAGTCATCCTATTATGATTTCACAAGCCTTGTTCACAGGATGTATGCAAAATATTTTCGAATATTTATTAGGGAGTAGAAAAGGTCCTGCATTCACCAGACATCATATTACATAATCCCTTTTTAATACTATAGGAAAAAATGATGTGAGAATATAAAAAGGCAAAAGAGAACCGGAATAGAAAGCAGCATTAAAATGAATATATAATTAGTTTTAAATGTGGCTCTACTCTGTAAATGCTTAGGACTAAAAGACTTTTAGTATTTATGTGTTTATCAAGTTTCAATGATACTATAGTTTAAAAAAAATCTAATATGGGTCAAGTATAGTTCAACTGGACTATAGAAAATCTTACTTGAAATGGGACTGTTTCTTCTGTTGAAAGAGGAACCCTGATCATTAGGCACTCAGTTAGGAGTCCTAGCACTGGCATAGTAACACCGTGACACATGTACAGCATACTGCTTTTAAACTAAAGATGCTTCATCTGATAAGATTTAAAGTGTTTTGTCTATTAAAATACTGCATTATCAACACATTTTCTAGATGTTTTCCAAAACAGTTTCCAGTACTGCTAGATGTACATGATGTAGTGTAAATCTGAGAGAAGTGGAAGATCAAGTGAAGACACCAAGATGCGTTTTCTTAGTAACATATGTCCCGATGCATTAGAGTTTCATATTCTTTAACTAATGCATTTTAAATTCACACTGGGAATTTATTTCCAACTTAAATTGATGGTTATGCCCTTATATACTGGAAACAATTTGCCATAAAGACAGCTGGAATCTCAACCTTCGATCATTTTTACACATGCTTGCATGTTCTCATGTGAGTAACTGGTATTTACTCAGCAGTCATGGAGAACTACTCATGTAAAAACTGTTTACTGACTAACAATGAAGCAGCGACAAAAGTGTTGACAATTTTTAATGTGTTGGTCCTTTTGAAGTCAAGCTTTGCAATCACTAACTAATAAAGTAGTTGCTGTGACTGACATATAATTTGACCAAACAAAAATATTTTTTAAATATCATGATGCTGTCTGAAATAGGCTGTAAAAACTGACTTGGTTTTCTACCAAATTCTATTAGTTTGGCTAAATGGAAAATGTGGAACAGTTTTGCCAACCTGAAAGGGGAGGAAAATTTCACTTTAAATTTCCTGGGCTTCTGGTTAAGGAAAAAAAAAAGAATTTGCCAAGTATAATAGTTCAAGCAGCAGACCTACACTGGTGCTGCTCAAAAAAAAAAAAAAAAAAAAAAAAAAAAAGGGGGTAAATTAGTACTTGGGGAAATTAATCAGATTATAATATACATAAGCAATTAGGAAATATTGATGTGATTCATGAGTGTGTTTGAAATGACAATTTTAAAGGATAAAAGTAGCTAAATTTGGTCTTGAGCCACAGAGGTGGCTTTTCAATCTTGCTATTGCTACCCAAATATTCAGTCAAGAGGTCTGATATATTAAATGATGGTTAACATGCTGAAATTTTAAACTTTTTAATCAGTTTTCAAGGTTGTGTTGTGATTGTATCTACTGCAAGTCACTGTATGCATATTTTTAGCAGAACATCTCACATAAAATTATGGGGAAAGGATTTTTTTGTTTTCTATCAAAGACATGGGGAAATTTTTTTAATAGTAATGTTCTCTCTTGACTGAATTTGCATCAGAAAGTGTTTTATGCCAGTGAGACAGCTTAAAATATATGATCCTACTTTAGGGCAGTGGCCTTCTGTCCTTTAGGATGGGAAATTTATTTTTTAAGAGCACAGATACTAGATTGAGAAAAAATCAACCACTCATTGCCAAGGCCAGGTAGCAAATTTAGAACTCATCCTTATTCAAAGTGGACAGCATGTGGCATCTAAAGGTTATGTATTGCACAGTCATACATAAAAATCTTGGCTAAAACTTTAAATGGAAATAAATTCTTTAGTTGTTTGACCCGAGATTGATCTAGAACATACACCTTTTATCCTTGATACAGAACACTAGCAATATATTGGTAAGGTTGTTTTAAAGCTACTGTGGACAACTTCATATTTCTTTTAGAATTTCTCTCACTAAAATCTAAGGTACATTTATAGGTTACTCTATTCCTCTTATCATGTTTTCACATTACGTTGAAGTGTTTCTGGGCTCTTCACCAAATGAATTATTTGTATGGACTTTCTAATTTTCTTGTTGAAGATTTACATGTAGTGACCTGTAGGGCAGAATGGACCTGTCAGAAAACAGATTTTTTTGTAGAGAAAGTCATAGATTATTAAAAGAATTTCCTAAGTTTGCTAACATGTTGAAAACTGATTTGCTTTCCTTGCATAATCAGTTTGGAAGATGCTAGACATTTTTATGGTGATCCAGGCAATGGCTTAGCTGTTTGATATTAGTTAATAAGTTATCTCAATAAACATTGACATTTATTAAAAGCGGTAGACTGTACAGTGAAAATCTTAAGAGAATAGATGTAAAGAAACTTATGAGATGAGAACTTAATCTATTCTGTAATGAATCAAAAGGAGTAATTTTGATAATTAGCTCTACAAGGAGTCTGAACAAATTTAATATACTTCGGGAAACTGGTATCTTCTAGACAGGTGTATGTATACATTGTCTAACCATATATGCATAAGTGTCTGTATGTGCATAAAATGCATAAAGTACAAACGTCCTACTACGATGTCAAAATTAATTTTTAGAAACTTTGTTTAGCACTTTGTTGACAGAAAACAACTATAACAGCATCTTATAACAATGACATCAGGCATGCAATTGTTGCCAAATTTGGATCATCTGGTGTTTAATATGTGAGACAATATGATCTGTCTAGCTATGCAGAAACCATTTGTGACAGACTCAGTTTTTAAGGACACATCACAGATTATGGTTTACAATTACGTAGGAAGTTTTTATCTGAGACTGTTTCAATATGACAACATTTTGGCACCAATTCTGCAATTCTAAAATCAATAAACATTGAAAGAACTTAGATTTCTAGAGACCTCTGCATCTTTTGTATAGATGCCTCTCTATATTACTTTTCATTTATAAGTGAAGAAAAAAATGATGGTACTTAAATCAGTGAAATTACACATGACTTAGGAAGTCTACTGATCTTAAAATAATTGTAGGCTGAAAGTAAACTGGAAATAATATCATACCTGCTTCCCTTGTTATTGTTCATTCTAGATATTTATATAGGACCATTGCTTGAAACAGAATACTGCACTAGATGGATTTTTGGCATGATTAGCTTGTCTTTTGTATTTCATCTTCTTTAATACCAAAATGCTTGCCATTTGCTCTTTGTCTAGCAGACCTAAGAAATAGTTCAATGAAAGAAAAGAGTGAATTTTGCAATGAAGAACCATGTACAGAGGTACATTTTCAACCAATAACAATGTAAATAATGACACTTTAATGATAGCAAGAAGATCAATGAGTAGGTGGGTAGCTTGTTCCTGGAGAGGTTCCTGGGTTCATTCAATGTGTCTGCTGTCCCGTCAAATGGATGATCCACATGAGGATTGAATGATTGTTGGTTGGCTGACAGTTGTCGGTCATTCTGTGACATAACCTCTTCACTAAGAAGTACCAGTTCAATCTTCTTCTCTGATAACTTTCCCTAACCACCTTTGAAAGTATTGCTGATTGACAGCAGAAGCCGTACTTCAGTGTTTTTCATCCAGAAGAACCAAGGATTTTTAGCACTGCTAATATCAATACCCTGGAAAATTAATATTATATCTACTGACTGTCAAACAATTAGGTTTGAAAATAAACATAAATAAACTATGACTGCAAACTTCCTTTCTCCTTGTACTGTTAAGTGACAATTCACATGTGAAATTCAGTATTTGAGACTGGAAGTTTTCCTGCTCTGGCAGTATGTGTAAGCAGCTGACAAATCTTTATTCTCAAGGTGTTTTTTTCTCCTCCAGTTTCCTAAAGCTTTTGGATGCATCACCAGATCCTTATTTCCCAGGCTTAGGCTATTCCACTGAGTTCACTCTCCAGAAATTGCCCTCAAAACTGCAGTCCTCATACTGAAATCTCCCCATTGCATGGTCTACATGCTCAGAGCAGTAATGGGCATCACTCTTGGATAGAAAGAGGAAAAGCCGTATGTCAGAACTAGCACTGACTGATAGCCAAAACCATCGATAAATCTTACCTCAAAGCCTTCCACTTCCTCTCCAGTTTCTCCTCCAGTTCTTCCTTCTCCAGTCTCTTAAAGTTAATTTCTTTCTGTAAGATCTTGACTTTTGTCAACTGAAGACACCACTGATAGAGCCTATCAGGTTTTGTTGAATGCCTTGACTATCAGGAGTCATGCTTAGCTTTCCTCATTGGGACTTTCATAGAGATAAGCAGCTGCTGAAAATTTAACTTTTAAGGGCTCTAATAAGTATAATAAGTAAACACACAATGGCTTCAATTCCTTTTGAAAACTCTTCTGGTATCAGCCCTGTGGAAATCCTCTGTCTTGCAAGCAGTAGGGCATGGTATCTCCTCTTCTCTGTCCAGATACATCTGTTTAATATATCAGGTATCAAATTCAGTTGTTAGCAGTCTCTCGGCAATGCATCTGAACAGTCTCTGCGGTTATCTGAAAAGTTTGGCCATTTGCTTGGGGACAGATAAGACCTTCTTGTTATCTAATGGCATGAAATAATTCTTTACAAAGATGTGAAGCTAAAAAAGATATTGAAATAATGTCCTGATTCAAACCACAAATGCAGGCAGAAACTTAACAGTATGAGAAGATGATGCTGTGGGCATAGCTTGCTTTAATAGCCTAGATCTTATCTTTTATCTGTATGGGTAATGGAAGCCAAAGAGCTACCTTCCTGAAGCCCAGGGAGAGCATGGACATGAGTGTTATTTATTGCTCAGAGTGAAAAGTGATGAAAAGGCTTTATATTACATTGTCCATTTGTTTCCCCTGCCCTTGCCTCTTCTCCATAGTCTAAGACAGCTCTCTCTTGGACTTGGGAAGACACCTAAAGATAGAAGGCAGGGCAAGGAAACAAGGTCTGTTTGTACTCCACAGGTATGTTTAGGGCAAAAAAGTCTCCAGTGTTTACTGCCTCCGGTGCGTACTCAATGT
Organism: Tauraco erythrolophus; assembly: GCF_009769465.1. Classification (NCBI taxonomy): domain Eukaryota; kingdom Metazoa; phylum Chordata; class Aves; order Musophagiformes; family Musophagidae; genus Tauraco; species Tauraco erythrolophus. The sequence continues at coordinate 39,451,318 of NC_141470.1, forward strand.
TGGACTATGCAGCCAAGCTTTGCATCTCAAATACTCAGCTTACTGTTCTCATTGTTATTACTCAATAACATCCCTTCTCTTGTTTTCTTTATGGAAATTAAAAGATACATACACCTTTTTTTTTTTTGAGGCTGCTAAAACGTAGATCTGGAGTTTCTTTTGATTGGAGTCTCTTAAATTCTGGGATAACTGCGACTGGAAACTGGTCTGAAGGACACTACTTAATAATTATTGTCTTAATTTTAGAAGTATTACAAATCAGATTTCTGATTAAAATTTTCAGCATGCATTTGTAAAGGAGGGCCGGGGTTTTTTGAAACGCTTCTCAAAGTTATACTCTGATTTAGAAGGAAATATATAAAAACCATACTTAGCATCTGTCAGAGGCCTGTAATTTTGTTCAACCGCTTACCACCCATTTAACAAGTTGGACTTGGGGTTTTGTTTGATTTATCTGATATAATGATGCCACTACACCAAGAAAAAGTGAAGGGGAAAGTTTGTTTTGTTGTTTTTGCCATCTGCACTGCAACTTCTAATCCAATAAAATAATTGTAACTACCCATCAAAAGAAAGTATTTTGCCATTGTCACACTTCATGCAATTTGACTTCTCATAATATAGCAATGGTGATCCCAATAGTCTATTTCTTCTTGAATTTCTGATAAATTTAGTTTTAAAATAGCATAAAGTTATTAAGTATTGAGGAATTTCCAATTCTTAGGAAAACAAGCAATGAAAAATTTGTATTTTTTTCCTTCCTTTGGACTTTGCTCAGCTTTTACTAATAATGCATCATCATCTGCTGTGTTAAAATCCAATTAGTAGCTCTCTAATTCATTGACACTGAAAGCACATTTATAACACAGTCCCTTTAGCACCTCTTTTGTACTTGCACTGTTAAGTCTAGAGTATCAACATTGGATAATTGGAGAACAGGTGAATTTTTTCCATTGTAACAAATTAGAACATTCCTTCTCTTTCTACCTTATATCTGAACAGCAGCAGTGTAGCCAGCAGGTTGAGAGAGGTGGGGTGGCACACCTGGAATACTAGGATAAGATAATATGAGAAAGAAATCACCAAACTGGAAAAAGTCTAGAGAAGAGACACTAGAATGAAAGGTCCAGTGAGTGGCATATAGAACACAAGAGAAAAGACAGAAGGAACTGGATTTGTTCCACCTAGGGAGGAGAAGGCTATGGAGGAACCAAATTGCAGTCTTCCCTGACCTTAACAGGCAATGCAGAGGAGACAGGATTTTTCAGAGATAACGCCAGAAAAGAACAAGGAGCACCAGTCACAAGGGGCAACAGGAGGACACCAGGAATTCATTTTTCTCCACGAGAGTCGTTGCATGCTGGTGCAGGCTGCCTCGAGGCTGTGGACTGCACAAGGCCCTCTCAGGAAACTGGTCTAATGTCTAAAGTTACCCCTGCTCTGAGCCTGAGGGAGGTTGGACTATATGATTTCCAGAGAACCTTATTAATGAAAATTATTCTATGATTCCCAAAATTATTCTACGGTTCCATATTATTATTAAATGACAATTAATTGGCCAGAAAGAGTGGCATTTAACTGCAGATTCTGAAAAAAAAACCCAACCAAACAGTTTCTTCCTGTCTGTCATTAATACTTCACCACTCCTTACTTTAATAATAATTACTGAAACCAACAAACAAGTTTTGTCCTATTGGAGTATATCTTTGAAAGAGAAATGTTCCTTTAGAAGTGTCTGGATTCTTTGTTCTTTTTTTTTAACTCATTTCTCTGTAGTGCACATTTGTCCTTTTTTCTTTCCATCTCTTTATCTTAACAGAACTCGTATTACAAGTTCAGAATTAGAATTATCGTTGTGCTATGGTATCACTGCAGTATTTGTTATGACAGTGTAAAGCCAGTGTGTTTCCAGCGTCTAATTTATTTGATGGGTGAGACACCTGAGGATGAGGAATCCTGTTACAAAGTTGAATAATTTATATTGTCAGTACTGTCATATCTTCAGCTGGAAAACCCTTGGGTTTTCCTCATTTAAACACATTAGTAGATGGTTACACCATTTGATATGGAGGCTGAATACTAATTTAACTGGGTTTTAGTAGGATTATGAAAATATTTTAAAATAATAATTTACAAGCTGTAAATTTGCAACTTTTAAACCTCTAGAGAACTTGAAAACTTTGTTCAAAATTTTTTGCTCATCAAGAGATAAAGATTTTATGAACTTTGAAAATCAAAATTAATTCTCTTCACCTAATAGTAATATTGCTGGAAGGAAAAAAAAAGAGCATGTTGAAGATTACTGTTTCTGATATTTACAGAGTACTGACTTGTCTTTAGTCATCCTGCCAGGAATGTATGAGTTAAAATACTAGATAATGGGGTGAAATTAGATGTAAGTAAAGTAACAGTATCTCACCTATTTTAATCTCAAGTATATCACATCCCTACACTGATGCTGTGGATGTAAAGCCATTTGAGATATACAAGCAGCTTCTTGTTTGTGACACAGAATAACTAAGTCACTTGGTAACTTCACACAAGATGGCAAAATTATAGAGCCATATTTTCCTGAAGTTCTTAGCTGAAGTTACGGATGCTCAGCAACTCTCAAAATGAGGTGCTATTTGGAGGCAGCATGATAGTAAGAATAGGTAAGTAGAGCCCTGAAGAATAGTTCATTGAAATGCATGCCCTGTTCCAGAAAGGAGTCTGAGATCAAATCTGTTTTGAGATTGCTCTTCTACTGGGCATAACTTCATCATTTTAGAATTGCCAAGGGATCTTGTCATTTCCAGACTTTTATGAAAAGCATGACTAATTGAAGCCAGCCTAAGGCATTTTCTACAATTACATACATGAAGATAAATATATTCTAATTTAGCTGATTACTCTATTTTTTCTTTACACTAACTACATAGAATATGCTCTGAATTCTTTTGTTTTATATCATGTAGCATAACTTACCTGCTGTGATTTAATCAAGTATTTAGGTCACTCAGACCGTAATAGCAACAGAAATAATCAGGATTTATATCTTTAGATTAGACTTTTTAATTTTACTTTTCTTCTATATTATTTTTTTTCTTTGGGATTGTTAGCTGTGGTAGGATACAAACCACTTTTAAACTTTTAATCCTTTAAAATTTAGAAACAGAAACCTCAGCTGTTTAACAGTGCTTTCATTAAAGTACTGCTTGTCATTTTGGGCTTAACTTGTTTGAAAATACTTTGTGCAGGAGTTTTGCAATTTTTTAAGCATATTAAAATTTCATTTTGAAAAGAAATTTGCTGCATAATACTTCCTTGCTACAGAAATTAATGCCACAATGCTTATTCTGCAGTAAGTTTACCATATGATGCTGCTTGAAAAAATGTGTTTGGCAAATATTAATGAGAAGGAACATTTTAGTGTTTGGTATTAGGCGGAGTTCTTCTAAGGACATTGCTTACAATGCTCTTTTACATTTTTTCCCATGTTCTTTATGTTTCACTTTTCATGAATATACTGCAGACAGGCTGAAAAGCATTTCGGAAGTTTTCATCGCTTAAAGCATACTCATTCAAAGTCAATAATTATATTAATTGAAAAGACTTTATCGGTTCCAAGGTGCATTGATGTCATGCTAAAGTAGATCTGCTATAAAAAATGGTATATTTTTAGCTCTGAGCTGGCTAGGAACCCTCAATTAATTATCTTAATCATTGTAACACACACTTAAAAACATCCAGTCAGTGCCTCCCGCTGTCAATTAGGAGAAAAAAAGCAAACAGTACACAGCTGACCCAGTTCAAAAGCATAACTTGATCCTTCATTTTCAGTAGGGAGATGAAAATGCAAGGCTTCATGTAAAAGTACTCTACTTGCTTGGTCTTTTCTGCTCTTCCATTTTAGTCTCCTATTCTATTAACCCTTTCTTTTTATTTCCATTCATCCTTTGTTCCAGACCACATAAATCAGGTCTCAGGCTGAATAAAGGAAAACACAAGAGTAAAACTTGAAGGCAGGCACAGTGAGCCAACTGCAACAAACATGATGTAAAAATCAAGAGGCAAGCAGTCTAAAGTTTCTTGATCCAGAAAAAGGAGATGTGAGTGACATAAACCAGACTATAGCAAGCAGGATTATAAAGCCAAAGCTTCTGTTTTAAAAATGTGTTCTTCTGTGCTGAAAGTATGATTGGTAGCAAAAAGTAGTAAGCAAAAACATGTGTACAGAAATTCACAGATTGTATTCTACTGAGTGTTATTTATTAAATTGAGTCACTAATATGCCTCTCTGTCCCCACTTCAGAAGGAAAATAGTGGCACAGAAACAAAATAAACTTGATAGATGGTACGCAGTCCTCGCACCAACCTAAATACAACACATCCATCCTGTTGGTTTTTGCAAATATTTAAAAAAGAACAGGTTTTGTATTAACAGGAAGAATAGAGGTATTTGAAGACAAAACATTCCTTTTTAGGCTCCTGATACTGTGAAGTACTTCTGTGTCTCCCGTGACAGCTGAGTGCTGTTCATTGCCATTAGACTCTGCATGGAGGCAGCTGGACTTCAGTTAAAGCAGGGGTAGAGTCAGCAGCCAGAGCAGCACAGCTTTGACACAGGAGAGAAGTTGAGGTTTGCCTCAGTATCATGGCTCCTGAGCAAACTGAACTTTCTTCTGAAGCAATATGCAAGTCAGTGATTAGGATAGGCCATAGCTTGCATCGTAAAGTCCAAGTTTAAGTTTAATTTGTTGAGGAGTTACAAAAAATGTCACCTCTCATCATACACCACAGTTGCTTACTTGTTAATTTGTTTTTCAATTAAAGAGCATCTCAATGCCATTTGAGTCACTGTCATTGACTGAGTAGGCTTATATTGTTGTCTCCTGTCACTGACCTTTTGCAGTTTGTCCATGACTTCAGTACATGGTTGTGCAAGATCACCACATTCCCTGGAAAACTCATGGCCTCCTAAGTATGTTATACTTAAGCACCAAAAACTTTTCATGAGTTTAAATTATCTTTGATTTATTAGTGTTTTTGAGAAGATGTTCTGTCTTTCCTGTTTATAAAAGCGGTCCTACACAGGACTTGGAGTGTGTCTGTATTCAGGGCTTTGCCCTGCAGAGGATAGCCTTCTTTCATGTTGATACCATGCTATTGTAAAGTACATTTTAAAATTTGGCAAAATAGGACAAAAAGGGGAAAACAATGGAATACTTTTTTCTGGGTTCTTGGCAATGCATCGCCTTTTCATTTGAAAATAGAACATGAAGCAGCCTCTGTACATGCACTTCATGGTCCATGAATTTGACCTAGCAGTGGTAAGTTAGCCTTTTACTCTTTATATAAAATCAACTGAGAAATAATATTATTTATATGGTTCCTGTAGTGAACCTCGTGTTGTCAATTAAGAACAGCAAGATGGTATAATTATAAATACTTATGTTTTAGTAACTGCAAAACAGAGATAATGTGGTTTGTAATGTAAATCCTGGTCATGTCTCTTGGATACAAAATAGCTGTGAATTATTTTTATGTATTTTTCAGAAAGTCTTTCAGAATAAAAAATGAAATCGAACACGTAAAAAAGTATGTGGGATCTGTAGGAAATGCCATGTTATCCTTTATTAGATTATACTTGCATCAATGGGGAAAAAGCTTTAAAAGAAAGGGCAAAATAACAGTAACATGTACAGCATTATGTATTCTTTACACATGTGTGTATGCATCACGCAAATTGGCCAATTTGAAATAGTATTAATTTTTAAGATACTTAAATCAATGTATTTAAGAAAATGGCATTAGTAAATGTGGCACCAGTTCAATACTTATGCACATACCTAATCCAGCCATATGAACGTGTATCTACTTTTCTGAACTGAAGCTAATGTCTAAAATTATCCTGCTAAAAGTGGCCCCATATAAAGACTTTAAGGGAAACAATAAAAATCCTACAATAAATTTTTAACAGGCCTGAAGAACTAAATATCCAGTAACCAGAGTACTGTGATTAATACCTTAAATCAGAAGTGAAGATTAGAAAATTAAATGAAATGTAAAAATTTTGCATCTTCCTCACAAGAGCATTTTATGTGTAAAACTTACCCTTAGAAACACATACTGTGTAATTAACCTATTTGAGCAATTAATTAACATTATCCATGCCACAGTAATGCATAAAAAATTTTCCTTTCCTTGTTTAGAAGAATAATAGATTTTTTCTGTGCTTTTTATGTATATATGATATTTTTTAGAAATATGGATGTTTTCTTTGTATTCTTTCATTATTTTCTTAAATTATAGGAATTTTACTTTCATAACATAAATAAATATTTCAACCTTTCCCATGCTGCTCGGCCAAATTAAGTGAATGCCGACATTTAGTTACCTGGCAGGATGCAGAGATACAGCATGCCAATAAAAGCAGATGTTCAGGAGAAACTTGATTTAGACTGTATCATTTTCTTTCTTTTAAAAATCTAAGATAACCTACAATGAATTCTTCACTTTCAATAATCCAGTTTTTCTAATACGAAGCTTCTCATCCACTTTAAGTTCAGTATTACTGGGGGGAAAAAAAAAAAGTAAAACCAGATATTTTAAAAGGTGCCAAAATTATTATATAATATTAATTTCCTCTCATTATAATTTTCTGAGTCAGAATATTAGACTAGACATGAAAGGGTAGGAACATTCTCACAGTTAAAAAAAGTATATATACATATTCATATATATATATATATAGGTGCACATGAATCTCTTCTGGCTCCTGACTCTCCGCCAAAAAAAAATTTCCTGTCAGTCAATTGATCCTAATATCATCTTAGATTAGAGAAGACATTTTGAAGTACTGAGTTCTTTCCCTTCATGCTGTTTTAACTATGGTTTATATGTAGGTAAATACAAGCCGTTTGTAGTTATATTTAGCTTAAGTATTAAACTTTTCTTTTTAGCTTTGCTGAACTACTTAACATTTTCTGGGGGTTTCGTATGTTCATTATTCGTCTAAGCAAGCTGTTGACACTTTCTGAAGTTTTAAGAAATTTCAGATATTTTCTTCTAGCTGAGATTCAGGCTCAGTGGTTTTAGAGACCATTTTAAGTTTCTAGTATTATGAAGTCTATATCAAAGATGTTATACTTCAGTTTTTATGCAAAATGTTATTTAAATTTGATTGCAGCTCTGCAAACTCATCTTGGTCTTCTTCTTAGTTTGCAGTGTCTAGCATTTGAAATATCCTGTCTGTTCATAAAATAGAATGGCACTGCAGTAGCTGCTCATGGTTCTCCAAAATCACTTTTTAATATACCAGAATTCTATTTAGAGAGACTATTTCAAGTAATAGAAAAGAAATTTTGTCCCTATACTGCTGATCTTGTACTTTACAGGCTATTTCTCGTCTATATTCTGCATCCACTACCTCACAGGAAACTAACAGGAGATGCATAATTTTTCTTGCAAAGGCTAGATTATATAAGAATGAACAACTCTGCTTTATTGTCCATATAATGCAAGTTAAGTTGCAAGACTGGAAATTGGGGACAAGTGCATTCTGCATTTGAAAAGATCAGATTCAACATTAGAGCTCTGATAATAGTTCTTATAGAACAACCCTTCCCCTTAAATTGTTCACTTTTTGCTAAAAAAACAGACTTGCAGACACATTGTAATCCTAGCCATATTTTGTAAAAACCTGCTGGTGGTTCCTGCAGCAATACTTTGTTAGTTTTACTAATTAGTGTTAAATTTGCAAAGGGACAATTCCATGTGAGCTCATTTGATAAATACTCTTTGACCAGATATGAATCTTTATGTCCTCCTAAAGGCTAAACATTTCTGCATGTTTGGAATTAATTGCATTAACTTCATTAATCTATTTCATGATTTTAAAGCTCCTACGGGAGCTTTTAATCTGGTGTTTGAGGTAACTTTCTTGATCAGCCCTCGAGCTTCATCTGTAGTTGTGAACTGGAGCTGACTAGTTCACTAGGTTGACTTAAAGCTGTTTGACTGTGATTGTTGTTGCTTGCCTTCTTTATGGATCACAGATTTTATGTTAGATAAAACTTGTAAAAAGTCAAGTAATGAACAGGAAAGAAACTGAAAATTTATCTAAAATTTGCCTAAAACCTTTAATTGTCCCTAAAAGCATAATCATGACCTTCTGCTGAAGTAGATAGAAGTTGTAGCCACAGGGAACCTTTCACACAGATTTCGTTGCAAGATTGAAGCTAAAATAAAAGGCCAGATAGTTTACAGCCATTCTGCAGGCTGTGGACCAGAAAAATTATAACTACTGGAGTAAGTTCAAACTGTTAGCGATTAAAGAAAGACTGTCATCTTGCTCAGGGTTCTGTCCATGCAGAGCTTGTTGAAAATTTGTGAAAAGCAGCATTAGTGACATTTCCAGGGTAATATACAACCTACTGTAGCAAAGAATTACCTGGAAGTAGAGATTCCACTATTCTGACTTTTTCTTAATAAGCATATTAATTATATTATAGACTGCCCCTTTTATTCCTTAACTGTTTCCTTAATAGTCATGTGTTTACATACGAATGTTTTTAATAGCTGCCACTATTACCAACTTAAAGCTAGGGTTTTTTTCTTACATGTTCTCATTAAGCAAAAAAAGGTTCTAAAATTCCCAGTTATGTTTTTCATCTTGTGCCTTCAGGGATATCACACTAGTATCTTGTTGGAATTTAGAAAGCAGGTTTTTAGTGCTGAAAAATAAAAAAAAAATATACCTAGCTGTAGCACTTTTATCTTTTGATCTCAAGGGACCTTAGAAAGGAGTTTAGTATCATCACCTGAATTTTACTGAGAAGAAACCTGGACACAAGAGACGGAGGTAGTAACTTATTCAGGTTTTCTCAGTAAGCCTGTGACAGAAATTGAACCTTTGTCTCCTGAATTCTAGCCAAATATTTTCTCCAGCCTACTCTCCTTCTGCACGGGAATGCAGATTCCAAAATACTAAGAACATAAAAAGCAGATGATGTAAACAGGTGTAAATGACACACAGTTGATTAAATCCTGACTCCACTTAAGTCAGTGGCAAAACTCCCTTCAACTTTAATACAGTCAGGATTTTTGTGAGGTCAGACCATCTTTTAAAGAAAACAGTGCCATATTTACACTAATGGGTCTTTCAGATCTAATGTCTTTACTTTTTTCCTATATACAGTTTTTGAGTTGCCATAGGTTCTCTAATTAAACTTGGTACATAATTTGCTGTCAGCTTATATTTCTTAACCAGACCCTAACGCCTTTCTTTGAATTCCTTTTGTTTAAAGAAAAAAAAAAAACTACTGACTGTTCTGAAATCTACTAAGCTTGGTTTTTATCATCACCATTCTGACAAATCTGTTTTCTTGGCTTAGTTCCTTTGTATTGTCATCATATAGGTAGCATTTTATCTTTTGGTAGCAAATTTCACTGTTACTTATACGTACAGTTCAATGAAATACATTTTCATTTATGTTGTGGCCACAGAACAGGATTAGGAAAGATTGGCTATTGAAATTTGAAAGTGTGTTTTGGATTTAGAACATGTATGTTTGCTATTAAAAATTACTGATAGCTTTAAAAGTTAGCACAAGTTAATTTTGCTCATTAAGTAGTCAACTTACCTCTCGTATTTAACAGCAGGCCCATATTTTCCTTCTGTTTCCACTTGTTTACATACCTGAAGAACCCTTTCTTGCAGTTTTTGATATCTCTGACTAATTTCAATTCAAGCTGAATTTTTGCTTTTCTAACTGCATCTCTGCACACCCTGACAGTGCCCTTGTAGTTCTCAATGGGTATTTGTCTGCTTTTCCATTGCTGGTATGCTTCTCTTTGGTTTTGAGCAGACTCAGAAGCTCACAGTTAAACCAAGGAGTTCTCTTGCTCCACCTACTTCCCTTACCTTTAAAGGGGATGAACTGGTTTTGTGCTTCCAGGAGAGCGTTCTTGAAAAACTCCCAGCACTCGCTGGCTCCTTTGTCCTCCATGGAAGCTTCCCATGGAATCTTTCTCAACTGAGCTCTGAGCGAGCTGAAGTTTGCTCTTCTAAAATCTAAAACCTTTGTCTTAGTATTAACCTTCAGTGTACACAGCAGTATCACAAACTCTGCAATATTGTGACCACTGCAGCCAAGGCTGTCACTAACCGAGATACTACAAGCAGGTTTCTTGGTTTGTGAGTATCAAGTCCAGCAGTGCCTCATTCCTGGTTGGCACATCTAACATTTGTATGAGGAAGCTGTCCTCTATGCATTCCAGGAACTTGATGGATGACATGTGAGCTGCTGTGTTGTTCTTCCAATAAATGTCTGGGTAGTTGAAGTCAACCATAAGAACCAGGTTCTCTTGACCCAAAGCTTGCTTAAGTGACCCGAATATTGCTTTGTTGGCCTTACTGTCTTGGTTTGGTGGTCAGTAGCAGTTGCCTACTGTAAGATCCCCCTTGGAGACGACCCCTTTGATCTTGACCAAGAGGCATTCAATAGGACTTCCAGAATCACCGTATTGGACCTTTATTCAAGGACCTAAATTCAAGGTTCTCCTTAACATAGAGCACAACTCCTCCTTTTCCTCTCTACCTGTCTTTACGAAACAACCTATAGCCATCCATCACAATCTTCCAGTCGTGGGAATTGTCTCACCATGTTTTAATTATTCCTATGATATCATAACTTTATGACTGAGTGTGGAGCTCCAGTTTTTTCCCCAGGCTGTGTGCATTGGTATACATACACTTGAGGTGGTTGGTCTTCTGGTTCCCATCTTGAGAGGCAGCTAAGGGATGTTTGTCTCTGCCCTGGTTGGCCTGGCTTATTCCCCAGTTGGATGCAATTCATAGATTCATAGATTGTGAATTGTGTGAGCATTGTGTGAGCATTGCCACTTTGGACCCCGTTCCCCGAGTCCTTCAGTTTCTTTTTCTTTTGACAGCTTGGATAGAGTAGTTTGATTTGTTTTCTAACAATGTGTTTGCTACAGAAAATATTTCATTCTACTGAGCTGACGTACTGTTGAGCAATGAAAGGTCTTGACTTACATACTATGTGTAAAGCTGAGCTCAAAGTGCTGATACTGACCTGTCACGTGGTAACCTGAATTTCAATATTCTGTGAGTAAATGAATCTATAAATGAAGATATATAGTCTACCCTTATTACGAGAGAATTAAGCCTTGCTTATTAAAATGGGTTTAGCGGCTGTGACAAAGACCAAAGACTGAAAATTAAGCATTTTTGAGAATATTGTGGCTTTAGGCCAGACTTTTCAAACATTGCATATATAAGAGTAATTTTGCAAATAAAGCACCAGCAATGTATGAACATGACCTGTCATCAAACTCATGAAATAGTACTGGTAAAGTGGAATTATATAGGCTGTGCTCTAAGAATTCATAATAACAGTAGCGTAACCAGTGGAGCATTGTCAAGAGTCAGTGATGTGATTGTATTGCATACACTTAAGTCTTATTTCTTATTGTCAGAACTAATATTAAAGTCATACTTCCATTATCCTTCCTAATACAGACGTGTCAAACATAGAATCTTCCTCTATCATAGAGTGTATTCTCTGATTCTTTTTCTTAACATAATAGGCTAAAAGCTAGCAATGTGAAAAGTGTTCCATTCATTGGCATTAGGTGAGGATAACATAAATTTTACAAGTACTTGAAGAAGATTGTTTTTACAATGAGGATGTTGAAACACTGGAACAGGTTGCCCAGAGAGGTGGTAGATGCCCCAGCCCTGGAAACATTAAAGGTCAGGTTGGACGGGGCTCTGAGCAACCTGATCTAGTTGAAGATGTCCCTGCTCATTGCAGGATGGTTGGACTAGATGACCTTTAAAGGTCCCTTCCAACCCAAACTATTCTATGATTTCATTTGATAAAAATTGAAAAGCTACTCAGTCTCTGAATGGTTCTTGCTAAAAACATTTCTTACCATGTAGTAAGTTGAAATTACTGAGAAGGCACATAATTATCAGGCATTTTTTATGTCTGACACTATTCTATATGTATATAAGCAAGTGATAATATTTTTTTGATGTTCATGACAAACAAAGAGTTAATATTGGGCCTTTCTGCAAGATTATCATGGATTTCCTTTAATAGTGTTTTCTTTCCTGGAGTTGTCTTGAAGCAGGATAGCTTTGTCTTGCTGGGCTCTGGCTGGCTGACTTTATCTAGAAGGCATTTCATCGATTCAAAATGTGACAGAGAACTGCCAGAATGGAAACACTTTCTAAGTGGTGGTTAATTGATCTTGACCCCAATCAGAAGAAAAAACAAAGACTGCCCGCTGGGTGGTCCTCTTTTGATCTCTTAACATAGGTGGCTATGTGAGGTTCATTTCTTTATGTTACACCAGCCAATATAGTCTCTTTTTTTAGGTAATTACAGATACAACTAAGATGGTATAGTGCCAGAAAACATTCCCAGTTGTCAGCATTTTCTATACTGTCCTGTGCAGTTCCTCTCTGCAACACTTTGTGCAGTTTTCAGGAGGGTTTTGAGCTGGGCAAACTAGCAGGACACTTAGGCCAGACTCTCATTTGTATCGGGTGTATTTGTTTTCTTCAGTGCTTGTTGAAACCTTATGGCATGGTCTTGGGTCATGACTTACAGAAAGTACTAGTTTTACCATTGACTTAGAATGGGGTCAGAATTATTTTCACTTAGAATGGAGTCAGAATTATTTTCTTTAATCTGGTTCCAAATTTAAAGTATTTTTTGGTATTTCTTGTATTGATTAGTGTTTGCCTAAAACAGATTAACAAGTTAAAATCAGCACCATAGAATCCCATATCTGTAGAGGACAGTATGTGTGAAAGAAGAGAGCTCTCTCACTATGCAGATGATAGTGGTCCACCTACAAGTGTTCCAAATCCAGAGATTCAGCAGTTTGTTATATGAATGACTTTGGTCCTGCTCTGGCAGGAGGATTGGACTGGATGATCCTTTGAGGTCACTTCCAGTCCGTAACATTCTGTGATTCTGTGATTCTGTGACTTTTCTTTAACACTCTTCTATGACATCTCTTTCTCCTACAAGCATGACCTTCTGCAATCATGCTGCTACCACATGCAACTATTTAATACTCTTTAGTTGAACTCCAGAATAGAAGTGGCTACATGTTTCACCAAAATCCTTTCCCCACCTCCCAGCTCCACGATGCTTTATAAGTATTCTGTGCCAGTAATCCTATAAATGCAGGGAAACGTATCACTGAGTTAGCACCTCTTACTTTCACAAAGCAGATGAAGGTTTACTTCATGACCCTTAGTTAATAATTACATTAGCTAGAACAGAAACCAATATATTAGTCTTAGCTAAATTTGGTTCTTTAGGGCCTAAAAGTATGTGCATATAGCTTACCTACCAGTATGTATATGATGTACCTGATCGATTAAAAAATTACTTCCTATGGTGCATTCATTGATATCTCATCTCACACTGCCCACCAGATGTTGCCATTAAGGACTACCACTGACATGCATATCTTTGGCAGATTTAAACAGCTTCCTTTATTTTAATTAACCTGTCAGAGAAAGCTTCTTTGTTTTCAACACTTAAATTAAGATTGGCCTAAAGTCTAATTTAGCCCTGCAGCCATGATAAATGTGAAGACCAATCCCTTTTATAAGGGTTTTGAAATGCTCTCACAGTTTGTGAAGGTAAGAGGAAACGCAGACTACAAACGGCAGATCTGAGTAAGAAGCTTCCAGTTTGTATGTTTGCTTTTTGATTATAACTGCTTCTAAGCAGCTACTGTTTTTCCTTTAAAACTTCTTGCAGCTAGAATCACTGAATGGCAAACTTGCATGTTTTCTGCACCTTGTCAAATTAAACTCTTCTGAGCAATGGGAGTGACAAGGAAAAATTCACTACACAAAGAGATTGTAACGTATCTCTAAATAAAGTATGTCTAAATCGTTCTGCTGTTACAAGTATTACACTTTAGCTTTATTGTCTTTTATGAACATGATTAATTTTCCACTTGAAGCTGATGTTTGAGACTGGAAAACCATTCCAGAAGAAATTGGAATAGGAAGGATAGCTGATCATTTAATGTACTGGGACTGTGCAATGAAGTCATCTGCAGTAATAACTGAATTAACCAGAGTTCATATAAATTCCATGTTGCTGTTATAAACAAGAGTGATGCAATTCGCAGTTGCCTGTAAAGCTAGGACCAAGATCAATTATTGTCTAACTGCCTAAAAGAAGTTAACTGTTTTGTTTAACCTAATGACCTAAGTTCTTTGTGTTGGGTGACAGACACCTCTAAGGGACCCTTCGTCCTCATAGGTTACTAATAATCTTTTGGAATTGAGTGCTGTTTTTCATTAGATGTCTAGCTTTTAAACCACTAAATTACATGAGAATAATTCCATCCTAAATTTAAAACAAAATCTTTCTTGGTCCAAACCAGTGTTTTGAATTTGAATTTCATGTTTTTAAAATCATATTTGTAACACTCTTGACTAATATTAATGAATCACTGTAAATTCTTGTAAGTAGTCCTCCTAGATGCAATCAAGTCAGAATTAAACAGTAATAGTGAATAGTGTGAATTGTGCCATTCATTTCAAGGGACATACCATCTTAGTAGGTCTGTGCTGAAACCTATTACTATACCTATCACTATAGATATCAGCCCTACTAACTGTTCCATGTCTGATTCTTTTAGAGAAAAACTCAGCTAGTAACTTCTATTCTGCATCCTCAAACAGCCTTAGCTGTTGTCTTTCTCATCTAGCTGCCACATTTCCCAGCCATTGTCTGACTGCTTGACAAATTATATGTAAGTAACAAATACGCAGGTTCTGAAAATGTGGTGGTAGTATAAATTACATTAATTTTACACTTGTGGTTTTTTTTTTTTTTGTAGTATATCTGATTGCATTCTTTATTTTGTAAGGTAAAATATTTCATTAAGGAGCTGCAGAATTCAAGTCTTAAGAAATATATACTATGTCTCGAGTTTAACATGCCTATACAATTGATTTGTAACTATTTAATGAAAAAAAAAATTCAGTCTAATCACTTTTAGCACATGAGTTATATTCAGCCTGTAACTCCTTAGTATTCATACACGGAGGGATGTGTCCAATGATTAAGACACCAAGGATTTGGTTGATAGAATAATCTGCATTTCTGAAGAAAAAATAAGCAGTAGGGTATTTAGTTCTTTAACAGAAAGTTTTGATGCATGTCAAAGCATAACACTGACTCTTAGTTTTAAAAACAGTATTTGCAACTTGCTTGTCCCTCGGCTGGTTCGTTCATATCTGTAATGTACAGTCTTGATCTAATAATTGCCAATTATGCAGTTGTTTATCAGCTCATTTGAAACATCCTGAAATTCAGTCTAGCTCAGCAAATTGCTGTGCTTAAGGCGTTTTCACATTCTAGGAAATTATAATATCCCCGAAGGCAAAGAATTAATAATAAAATACTCTTTTGTAAAGATTATCATTGCAGAGCAAATGGAGCAGATCTTCCCTATCTTAGTGCATTAATATTCTCATTTTTTTCTGTGAAAGTTTGATGGAAAGACTATGTGGGGATCACTGTTTTATTAACTTGTTAAGAGACGAATTTACTGAACCAGTGCAGCATATTGATTTCAGTGTCTGCTATATGGAAAAGCAAGCAATACTAATGGATGACTTCTAGACAATTCCATATGGAAACTAGCTCATTCTTTAGACATTCTGTGATCTTGATTTATCTGTTTAGGCTGGCATTAAGAAGTTAGTGATTAAAATTACAAGGATGCTTTCTTGTTTATTACTTAGAAGTTTTTCCTGCCTTCCAAATGATTTCTTCTTAATATGCCCACCCTATTGAATCATTGTAAAGGATTACAGAAACAAATCCACAGTTTGTCTCAATCTATTGGAAACAATATTCTGACTGGTAGGTTTCAGTTGATAGGCAATAAACAGAAATAAGAACACTACATGCAGCACTTTTTTATCAGTTATTAAACCATTATTTAACTGATCAAGCATGCAACCATCTCTGCGGTGGGAAGGCTTAATGTAGTTCGCAAAATCCGTCATATAATACAAATGGCTTGATCTAATTATCTTTGTAGTTACAAACATACAAAGTAAGTATCATACTTACGATATTTAAGAGGAGGAGAAAGGGACCTGTCAAAATAAATTGAGTGATACCCTCTAGGTACTTTTCTTGAAGTTTCTCAAGTCTGTAAGCATACCTGTCTTCCAAGTTTTATTTCTAGCTTCATATTTTGGGGGAAAAAAAATCTTACTGCTTAATCTAGGAGTCCAATGCTGGTTTTATTTTCATTATTCTTTTTGGCATTGCATCATTCAAGTATCAGATAAAAAAAAAAAATCTTGGAGAGTATCCAGGCATCTGTGGTCCTTCACCCTACAAATGAGTGATCCACATAGGCAAGGGCTGAAATAATAGCAACACGATTCAGAAACTAGTCTTCATGTATCTGCACTCATCATATTTTTGGACAAATAGAAAAATTTGTAAGTTTATTTCTCAGCTGGCTATGTTGATCTCTTAGGAGTCACAAGCTGATTTCTACTAAGAAATCTTAATTATCTAGGCAAAAAGCCTTTATATTAGCAGCATTAAGATTACACAGTTAAGTGATTTACAGGAATTAATTATGTATATTTTTTGGCCAAGCTATAAGAATTATATTCTGGAAATTTTTATCAAGCCTGACCTTAGAAGCCAAAATGTTTTACCTCTGTAAAGTATATGTGATGCCTTCTTTTCTATTAAAAGTCTCAACATAGAGGAAAAGGGTTTCTATGATGCATTTTGTGCAGAAATTATTTACTTTACTAGGTGATGAAGAATCTGTGTCACAGCTAGTTGAAGTTTCTATCCTAAGTTTCAAAAATGTGAATAATTACTCCAGAAACAGAAATAAATATAGCATTTCCAAGTCAGTAAAATTTACTTCTGACATAAATTTAGATCAATACGTACTATTTTTATGTATATTATCAGCAAAGGAGGTTTAGAAGTAGCAGACTTTTATGTTCTTGTGCATGTACAGTGACCTACTTTGTAGATGTGGACAGAACTGTGTCTGTAAACGTATGTAAACTGGGTCTGTAATGTAAACATAGTTTAAAAGAGTCTTATTGAGGGATGCCTTGAAGCACCATCTTTTACATAAGCTCTCAGATATACTAAGGCAGTAACAATTATTCATCAGGCAATCTCAAAGCATTTCACAAAGGCAGGAAAGTATTTTTTCTGTTCTAAAAATGGAAGTATGAAATTTGGAGATTGATTTTTACAAAGTATCAAGAATTGCAGTTGCTCAGAAACACAAAATTAGACACAAAGGTCCTGCCTGAGACTTGAGGAGACATCTGACTTTACAGCACTGGGAATCCTTGCAAAATTAAATACAGCATAGCTCTATACGTGTTGCTGAAACCAAAAGAAGTTGCCCAAGGACTTCCTCCAACTCAATGGCAGAGCCGGAAATGGCATTCCTGCCCCTTGATTCCTTATGCTGGGACCTTTCCCCTTGACCACCACTTCCTCAATGCATTGCCTGAAATACAAAATTGTTGTTGTTTTTGCTATATCAACATTAAAATGACAGGTAAGGAGAAATGAATACAAGAGGTGGTCATTTGAGGAACGCTGACAAGATATGCTGTACGCAACTGAGCCAGAAGCACTTTATGACATGTTTAGAACTTGGAGACTGAATTACAGTTTTAGTAATCATAAGTTCCTCTTCTTCTCTGTCATTTCTTCTGTTTTAATATATTGCATGGAAGAGACTTACAGTACAAGTTTTATAAGCTTGCAATAAAAATATAACAACTGTTGTATTAAATTATTTAAGTTGTAAACCATTGTAAAAAGCAGAAAAAGTTATATCGACATGGAGACAGAAAAATGACTATGATGGAGTATAAAATATATTGTGCTGATTACTACAGGAATTTTTGCCCAGTTAGCATATTGTAAATCTTCAGTTGGCCTTAAGAATGAAACTGCGAGTAGATTTTTCTATAGGATTGTGGCAGTGGTTTAAGAAAATGAACCTAAAATCAGATTTATG
Organism: Tauraco erythrolophus; assembly: GCF_009769465.1. Classification (NCBI taxonomy): domain Eukaryota; kingdom Metazoa; phylum Chordata; class Aves; order Musophagiformes; family Musophagidae; genus Tauraco; species Tauraco erythrolophus. Next base: position 39,469,405 of record NC_141470.1, read on the forward strand.
TTTTAAAAACAAATTAAGCAAAAATGCGACAGCAAACAAAAAATATCTAAAAGGTCAAAGAAGAGAAGAATAGTAGCAAAGCGAACGATCAATGAATTTAAAACTTCCAGGTTTCCCCTGAGAGAAAGCTAGAATTCTGGAGGAATTAATAACCACTTTATATTTTAAGCAAATAGATTATCATTTTGTTGTTTTGTGCTATGCTTTACTAAAAAGGGAGGTGCCAATAACTTTGAATCTGGCATTATTGATGTCTAGTAGCATTTGAAAGTGCTAAATAAGTTGCTCAAATTACAAATGAAACATTTGCAGGAGGACACAAGTCCTATATTTTGCATGAAATTCTGACTATACATGGTAAGATCCAGTTAGTTTTCCTTTCTTCTGCCTCTTTGCTTTTGGTAGGTCAAAAATGAACTGATTTAGATTAATAATAATAGTAATAATAATAATCCTAAGCATCTTCTTGTTTCACCTTTTGTCTACCAGAATTTTTAGAGCTTTAATGACCTTAAGTGTACTTGCAGTGGGTTGTAGATGAGTTTTCTTTGCCCTGCAGAGTGATTTGGCAAAAATTCAGCTAGGTTGAGCATATTTCATTGCCTTTCTACTACCCACATGTGCTTTCTGCAAAAGAGAAAAAGAGATGTTGCCCTGATTCTAATGAATCTTCCTAGCAATGGCATAATTGAAAAACTACCTTGAAAGAAAAGCCTTTTTTTTTAAAACAAAACAAAAAAAAAAGCCTACTCATTCAGCTAATGTAATGTAGAAAATACTGCTAAGACCACGCCAGTGAAGATGTTCCAGGAGAGGAGTGGCTCTCTGTGAACAGACATTGATGGCTTTCTGTAGCTGTCCTTCTCACTATCGTGTTCTGCAATGCAGTGGGTATGATATTCCCTGACAAGTTAAGGCCCATGGCATAAAGTATCAGTGTTGACCCAAAAGAGGGCTGTGTGGGCATCTTTGCTTTACTCTTTCAAAACTGACATCTCTTCTTGAACAATTTATTTCCCTCTAGCAGTACTGCAACCTTGTTAAAACCAGATTTCATACCACAGATCCACATCTTTAAAACAGAAGGAGGCACAAGGATAAATCAAAAGCATGTTTTGCTGTGCCTTATAGATTGGCCTTCTGTTTGTGGGGAAGATAAGGTCCACCCTTCCATCACTCGCACTTCATGTTTCTTGAAAGTGGTTAAAGCATCCACATCCGTTTTCCTTCTGAGCATTTTCAGTTTCGTTAATGCCATATCTCTTGAAGCTAGCGTAGTTTTAGGTGGAAATGTGGCTTAAGGCTCCAGAAGTAGAAATTCCTGTTGAAGGAGCCAGTGTTCAAGCAGAGGAACTGCCGGTGCTGCTGACTGACTGGTCACCTGTGGGTGCTGGCCCACTGGAAGAGTCTGGGACATACCCCACGGGGGGAACCTGGAACCCCTGAGTTACGGGCCAGATCAGGCTGCTTTTCCATTCACTGTGGGCTATGCTGTGCACTTACCTGTCACCCGTGTGACTATAAATCACAAAATGTATGAGGGTTATGGAAGGTAGTACAGTTTGTATACTTCCAAAGGCCTTCACCAAAGATTTTAAAAACGCATGTTTTAGGTCCATGTATTATGGTGACCAAACATTCTTCTGTCTTTTATATCTTTGTATACTAATTTAACTTCATTGCAGCCTTTGTGATACGCTGTGTACAAATATATCGTGATGTTTATTAAGCAGTCATAAGACAGTTGGGTGTATGGCCCCCCTTGACAGGTAGGACAGGCTACTTTGGCGTAAAGACCACAGGTAACTTCCAGGTTGTCCTGTAGACCACCCCAGCTGTTGTTGTTGATGGAAGATGGCACAGGCCTCAAAGAGCAAAGCTGTTGGACAACAGAGCAGGTGGAACACGAGTGGCAGGGCTTTTCTGGGACTGGGATTTAACTTCCAGAGATCCAAACGCATTGTGAACAGAAGGATGATTCTGTTCTTGGCCACTATACTGTTATCGTAAGTGTGTTCAGTGTGGTGTGCTATCGAGAGGAAGAAGCGATGGGTTAGAATTTGGGGTCAGTTGTTGTCTTTTCCATAAATTACCTTAACAAATCGCATAATTTTGGCAGTTTTCTATGACTCAGTTTCCTGCCTGTGCTACTTTCCTTTTAGAGCTCTCTGTTTTTTTCTGTGATGGTAAACTTTTTGTGGTAGACCCCTGCCTCTGGTTATTAGTGTTTATTCAGTGGCTGACAAAAGACACATACATCTTGCTGAAGGCTTTTGTAAATTATGCTGTTAATAACTTCAAGTTAGAGCAAAAAGGTACTGCAGCTCACATCACTATGTGGCCAAGTTTCAGACCCCTTTTTATTTCATTTGCTGTCGGCTGATACACGTGAAGGACTCTCCCAGTCTCCCGTTCCCAAATCTGTAACAAACTATGAGCTCACATTACCAGGAAGCACTAGCAGTGCGATTTATCTGTCATCCTTGGAGGCCATGAAGAAGAAAAAAGACTTTCATCTCTCCTTTTCTTCCTTGACTGTAGGGAATAAGAGGGTGCTGATATCTTGGTTCTCTGCCATACAGGATAAAAATTCAATTCAGTAAATCTGCTGAATCAAGGGGTGGTAGTTGTGTGGCGATCAAGAGCCACAAACTGCCGGCTGATCATCAGCAACCTCCCAGCACCATGATTTTCCCCATTGAAAGAGAAGCTGGCTTTGTTCCACCTCTAAATACTGGTCTACCCTTCTTTTTAGCCTGCTCCAGCTAATTTCATGTAATTGTAGATGCAGCAGTAATCAAATTTTAGTCATTGTAGACTCACTCTAGGATTAACTTGGTGACCTCAGGACAAACGGCGGTGAATGCCATGACCACTCTTCTGTTACCTCTTCCAGGCAGCTTTGATTAAACTGTGCTGTGAAGCCAGACCTGGATCAATATGAATGATCTTCATCGACCTAATAATGTGTTTAACATGTTCGGTGCACTTTTATCTGGTTTGTTGCACTAGTGTTACATTAGTGTGGCAGATGATTTAAAGTTTCAGAGCTCTTTACAATGGTAAATATCTAGAAATAACCTCATTGGTTTGCACGTGGTACTGTATATAAATTGTAATCTACTGTGCAAGCTCCTCAGCAGGTGTAAATTAGCAGAGCTACAATGTACAGCCATTGAGAATCTGGCCTAGAAGCTGAAAACGCTTATTCCATCAGTATTACTTTAAATGATCACAGCTTAACTTGACATAAAGCAAGGACCATGTGATCTTCTCCATACCCAGTCTAAAGATGCTTACCACAAAGTCTCTTTAGAAACCTTTCCTATTTTTCGTAGACTAAATTCTCCCACCAGCAGATGCATGTGGTGTCCACTAGTTATCTAAACATCTCTTCATGGTCAGACCTTTTGGATGCAATGTGTCCAATCAAATATTTCTTAAACCCATCAGTTTTGGAGACTATTTAGCAGACTTCAGTAAATGAACAAATGTGGAACATATCATTTGGGGATGTCACAGCACCTAACAAACATTGTTAGAACCGAGGCCGTGTGTAACCACTGAAGGACATATTTGCTTCAGTATGTCTCATGACAGCTTCTAAGAAATATACTTAAGTGAATTTAACACTGTGAAAGGTGCCAGATTGACAGGCCCTTGAGTAAAAGTTCTGAATTACCAGCAGGCACAGCCGGGCTTCCCACACACACTGCCCACCAGTATCCTCAGCCTACCTGGAAGGCACAGCAACCAACTGTCCTACAGCTTGCAATCTCTGTGCATTCGTTGCTCTTGGACTATGGGCCAAGAGTCAGTAGCTGCAATGTGACCTAAGGGTGAAAAAGCAGTTTCATAATTACTGCCACAGGTGCTGTTTGAGTTGATCATTTCACACCAAGTTTTTATTAATCTGGAAAAAAAAATTAAGTACATGTTTATCTGATTTTTGCTACAACAAAACACATGCATGTGAGCCCTTAGGGAATCCTGCAATTTTATCTGTCTGCATAGGCACATTCTGATGACTATAGAGCAAACAAGTGCTTGCACCATACTAGTGAAGTGCATTCTTAGATGTCTCTTGCAAAATGGGTCCTTGCTGCTTCATACGTTGTAACAATCTGTCTCTGTTCATAACTCATCCCTGCTTGGTGTCATCCTCCCAGAGTTTTTGAACACAGCTGGCATACTAGTTCAATAACCATCCACCCCCAAGAGATTGGGTTGTTGCAGGGTTGAAAGACAGCAACGGGGAAAATGGGCTCATGATCTTTGCCCTCTGTCATGGTTTTAGAAAACGCACAAGTTCCTCCCTGAGTGATGATACTCGGAAAGTTCAGTCCTCTGTCCTCTTTGAAATTATATTAGACCTCACTGTGAGTACTGGAAGGGCATGCTTAAGTGTTTCTTTATTTAGTGCAGAAAGTTAATGCCATTTTAAACCAAAGTGCCATTTATAACCTTGTATAGACCGATCTCAACCTGTATATAGGGCATGGCTAAAACAGAACACTGAAAAACACAAAGCAATGAGTTTTCATGCTTGGCTATTTTCTAAAACTATAGCCGGCAGTTCGAAAGAATTTTTAGGGAAGCTAAATCTTAATTCTTTCTACTGAGAAACAGCCGTAACTAATGCGCAGAAGAGCTAGGCAACATTTGTTTATCTTTTAGAGAGTCACATTTCTTTCTGTCACTTGCCATTGATGTGCGTGATAACATACCTAATTTGACTGGTACTGTGTGTATTTTGGAAGGTAAGTTCTGTATATCCAGAGAGAGTTAGGTGGTGTATAGTTGTCTTAGGGATGGCATTTGGGATTGAAATTGTAATTGTTATAAACATCAGGATAAAACCTCATTTGGTGATTATGATTGCCTGATTTGCTTACTTCCTCAGCATTCCTGGTGTATCTGTCCACACCACAGCTTTAGGAAGAGTTCATACCAGCTTTCCAATTAAGCTGAAGTTTAGGTTTCAAAATCTGGGAAGAAGTTCAGGAGAGAATGGTGTACTTGGGACAGGGTGTTTAAGGTTCACGGTAGTATCAATGAATTCTGCTTAAATATCTTACCTCACCCAGCGTCAGTTCTCCTGTGACCCCAATGACATTATCATTTCATTCATTTTTTTACATAGTTCCTAATTTTTACTATATCATGTTACAAATTCTGCTTCAGTCTGCTACTTATTACCCGCAAGTAATACTAAGTCTTTTTTATCAGCTACTTTTTTAAGATTTTTGAGCTAGTAGCTGGCCCTTTTCCTTGTAGACAGCAAAAGGCTTTTCTTGAGACGGGAGGAGGACCAGGGACCTTATCTTACAGAATGACAATACTCCACTTCTAGAACAATGCAGAGGAAGGGAAACGATATTTACTTGGTTTTCCTAAGATGTACAGTATGCTTGGACACCCACTGAAAACATTTAGAAGCAAAGGCTTCTTAAATTTTACCTACCTCATTCTGAAGCTCCAAGGATGTGTCTCAGTTCATTAGTTTGAAAACTCTTTATAGATGTGAAGTATTATTTTAATTTTGTTCAGGAAAAGCCAGAATTAGAATTCCGATTAGGGAAGGAAAGGAGAGAGTTTCTTTCATGACTGACTTAACCAGAAGCCTTAAGAAGAATAGAAGGGGGTTGGTTCATTCCCATCTGATGTAACTTGAATTACAGGGTTTAGCAAGCGAACAGATCATAAGCTAAACCCTACAGAGTCCAGAAAGCTCTAATTAACGCCCACAGCGAGTAACTTTTCTGAAATTGGTCTTTAATCAAACTTTGCTCTGATACAAACAAGGTATCGTGGCAGCTTGATAAAAGAGATGCATTACCAAGGCTGACAGGCCCACAATCAAACCAGCACTAAAAATAACTGTTTTGTCTACTAATTTTCTTTCAGATGCTAAAAAAATGCATTAGCTACAGTCTAAGAATACTTCCATAGTTACTTAGCAAAGTGACTCAGCTCTAGAAAAATGAGGTTCCTGTAAATTTAATGTTATCCCTGATAATGAGTGAGCCCTCTTTCCTTCCCACACCCTCTCGTCAAGCAGTGAAACAGCAAAGAGGTTCGTGAGGCTGGGAGGGAAAAAAGCAACTTCTGGATTCCTTCAGAGCTGGTCATTTGAGGCCAAATGTCCCACTCCTCTTGCTGCTGGTCGTGCAGAGCTCAGCCATCCTACTTTGACTAACTAGTTTGGATCAAGATAAGCCAATCACTCATCTTTCTTGTATCTCCCATGAACGGTAAGGTCCATGGCTGCTACGTTGCACACTCGCAACTTCTCACTGATTCTGAGAGCTGGAGTTATCAGTAAGGCATGCAGGGAAACACGGCTCATTTTCCTCTTCCTCTGTAGAAAGAGATACACCGACTCCTGTTGCCTACAGCAACTTCCAGTATGTTTCACCATAGCCTGCATAAAAACATTGCTAAAACTGGTTTTCTGGGTTTGAGATAGATTCCGAAGGACAAAAACAGGACTAGCAGTAAAATATAATAAACTGTAGTCTTCCCTTTATAGCAGATTTTTATCTCAGTACAAGAAAGACATGGAGCTGTTGGAGCGGGTCCAGAGGAGAGCCACAAAAATGATCAGAGGGATGGAACACCTCTCCTGTGAGGAAAGGTTGAGAGAGTTGGGTCTGTTCAGCCTGGAGAGAGAAGGCTCAGGGAGACCTTATTGCAGACTTGCAGTACTTAAAGAGACTTAAAAGTACTTATAAGAAAGGTGGGGATAGATTTTTTTAATAGGGCCTGTAGCTATAGGACAAAGGGTAATGGTTTTAAACTAAAGGCAGGTAGATTTAGACTAAATATAGGGAAGAAATTTTTTACGATGAGAGTGGGTAAAACACTGAACAGTTTGCCCAGAGAGGTGGTGGATGCCACATCCTGGAAACATTCAAGGTCAGGTTGGACGGGGCTCTGAGCAACCTGATCTAGTTGAAGATGTCCCTGCTCGCTGCTGGGGGATTGGACTAGACGACCTTTAAAGGTCACTTCAAGCCCAAACTCTTCTATGATTCTAGATTTCATTTGGTGAATGGTCTGCTGGGTGAAGCATTACCTATGCCTGCCACTTACAGTATCTTATGACCAAAATGGCAAAGTCCTATTAGTCTAGATCCTAATAAACAGGTCCTTCACAGAAGAGGTTACAATCATCTGAAATGGTTCTTTGGTATTAGGAACAAGCCGAGAGAGGATGCCTAACGCTGGCTTTAGTGCTTCCAGTCCAGGCTGTGTTTTCATCTGTAAATTATTACTTGAAAACGATGTTTTCATTGTTGCAACTAAAACTAGTTTGGTGCGAGAGCAAGAAGCTCTTCAGTATAGATGGGTCCATAAATGCAAGGCAAACTGAAATCAAATGTGACAAATCCTTGAAGATATGTTTTTATGAAAGAATTGTTTGCAAATAACAGATGTGCTGATCTGAGTGGCTGCTTTGGCATCTGACCAGGCATGTGTTTGTAGAGACCTGAGTTCCAAATGAAACTGCAACTCCCTCTGCTGTTTCTTTTTTTTTTTTTTTTGAGTATGTACTTTACAAGTAGGCCTAAAACAGTAAACATGGAGGGGTTTTTTAAGTCTAATTATGCCAATTACTTTTTAATTTTCTTTAAAACAAATGTTATTATGTATTTACCGTTCAACAGGAAAGCTCATTCATCAATTGTTGACTTTGAAAGAAGGGAGAGAAATCTAGACATAGCTTAAAAATCTTCACAACACAGATTAGATTTGAAAGTTAATGTTGCAAAGAACACAAATTCTTTTACTGTCATAGTTTCAAAGACTGGCTTAGGTAATCACAGGTTTAAAGCAGTTTCGCAGCCTAATCCAAATTCATATTGGTCATTTGTCTCAAATATCATGGCAACAGACTTCCCCTGCAATTCAAGGAGCTGCTTAAGTCATGTTCAGCTAAATATGCCAGGCCAGAGGACTGAAGTGCATCATCAGTATTGCATGAAGGAGCTTATATCATCTCTAGAGCTGTGGCTCACCCTGGTCTGCCAAAAGGGCCACGAAACTCCCCTTGTTACCAGTCCTTAACAAAACTCAGTTACACCCTGATCATCATTAGAAGTATGCAAATCATCACTACCCTGATACTGTAAGTAGGCAAAGGCACACTGTAACTCACTCAAAACCAGACAGACCAAGGGAAATGAGTGTAATAACCAGGATAAATAGTAAGGAGTGGCTGGCTTCCAAAGCAAGTTCCGTTTCTATCCTCCTAAGTTTAGTTATTGTTGATTTCCCTTTTTTGTGCATATGAGTGTTTCCCACTTTAAAACAAAAATCAATGCTGGCTTCAAATTTTATAATTGTGGAAGAAATTTATAAAGCATTGAGTAACATATCTTTCGACGATTTTCCCTGGAACTTAGTATTTTTGAAGGTATAGCTGATATGTTTTCAAAATGGAAACACAATTTTTTACAAGATGTTGCCTCCATTTTGCTGTGCACAGAGCAATTTTGAAAACCCAGTCCCTTAACAGGGAAATGACCAACGTGACCAACATGAAATAATGTGGTTTTCTTTACTATTCTTGATATCATTAAGCCAAGTATTGTATTATGCAAAATGTCCATATTATTGTAATTTAAAACCTTCACAGCTGCAACAAAAAATCAGCACAAAATCATATTTGCAAAGTGACTCACTTATATATTCCAAGAGTATATATTCATTTACTGGGCTTGATTTTATTTTGGACAGAAAGATAATAATTAAACAAAGAAAGCAACTTGTACAGATCATACTTTAAAATCTTATATTCCACTACGCCATTTTATATTATCTTAATAAAAGTGTGGGGAAAACCCTGAGCTGTAAAAACAGATAATTTTTTAAAAGTGCATTTTCCTTCCTTACTATGGTTGTAAACCACAGAGTCAGTCAGCTGAATGTTTAAGAAAGGGAGGGGGGGTCTCCAGTTCCTCGTGTTTCACCTTTTCATTGCTCTGCCTGATCATTTAAGGCAGAGACTTGTTCCAGACAGCTTAATTAAAACCGTGCTGTGAAACTGTATATAGATCAATGGAAATGATCCATAACAAGAGGCTAATCATGTATGTAACAGTGTTCAGTCCAGTTCAATCACCTTCTACCATTTCTGTGCCTTTATTCATGTGGCAAAGCCTTGAATGTGTATATGTATTTTTAATCCATCTCATTAGTGACCATATGCTTTGGCTTCAAGGGAGACAAGAACTGTCTGCAATCTGCCAGGGATTTAGGGACATCAATAATTTGTGAATAGTCATGTTGATACTGGTCGAAGGGTTAAGTGTTCTGCACACCAGGGGCACATCTTTTGGGACTGGAACCTTAGTCAACTGTTAGGAACCTGATCCCCTGTGACGCATCTTTCAAAGTACATGCTGCATGTCACATCTCCGCAGCTGAAGCAATGGAGCTTTATTAGCTGAGGGATTTAAAAACCTGCTCTAAGCAATGTAACAATATCTTTTGGTTTAAAAGTGAAGGAAAGATAGCAGTTGTAATATGAAAGTGATTTTTTTATGTACTAGGCTAAATGTGATCTTCCTTTTGTTACCATTTTCCTTTTCGATATGAGCTGTTAGACTACCTCCTCCCCTACAAATATCCAGTGAAGCAAGAGTATGGCAGCAATAATGGGGCCCTGATTTTGGAAACGTAAGTGGATTCTGTGGCCTCACCTCATAGTGCCTAGATCCTGCTGAAGCCAATGACAGCACAGATGTAAAAATCGTCTTACTAATCATTTGGAATGACCCTTTAGGGGCACCCAGGACATTATCTACTTAATGTGAAAAGCACCTTTAAAAACAATAGCTTACGGTGGTAGACTGTGCCATGTGATATGGAAGGGCTGCTAAGTCTATGTGAGACATCATCAAGCTATTGATCTCAGTATCCTGTCCTTACAGAGGAATGGCAGAAAAAGATTGTAATGCCAGTATTTTTGGTGAGAGAGGGAAAGACTTTGAATTATTTTTGTTCATTTTAGGTTGTGATTATGTCCATATCCCTCAGCTCTACCCAGGTCAACAGAAAAATGCGTAGCGGTACAGAAACAAGCTCTGTATGGAACCTGTGCCCTGAACTTCTGCTGATCAGTTGGGAGTAGTGGAGATCCATCTTACAGGATGATGCTGGCCTGCTTTCAGCAAATTTCATGCTGTAATAGTAACTAATGCTGACCCTCACAGGAAATGAAATGAAAACATGCACAGTACACACCACTTGTTTGTTGCTTGTTATCAGTTGGTTTTATTTGTACTTTAATAAACATTCTATATCAGGGCAGATTAATAACTTGAAGACTAATATCAATCAAATATAGCTCCTGTTAAAGCTCCAGTAAACACACCCACTGTAACCCTCTGTGCTTTACTGTTTTCACTTTTAAGACCAACTTTTGTAAGTATCACATGCAACTGAGTAAACATTTCCATAAGTGATATAAAGAAAATAAATTTCTGAAATCTTTGTATTCGAACAAAGAATTACATACTTCAGAAAACACTCATACTCATGACTGAGGCTCTTAAGCATAATATTCATGAGTGACAAAAATATAGATTGTGTCTTTATTAGTGTCACATCATTAAAAAATACACAATTAGTATTGGAGGATTTAGAGGAACTTATTATAGCAGGTAAAATATATAGTTGTCAATTTTTCGATTGTGTCAGCTATGATTGTATAGGCTGACACAGATTTACTAATTGTGCATCGTCATCTGTGGGACCTTAGAGTACGATTTTACTGTTTTAGAAGACTCAGTCTCCTCTTTTCAGGGGAAATTTACATGAGCAGACTTTTATCCACAATTTTTAATTGTATAAAGATGCACGTCTAAGGTAGAATGTTTCCATATCAAACTATTTGATTTATAGTATAATAAAACATTTAGAGGCATATGTCCCAGGTTTTCATCCACATTTCAATTATACATGTAGGCTTTGCTGCAGCAGTTTGCACTTGCAACAGAAAAAAGCAGTGGTCTTTTGGAAAGGTGGCTTTTCTGGCTGTCAACCAAGTCCACTAGAGCATGTTCAAATGTAAATATTTATGGCTAGTTTGGCCACCTCAAAACAGCAAAAGAATGCAGTTATATTTCCAGACAGCCTCATTTTCAAATTCTCCCTTTGAAAGTAATACCTGGTTTTGTTATAGTAGTTTTTAGTGCACTGTTTCAGAGCTTTAAGCCTGTGAAAAAAAAAGACTAAATTCTAATTTCACGATTTTAATTGAAGAAAAAAAGGAAAGGTAATTTTGATAGGGTGGAATTGGTGATTTCTGAGGTGACTTGCCTTTACCCACTTCCATATAATGCTTTCTGAACCAGCACAGCTATAAAGTTTCCTGAAATCAAAGTTTAGAATGAAAAGATTAGCTGATGCTTAATTATGGGGTCAATGCTGAATATCTGCAATACAAAGACTGAGTCCCTTTTTACACACGACATGAAGAAGTCCTTTGACCTTTGAAGTTACTGTTGATCTTTGGCTCACCCTTGTCTCTTTTCACCTGTTATGCCAGTGATGTTAATACAAAAAAGTCAGCAGGATTTCTGAAGACTGGTACTGTCTTTGCAGTATTCTGTAGGTAGTATTGTCATTACTTCATTAATTTATGCTACTTCTGCCAGGTGACAAAAGAGAATGGTTTTGGCTTCAGTGAATACAATAACAAAATTCCTGTTTTATCCTAGATGAGGTAACACTTTGACTGATCTGCCTATTCACAGTTTCACAGGCAGTGACGCCAAAAAAAAAGCTGTGACAGTCTTCAAGTTCTGCCCTCTTTACACCCTCTCTAGCCAAGATTGCTTACTGTTATAAAGAATTGCCATAATCACAGAAGCTGCAGACAGAAATAACTTATATTAAGTTAAATGACTTATAATAAGTTATAATTATATTTTATATAATTATATATTATATATTTATATACGATATAGTATATTATTATATATTATATTATATATAATTATATTATATATAATTATATTATATATAATTGCATTATATAATTATATTATATAACTTATAATAAGTTAATAACTTATAATAAGTTAAATAACTTGAAGCAAAACCCATGCAGGCCATACCTTACCATTCGGAAACTGTCTTTTGCAGGGTCATTTCCAGGGTTTCAGTAGTCTTCTTTAAGGGTTCTGTGTGGCTGGATTTCTAGCATGTCCACTCAGGCTGCAATACGACCAGAAATGTCTTGATGCAGAGCTTAAATTTTCTATTCTTTCAACCATATTCTCCTAAGTAAATCTTCTCCGTTAGCAATTCTGTTCCCATAATGGACTTTAAATTTACAAACTTCTGTCCCATACCAGTCCCGTTGCAGCTCTTTATAGATAGATTCTGTATTTTTATTGGTTTGAATCTCTCTATAATCCTAGATATGCAGTCATACATGTTGCCGTCTCTGGACTTCCTCCATTATATCTTCAATGCCCCATGCTTCCATTGATTTCAAAATGGAATCATGTTCATATTGATTTAAAAATGGCCCACTTTAACTTGTAGTAGATTGATGCACCACAGTGGGACTTGAGAGCAGAATTTCCTTTTTAGACAACTACGTGCTGATCATCCAAATATCCAAAATCACAAAGAACCAAATTTCAACTGGCCTTTAGTTATTTTTACTACCTGCTCTTAGTTTCAGCTTGCTGTATCTGTAATCAACAGACCACTCACTCACTCAAGGTTGAGAAACATGCTTTTAACTGTTTTGCTGAATTATGGCCTTAGGCAATGTGTAAAGTTAATCTCAAATTAGTTGACGAGGAGGTGGGAGATGGTGATTCTTCCTTCTATATAAAGTGAAAACTCAAGATTTGCATTTCACTTCTGTTTGTTGATTGCTACTTCCACAATAATTTTCGAAAATGCATTCAGAAATAAATTTTAAGAAATAGGGCGCAATAGAAAATGAGACAAGAGGATTCATTAATTGTTTTGTTTCTATTTTAGGACTGCAAGAATACCTGGAAAAATATTTTGGCAAGAAGACCCCAGCTCTGATTTTGGTACCTGTGGTGGATTTACCTGAAAAGGAAGTTATTCATGTAACATGTTGGCTAAACTAGCAGTTTAGAAGAGATGAGTTGATATCAAAACACACATTCCATCCAGGAAAGAACAAAGAAAGGAATTGATCGTAACTGTGTTGGATACTTTCATTAAGCAATATTGTTTGATTTAAGCAAAGTCATATTTAGCTTGTTAGTGATGCCTCGTGATACGTGAGTCAGCTTTGTATGACAATAAAGTTTCTTTTCAAAATATTGTGGTGTTTTCTCAATTGTTTTGGGATATATTCTGATAATAGCAGTTGACTCTTGGGGGATGTTGGTTGCTCTGATCACATCAGTTCTTTTGTTTGATCTAGGCTTGGTTATAGTAAACTGACTGTAACTTCAGATCTTTCGGATGGAGATGAAATCAGCACATTGGCTCCAGTACTGTTTTAAAGACTCGATTCCTTTCAATTCTGTGTTGAATTTACTGACTTCAGGCCAAGTCATGACAACTTTATTTGTGGACAGATTTTAACCCTTTTGGTGCACTGGGGAATAATTATTCAGAGGGATATTCAGGATGCGCCTTTTACCAAAGTGAATACTGGAGATGATGGCCAGCCTGTAGGATTTGCCATCCTGCTTTCTGAGGCAATAGTGGGCATCCTCATGCTTTACATTTGGTAGGTAGCTCTTATTAAAGAGTGTTCTCCAGAGCCTTAGTCTTCTCCAGAAAATCAACAAGAGTTTTACCACTGCTTTCATTAGAACAGGCTCAGACACATAGATGAAACTCCTATCGATTTTGTTGCAACTCATATTTTACTCATAGCATGATATAAGATCAGTGTAGGAGAGAAAGCCTTTTGAACTTTACTTGAGGCAGTAAGGCACTGTAGAGAAAACTTATTTTCAGACAAAGGCTACAAATTAAACCTTCAAAAATAGTGTCAAATCTTTGCATTTGTTCTACATCTGTATATTCTCATTGCTTCTCTTTTAGCGTATAAGCACTGGAGCTGCATGACCAGTACTATGGTTGTCCTTCTCTTAACTCCAGAAAAGTCAGCTACATGGCAATAAGTTTATGTTGGAGTGACTAAGAGGTGGACTTAGCACTCCAGCTTCATTTTCTTACCTGCTGTCAGATATGCCCTTTGCAGCAGCTGATACAAAGCCAGTGACTAAACTTAAGAGGATCTTCTTCTGTTAGATGCTTTGCTTGTCCAGTATACTATGCTGATCATTACTTGAAAATAGAGACTGTTAAATATTGTTCCTTACTATGACATCAAGTAATATAGCAGAGCTTCCATCCTCTTTAGTGAGAATTACTTTTTTCACAGTTATTCAATATTTTCTGAAGAGGGAGGACAAGTTTTATATATACCAGTGTATAATACATGGATGTATTAAATAAATTTCTCAAGAATAATTTTCTTACTTTTCCCTGGAAATAGCAGAATTTTATTTCTTTCTGTGAGGAGGGCCCACAGACCAGAGACACAAGCTGGACTGAAACAGGAGAGCAGAAGGAGACAGTATTTTCAGAGAGATGAGGATGAAGCTTAATTTTTCGTAGATACACATGGAAATCAAATAGATTGTGTATCCTGTAGCAGTCATTTTTTTTCATAGTGATTTTAAAAAAGATACCCAAACATGTTGGTCTTGGCTTTTGTACTGTACTGCATATTTTAAGGTAGCAGGATATTTGCTCCTAAAGAAACCAGCTTTTCCTGCAAGTTTTCCTGCAAGATTCGTGACTCAAACTATCCTTGCTTTCCCCGGTAGAGGTGCATTGAAAAATGGTAACAGAATGCATCGGTCTCAAAAACAGTGAGATGATGTGGGTTTTTTTCTCAACGGAAAACAACCTTTTCCTTTTTTCAGACAACTAGTACTTCAAGGGTTTACTTTGTGAATAGCTAAAAAATAATCGTTTGTTGACTTTTTCTCCTTGAGAGGCTTCATATAGCTTCTAAGTGGTGTGAGTAACTAAAACTGTAAGCTGGGTCTGCGGTGTTTCAAGTATGAACAAGGCAACTTGTTCAACATTGATATGCAAGGTAGGTGACTAAAGTGCTGCTCCATGTAGAGACCTAAGGGAAAGAAAGAACACCATTTTATCTGCCTTATGCTGCTGTACTTTCATCATAATTACTGGGTCCTACTGTGAATAAATTGTTTCACAGAGCTCTTTTTCACTATCTTTGTAACAGAAACGCTAGCTGAAGAGGGAAGGTGGGGAGATGGGTGCGCGACGCACACACGCACACACACACATATACCTGTGTTTTAGTGAAAAGAGGGAGACAACTAATATTCAAATTGATAGATGCAGAGTTTGTTGGGGCTTTTTTTACTGACTAGCTTTGCTGAGTGTTTACCCCAGCAGGTTTTAATCTTGAGACTATAAATTCATATACTGTGCTAAGATACTGGTTTTGAGGACTTTATATATACACAAATTCTCCTGTTTCTCTGATTTCTACTAAGCCTGCAGGAAAATGTTTTGTGTGCATATTATGACACAAAAAGTTGGCTGATCTGGGCTCCAGCATTCAGAATACAAAAGGGCTATGCAATAGGTGGGAAAATGTCTTTTAAAATGTAACCTGAGTTTTTAATTTTTCTTTTCTCTGCTATAATAAGTGTTAGAATATGGCTTACGCATATTTTCTTCTTTCTTTTTTTTTCAAACAGAAATCTGTCTGATTATAGAGCTCTGTGTCAGTAAAATTTTGTCTCCTGCCTCTTTCAAAAATCTCTGTATATCAACTTATTTAATTCCTTGAAAGCATGTTGAAGTGAACTGACTAAATGAGACTGGAAGATCAAAACTGATTTAATAACTTTGTGTTTTACCTCATTTCAAAACCCAGTGATGGCTACAGTACCAGTGAGCCTTTACAGTGCACATGGCTAAGCTGCTATAAAGGCACCAGAGCTGATCTTCCTAAATAGATTCTAAAATGACATTGAGATATTTTAAGCTGAGATTATTTAATTTTTTCCCTGTGAGTTTTATAGCTAGGTGATTCAGGAGCTGATTTGTTACACTAGATAGCATTGATGCATCTTTCCTCCTAGCCTTCAGAAGTCTGACGGGCATTGGAAGCAGGATGTCTCCTGAGTATTAAAGAGGTGATCTGAAGCAGCTCTTCTCCTTCAAGGACATCCTGTTCAATCCATTATCTCCTGTCTACGTGCAGAAGTCGAGTCTATCAAATACAGTGATTGAATAAAACTTTTATTTCAAATAATGAATGCATTGATTTAATAAAAGGTTTGTACTGCATGGTGTAATAATTCTCTAAATGAACACTGAAATCCTAAAATACATAACTTTTCATGTGTCCAAGTTAAATCTTTACTTCTTTCAGGATGAGTTTGCTGAAGCAAACCTAGTTTCTTCTGTGTTAAAGTAAAACTCTCCTAAGCTTTCTGAGTACTAACTGGCACTTACTATTTAAGTACCTGCTTTTACTATTATAAATGTCTGGCATTGGGAATACATATTAAGAATACTTGACAATTTACTAATTTATGATCTCTTTAGTTGTATTTTAATATTTTTTGGCAAGCCAGCTTGTGTTGATGTATTAGCCAAACATTCAAAATACAGACTTGAGATCTTGAAAGCTGCTTTTTTTCAACTTTCATCTGAACACTGAATATTTTTGACATATTTTAAATTTTAATTTTAAAAAACAGACTGGGTACCTGTGAACTGAACCCGTATGTTACATGCAAGTGCCCTTTTACTGATGACTCACTGCTCACAATTTCTTGGCTTGACTTTTGTTGGATTAATTCATGGCTGGATTTGCCTGTGGTTTCCTGCTTTTCTCATATTTTAGAGCATGGTCTGCTTTTTCCCTATATTCCCAAATAGTCAGGTTGTTCTGAGGATCTTCTCCCAGGATATGTCACTGGCAGCAGTCTCCTTGTCGTTGTCTTGACTTTCCATTTCATTTGCAATGTTTGAAAACTATTTCCTGGATACATTTCCTCCATTTCCTTACATATTGCTATTTTGTGATTGTACCATTTAATCCTAAACCATTTTGAAACACTGTTTGCATAATTTAACCCAGTTGACAAGACTTACTGACCACAGTAAAAACAGGATGTGCTCAAAATAGGTCAGATTTCACTTTTGCTTTTCCAAGCTTTCAGAAGTTCCTGCTCTTTTCTAAATTATGCAGATCTGCAGTTCAGAAGAAAATACTGTTTCAGAAAAAGATAGGCAGAACTAAACGCCCTGAACAAATTAACAACTGCTCGATCTAGTAACCTGTTAGGGGACACCAAGACATGGATTAGAATCACACCACCCCCCTCCTGGGTGAGTTTAAGCATATCCATTAGTTTTCTTGTGCCTATATTTCCACATTTGTATCTTTCAAATAATGTTTTCTCACCCTTGCAAAGGTGTTGGCAAAGAGATGCTATGGTGTAGTCATACAACCTGCAGTAACAAAAAGTTTTGACTGAGCGAGCAGCAAACAAGAGTGTGAAAGTAATGTTGTAGTGGGAACCATAATGAATGTGATCACAGATACCGATTTGCATGAGCACAATCTGGAAAGCTTTTCTCCCAGCACACTGCCTGCAGCAGTCTCAGATCACAGGAGAAGTCTCTAATACATCTAGTAACATTAATGATACATTTTACAGCATGTTTCATCCCTGACGATCCCAAAGAGCTTTACAATCTATTGCATAAAATATGCTGGCGCCATCGCCGGGACAGCCACGCGCGCTGGAGGCCTCCTCTGTGTGGCGTGAAGGTAGACAGGTCTCTGTGGTTATGCAGCTGGGAGAAGAGATCCTCTGCTCTCCGCCGTCCCCCAGATAGGAATGTTTGCTACCACAGAGAGACTTCAGCCTCACAGCCACAGCACTGGGCAGCTAGCGTTATTACTTTCTGTTACTCATGAGAAGCCCTGTTCCACTTCAGATTTTACCATGGCAAAAGGGAAAAATCCCTCTTCTGGGCTCCGTCAGCATCAGTCTATATTCTCCTTCTGCAACTCCTGCTACTGACAGCTGTTGACGGTAGTCAGTAACCATAGTGTCCTTGGTGCTTTGGATTATAGCCATAACCCCACTTTACAAGGAAGACATTGTGTCTCCAAGATAGAAGTTGTGACATTGCATTAGGAGTGCAAGTCCATGCGAGCATGGCTTCACTTTCTCCGATTCCCGTGGTTTTGTTTGTAGCTGCCTTGACAGTAGTTTAGTTTGTTGCTTATAGAAAAACAGGGGTCCAGAAGGAAGAAATATATTTCTCAGAGGTAAGAGTTATCTCATTGCAACAAAGTTCATTCCTACTCCCACACAGACCCAACCATTCTGCAGCAAGACCCAGATACATGCAAATGTAGAGCCTTTTGTAACTGAACCAAATTTGCACAGCTCCGGAGCTGGATCTGTGAAGGTTCAAAGTGAGAAGTGTTACATGATATGAAATAATAGAAAGGAAACACAGACAAGAAGCCAGGGCCAAAGGAACGGTATTATTAGGAACTGGTGGGGAAGCCAAGCTAAAAAGCAAATAACAGGTCTAGGGAGGTAAGGGGGTTATTCTTTATTTATAGCACATCTTTGAAGGAATGGACCCTGGACTACCTTCTCGCTATTAGTAGTTGTAACTATAAAAGATTAGTGTATGAAGAACAAAGAGGAACAAATAGAGTTTCCAGGAAAGAGATCCAGAACTGCACCTTAAAACGTTATCTCCTCCTTGCAACGAGATATAAAACAGTAGATGCTTTGACTACTCTAACAGTGTGCTTTGGTCTGGACTCTGAAGGTGAGGATGCCTGAAATGAGGGGAATATGCAAGAGGAGCAACCAGCAGTGTGCCGTCGTGCTGTTAGGGCACGTTTCTCCTGGGCATTGCCACAAGGAATGTGGCTAATAGGTCTTGACTGGAGAGCTATAGCCGTGAATGTGCTTCCCATTTGTACTCCTTCATCAAGGCACTACAGTGTACCAAAATGTTGATTCAGGACTTGCCTTTCGTTGTTATGGATCTTGTTTAAAACTAACTAAATACTAAAATTCAGAGTATCTCATATTGCTGCTCAGATTAGGCAAGCCAAATGTGATTCTCTTTATGCTACAGTCCCCAGCACAGGCAAAAAGCTTTCTCAGGTTGAGATCCTGCCACTCATGTAATTATTTAGAGAAAGACAGCTCCACTCTTTCAGCTCTGGTACTTCACAAGAGAAATGGAAACATTAGGAAAAGTTTTTTCTTTGATGTAGAATATGCTGCCACTTTTTTGTTATTAAAATAGGAGCTAACTTTAAATAAATAAAATTTTGCCTGGAGGGTTCTGAAAACTAATGTTGTGTTTTGACAGTGTCATTTTTCTGATTCCTGAAAGCATTATGTGAGTTATCTCAGGACTTCATCATGATTTTTCTTCTATGCTACATGCAGTGAATTATTTTTTCAGCTCTGGATTTTATTTGATTTCTTTCTCTTTTCTCTCTCTCTTACACACACACAGAGTCACATCCCTGTGCAAATTTCTTATTGACAGGCACTCCTCAAAGCTGGTATTTCCCCCTTTTAAGGGACAGGTGGATCAGACCCCTGTAGAGGAAGTGAAAGAGAGAGTGTAGTAAAGTGGAGGCAGCTACCACTATTTTTCATTGAGAAAAATGGATGAAAAGCAGTCATATTTGAAAGTCTTTGAAAAGGAAAATAAACTAATAAATTAAGAAAGGTCACACAAAAACCTGTGAGAGGACAGAATTTTGTTTAAAAAAAGCATGCTACCTTCAACGTGAAATTTGTATGTAATGCCTTTTTAATTGGGCTTGTAGGTTTTATATCTTCTGAATTCATTCTTTGCTATAAAGGATATTGATGTAAGGACGATATAGGACTTTGAGAAGAAGCAGATAGTTTTCAAATAACAGCTGATCTGAGACCCCAGTCTTTGATGATAATTTATGTCCCTCTTCAAAAAAAAAAGTAAAAATTCATTTAGGTGTATGCTCAACTAGAAAACTCAAATAATGCGTGCTTAGTGAGAGAAAAAAGATTGCTAACAGCACAATGTGTCTTACAGCATAAAGTGCAACCCTAAAATTGCACATTGCTGAGCATTCTTAATGTGCTGTGAGCAATTTCATACACTGTATTTCAAACACTGAGTGCACACTCTAATATGTACATATATCAAGGGTGGCCAAACTTTTTGATGTGTGTCACAAAGTGATTTGAAGAGATAAAAAGAGCTGGCCAAAGGCTTTACAAAAGCCTTTCCACTTTACAAAAACTATCAAGGTTTCAAATCTATATTTATTTTGTATTTGAATGAAAATAAAAGACTTTAAATGGGGGTTTTTTGATTGTGATTGTATTTTTTCTTCCCCAAAAAAGGAATCGGGTCAAAGTGTTTGTTTTCTCATTGAAAAGGTTAGATTTTCTATTCAGATTATTTTTTTTCTGAAATTACCAGAAAGCGTTTGGACCATGGAAAGCTTGTTGCAGAGCTTGTTGCAATTTACATCTCTTAAAATGTTTGGCTAGAATGCCAAATTCTATTTAAAAGTTGTTTTTTTTTTTCTGTGATACTTTGAGACATGTTATTTCAAGTAAAAAAGAACCTACTCTCTCTGGTGTAAATAGACTTCAGAGATGTGAGTACAGTCCTCAGAGAAGAGAACTCTTAAATTCTGACATTGACATTGAACTTCACAATGGTTCTAAGTTATATATTAATGACCTCTTCCCTCCTGTAAATGAGAACAACAGTAATGGGTTAGATTAGATTGTTGTGAAGATTCTTTTGCAGCTAGTGATAGGTCTACAGTGAGGTATCCTGTAAGTGATACATGTCATCGGAAAGGAGAACATGCCTAATGGTCCTTATGGTCTTGGTTGATGAGGCAGATAATTTTTGAGTCCTGAGTCAGCTGGGAATTACGGAGACTTTTTAAAATACAATACTGTGAGAGTTTTTCACTTGCTTTCTGGTCTACCTAGCAGGCTTCAGGATGTTATGGGGATGCTGTTGCAGATACAAATTGGCCCAGGAGCCTGGACTATAGCCGAGGCTCGTGTCTCCTGTGCAGCTGCACGGTAACTGTCCAGACTCTGTATGGATTTGTTTGTCTCTGCACTACACAGCAGTACGTAGCATGGGCATACTTGGACTTTTGGGGCTACTCTTACATTCTCATGGTTTTCTCTGTAGCCTCAAAACTAGAAAACAGTTTCAATATTACTGAGATTTAAAAAAAAATATTTCTCTACAGAAGTTGGGGGTTAAGAACTGAAAATAGGGCAGGAGAACTGGGGAAAATTGTTTTTTCTCTTCCATCATCAGACATTGTATGCCTTTGGTCTTTGGACGACTCTTCCTTTGCTACAACCATGTTTCTCTTTTCTCCCCTTTCTTTCCCCACTTTATGTCTTATTTCTCCTTTTTGATTTTCTTTTCTTCCTTCTCTCCCTGATACTGACTTATAAAGTCCAATATATGTTCAACAAGAGGAAAGCCCCATGTGAGCTCTTCTTTTGCAGTCATGATGAAGGACCTTAAAAATCCAAGTTAAGATGAGGACCACAAGCATAAGTGAGACAGACGGCACACAGAAAAAAATCTGAGCATTGCAGCTAGCCCCCTTGGCATCAGGTGTATCTTGAAATACAAACTGTAAAGTTTCATAGATCCAAGGTAAGGTGAGTAGCCTTCCGTGCTCTTACCCGGGTGTTACTTGCATCTCAACAATGCGATTCAGTAGTGAAATATCATCTGTTGCCTTTACCAAGCCCAAGCACTCCATGTATATTTTTCAAAAGCACTGAAGTGACTAGGAGCATAATCCACATTTTCACTGAGTAGAATTTATTCTCTCAAGTCATGTAACCTTTGACAAAATGTTTCTTAGGAAGGTAATGTTTTAAGAGCTGGTAGCTTGAATTAAGATTTCCGAAGTTTACCAGAGCAGACCTTATAAATAAACTGTAAACTCAATCTATTGCAAAAGGTTTTAGAAGAATCCTCATTATTCCTTGTTTCTTTACTCATTAAATGTATGGTTTTAAAGGAAAGAATGCCACCCTGCTTAGACTGAATGTTGAAGACCAAAGCCTGTCAAAAAATCTGAGCCTTTGCGTAGATGCTCAAAGAGGAACTGATTTCTTCAGTAACCAACACTGTAACAGGCTTCATGGAGAGGCAGTCGATGCCCCATGCCTGCAAGTGTTTAACAGGTGTTTGGACAATGCCCTTAAAAACTGCTTTAACTTTTGGTCAGCCTGAAGTGATCGGGTAGTTGGACTAGATGATCATTGTAGGTCCCTTCCAACTGAAACAGTCTCATCGTGTCCTTCTCTTCTCTTCTCTTCTCTTCTCTTCTCTTCTCTTCTCTTCTCTTCTCTTCTCTTCTCTTCTCTTCTCTTCTCTTCTCTTCTCTTCTCTTCTCTTCTCTTCTCTTCTCTTCTCTTCTCTTCTCTTCTCTTCTCTTCTCTTCTCTTCTCTTTTCTCTCGTTTCCTCTCCTCTTCTCTTTTGTCTTCTCTTCTCTGGCCCATTTTCAGCATACTGAGCAGGCAATACTCTGGATCTGGTTTTCACTGCAAGGTTCCCGGTTTTCGCTAAGTACATTACAGGTTAAGCGCATAACAAGTTAAAAATCCTGCTGAAAACCTTTTTAACTGTTCCAAGCAGGGGTGTCGCTGACGCTACAGCGAACACTGGGTGCCGGCGCTGACCTGACTTTTTTTTTAATCGTGGTTTTTTTTTTTAATCACACAGTCTCCCCTGAAAGAGAAACGCGGTAAAGCCGCTCCCGAGCGCGCCGCGCCGCAAGCCTCAGCGGGGTCCAAACAGGCACAGCAAAAGGGGAGGGTCATTTTTTACCTTGCCCCTTCCTCATCCCTTTGCCGTGCGCCGGCTTCCCCGCCGCCCCCGCTCCCGGCAGCCGCCCCCCCGCCCCGCCGCGGCCGCCATTCCGCGGGCAATGCTGCCCCCGCACGCTCCCGCCGCGCAACTGCGGGGCCGGGCTGGGGCGGGGGGAGCGGGGACGAGGTGGGGCTCGGAGCGGGAAGCGCGAACCCCGGAGCCATTATGACGCCTCGATGCAGGTGTTTTGCACGGTGCGGTAATGAACCCGGTGGCCTCAGCGGTCCTTTCCCGAGGGGATCCTTCGGTCCCTGAAATTTTGCTCTCGCTCTGCTATTGAGCAAAATATGGGGCACGGTAATTATGGTTGGTCTTTAATGATAATGATTCCTGATTAAGGCATGAAGTGTAACGCACAGCAAGCACTCAAAAACCTTACCGCACAGTGTTCTGCATTGCAAGCTAAGTTTTTTTTTTCTTAATTTTGTGTTACCGATAACGTTTCTGTGCTGCCTTTTAGGTCCTAGAACTATAAATACAAGAATTACATTCATAGCAAATATAGACAGATCTGAGTATAATTTGTCAACGAGGAGGGGGGGAGAAAAAGGTTGTAGCATGAACCATTGCCAAAAGGAGAGTTAAAACGTACTAAGAGAAGAAGTCTGCTTTGTCTTATACTTTTCAAAACCCTTCTGTTAGTTGCTTTCTCATGCTGCAGCTTCTTCCATATGCTCCCTACACCCACTAACACACCCACCTACACACACTCACAATTTACCAACATACTTTACGTCTTTGCTGAATTAAAATCCACACCATCATTCAAATAAAATAAAATAAACAGCTGTTTTCTTTCCACAAAACCCTAACATTTTCTGACTTGGCACTTGCGAAGCATTTGAAAGAAACAGGCTGCTGGAGATGCTTTTGTACTGGCACATTGTGACACTGCACAGAAGGCCCAGGGCTGGATCTAGACGCATACTTGCACTTAGGACCACTCTGCTTTGGAAGGGGACACTGCCCAGAAGGAAGGACTTCGAAGTGATGCAAACACCGGCAGATTATCCTAGTGGCATCAGTTGACTCTCCAGGCCTGATAAATAGAGTATTTAAAGCAGCACCACAGAATCGCATCACAGGTAGTTATTTCAAGTCCTCCCTTCCTGTTGGAGAAGTACAACTCCAAGAAGTGCAGGCACCAGAGACCGTGGCTGGCATTTACCCTGCCTCTGTTACCTTCTGTGGTAGCTCCCAGATTCAGACCGAGTTCCCAGCTGAAATTTGCAAGTGCCCAGCACACCAACAAACAGTAGGAAGGCAGGGCCCAGAAAGAGTCTGCAACAGATCACGTTGCTGTGGATCCTATGTTGGCATCCATTCCTGCAGTTTATCATCCATGGTCCATTGCATCTCACTCTGAAGATCAAAAGGGTTGAAAACAAGACAATCACCTCAAGCTGCCCCCTCAATATGAGTATGTCTCTTTGCTGTCCCAGTCCCTTCTGACTAAGTCCTCACAGCTGTGCTGGAACTGTTCTCTCAGGTCATGTTGGTCACAGCTGAGGGAGCAAGGATGCTGTACTGTACAAGTGGAAAGCAGATAAAAGAACAGTAACTAACTCACAGGTGCCTTGTCATCTAGTAGAATCCAAAGACCTAGATTACACACCTGTTTTATTTATAAAACACATTGTGAGACACAGATCCCAAGAATGCATTCCTTAAATTAGCTATATCGATTTCCCAGGACAGTGAGTAGGTACATACCAAGCCAGCTGGCAGCAACAACTGAAGGAAGGACTCATCCTTTGGTGCCAGCTCAGGTGCCATTCAGAAGTCATAGTCATGAACCTTCTCCTTGAATCAAACACCTAAGCCAGGCTGGACCTTGCGCAAAACCCAACCCAGAGAAAGAGATAGTGCTCGCCTCTCTTGTGCAATACAATTCACAACCATAATTAAATGCATTTACTGCAAAATTTGGAGAAGGATTTTAAATCGGTATTAGCTGTTGGAATGCTGTAACTATTGATCACTAACCTATGGAGTTTCTGACTCTTGCTGTAAGTTTTAATCAGTCTATCCAGTCTTGGGTGCTTAGTGTCACTGCTCTGATTGGGTACAACCTTCTACACCTAGGGAGATGGAGCAGCAGCCAGTGATACAGGACGGGGCACAAAAGAGAAGACGTTTCACCTCCATCTCAGCACAGGTCAACTCAGAGCTGCCCTCTGATAAAAGCAGCTGAAGCACAGCTTACTGTAGCTATAAGAAGAACCTTTATGCTCTCCTTCCGCCAAATCACTCTCTTTAGTTCCTCTGCAGTGGTGTTAAGGAACATTCATAAACTTGGCCTATACTAGGGCTCAGGGAAAATCTGTGATGTTGTTTTAGAGTTTATGAGCTAAAATTTCCAAAAAGTGGCATGTGTTGATGTTTCTCCCTCAGCTCTAAGTCAGGCCACAAGTCAGTGCACTGTGAGGACTGGAATCCAAATACATAATTCTATTGTCTACCTTAAACATCAAAAACACTACTCATCTTTGTATTTTCACTCAAGTTCATGAGACAAATTATGTGCCTCAGATGTGCTTGCCTAACTACTTTTTAATGTTTATTTACAGAGCTACCATCCTGATTCTCCGTGTTGCTAATGTCAAGCAGCTCTCCCAGAAGCCTTTGAGAAGGACAACAGAAAACAAATCATGGCTACTAGACTAAATAGGGGAAATAGACTGGTTTATCCTTCACTCTAAGAAAGACAAAGACATATGCTTCACTAGAGCTGTGTCCTAGTTTTAGCTGGGACAGAGGTTTTTTTTAACAGCTAGAAGAGCTCCGTGTTTTGGTTTTACTCAGAGGCTCATTCTGAGAAGAACGCTGATAACAAGCTGCCAAGGACTTTTCAGTGTGCTGGAGTGCAGAAGCACGGCGGGATAAGGGGGGAGCATAGCTGGGACAAGGGGGACACGATTCCCCTTGTGATTTGTGTGGAACTTAAGACTGAGGGCCAAACTGGCCAATTAGTATTCCATATCATGCAGCGTCATGCCCAGTATAAAAGCGAGGGTCAGCCGGGAAGAGGGGCTTTTTGCGCTTTTGCTCTTTTGCACTTTTGCTCTTTGCGCTTGCTGCGCTGTTGCTCTGCTGTTTTTTTCCTTTCTTTTCTCTCTCTCTCTCTCTCTCTCTGCCCCTCTCTATTTCGGGGCCTCGCGTTCGTCCGGGATTGCAGCTTCGGGACGAGACGGGCTTCGCATGCGAGGGGGTGGTGAGCATCTATACTGTGTATTGGATCATCTGTATTAAGATCATTCTTATCTCAACCCGCGGGTTTCCCGTTTATCCTTTAATTCTCTCCCTCATTCCTGGGGGTGGGGGAGGGGGGAGTGACCTGCTGTGTGTGGGAGGAAGTTTTCAACCTAACCCACGATAAGCAGTGAAATGAAGGAACTCAGGTGGGAAGAAGAACATTCCAACAAAGCTTATCAGTTGCTTTGATGAATACAGAGTAAGATAATGCAGGTCACATTGGTAGGAGCTTGTCATGTTGCTGATCAACAATTGACAATGATTGTAGAGGACCAGAAAAGCTGTGTGCATAGAAAAACCCAAAAACTTCAAACCATGTATGCTATTGAAAGTCTATTTCCTTGATTTTTTTTTTTTTTTTAAATGCATTTAAACATTTGTGTTCCCTTTCAGGAATAGACCAGTGGCTAATTATACAAGAGTGAAAGAAAACAAATGATTTCTCTCTCTGTGCTTGTTCTCTCTGTCTTCACTATTTCAGGTACAATCTCCTCGGTACAGGAAACCATTTGTTCATGTTTCTGAGCCATTGTGTATCAAACTGTCAATGATATTCCTATTTCCTTAAGAAGTCCTCCTTTTCATTGAGAGTAACTGCACTGACATTGGGCTAACCTGTTTTAATATTGATTTAACAGTAAGAATTTATTTGCTAAAGTACATTAAAACTGCTATCAAAACCTCAATTCAGCAAGGCACTTAACATACACTTTCTGGATATTAATGAGATGTTTAGATGTGACCAGCTGGGGTCAAAGTGAATGTCAGTAAGCCACATAGTTTTCATCAGTACAGAAAATGAAGGGTCCTAGACGTCAGTAATGTTTTCTAAGAGGCTACACCTTGTATTGTTTTTAGGATACTGGAAAGTATTTTATGATACTGGTTTTCAGATACTGAAAGCTTTTATTTCTGGGGTTAGGAGCTGAGTAGATGGTTTTAGAGAAACCCTGGCTCTCCAAAGCAATGGAGCATTCAGCCTCTGCATGTGATGTGGACAGAGAAGAACGCGCTGGCTCCAAAGCTGGACAAGATCAACGGTGAAACCTACTGATTTACTAGATCTGAATTACTTGAAAGGAATGTACCAGGGAGAAATGGAAAAATGAGGCTGTGGGAAAGAGAAGCAGTTAGGAAAATGCAGAAAACTAGTTTTTTACCTTCTCAAAGCCACTAATCATCTTCACCTCACATAAAGGGCAGGCAATGAGAGTTAGAGATGAGAGAATGCACTACACTGTGAAATGAAAACCGCCACATTTTAAAATCAGTGTTTTCTCTCTTCCATTTTGTTCTTTTTTCCAGTGGTACCAGTTATATTCAGAATTTATGAGCGAATTTATGAGCTCAACCATAACAACTGTACTGGGTCTGGCTGGGATTAACTGGGAGTTCCTTTCTTTATAGCAGTCCATATGGTACTGCCTTTTTGGATTTGCAACTAAAACAGTGTCGATAACACACCAGTGTTTTGGCTGCTGCTGAGCAGTTCTTGCACAGCATCAAGGCTTTCTCTTTTTCTCACTCTGTGCCCACAGCGAGTAGGTTGGGGGTGAGCAAGAAGCTAGGAGGGGACACAGCCAGGACAGCTGACCTGAAATGGCCAAAGGGATGGTCCATACCATACGATGCCATGCTCAGCAATAAAAACTGAGGTAGAAAGCAAAGAAGGGGAGACTGTCTTCCAAGGTGGCTACTGACTGGAGATTGGCTGGGCATTCTTCTGCTTGTGGGAGGTGGTGAGTGATTGCCTTTGCATTACTTGACATCATATCTTTTTTCTTCACCTATTAAACTGTTTTTATCTCGACCCATGACTTTTCTCACTTTCATTCTTTCTGTTCTCTCCCTCAGCCCACTGGAGAGAGGGAGAGAATGAGCGAGCAGCTGTGTGGGTGATTGGTTGCTGGCCGGGGTCAACCCACCATAGCAACATTAACAGAATTTCATAAAGTCAGTCAAAATGTCTTGAAATTACTTCAATTGCTACATTAAGCAATGTATTCTGGCATACAGAAAATCAAATAAGCTACAATATCTTCAGACTCTTCAGTTATCGTCTCAGTTTTGGTCCTATTGTTCCTCTCATATAAATCAGGCTGTCGTGGAATGCAGAGGAACCTTTGCATTGCTTTGACTACATGAGGACCTGAGGAAAAGAAACCGGTAACAACAGGTCTTCTGGGATGGACATCAATCTGTATTATTTGCTGAAGAAGTCTTGGAACATGGTGCCCTAGGCCTCTTTACTTGAGATACAAGAAAAGTACCTAGTGAAAACTAATGGTAGGAAGCAGTTTTCTTCAACGCTGATGACAATAAGGGGTAAAAGAGAAAAGAAAAAGGAGAAAAACTCTAGGCACTCCTTCCCTGGGTATTGGGAAGCTGATTTTGGCAGCTCTGCAGGCTCAGAGCTCTGCTAAGATGTGTTCTTTCTTAATATTTTAATGAGCTGAGCAATCGACAGTCCCAGCTGAGTACCCGTTTTTGTTGCTGTTGCTAAGCGAAGCAACTGTGAAAAAAGCTCCTTTTTCATCTTCTAAATCATAAATACAACCAAAACATTTGTTTGATATGTGCAGATATTCATTCTACCTCCATGCCAACTCAACTCCCACACCTCAGTTCACTCTCTCATGTGTTTCATACATACTTGGTCAATGTCTCCAACGTGTCCCAGGACACGTCCAGATTTGATTGTCCTCCACGTCCTATATACCCTTTAGGCCACACAGAGTTTTTTCAGCTTATCCTCTTCATTTGGGCTCCAGCACAACCCATGGTAATACAGATCGATGCAGGTTCTCTGTTCTTCTCCATATTGGCTGAATATCTCGCCTTGCCAGCTCACATAGTTTTAGAGTTCAGCAATGACTGCATACAGAAAAGATGCGTGGAAATTTTTGCATTCTTTCCCTCTCTTCTTCTCTAGTGACTTCCTGTTTTCCTACAAAAGCTTCCTGTTTTCCTTTCTTTTCAAATAAAGAAACCTTCCAGACTCCCTTCTCTTTGTTATCTATTTATTTATCAAAACTTTCTGTGTTTCTGATTCTCCTTTTCCTTTTCTCTTCTCTCTTACATTTTCTTTAGCCATCTGTCTATGTTTTCCTTAGCCTTCTAGGTCTTCACTCAGGGAGAGTTAAAAGAAGTTCTAGTCTCACGTACATTTTGATAAGGTTTGATATTGTCTTTCCAACCCTGTTCTTCAATGGCTTGTCTGCTCAGAACCTACCTTGTGATACAGAGAAAGCTTTATCTAATATGATATTAAACAATTTTGTCGGTAATGTGAGTAAGGAAATTCCCACTAAAAATGTTAATGAGTTGTAACTAACTGCAGGATCCCATTTTGCATATTCAGAACATATTCCTGGTTCTACTCTTCAATCTTCTCATTACATGTTTTCATTTACTGTCAACTGCACTTAGAAGTTATTGGTAGAAAGTTCCCTCTGCATCAAAAATGAAACTATCCCTTCCTGATCAATGCTGGCCTCTGATTCTGAACTCTGCCTTGTAAGGCACGGTCAACAAGCATTTTTGGGGGCCATGGATAGTTCCAGCTTGAATGGAGAGGCAGAACAAAATAGGCAAGTGATTATTAGCCCTCCACAGGCTGTTGCTAATAGGGCAGAAAGAGGGGAAATCTCTAGCCCTTGGTCAAACTGTCTGACATCAGTGCTTTTATGGCAGACAAAGAAAATATGCTGAAGAACCAACAGAAAGTAGGAGAAAATGTTTTCAGTCATACTGAGCGTTCAGCTTTGATGGATCTTCCTTTGACTATGGAGTTCAACATTACAATTGTGCTACTCCCAGGTTTTTAATATACTGAGGTCACTATAAAAACACCAACAAGAAAAAAAAAAAAAAAAAACAAAACCAAAAACAAAGCACCCTAACATAGCATCATTTCTCATGTTCCAGCATAGCAGTACTTCCTGTTCAGCACAGAAGAGCTTTGAGCACTCATGAGCTCATCATCAATGAGCACTTTGAAGACAGGCTACTGAACCTCGAAAATGTTTTCTGTGTTCACCGCAATTACCTTTTTTGTCTGGCTGCTGGGCACAAATCTTGAGTAAGCTACAATGCTCTACTTCATTTTCTTCAGCCTTTTTCTCTCTTCTCTGGAATACACACCTTTCACGTGCAGTTAACTGATTACACAGATAAAAAGAATTTAATATATCACATAGGCACACTATAAAGGATTTCCATGCATTCCTTTCCTATGTAAATGGTCTGTAACTTTGTCACGAATCAGGCTGTGATAGTTTGATGTGTGGGGGGGTGTTCTGGTGGCAGGGGAGGGGATTTGCTCCCTGTGCCACCAGATCTGAGTCCCATCCCCCCCGGGGGAGGTTGAGCCAAGGCGGCGCCTCTGCGAATTGCCCTATTTAAGTTGGGACAAAGGGGCGGGAAAGGGGCTTTTTGCTCAGGAGCGAGGAGAGAGCAGGAGGGCGCTGCCCTCGCTCCCGGCTCCCGGCCGAGCGGCCGCTCGGGCCCGGGCCGGCGCCATGTGCTCAAGATGGCGCCGGGGGAGCCGCATGGGGGACTCGGTAAGCGGCCCCACTCCCGGGGTGCCCACCGGGCCGAGCTCCTCCAGAGAGGATTAATATCTAAGAGAAAACAACCACAACGACCGGGTCAGCCAAGATGGAGCAGGAGGAGGTGTACTGGAGCTGAGGCTTCCCTTGCAATCGGTGTGGAGATGGCAGGCGGCCCCCCTGCAGCCAGGGTGTACTCGGCGGAGCAGCGGCCCACTCGTGGCCTGTGGAGAAACCCACGTCGGGAAGGAGATGCCTGAGCCCAGGAGAGGTCGTGGAGCAGGGGATGCGCGACCAGGTACTGTTGATAATGGGGCATGGAATGCACGACGAGGTCGTGGAGGCATCTGGAGACCGTGGGACGACCCACGCCGACGCGAGTGGCAGCAGCTCCCTAAGAGGCCGAGACTGGTAAAGCCCGAACTGGTGCGATCCATGGGGAGGATTGCAATCCTGCGGGCAGGACTTACTTTGGAAAAGTTTGGGGACTTTTTCTTTGTGAGTAGGGGATCCACCGAAGCAAGGGAAAAATGGTGTAAAGACTCCTCCTCCTTTAAGAAAGAGGCGGCAGTGAACAACATGGACGGACTGACCTGCACTCCCCATTCCCTGTCTCCCTGCGCCGCTGGGGGGAAGGCAGAGCCAGGAACGAAAGGAAAAATAGGGGGTGGGGAGGTGTTGTTTTAAGATCGGGCCTTGTTTTCTCTTTCTCCTCTCAAGTAACCGATTTCGTTCACTTTTGTCTTTTGTTAAGTAACTGTTAATAAATTGTTTTGTTTTATTAAGAAAGCCTGAGTCATGTTTTGCCCGAGACCATGGTTGGTGGGTGCTCCCTTTCGGTTCTTGTCTCGACCCTCAGTCCAAAAAAAAACCACGACACAGGCTCATAGACTCTTTGTTTCACACTTCCATCTTTCTTTCTCTGTAGAATTGCAATTTAAGTGATCCTGAAATGTTCAGAGACAATTAAAGGTTAGCTTTGTCTATCAGTGACATACCAGCAATTCCCTGTAAAGCTCTGGTGTATGTACAGTCCTTGATCTGCAGCTGCCTGATTTCAGGAAGGTAGAATTGTTTCCATACTGCTCTGAACTCTAGGCAGAGTTGGAAAATTGGCTCAGAAGACAACACAAAATATCTAGCATTTCCTTAGAGCTTCACACAGTTCTAGGACACCATTGTGGATTGCCAGGACTTTTGACTTCTTCAACTTATGAGCAACAGATAAATCATTAAGAGGGTTTGGACTGCCTTGCTAGCAAGATTTAAAGGAGGTTCAAAAGTATTTTTGGTTGGTTATGCATTGGTTTTTCTTACACCAAGCCTTAACAGTATTTTTTTAGAAATTGTATAGCTTTTATTCCCAGAGGCGGAAATGGAGACATATAACTGTGGTTGTCTTACAAAGAGCAAAGTTATGTTGGGAGAGGGGTTTAAATTAGTATACCATATCGTGCAAAAAAAAAAACCCAACCCGAAACTTGTGATTTCTATATTGCAGCAGCCCCAGCAGGCCTGATCTGCATGGGTTCTTAGAGGAAATGAAGGCTGCCTGACAGCTTGGAGTGACCACATGCAGCCTGATCAAAGGTGGAGTAAGAGGTACCAACCAGTAGAGACTTCTGCAGGGACTGGAACAGCGTATGTTTTGAAATAAGGGCTGAAATATAGTCATGAAAGCTGACAGGGACTCAGCACTTAACTAGATTTTGAGTGAATTGTGAAATATTTGGACAAGATTCTTTTCCTTCCTCTCCAGCCCTTTCCAACTTCCTCCCTCTGGAAAAGCACTTTAATATGTAGAATATAAATTAACAAGTCTCCAAAAGAGTTGATACACGTTTGGAAAAATATTGTTGCACAGCGTGACTGGACAGTTTCATTCCATTTGAGACAGATTCAAAAGATGGAAATTACTATTACTACTAGTACTTTGTCTGGAACAGGCACAGTTTAGCTACTATTGTCTTACATAGTGACTAAATATAAATACTATAAAATATTTATAAATAATGAGTGCCAAATTGATCACATTGTACAGTTTTACTGGAACATGTAAATCTTGTAATTAATCTGACATTTATAAAATTTTTACCACCGATCACTTAAGACAGTCATCTGTCCCTATATGTTGTTTTCGAAAAAACTAAAAATGAGGAGATGGAAACAGCTTTGTGATTTATTCAAAACCTCTGAAACTGTTTCTGCCAGTGTGTGTGCTGATAAATGTTATGTTAACAGGTTCTCTGTTTGTTTAACATTCCCCTGAGGAGGGCTCAATGTGATTTAAGCAGTCGCATATATTTAAAGTACGGCATTAATATCTGGTCTGCAATGAGAAAGACAGCAAGGGTCACAGGTGGCACAGTCACTAGCTTTGCACTTGACAGCCTTTGTCTTCCTTTGTAAAAGTTTATTCACATCACAAAATACTACTGATTACATCCTGCATTGCAACAGGAATTTGTCCAATAATAGTGTAGTATCTGTTTTCCACTTTTTTGTCTAGGTTTGCATGTAGTTTGCTCTACAACAGCTTTTCCTTAAAGGAATCAGAAAGCTTTTTACAACAGATTACTACTTCCCCATTCTCAACACCCATACACACAGAGGCACACACTCACACTCACATCCTTGGAAGCTATTTTCTAGAACATTTTTCCCCATCAATAATACAAATGTGATGAATCAGACCTCAGTTATGATTCCAGTTACATCCCTGTTTTCCAGAGAGCATTTGGAATTGCTAAAGTAATTCAAAGTCTTAGATTATTGCCTTTTTGTCATGAGTATTTGTTATGCCTTGCCTGCATTTGATGGACATCTGATTAAAATGAAAAAAGCTGAATCCACGTGACACAGAGACTCATTTTTATCGCTGTAAACAGATGGAAAGTAAAAAATGCTGCTGTAGAGAGCCCACTAGATCGAGTAATCCCAGTAAGGTTATGCAAATGTGGTTGGTTTTTTAATTCAAACATTATAGAAGAAATGTTATCACTGAGGATCAACCATGGGAAACCCAGGCTGTTAGAACGTAATGAAATACTTGGTGAGAAGAACTAGTGGAGACTGCTGTGTGTCCAAGTTTTGATTCACCTGCAATTGCCAAAAAGCATGCATCAGGCTTCAGGGGGAGAGTACTCTCTAAGGGAGGACTTAGAGAGTCGATTATCTAGAAGCTGTCAGCTTTGCTTTGGGTGAAATGCTAAAGTTGACAACCAGATAGTTTTAATTTTGGATAAGCTGGCTCTGAGGTTGCAGAAGTTACAGAAACTGAAGTTCCTCTGTAGTCCCTCTAACATCTCCCCTTCTGAATTACCTTTCATATAATGTAGTGCCTGGTGTGCATAAATGAGATTATCCCTAAGATATATTAACTCCAAAAACTGTGTCTGCTGTTTATTCGTAGATTCAGATAACTTTCTCTTGGTCTTCAAGCCCACAGGCTATCTAAAGATGTCAAAAGAAGGTCAGAGATTCAGCACTGCAAGGCTTTTATCACCAGACACACCACTGCCCTTAGGCACCTTTCTGGACTTTCTAAAATACAGCACCTGACTACACAGGCCAAGACAATTTTTGTTAGATAATATCCTGAAGATATTGACAACTTTCAGTGACTTTATCACCTTCAGTTTGGGATGCTGGTCAGCAGCAGCCTCCACTACCTGAATAATTACTGACTGGTCATCATTATTCTCTGGACTCCACAATGAAATATCAGGACAAATTCAAATCATGGTCTATTTTCAGAATCACTAGAAGGGCTTTACTGCTTCTCCTAAAATATTGATTCAGTGACTGTTATACACACAAGCAGAAGCCTTGATGTATTTCTGTTGAGAGCCATACTTCCAGACAAATAATTATTCCTATAACTGAGGGATCTGCCAAAGGAAAAACAGAAAATGTCTGTAACATTACCACTGAGGTCATGTTTTCATTAGATGCAGTAAAATGCCCTCCAAGTGCAAAAATGAAATAATCTTTCATTGTAATATATTTAATTAGAAGATTAGGTAATGTCCAACCACAGATTGCTAGTAAAGTCCCTTTGTCAAAAAATTTTTATAGGAGAAATACAGAGATGACACAACACAAATAATTGAGTACCTGATGATCCTGTTTATCACAGACCTCTGTTTCTCCACTTTTTACTCTTCCTTACCTGAGTTGGGTGAAACCAACACTTGTCACTTGTGGATTTAACTGCTTTGGACATTTCCGAATAGGGCATGTTATTCGGGTTTTTGTGTCAGTCTTAATTAGCTGTTCTTTTTGCCTTCATGTTTGCTGGTGAGTGCAAATATACCACTGTCTGTCAAGATACTGTTCTCTTTAATAGGTGCAAAAATGGAGTAGGCTGAAAACTACTATTGTCACTGAATCCTTACTGTGTCTTTGAAGTAGACAGAGACAATGATTTATTATTATTTCACTGAAGTTTCACAAAATTAAAGTCCAGGTATAAGAAGATGTATTCAACCTGTGCTTTAAAACCTAAACCTTACTGGCCAACGTGTTGATTTCATACAATCAGTTCATGCTGGAATTCATGGTAACCAGCTGCAGTGGTGCAACCACATAAAGTGCTAGGTGTGAGGAGACACAGGACAAAGTCAAGACAGGAAAATTAGAAACATAGATCCTCAAAGCCTTTTTAGTGGTTGCAGCTAAGTCCAGTGAACTACATTAAAGTGAATTTCAAGCCTGTCAGATTTCAAGGAGCATCTGGATGATGCTCTTAGTCATATGATTTAGTTTTAGGTAGTCTTGCAAGGAGCAGGGAGTTGGACTCGATGATCTTTATGGGTCCCTTCCAACTTGAGAGATTCCATGATTGTATGATATAAAGGACTCCAAGGTCTGGACACTGAAATTTACCATGCAATGGGTTAAGTATCTCAGAACATAAACATTGGGGAAATCTTCTTCTCTGAGCCAGACAACAAAGACAGTTTGCTGATATGGAAACAAGCCAGAAATGCCACAGCAAAGGAAGAGAATTTATTTAGCAGAATTCTACCATCTCTGGCAAACAGACATCATATGAGCCCTTGATCTTCTATGTGGATCTATGGACATCTGCCATCTGGGGTTTTTTTCTACTTCTTATACTTGAAGAAAAAGAGATCAGTTGAAGAATGCATATTTAGTTGGCATGAAATGATTCAATTGGGTCAGTGTGGCTAATCAGGGACTTGGAGCCCCATGGTCATGTGTATAACCAGTGAAGAAGATGGAGGAGAGGAAGGAGGCGAAACTGCTGTGAGATACATCCTACTCCTGATGAGCCTGGAACTAAAATCTGCCGGGTCTCAGTCAGTGACAGGATCTCCACGTTTTTAACTACTGAAATAGCATTTTTCATCTGCTATCCTTTCTACACAAGCCATTTCTGAAAGCGAGCAAACCACATACTTTTGTTTGTTCTTACCACACTGCCATGCTCCACCTGTCAGGCCATTGTTGCTTGCGCAGGAAGAGATAATAAGCAGTAGATACCTATCCAGTTCCTCCAGTGCTGCTCATTCGGGAATGTATCATGATTTATACTGTAGAATGCTGTGCCATATAGAGATTTTGATACCAGACATTACTACAGTAGACAAACTTCTGTCTGCAGTGCATTAGCCACATATTCCAATATCCATAGATAGTCTTGAGCAACAGTGTAGAGCTGGAGTGTCTTGCTCAGAGCCTGCTGATTAGGTGAAATTTGGAAGGACAGTTCAGTTACTGACATGTGTTTTTCTCTTTCCTCACTTTTTAAAATAAGGATCAAAAAACAGACAGATTGTCCTGGCAACCTGCTCAAAGGATCAAATATTTCCTCTCCCAGGTATGTATGAACCAGGTGATAAGGAACACTGATATGCCTGTCATACATCTGCTGGTGACCATGTTCTTCACTTCCTTCTGCAATCGGTTTCTGTGGTTTCTTCAGACTATTTATAATACAGGCTTGCAACACAGGGCAGGGGGGGTACAGGAGTTTTTATGAGTGGGATCAGAGTGCAGGTGGTGCTAGTGGTGGTGGTGTTGTCATTATAGTACCAAAACAATGCAGAATTCTCCCTGTTCTTCCTAGACAATCCAACTTAGATGTGATGTAGCAAAATAAAAACAAAAAAACAAAAAACCTCCAAACATAGGGCAGCTGGAGGAGGAGTAAGGACAAAGGTTATAGCATTACAGCTACATGTTAGGCAGCATGTAAATGTAAATTTATCAAAGTAGATTTATGAGAAAAAAATAAAATAAAATAAAATAAAATAAAATAAAATAAAATAAAATAAAATAAAATAAAATAAAATAAAATAAAATAAAATAAGTCTATGTCTTTTATATCATGGAATTTAGTAATAATAATAACAGAGGTCTCTGTAATACACCAAATGAGGTTATCCTTGCTATTAGAATGTCCAATTCAGAAGAAATAAAAGTTAACAACTGATCAAATCAAATTAAAATATAGAATACCCAGCACAACCTTTCATCATGCTTTAATGGCATGTAAAAAGCACATACTTAGATAACCGAGTGAATCTGAGCAAATCTTTAAGCACAGATATCATGAACAAGGACTCACCTCCGCCTCTTACAATATTCTTTTGAAGAGTTGCAAATCTAAAACTTAATCTAAATGTATAATTACTTAGGGATTCTATATCCAGAGAGCTGAATCAGATCATTTGAGAGAGAAAAGCCAGTCCAGCATACAAGAAATCTTTGAACTGTACATCCCATTTAAGTGTACATTATAAGCTTGTATACAAAGAACAATACACAGCTGAATACTTGAACAAAAAGAGGCAGTAAAGCTAGGCTTTTCTCGAAGCAATGCAAGGTATCTGAAGGAATTACCTTTGCATAATTATTTGGAATGTGGATTCAAAGCATACTACTATCATCCTAAAATATTCTTCTTTCATCAAATTAAATTTTTTTGCATTCATTCTTTATTTCTCTGTAAAAAGAAAATCTATGTAAGATACTCTCCTGTCCTAGCTTCAAAATCCTGGAGGTCGTTTCTGTCCTCATTAGGGTCCGTCTGAGTTTTGGTGTTAACCTCAGAAGGAACAGGACTTGATTTTAATGCTACTTCAGGGGCCTCATCCAGATTCAGTCGCTAATGCACTTTTATATGTAAATCACATAAATCATTGATTTATATGAAACGGAGGGGCATGAGATGCCTGTGATTTTGCTAGGTGGAGAATTAAGGCCTAAATAATGGCCAGCTCTCAGAGTTAAAAAATTAAAAGAAAAACAAACTCCTTCAGAATAGCAAGAGTATCCAGTTCATCATCATTCTGCAAACTGATACCCTTCATGGGTTTTACTCTTTTTCTTTTCCATCCTCACTGTTCTTAATAATTCAGTATCTTCTTTCTTTAATCATATTATTAAAGGCAATGGTCTGATGATTCATTTTGCTTTCTTTGCTCTCTCAGTGATGTCCATTAATGAAGACTTACTTTTCAGCACCATTGACTCACTTATCTAAATTATTTATTTGGTTGAGCAGTTCAGTGTATCAAACTTTTTTTGCTCAGTGTAGCAACTACTTATAGCTCAGATTAGAGTTTCATATTGATTTTCTCCTGGAAAATGTGTATAAAATGGATTGCACTTTAAAGCACCAAAAGTGGTAAATGCAGGGTTGAAGAAGGTACAGCTAAAGAGATAACAATCATTCCTCTTTCTGTAGCATTTTTATACATTTGTTCTTTCCATTTGGAATGAGTAAAAGACTTTTGAAAACCTTAATGGCACTGAAATTCCCATAAAGAAGCCCATTTCCTGCTGGTTAGGGTACTGGCCTAAGGTATGGAAGTCAGATACAAGCTTTTCGCCTTTTGCATTCAGCACGGGGTATTATTTCCTGGCCACTTTTAAATCAGAAAAAAAAAAAACAGATTTGAATGTCTTCCCCACCCAAGGCCCGTGCACCAGATCATCACCTCCAGAAGACTTCATATAAATCTTTAAGGAAAGAACATGTATTAAGAAAATTTATTTCACAAAAAAAAAAAATTTGAGCCATTTCACTTATGTCAATGATTGCCCATTGCCTTGTTTGTCCTGACTATAACGAAAGGAATCCTAGGCTGTTTGTGGGATATGTTGGTGTGGCTCAGCTTCATTTTATCCCCCTTTTTCTCTCCTATGACCATCCAAATTCATAATCCCTCCTTCAGCTGATTTCACAACTGATCCTACTATCTTCTCCTACTCCTATCTCCTAATATTTTTAAAGAAGTTAATTGCTTTCAGTCTTTAATGTAATCCAATCAACGTAAGTACTTGTTTCTACTTGAATACTTGAAAAAAAAAAGTCTGATAAATTTCCAGATACCCAAATTCTCTTCATTGTGCTCCATGTGATATTTTGAAGGCTCATGTTCTTTGTTATGCCCAGATTCATGGATTTCTGCATAATGTTCATATCACTGTTTCAAATTCACAGCTGTAGAGGAATACTGGAAAACCTCGTTTTCAATCTCAAAAAAAGAAAAAAAATCTCTGTGAAATAACATTTCTTTCAGGGAACAATATTTTCTTCACAAAAATACAGTGGTTTGGGATAATGGGAAAAACTTTTTCCATTCAAAGTCCTTGATCATCTGGTGTTTATATTCCTAGGATTAACTATACAATTCTGATATGTTCTATAGGATCTGTGTAAAATAGTTACTAGAAACAAAGGTGGGAGCTTGATTATGAGTATGAAAGAATAAAAATTAGCAGAAATTATAGAAGAAAAATGGAAGGTGAAATTTCTGATAAAACATTACTGATATTTGGCAGATGGGAAGGATCTTTCTTGACTATTTAGTTTGTTATGGAAATGATACAGAAAAAGCTTTGAAGTGCCACCCTCTTGGAGCACCACTGGGCAGAGCTCGTCCTGTGGGGGCTGCCAGGGTTCATCCGGTCAGTTGGGCACAGTGCGGCTGCAGCAGACAGAGGAGGGAGATGTGAGAGGAACAACGATGCAGAAACCAAGGTCAGTGATGATGGAGCAGGAGGAGGTGTGCCAGAGCTGAGATTCCCGTGCAGCCTGTGCTGAGACGGCAGCAGCCTATCTGCCGCCCATGGAGATTAACAGTGGAGCAGAGACCCACCCGCAGTCATGGAGGACCCCACGCCAGAGCAGGTGGCTGCACCCAAAGAAGGCTGTGACTCCACCGGAAAGCCCGCGTTGGAGCCGGCTGTTGGTGAAAGACTGCACTGTGCAGGAGGGAGCCACGCTGGAGCAGTTTGTGAAAAACTGCATCCCATGAGAAGGATTCATGTTGGAGAAGTTCATGGAGAGCTGTCTCCCATGAATGGGACCCCATGCTGGAGCAGGGCAAGAGTGTGAGGACTCCTCCCTCTGAGGAGGAGGGAGCGGTAGAAACTGTGTGATGAACTGATCACAACCCCCATTCCCCATCCCCCTGCACTGCTCAAGGTAGAGAAATCAGGAGCAAAATTGAGCTGGGAAGAAGGAACAGGTGGGAGGAAGGTGGTTTTAAGATTTGGTTTATTTCTCTTTATCCTGCTCTGATTGAACAAATTAACCAATTAAATTGATTTTTTTCCTGAAGTCAAGTCCGTTTTCCCCGTGACCATAATTGGTGAGTGATCCCTCCCTGTCCTTGTCTCAACCCACAAGTCTTTTGTTATATTTTATATATATATACATACATACATACATTGTATATTATATTAGTGAGCAAGTGGCTGCGTGGTGCTGAGTTGCCAGTTGGGCTAAACCACAACAGTGTCTGTGGAACGTGGGAAGAAGAATCGACAGAAGCTATTGTACTTTCTCTGGGTAGCAGGAATGTTTGTTCTTAGCCATTATGTAAAACTAAGTATCATGGTGTTTCAGCACTTCACAAGTAACAACAAATTTTATTTTAAAGTATCTTTTGATCAAGAAAAGATTTGCTTTCTCCATTTTACAGAAATAAACTGAAGCACAGAGGAAGTCTAAAAGTCATTTTTTCCTCTGTACTAGACCAGGAAACCATTTACACGTGGAAGATGAACAACATTTCCCATCAGATTGAATAATATTTACCTCACCCTTGTAACCAATTACACACGGAAGCAAGATCAGGCTTTAAATGACTAATCTGTAGTGAAAAAGAAGTCTTTAGCAAACAAAATGAGAAATGTTACCCAGATCCTTAGAGTGTATCATATTAAGAAACAGATTGGCAACACTAAGTTTTCAGTGTATCCCGTTATTGCTCCTTAATTCCACTAATGAAGAGCAGATCTCTTCCTCATTACTCCTGGAGTAAATTATACAATAGATATAACAAATAAATTATTTTCCATTTGACACTACAGAAATTCAGGTACTTACTATGAAACCCAGACCAGGCCATACAATCCCATGCTTTCATAGCTTTCATAGCCATTCTCAACTGAAAAAAAAATCAGATGGAAAGTGTTTTGATAATGTTTGACTGCTGAGTTTAAATAGATTTTATTAAATATTTGTTGAACTTAAAATGCTATTGAATACTTGGAAAAGAGTCATGGTTAAAATATCAATGCCATAACTTTAGAATTAGTGAAAGCTCTCTACATAAAATTCTAGGCACTTCTTAGAGTGGATTCCTTCCCAGCCACCTATTGCATAGCACCGCAACTTCTCCTCTACACAAACCTTAACTCGGCATGAAAGACTAGATGTGACACTGCTCATCTGGACTCTTAAACATCTTACTAGAAAAAGCTAATCAATATGAAAAAAGTAATGAAAACTGAGGTAGGAAAAAATTCCAAACATTTATCAGTACCCTGAGTGCAGCCCCTCGCCCTTGCTCCATGGGATTTGGCTGTCTGTCCTCAAGTCAACACAGACACGGTGCAGCTGCATAATCTGGGTTCAGGCTCTTGAGAAAAGGGTTGTGTAAGAAAGAACCGTAAGAAAAGGGATGGTTGTCCCCACCTTGCTCAAAACCTGCTTTCAGACCTCTGTCCTTGGTCTCTCCCAAGGGTCCCTGTCCATGCCTGGTCATGTTCCCCACTGGTCCAGATCTGACTCTGACCCACTGACTTGACTTCCCACCTTTCTCACAACTACAGATTTTTCTGGAAACCCCTGGACTGTTGGCTGACCCTCGTTACCACCATGAGGCTTGCTCTGCTCTTCTCCTTTGGGTACTACAGGACTGGACCTTTGTCAGTGCAATCACAGCCCTGCGCCTGCCTTGGGTCCTGGCTCACCTTCCCTTACAGGGCATCCTGCTCTAGCTGCTCCCTGACAACAACTTTAAATGCCATAAAAAATCCAGGCCTAACACACCTCCGCCCCTCTCCTCGAAAAAAAAAGAGAGAAAAATTAGAAGAAAAACAGGCCAAAGAATAAAAATCCTTTGCAGGTCACCTTAGGCATTGCTTTTTGACAGAAACCAATTTGAGTATTTATAGCCAAGCTAAAACCTATTGAAAGCACAGGTCAAAATGGAAACACTGACCCTTACCTGCTGCAGGCCAGTGAGTGCCACCCCTGCCTAAGTACTTGTAAGCTGCTTGCAATAAAAAACCCTCTTACCGTCCTCTGTACTGGTTAATATTATCGAGGGAATCCTTGCCCGACAGAAAGTAATTTAGGATCCATTAAATATGATTACTTGGCCTTGAAAATGATGGATATTGAACAGAATTATAGGATCACTTTACAAAAGAAAGGTCTCTTTTACATCCTTTCTTGTGGGGCATTAAATAAAGTCTAAGAAAACTCCTAAGGGATTCCTGGCATTTATAGGTTACATTTTGAAAAGAAGGATTGATATTCATATTAAAAACTCTAAAAATTGAACAGGGTGATGTGGCAAGCATGTGGACACCTGTGACATGTCTAAAAAGTGAGTGACATGTTCACCAACTGCTTTCCTTGCTTCAATTATACTACAGATATGAAAAGTGCCTTTAATTTCAGACTAATCTTTCATGTTCTCTACTGGAATACTAACCCCAAGTGGTTTCCTGGATTGCCCATAATTCTCACTATATCTTCATTTGTAATTGAAGTATTTATGCCAGAGGTTTTTCAAAATTCTCAGGTCACTGTTTTCATCATACCCTTTAGTAGCTATGCGTTGAAAGCGAGTTTATATAGAGACTTTATATGTTTATGCTGCTTTGAACTAATTGAAATCTAATCTTGAGAAGACTGTATTTCAGGTACAGGGGAAGTTTCACTTCTTTATTACCAAAGGATTTTCCCTGAAGTTCAAACATACAATGAAAATTGACAGACAGTTTGATATTGCTCACTTTTCTCCCACTTGAATTTCTGATCAAAATTGATAAATGGAAATGAACTAACATTTCTTTTTATTGCTTTTTCCATGGAGAAGGTGGGTTGGTGTCATGGTTTTAGGCCAATCCGGCAACTAAACTCCACACAGCCGGTCTCTCACTCCAGTAAATGGAGAGGAGGAAAATATAATAAAAGAGCTGAGGGTCGAGACAAGAACAGAGCAGCACCCACCAACCACGGTCCTGGGCAAAAGAGACTCAGTTTCCTTAAAGCAAAACAGTTTATTAACAGCTACCTAAAAAGAAAAAAGCATACAAAAACTGTTACTTGAGAGGATAACAAGAAAAACAAGGCCAAATCTTAAAAACAACACCACTCCCCACCTTTGCCTTTTCTTCCCGGCTCTACCTCCTCCCCCCAGCGGCGCAGGGGGCAGGGAATGGGGGAGTGCAGGTCAGTTCATTCCAAGTTGTTACTGCCGCTTCTCGTAAAGGAGAAGGAGTCCTTACACCATTGTCCCTTGCTCCAGTGGATCTCCTACTCACAAGGAAAATCCACAGACTTCTCCAGCGTGAGTCCTACCCGCAGGATGCAATCCTTACCTCATCGGATTGCTCCAGTGAGGGCTTTACTACAGTCTCGGATTCTTAGGGAGTTGTAGCCACTCGCTCTGGCGTGGGTCGTCATATCGACCTTAAACGCGTCTCCATACAGACTTTAAATGCGTAAATGCGCCTCAGCCTGTGCCCATGATTCACAATAGTCTCAGTCTCAGGCATCTCCTCTAAACAAAACACCTCCCCATCGGCGGGGGTCATCCCACGGACTCTAGATGCGTACCGTGCTCAGGCTCTGGCATCTCTTCTCGACGTGGGTCCTCCACGGGCTGCGAGTGGGTCTCTGCTCCCCCGAGGACCGCCTTTAGCTGCAAGGGGGAGCACTTGCTGTCTCACCACTGGTCTGCAGGGGAAACTCAGCTGCGGCACACATTGTCCCGTTCCATCTTCACTGACCTGGTGTCAGTGTGGCCGTTTCTCTCAGATCTCAGGCCTCTCTGAGTGAACTCGGCCCGGTGGGCACCCTGGGAGCAGGGCTCTCCCCGAGTTCCCCAAGCAGTTCCGACGCTGCCATCCTCAGCGGGTGGCACTGGCCCAGCCCGGGCCGCTGCCCAGCCGGCCGCCGGGGAGCGGGGGGCAGCGCCCCCCTCCCTTCTCCTTGCTCCTGGGCAAAGGCACACCTTTCCGGTTCCTTTGTCCCGACGTAAATAGGGCAATTCGCAGAGGCGCTGATTGGCTCAAGCCCCGAGGAGGATGGGAGTCCGGTCTGATGGGCAGCTCCTGCCATCAGAACCTCCCCCCACACACATCAAACCATGACAGTTGGCTAATTTATCCTATGGAGAAGGCTGTAAATATGGCCCCAAAAATTATAAACGTAACGTTTATGGATGGCTCCCCCTGCAAATGGAGGGAGAAAAGGGAAAAATACAGAAAAGAAAATGAAGAAAAATGAGGTCTTCTGCTTTGATCTTCCTCATCTCACTCTGTTTCCAGATAACAAGCTGTCCTAGTAATCACAGTATCCTGGAACACCCATCTTCACTCTGATCAGTTGAGCACATACTCAGGCAATATAAGATGGCTGATGCATACTTTGAACCATTTGCATACACTGGTACCTAAATCTTAGTAATTTTTAAAATTTTAATATATCATCTCAATGACATTAAATCACCTCTCTGGTTTCTTAGATCTGACTAT
The DNA here is from genome assembly GCF_009769465.1 of Tauraco erythrolophus. NCBI lineage: Eukaryota > Metazoa > Chordata > Aves > Musophagiformes > Musophagidae > Tauraco > Tauraco erythrolophus. Next base: position 39,514,240 of record NC_141470.1, read on the forward strand.
ATGCAGCGCACACCTGAAGCTGGACCACTTCCAGAGGCAGCCTTTCTGCTACTGCACATTATGTGTGATCGTTTGTACCTGTGTAAACATGGCACAATATTTTATGGGACTATAAGGCTTTAATTTATACTGACAACAGCTGCTACATAGCTCAAGAGCTGGGAAGATTTCAGGAAATCTCTGATTCTCCAGAAAAGTAGGTTAACTCTGAGCTGTTTTTTTAAACTAGTAGAACAGCGACACTCAGCAGCCTCATGCCTCAGGCACACATCACATACACACACAGGGGTTTAAATTCCAGTTTTGCCAAATTCAGAGCAGAGATCTTCCCCTATGAACACCTTAGCTCTTTGTTTGTTTGGGAAGAGGGGCAGGCTCACTTTCCAGTTTCAATCAAGAAAACACGTGCTGGACATGAGATAACTCCACTAAAATAGGTTGCATTAAAACTGATAGATGGCTCAAAAACATTACAGTTTTAGTGAATGAGCATTTTCTGATAAAAAAGGTGGTTTCACCAAGCAGTTTTTGACCAGTTCCACCTATGTGAGCTTTGCATTAATTTTAGTGACTTTATAATATGTAAGGAAATGGAAAATAAAGGCCCTACATTGCTAACTAAATTTATATAAAAACATTTCCTGATAGTATCATTATAATTTCATAATCCTTAGCATGCAACCTAATGAAAAAACTTAACCTCTCCTTTTCTTTTAAAGGAATCTATGATTACATGTCTGGGAATATTTAGCAACATATGAAGGTATGTTTGTTTTAATTTTTCTTTTCATTATGTAACTGGAATATTCTTGGAGATAATGATAACTGAAAAGTTATATCAGCCAAGTATAGAAGGAGACGCAGAGAAAAAGAAAGATAGATGTTGTAAACAGAGGACCACTAGGAAGCCTTTCACCTATGTACTAAAAATCTTTATTAACTATGTTCCAATGTATGGAAATGCACATAAAGCTGTATTTTAATTACGCATAATATAATTATTCCTTAGACAGCAATCTTCAGTAGCCAGACTAGGTCAGAAGCACATTTTAATGGTTGTGACATAAACCCTGGCAAACAGGAGCTTATAATGGAAGTGCTAACACAACCTTAGCACTTCAAGGGCAAAGGGTATAATCAAATTTAAAAATAATTGTATCTCATCCCTTAAGTATATTGTAACAAGCTGTCTGTACAACAGGAAAGCAGACAACCACAACATGCAAGCAAAATAAATCCAGATTAACTGATGTTGCTTGTCATATGTATTTGGTAAGTTTTAAGAATAAAATATATGACACAGTTTTCAGTGTTGTATTTTTTTTATAAATGCTGCTAACTATGATGCTGAAGTAGTCCAGCAAGTTGTATTGCAGCATACATCTTTCCTTTGCATTGTTACGATTACACTGATCTACAGTGTTTTTTAAAAAGGTGCTGAACATCGTGGTCATTCATTATACTGCTCTGCTGTGTACTGCAGGTATTGTGGGATTTATCATGTCATGCACTGTTGGATCCCTATCAGAAAACCACACAATTTCAGACCAGGAGCAAAACAAAACAGTTCCTATAACTTCTCTTGTTTCACTCCACCATTCTTTTTTTTTTTTTTTTTTTTTTTTTTCCCCTAAACAGTGCCATTTTCAAAACACTGCTAGGTGGCATGGAGAAAACACTGAAGACTTGTTATTCTTTACTGTGGTTAATATAGACAGGCTCCTGAAAAAATATCCAAAGTTGTACTGTGACATTAAAACATAGAATCATAGAATCATAGAATGGCATAGGCTGGAAGGGACCTTAGAGATCATCTAATCCAACCTCCCTGTCATGGGCAGGGAAGTCTCTCAACTAGATCAGGCTACTCAAGGCTCTGTCCAACCTGGCCTTGAACACCTCCAGGGAGGGGGCATCCACAACCTCTCTGGGCAATTTATTCCAAAGTCTCACCACCCTCATACTGAAGAATTTCTTCCTAAAATCTAATCTAAATCTGTTCTCCTTCAACTTAAACCCATTTTCCCTTGTCCTATCAGTGGACACTCTTGTAAAAAGTCCCTCCCCAGCCTTTCTGTAGGTTCCCTTCAGGTATTGGAAGGCAGCTATTAGGTCCCCCTGAAGTCTTCTCTTTTCAAGGCTGAACAATCCCAGCTCGCGCAACCTGTCCTCGTAGCAGAGGTGCTCCAGCCCCTGGATCATCTTTGTGGCCCTCCTCTGAACACGCTCCAACAAATCTATGTCTCTCTTATGGTGGGGACACCAGAACTGGATGCAGTATTCGAGGTGGGGTCTCACAAGAGCAGAGTAGAGGGGGAGAATCACCTCTCTTGACCTGCTGACCATGCTTCTCTTGATACATCCCAGGATGCGGTTGGCCTTCTGGGCCGCATGAGTGCATTGCCAGCTCATGTTGAGCTTCTCGTCTATAAACACCCCCAAATCCTTCTCTTCAGGGCTACTCTCAACCCACTCTGTGCCCAGTGTGTATTTGTGCCTAGGATTGGCCCGACCCAGGTGTAGGACCTTGCATTTTGACTTGTTGAAGCTCATGCAGTTTGCACTGGCCCATTTCTCAAGCCCATCAAGGTCCCTCTGGATGGCATCTCTTCCCTCAAGTGAGTCCACGGCACCACACAGCTTGGTGTCATCAGCAAACTTACTGAGGGTGCACTCAATGCTGTCATCCATGTCACTGACAAAGATGTTGAACAGCAGTGGACCCAGAACAGACCCCTGAGGGACACCGCTTGACACTGGTCTCCATGTAGACATCGCACCATCGACCACAACTCTTTGAGTGTGACCATCCAGCCAGTTCTTTATCCACTGAGTGGTCCATCTGTCAAATCTGTGTCTCTCCATTTTAGAGACAAGGATGTCATGTGGGACAGTGTCAAACGCCTTGCACAAGTCCAGGAAAATGATATCTGTTGCTTTACCAGCACTGTAGCTTCGTCGTAGAAGGCCACTAAATTAGTCAGGCACAACTTGCCCCTAGTGAAGCCATGTTGGCTGTCACCAACCACTTGGTTATTTTTTATGTGCCTTAGTACAGCTACCAGGAGAATCTGTTCCATGATTTTTCCTGGCACAGAGGTAAGGCTGACTGGTCTGTAGTTTCCCAGGTTGTCCTTGGTCCCTTTTTTAAAGATGGGGGTTATTTTGAAACATGCACTTTAAAAAAAAAACATGAACTTCTAGGTGCTGGGATTGTCTACTTCATCTGTTCATTGGCTTAACTTCTACAGGTTATGAAGTCCTACTATCTTTTTGAAGTTACTGAGTTGTTACTATAGAAAAGAAGGTGGTTTTATAACAAACATCCCATGTAAACTCAGAATTCATCATAGGATGGCAAAATTGTGTCACGCTTTTGCCAGAACAAAGTCAGACTCTGAAGAGTGAAGCACCTTCAGCTTTTGACTTAATGAAACAAGAGTTTGAATCGAAAGTTACCAAACTTAGACCACAGAGCCTAGGAAGTTGTTCATAATATCATTTGCTTTCTGACTAGGAGATAAAGAAGAAGAAATAACAAACTAAGGAATGCATCAGAGTTTTCAGAATTTCTGTGTAAAACCCATACATACCTATAAATCACACTACTGGGCAGAAGCAGTCTCAGTGTCATTTTCGAAGCCAAACATGTCACTTATCCATACTGTTTGACTACTGGAAAGCTTTCAGGGTTAGGTCTGGGCAACCTACTCAGCACTACTAGCAAGAAAGCTGCTTCTTATAGCTGACTTAAGAATGTATTTGATGTGAAGACAGGTCCTGGAACTTCATGCCTAAGCCTGACAGCTTGCTTATGCCATCGATCTGTGCAGTGATGTCAGATGTCTGATGTCAATCAAACATGGTAGTTTGGACTTTGTCCTAGAAAAGCCCCAACATCTTCACTAGGGCAAGGTTAGACAGGGTTTGTGAACAGATGAAGTTCAGATTGCTGAAGAAGGAAATACGACTGCTTCCAGATTTTAAGAGGACCCTGGATCACATGGAGCTCTTAGGATTGACCAGACATCTAAGCTATATCCCTTTGCTTAAAGGGCTTCAAGAATACTGAACTACAAATAGAAAGCTGACAACTTCAATAACATATGGTAAAAGGTATACAATCTGTGGAAGGGAGGGATGGAACCCTGAAGAATTGGCATTTTCTAGCTCTCAAATGCAAAGGGCAGTAGACAGCTGCAGGCTGGTATTTAAGTGGAAAGGTGTTACGCTCTCATGAAAATTCTGGAGTTGTAGAGGACACACAAGTAAATGTGCAAGCTGACATGAGTACCCATAATATATTATGACAACTGGAGGACTTGGAGAGTGTGTAAAATTTACAATTTTTTTTAAAAGTATTTTTGTTACTTATGTTAAGTAAAAGGTAATTTAAAGCTGAAGTGAAGCACAGTGAGATGAAAAATATCTTTTACCTTAATATCCAATCCTACAGACCTTATGCAAGTAAAAAGTTATCCCTAGAAACTAAATGTATATTTTCTCCAAGTTAATGAATTTATGCACCCTGCACTATTACTTTAACTGACATTAAGCACATCTATTAAATTTCAACATATTACTTGATTTATGACATACTTAGGCTACTTGTAACTCGGTGTGAGACTCTAAGTTCTTGATTTTGAGAGCAGATTTATGATAAAAACACTTGCACCTGTGAAGAGCCCTACTGACTTGTAAAGGATCATCTAGTTCCAAATCCCCTGCTAGGGACAAGGACACGTTCCACTACACCAGGTTGCTCAAAACGTCATCCAGCCTGGCCTTCACCACTTCCAGGGCTGAAGCATCCACAACTTCTCTGGGCAACCTGTTCCAGTGCTCCACCACCCACAGAGTAAAGAATTTCTTCCTTAGATCTAATTGAAATCTCCCCTCTTTCGGTTTAAATTCATTGCCCCTTGTCCTATCACTACACGCCCTTGCAAAAGTCCCTCTCCAGCTTTCCTGTAGAACCCCTTTAAGTACTGGAAGGCTGCTATAAGATATCCCCAGAGCCTTCTCTTCTCCAGGCTGAACAAACTTAACTCTCTCAGTCTTTCTTCATAGGAGAAGTGCTCCAGACCTTGGATCATCTTCATGGCCCTTCTTTGGACTTGCTCCAACAGGTCCATGTCCTTCTTGTGTTGGGGACTCCAGAGCTGAATGCAGTACTCCACATGGGGTCTCACAAGAGCAGAGTAGAGGAGCAGAATCACCTCCCTAAAAGTATGATGTCCTTTAGATGTTTAGATGTTTAGAAAGTATGGTGTGTCCATACTTTTTAAATTACAAGATCAAATCTAAACAAAAATATTTATATTACAAATCAAGATAATTTGATTTGTCAAGATTCTCTGCAATGTAGAAAAAACTAACTATTGATGGACAGGAGTTCTTGTGCAAGTCAATACAGGAGCACTGCAGTTTAAGAACAGAAAGCATTTCTTGGCTCATAAAATCCAACTTCCTGCTGTCACAGGTGGCCATATGTTTCATGTACTACTTCCATTGTACTTCTGGAAAAATAAACATATGGCTTTCCTAGCTGACCCACATCAAGCTTTAAAAGTTTTGCTACTACTTCAGATTTTCAGTCCCCCTTTCCTTTCATCTATCTTGTGATCCATATTGAAAACTGAGGCAAAATATTCAAATATATTTTGAATCATGCATAATTTATCCTCTGTTGCTCCTTTGTCTTCAGTGCCAAGAGATCTCACTTACTGTTCTCTTAAATTTACGTGCTATATATTTTTTAAGACTAATAACATTTGACTTTTGGAAATTCTTATTTCACCACTACACTTCTCATCACTGAGGTTTAGCTTTCCTTGCTGACCACTCTTTGATTTAGTTAATTAATTCTCCTAATTTCTTGCAGTTCGTCCTTCCTTTTGAAATTAAGAAACCTTAAAACCAACTTCTATTAATCCTCCAGTTAATCTAAATGTAATCTATATGTGACCACTTAAAAGAAGTTTGTTTTTATGATCAACCATTCTTTAGTGCACTTATCGCTTGCCAAAAACAAATGCAAATCAATTCTAAACTAGAATCAGCTATAATTGATTCAGTAATCATTAAGTATTGTCTACTACATGCAGGAATAACAGGCTCCAAATATTATTGATACTTGTTTCCCAGGGAGTAGCACAGAAACTGGTCTGTCTGTCAGTACTGTTGACTATTGTGTTCTCAGCTCATTTATTTCTCCTTAACCTAAGTTGTGGTCCCGCAGAACTATAAACCAGATTAATTTCTAGCTCCTTTGGGGTTTCAAGGCTCTGTCCGCTCAAACTGTGGATTCTTTTCTTCTCCCTTGTACTAGCTCCAGTGCTTTTCAAACCTGTCATGTTATGAGGTCAGAAGACCAGTCTATCAGTGTCCCAAGTCAGGCAAGACCCTTGGGTCCGACTGCCCCTGCCTTCCCTTTGCAGCCCGCTGAATTGGAGGGTTGTTTGTCTGGCTTATCATGGGACCCAACACTAATAGACGAACAGGAGGTAATTTGACCAGTATACCAGTTTCCCAAGTCAGGCGAGACCCTTGTGTCCGATTCTCCCTGCCTTCCCTTGGCAGCTCAGTGAATCGGAGGGTGATTCATCTACTTATTAGGGACCAACAAGCAGTACTATGGGCCAAATTCCTTATAATAATTCAAAAGTTTCTGGAAACTTATACACAATTTTATTCATGACAGGATATAGATTCGAAGACGGTGATAGTGACTGACTACGAAAACAACTTTGATTAAAATACTGCAGTGATAATACTAAATAGCTAGCAAGATGTTAGTAATTAAATGCGCATAACACAGAGTTCTTACCCAATAGGCGTCCCTAGTGGTGGTGAGAGGAGAGGTTCAGCCCGTTGACTGATCCCAGATGTTTCGATGGGGGTCTTCTCCCTAACATCCCCCTTCTCTTTCAACATTTTATATTATTTCTTTACTTCCAGGTAGAGCTTGAGTGACTTTAGTCATACATACCTTTATTAGGATTGGTGTAAATTTTTCTCGCTTTGATTTAAAGGTCCACAGAACTTTTAACAAAACCACTTCAGAAAAATAAATGACAAATAAAAAGCTCTACTGTGAAAAAAAGTTATAAAAGTTAGTCACTTCCAATGCAGGAAAATTCAAGTCCTGTGGAGACTTAGATCGAGATTCTCAGTGAAATGATAGGCTTACGAAGTGATAACATAATATAGCTGGATTCAGTGTCTTACTCTAAAAGTGCAGTATTAGGTAGGTAGATGCTTATGCTTCCTTGAGTACATAGGCCTCAGAAACCAACTATCTATGAAGATGAGAACCCGCACACTTCATGACTAGAAAGCAGTTTTTAAAATTAAATATTACAACAAGTCCTTTATATGTTAATCGTGTTAACAATATCCACAGAATCACAGAACAGCTGAGGCTGGAAGGCATCTCTGGAGATTATCTAGTCAAAGCCTCTAGCCAAAGCAGGGTCAGCTAGAGCAGATGGCTCAGGGACAGGTTCAGCCAGGTCCTGAATATCTCAGATGATGGAGACTCCACAACCTCTCTGGGCAACCTCTTCCAGTGTTTTACCATTGTCAAAGCAAAAAAGGTTTTTTCCTCATACTTAGGTGAAATTTCCTATCTTTCAATCTGTGCCTCTTGCCTCTTGTCCTTCCAGTGGCCACCGCCGAGACGAATCTGGCTCCAAGTTCTTTACTCCCTCCCATGGTGTATTTATACACATTGATAAGATCACCACTAAGTCTTCTCTTCCTGAGGTTAAACAGTCTCAGCTCTCTCAGCCTCTCCTCATGTAACAGATGCTCCTTAATCATCTTAGTGGCTCTTTGCTGGACTCATTCCAGCATGTCCATCTCTTCTCTTGTACTGGGGAGCTCAGCACTGGACACAGTACTGAGGAAATGTTTGTTTTCTCCAGCTCTGTTTTTGTTTATGTTCATTTTACTGGTTCCATGAAAGGAATTCATTTCCATTTTACTTCAAGTCATTTTCAGCTCCCCTCCTGCATACATACATGTACCTTGGCAGATACTGCACAGTTTAATGTTTCAGTGTTGTGAGGAACGTTTTATCACTCTGAGGCCACCTAGGCTAGCAAATGGCACCAAATGTGCAGAGTCAGAAACAAAAACTTATGTATTATATACAGCACATGCAATTCAATACTTTTGAATTTTTCACTTCTGGATCATCAGAAATTCCATTTAAATTGAAACAAATGGATCTACAGGAAGGAGGTGAAGAGAAGGGGAACTTTCCATGGAGTATGTCAATCTGTAGATTAATTAATACATTGATTCCATTTGAGAGCCTGCACGTACCTGTCTTCCCACTGAGATATCCACTGTGCAATCAGTGGTAATTTAAAAATCAATTGCTCTTCTGTAATTAAATTTGTCCATTTAAACAGATATAATTGATAGAGTCTGCAACTAATTTCAAAGCAGGGATTCTTAAGGGATTCTAGAGATTAAGGGCTGTGAGCCAGAAATTTGTGGAGTTTTAACTCAAGAAATGAACATCTAAATAAACTGGTTTGTGTATCAGTTTTAAATACACTATACCAGATGCAAAATTTATCTTGACATATACTGCTAGACAAAGCAAAATACACTTCTAGACAAAGCCAAAAAGTTAATGGAAGTGATTGTAGTTGGGCACAACTATATCTTAAAGGTATTGAAATATAATTATTCTTGCATTTCACAGAACTAAATGTGTTCCCTGTAAAACTTCATCATATTCTTTCAAAATTTCTCTTTTTTGAGATGATGATCTAGTTTTTTATAAGTCTAGTTGAATAAAGTTTACTTTTCTCAAAAATGTCATTAAAAGTTGCCTCTTGTTTTGAGCATATAGAGTGAATTCATGGAGCTTTTGCCACACATAGTGCTTAATCAAATAAAATAAGATGCTTGCACGTGTAGAATATGTATTGCTGAGATTCATTAAACAACTATCTTCCCTCAAAGCAATTCATTGTTATGCACCAGAGGGCTTTAAGATGGACTGTTTAGGGAAAAAAAGGCAGAAAATAGGACAAGAGAAAGTGAAACCTAAAACTAGCACGAAATGTGTATTCACAGTTTTAAAAGTCTTTGCAATATACTTCAGCCCTGAGGTGGCATTAATTGGCACATTAGGAAGTTATATACTGTGTTATGTGCCTATTTAGCCTAGAAATCAATAAAAATAACACCAGGGAAATTGCTGTAACACGTTGCGTATACAGCATGTGTTTAAAGTACAGAACACCTTACAAAAGCAGACACAAAATTAATGATAACATGTTGCAGTTAACTCAGACTGCACTTGCAACTCATGTAATTGAACTGCCAGCTGTCGATTTGCAGAGGCATTGTTATAATATTTTAAGGGAAATCTTATAGTTCCTAAAAATTAAAGAGAATTTAAATTTATTTGAACAAAATCTGGTTTTCCGTATCAATATACTATAGGGTACACCCACAAGAAGAGCAATCCCTCATTTTTTGTTAACATTAAAACTAAGATGTTAACACCTGCTCCAAAAAGTGTGCCTTCTGTAAGAAGCGGAGTTATATGCATTTAGAATAGTAGGGTAAAAGCGTTACACAGCTTTTGTGTGGTAGCAAGTGGCAAATTAAGTTTACTTTCCGAAATGAAGGGACAATACAGCATTTCAGGATCTTGACATTCAGTTCTAGCCTTGTCCATTTTTTCTTTAAGGAAAGTTTAGGGATTCTTTCATTGTTTAGTCTTTATGCTTTCTTTTCTTTGAAAAAAATGAATTAAAAAAAGAATCTTATATGTAACACTGTGGCTATCTTTAGAACCATATCTGTTTAACCTCTTGAGTGCCAAGTCAGATAACGATAAAGTGGATTGTTTCAGTATGCTCCTTTTTTATTTATCTATTAAATATAACCTAATCTAGATAAATGAAACAGGGATAACGTGTATACCAAAACACACGCATTCTGCACATTCTCAGAATGTAGAGAATTGTTACAGAAATGTTAAGATTAGCATGTATGGAGGATGAACAGCAATATCTGAGTGTGGAAGCATCAGAAGGAAAAAACAGCTGGAGAACAGTTACAAGAATGGCACGTATTCAGAGTGCCTCGATTAGCAGGTCATCAAGATCCCAGCACATCTCTACCTACAGCTTCAAAGGACACTCAGGTGAGGAGGCAAACGGCAGTGAGTAAATCCCAAAGACTTGCCAGTGTGGAACAGGATGGTGAAAATAATCATGGTCAGGTTACAGAAAGGCATATCCAAAACCAAAATATGTGATGAAGATATAAATGAATGATTGAAATCTGTTTAGATTTAAAATATAACCGTTTTCCACTCCTAGGAGGTCTTGCATTGTTGCTACAATGTTGCAACATTATTTCCTACATACTGTGGATATTTTATTCTTTAGCATCATAAAAGCAAATAATTGATTCCCTGTGTTCACAAAGTTCCCTACAAAAACATATTGAATGAATTCACCTGTTTTGTTATAATTGAGCTATAAGATTGAATTCAGTATTTTTGAATTACGCTATCTGCTAACTCCCAGAATTATACAAGCAGATCCTCAGCTGGTATACATTGCTACAGCTTCATTAAAATTAAGGAGCGCTACAACAATCTACATCAGCTGTGTATCTGTGACATTAATTTGTTATTGGGCACAAGCTAAACTCAGCTGTTTGCATTCTTGCTTCAGACCAGACCAGAGGTTGCATGAAGAACAGAATGCTAAGACTGGATATACTTTAAAATCAAAGAGATGCTTTAAAAACAACAACAAAAAAAATAGATAATTGGGTGATCTGCAATTATTAAATGATTAATTAATGTTCTGAATAGCTTTATAAGAACAATGTGTCAAATATTATGCACTTTTTATAGCTGGAAAACTGAAACGTAGAAGACTAAGTGACTTGCCTGTGGTCATACGGTGTTTCCAAGCTTTCAGCTACAGGCTGTCCCAATCCCCATTTTAACTACACGACTTCGCTGTCTTTTAATGAGGTTAATAAATGGCTGTATGCTATTGAAACAATGACAAACACTATTTAAGCTGTTTCCTTGAGCATGTAAGCTTAACTGCAAATAAATTTTGTCCTGTAGTGTTAAAATCTGGCTTATGTGTTTCAAACTTGGTCAGATATTATTTAGTACCACTGGTGATGAGACTGATGTGATTTCTAATAGTGCTAAACTAACAAGTAGTGACTGTTCTACAGACAGTAGTTTCTAGATATCAAAAATACATCTCAAGGACAGTTCTGCAGAGATACCAGGGCCTGTAAAATTATCTTATTCTTAGGCCTATAAATGCTGTCAACTTCTATAAAAAATTAACAAGTAAACAATTATATTTTTTTAAATATCTCTATCTTTATTCACCAACAGTGAGGCAGAGGTGATTGGGTGTATCTTCTGTCCAAAACCAGAATTACGATTATCAAATTCTATGTTTCATTATTGTTTAACCAGCTGGCATCATACTGCAATGGCTCATACTACATAAGCTGCACATCAGTGAAACCTGGTTCTCAGGTTAATTCATTCCTTTTTAAAAAGCAAGAGACACATATTACTACTCTGATTTTGTCTTTCTCTGTGTTTCACTGCAAGTAGAAAGAGTTCAGCCCCATGAGTGAGGAGCACAGGATTGGGTAAGGATGAGGTCTCCAGCGCAATGTAAGTGACAACTACATTTAGAGTAGCCTGTTAGCACTCTGAAGATAACTTAAAAGCTCAAAACCAAACAAAATATTCCAGAAAAAAAAAACTGGGTGAAAACTTTTCTCTGCTTTAGTGTTGCCAAAAGACAAAATGTGGGTGAATCTTTTCTGAACTATTTTGTGAGTAGTAGGGATTTGGATCATGCACATGTTAGAAAAGAAAGCTGAAATTTCACTTTGTAAGGTAATGGAGCTCCTCGCTGCCGCCTGGTTTTCTTATATCCTTGACTTCCAGCAAGCTTATCCAAATACTTTTGAAACAACCATGCTGTTGGGAGTTTCCTCAGCATACGTGATTGCCTCTTGAATTCCCAATAGGGCTGGAAGAGGGGGCTCAACACACAGAACAGAAATATAATACAAATTACTGCAGCTACCTCTTCTGCTGGACACCAAAGAAATCCAGTGGAGACATATTAGCTGTTCTGTGCCAACGCAGCTGCTCTCCAGGATAGTTTCTAGGGTATTTCTCTCTATTATACCAAAGGGTCCAGCCTTCCACTGATTTGAATCTTTGATTTGTTGTCTGTTCTGTTCTTGCCTCTTCCATTCCTCCAGCTAGGTGTCAGATCCTAACCTCACCCATCACAGAGAGGTGAAATCTTGGAAAAAGGACAGCTGAAGAAAAAGTATAAGTGAGCAGGCACTCCAGTTTTTCTAAGAAAGTAATGCTATACGTGCAAATAGTTATTTTTGTTTAATTCCAGTCTGCATGAACAAAAGAAAGAAAATAAGCAAAGCTCTTAGGAAAATGCATCTATATTAAAAAAATAAACCTTTCCTAAAGTGTTATCTAACAGCTTGACTTATTTTGTCTTCAGTGTTGCAAACTCACAAAGATGGTCTAATCAATTATCTGATTTTTAAAAAGGTGAATTTTTGTGTTTTTCTTGTGATTGGGGTTTTTCGAGGAGAAAGCATAAAAGACATCTGCTGGCCCTCTGTAATTCCTGGGCTAGGGAAGATTTCTTAAAAAAAACATCTACAGCCTGTCTTTATATGAAAAATTTGATAAAGAGTTTAAGATTTTACTAATAGAGTCCATATCGAGCTGTACAAACAGGTGGCTGAGTCAAAACTCTGGTGACTGGAATTTCTCTGTTCCAATGAGGCTACAACCTCACCAGCCTCATCCGTGTCCTTGTATTTTATGAATGAGCTTTTATGGTGAATCTCTTACACTTTGCTCTGCCATCTGCGTGTTCTTTTAAGAGGCAGAATCATAGAATCATAGAGCAGTTTGGGTTGGCAGGGACGTGTAAAGGTCATCTAGTCCAACCCTGTGCTGTGGGCAGGGCCATCTTTCACTAGATTAGGTTGCTCAAAGCCCTGTCCAACCTGACCTTGAACACTTCCAATGATGGGGCATCCACAGCTTCTCTGGTCAACATGTTCCAATGTCTCACCACTCTCCTTGTAAAATATTTCTGTCCTATGTCTGATCTAAATCTACCCTTTTTCAGTTTAAAACTGTTGCCCCTTGTCCTGTCACTATGGGCATTGGTTAGAAGTCTGCCCATGTCTTTATTAATAGCCTCCTTTAAGTACTGGAAGGCTGAAATAAGATCTCCCCAGAGTCTTCTCGTCTTCTCTTCTCCAGGCTGAGCAACTCCAACTCTCTCAGCCCTTCTTCATAGGAGAGGTGTTCCAGTCCTCTGACCATTTTTGTGGCCTTCCTCTGGACCCACTCTAACAGGTCCATGTCTTTCTCATGCTGGGGATGCCAGAGCTGGATGCAGGACTCAACCGTAAACAGTTTCTATCTTTTCCTGGATGTTTTCAGCCCTTTGCCTGGCGTTCCTCTGAGATAACCTCAGCCAGCTGCACTCGCTGCGGGGGCTCTGGCTACCGCAGGGACCTCCGTCTGTCCTTCAGCCCCTGAGCTCCTGCACTTGTTTGAGCCCTGTCTCCTGCAGATGAGGCAAACCTCTGCAAAACCAGCACTTTTGCGTGCACACGTTATTGAAGGTCCTTTTAGGCTTCCCAGGGAAACGTCTCTTTCCTCCTTCCCTTTCCGGCACTACTTCGCAGCCTTTTAGGCCACCGGGTTTGGCCTTAGGGTGCGTTTATCGCACAGCAGGTTAATTCCGCCACCGTGCTTTAGTTGCAAACCCCACCGCCACCAGGAACCAGTTATTTGCACTTAGGACGCTGAGGGGAAAACACATCTTATCTGCAGGGAGCAACGTGTCACCAAGAATCCATGAGCAGAGAACGGCGGCGTTTTCCGCCCGGACAGAAATAAGGTCGGGCGGTGCCTCCCCCGCCCCTCGGCTCGGCCGCAGCCCGGCCCGGCGCCTCGGAGCGGCGGCGAAAGGCGGGGCCGGACTGCGCGGGGGAACGGAAAGCTCCGGCCCGGGTTTCCCGGAGTCCCGACGTCTCGGTGCCATCCGGGGGAAAGAGTTTAGGTGGCAGCTACCCCGGGAGGGAGGAGAAGGGTGGAGGTGCTGTAGCTGCCTTTCCAGGTTGCTCCTTTCTTCTTCTCCCCTGGTCCCCGCTTGCCACCCTGCGCCTCGGCCGGCGGCTCAGCGGCGGCCTCGGAGCGCTGCGCTGGCCGCGGTGCTGCCGGCCGCCGGTGCAGCGTGGCGGGGCAGAGCCCCTGGGCATCGCCGGGCGCCGCGCCCTGCCCTGCGCCGTGCCCTGCCCTGCCCTGCCCTGCCCTGCCCTGCCGCGCCGCGCCCGCCCCGCCGGCCACCGAGGGCGGCGCTGGGGAGAGCGGAGGCGGGCGGCCGCGGGCCGGGCCGGCGCGGCCCCGGCAGGGATCCCGCTTTCCGCTGCGGGAAAGCTGCCCGCGGTTGCGTGTCTGTTCGCGGTCTGCTTTCTGTAAGAGCCGCCTCGTTAATTGCTTTTAAGTTTTTGACTGGGTTTAGGTGTGTCCTGCTGGGGGATGGTGGGGGTGGTGTCAGGCCCGGGAGTGTCGAGGCCCTTCAGCAGAATTTAGGTTTGTTCTTAAACCAGCCCCGCTTCACCGTCATATATGTTTTATTTTGTTTTGCTTCAGAAGATGTTTTGGAAAACTGGGGAGAATGGGAGGTGTTAGCTTTGAGGAGCCGTAATGCGTGATGGTGGTTTCTGTAGAACTACAGGTGAAGGGTACGTTTCTGGTGAAATTTGTTCCCCTGTCGCAGCAGCCTAAGCTTTTCCCTGGGGGAAGCTGGTGAGGAATTCCAGCGTGCAATGAGTCTGTGTCTGTGCTCAGGTTCCTGTCTCTGTTGCAGGCTCTGTGTTTCATAAATCAGCAGATGGATTTTCACTTGTCTGCTCTGTGGTTAATGTTACAAGAGGCATATTGTGTTTCTTCACGTGTTTATTGTTGCAATTAATTTTCTTGTAATTGTGTCTGGAAAGCTATAAGCATTTGCTTCTCTCAAGGGTTTGAAGATGTAGTAATAACAATGCAGAAGAATCCTTTAGTGGCAAATTTGGAAATATATCGAATTTTCAGTTCTTAAGTGGTTTATTTTGAATTATATTAATGAGTCATGGGAAAGCAAGCCAGAATATTCATCTTGTATAGAGTCAACTATATGGATGTGGGAATTTGAGAGATTTTTTATAACCTTTTTTGGACACCTTTGGTGTTGGAGGCAGAGCAGTGTCCCCACACAACTTATTTGTATGCTCATTAAGAAAAACTTTGCAACTGTAAGGACAACGATGTACTTGAATCCTCTCTGCTATAATTTGAATCAATTTCTAGTCACAGCTATAAATGGCTTGAGGAACAGCTTATTTCCATTTTCTTGAAAGCTGGCTCTTATGTTTGGTTTTATTTTGGGGCTTTTGTTCTTTCTAATCAGGTCTTCTGTAGTTTATCGTAAACATTCCCAGTTACTTTAATCTTTTTCTGTATATTATGTATTTAAGCTGTGATCATTCTTGATCCTCTTCTCTGAACTCATTCCAATTAGTTCATATACTTGACTCAATTTGAAGGGCAGTATTCAAAACCGGATAGAGTACTGCAGCTGAATTCTGAGTACTATGGAAGATTTATGTGCTATCATAACTTTGCTGTTGGCATATTCAGCTTCTGTTCCACCTCAGACTCCAGGTCTTTTCTGCACACCTATAACCTAGTAAGTTGTTCCCCTTCCAGTTGATTATTCCTGCCTAAATAGGAAAGCTTGCATTTCTTCTTAAAGTTCCTTTCCATTTTGTTTTTTTTTGTTTATGTTGTTTTTTAAAAAAAAAAAAACTACTCTGATTAGTAAAGACTGGATTAGAATTTAGAATTTTCTTCCATCATGTTTTCATTCTGCAGCTTGCTGCCATCTGTAATATTAATAAACATTTACTTAATCATTAAATAATACTAGACTTAGGATCCTCTGTGGACCTTCAGTGGCCTACATTATTTCTTGACTATTTTTCTGCATGACCTTACAGCCAAGATGAAAAGTAGTGTCAATTTCATAGTGAATTGGACCTATGCCACAAACTAAATCCTTATCACATAGGGAAGTACATTTTCTGACTTTAATTAGGACAAGCCTGTGTACTTCCAAGGCGGGCAGGAGACAATATTCTAAGCTTGTCTTTTGCTCTTTGATCTTTAGCAGCAGCGTGTTTATTCTTTAGATGTGTAAGGCACGGAGCACCCTGAAATAGATGTGGAGAAGTCTGTCCTTAGTAAATAGGATTTGAAAATATATTTGGGCCACACAGTAATGCCCATCTTAGCGCCTTTCTCCTTCCCCTGTATCCCCTAAGCTTACCTCATCTGAGCTTTTAGTCTTTCACAGAGCAAGAAGACCACAGCAAGAAGCTCTACTCTGCTTTTGACACCTTGTACTACAGACCATTTTCCTCATTCACCAAATAGAATCTTTGAAAAATTTATAAGCTAAATACAAAATCCCTTGTGTAATATGCCACAGCTGTCTCTTACTTTGGACTTTTTTTTCTTTGCATGTCACTATACTGTTTGAGCACTTTCCTGATGTGTAAATTAGATCCGTATGACAGTATGTTAACTAAAATTCATCAGTCTTTACAGTTCTTTCTCAGGAGGTTTTCCTTCCCTGCTAAGGAGGTTGCCTAGAGCTGTACAGAAACTTGCAGCACAGCAGAGAAGCTTTTTGCCTTTTCTTAGCCTACCTGTCTCTAGCTTCACAGTAGCACAAACTAGAAAGCATTCGGTGTCACACGCTTACTCTCTCTAAACTCGCTGCCTTCACGTTATGTGACAACAACTGGAAGGAAAAGGGAGTCTGCTAAGAGTGTTGTGTTTTCTTGCATCTTCAAAAGACGACTGAAACTAAGTAGCTGTTAAAATTCTACAGGAAAAGAGAACAGGAAAGGAAAAGTTGAGTTTCTCAATTGCTTTATAGCATTGATAAGTCCTATCCTGAAAAATTTCAGTGAGATTAGATGACTCCTCAGTGTAGTGACAACTGCATCTAAGGCATACATCCAAAACTTATTAAATAGGTCCTACAGTTATGTAGGAACATATCTATTAGAGGTGGAATGATCATACCAGATGACCAGGTTTCTTTCCATTAAGCTTAAGAAAAATCTTGATTCACCAGATATTTTCAGTCTTTTGTGCATATGTCTTGAATCTCATTGTAATTTGCTTTAAATTGCAGTTGGCTTTTATTCTTTGCAATGACGTCGAATAGACTTCATATATTTCTGAATTTTAAAGACTAGGGACATTGACTCTTTTTGAAGAGACAGGGCTTTTAGAGACACTGAATAAATTAATTTTTATTATGTTGGCATGTAGAAAGAATGTACAATTTGTGGGTTGTATCAAAATATCACAAATTATAGTTAGTAGAAAAACTTGCTCCTTCCATCTCTTTTTTTATAAGGACATATGGGTAATACCAAATAGGTATTTTTATTCTGTTGTTCTTACTACTCTTGTGGACTGAAATACTTAATCTGTCTTAGATGCTGCAATTTAGGAAGGATGTGACAAACTGAAATAAGTCCAGAGACGATTAAGAAGACCAATCAGTTCTTTTTTTTTTTTTTAAGAGTACCTAAAAGCAATGCTTTGAAAACTCAGGATTTTCCTAGTTGTGGGTTTTTGTTTTGTTTGGGTTTTTTTTTAAATAATAAATAAATAAAGAGAGAGAGAAAGGAGGCTTTGAATACATAAATTTGGGACAGGGAAAACTTTTTAGTTCTTTTCCAGGTTCACAGGGGAAAAGGCTCAGCCTAGTGCAAGGAAAAGCTTTGTGAGAGGGTGACACATTGGAGTGAGAACACTGCTGAGGTTAAGGAACCTCCTTCAGCAGAAGTTAAGACCACTTTGGAGGCTGTATAGACATGAGTCGGCTTCACAGTGGAAGGGTTGGACTAAATGGTTGCTTGAGCTCCTTTCTAGCTGTTCGTATGAATAGTTTAAAAACTTTTCAGGTGCTTGCAAAGTTACTGTTTCATGTTTGCAAGTAATTTTGTCTTAGCTGAGACACAGTGGCTTTCCCAAGTGTGTTTGGTCTGTTGAAAATTCAAGGAAAATTAAAACTGATTATTTCATGATTTTGGTTCAGACTAAAATATTAATTATGATGAATTATGATAATTATCTCTATATTTATGATGACTTCAGAGTATATGCATGGTTAGGTGTCACAACCCTGATATTCTAGCTCTGTGGTGAGATAGTGAACATAGCCTGTGTTCATTCTTGTTTTGGGGAGTATCCTCATTCTGGTCGAAGTTTATGGTTAGTGTGTTGCTCTTGCTGCCTGGTTCTGGTGTTTGCCATTTTGAGACAAAGCAGAAATGATTACACTACTGTTTTTTTCTGGATACAGTTGTTAAGATGTAGAAATATGAATAGTAATTTTGTACTTAGTTTCAATGTATTGTTAACTTTTACTTCTCTCTAACACTGCGTTCACTTAATTTTTATTTCTGAAGCCTAAGAATCTCTAGTTCTTAGCTCTTTCTTTCATCTTCATAATATTATATCTGGGATTTAGAATTACTCCTGTAGGGGGTAAATTTATTACAGTAAGTTTTGTGTGGATTTTTAAAGAATATGCTTTATTTATATGTAACCTCAATATCATAATATAGCTGAACTGTATACTGTTTGGAAGTAACATGCAGGACTAAGCAATGTCTGCATTACAGCACAGATGACTTAAAGTTGTTTCTTCTGGAAAATAGTCTATTTTTTCATATCATGTAACATAATAAGTGATTACTCTGTTATGAGGAAAGCATTTTAAGCTAAGTTAAATCAGGAGTATTCTAATCTAGATGCTTTGGTCTCTTATGTAGAAAACGAGACAATTTTAGGCAATTATGTATTAACATAGGCTAAAATACTACTCTCTTTCTTATTTTAGGGACCTGTGGGATTTAAGAATATCTCTCCCAAGAAAATTTGCTGCTTCTACAGCCTTCCGTCTTAATGTGCAATTGATGATTTCACTTGAAATACCTATGTGAAGAAATTAAGTAGGCAAGGTGTAATTGCTTTTTAAAATGTTAAAAGTTCAGCAGTGTGTAACAGCTGACAGGATACCCAAGAAAAAGCCATATATTTGTGACATTTGCTATAAACAGTTTGAAACTCCATCAAAACTAGCTAGGCATTATCTGATACATACTGGTCAAAAGCCATTCGAATGTCATGTATGCCATAAAACATTTAGGCAGCTAGTCCACCTGGAGAGGCATCAGTTAACCCATAATCTGCCTTTTAAGTGTATTGTTTGTCATAGAAACTTCAAAAACTTAATTACTTACTTAAAGCATCAGCAGCTTCATAATGAAAATTATCAGAATGATAGCAAGCAAGCAGAAAACTCTGTGAATTTTGAGCAAGACAGAGTCACTTACGGCACATTTCGATGTTCTATGTGCTGGAAGTCTTTTACAACTGAAGAGAGGTGGATGCTGCACCAGTGCTTGAAGGCAGATCATCTACATGGTGCCAGAAGGAGAAAGAAAACTCACACTTGTGAATCGTGTAACAAGACATTTCCATCAAGATCTAAGCTAGAAAGACACTTCCTTATTCACACTGGCCAGAAGCCTTTTAAGTGTTCTTCATGCGGTAAATCTTTCAGACAGTCAACACACTTGAAAATCCATCAGCTCACACACACAGAAGAAAGGCCTTTTCAGTGCTGCTTTTGTCAGAAGAGGTTTAAAATACAGAGCAAACTCATGAAGCACAAACAGCTCCATGCCAGAAATAAGACTTTCCCCAATATTTTATACAAAGCAAAGACTCTTAAATTTACCAGACCGCAGAACCTGTTGGAAGGAAAGAGGGATAGTTTTGAGAATGCTGACAGTTGCAAGTCACAGGAGAATGACCCACATGATGTCCACTCGATTTATATTGTACCCTTTCAGTGCCCAGCATGTGAGCAGTGTTTTGAAACGGAGCAGGTTCAAAGTTTGCACAAATGTTGTTATCTGAGAGATGGCAAACGTCCAAATAATGGTACAACAGCATGCAGCCACACAGCCAGCATGAAAAATAAGATCCTGATGAAGCTGAAGCGTACTGGAGGAAAGGGAACTGATTTTTCTCTGACTGACAGAAAAAAATTAAAATCAGGTCACTTTAAAAGTCCTGACCTGGTTGCAGCTAGAGATCGGTGTTCTGATCAGCGTGCTTCCACTAAACCTTTCAAGGATTGCCATAGCAAGCTTGACGTGCACATGGCACTTGGTAATCGGATGAAAAAAACGTTTGCTGTGCCATTACCTTGGCAAGAGCACTCGCAACCTCACGACTTTGGAATTAATTTAAAAGGTAGGCTTCCTGGTGAAAGCATGTTAAACATCGATGATTCACTGCATAATAAATACGACGCTTTTTGCGGTTCGTCAGAGGACGGTTTCTTTGATAATCCAGAAGTACTTCACTGTGCTTTCTCAGCCTCTGCTAAAAATATACATAACAGGCACAAAGTGTGTAAATGTGACAGATGTGAAAAAACCTTTCCGTCTTCATCCAAACTTCAAAGGCACTATCTTATACACACGGGACAGAAGCCCTTTGGCTGTAATGTTTGCGGGAAGACATTTAGACAGTCAGCTCACTTAAAAAGACATCAGCTCACCCATACTGAAAAGAGACCCTATAAAAGCCCCGTTTGCCAGGTAGAATTTGAAAACCTGAACAAACTCTTCAATCATCAGGGAGATCACGTTGAATTTAAGTCTTCTCAGCCTGTGGGTTATTCAGGTTATTCTCAAACACCTTCACAGGCATCTGGCTTTCAAGAATTTGAGCTGACTCAGTCAAACCAAGCTGCTGAAATCAAAGTTGAAATCGAGTCAGGGGACTCTGTTGTTGACACCAGCAGTAGAAACGCACAGCCCTATTTGTGTAGTAGATTGTTGGGAACGGAACAAAGTTGTTACAGCTATCGGCA
Organism: Tauraco erythrolophus; assembly: GCF_009769465.1. NCBI lineage: Eukaryota > Metazoa > Chordata > Aves > Musophagiformes > Musophagidae > Tauraco > Tauraco erythrolophus. The sequence goes on from NC_141470.1 coordinate 39,535,347, forward strand.
TGGTTTTTCTGAAGGTACTGAAAAAAGTGAAGTTGTTAACAAATTGTATCGATGCAGTATCTGCTTTAAAACTTTTAAATCACCTTCTAAGCTTGAAAGACATTACCTAATGCATGCTGGACAGAAGCCATTTGAATGTTTGGTTTGTGGTAAAAGTTTCAGACAGGCCCCACATTTGAAAAGACATCACCTTATTCACTTTAAAGAGAGCTTAAAGCTGAGTTCCACTGAGCGACAACCGGAGAATATATTGTTTTTATCAAAACTGGATAATGCCCTATGAAATTATATATAAAATATTTTGGTTGCCTAATTACTTAAAGGCTTATGTTAGACCAAACAATTAACTGAAGGGGGTTATCTTTTTTTTTTTTCCTGTTACGGTGGAGATGACCTGATGAAGAGTTAATTTACTGTCTTCAAAACTGTCTACTTGATATAATTTGAGATGAATGTGAGAAGATGTTTAAAACAAAAAAATGCAACAAAAAAAAGCCACTTTGCATTTCTTTTCCTAAATTAATTTATAAATAAACATTCTTACTGTATTAATAGTGTTGCAGCAGTATGCAGTCGGGAATCGGATATTTTAAAAGTTGTACCTTTTCCTGTATAGTATGTTATGACATTATGCTCTCCAATGGTAACTATCAGAAAAGTAAAGATAGAAAGGTTATTTCCAGAATATAGAAAAGATGGTCCTTTTACTTTCTTCTGGCTCCCCATATGTTGCAAATAACAGATACTTGATGTATTTATTTTGTACTTTAAAAAAAGCCAAACAGTTGTTTTTAGATAAAAGTCGCAAAAAAAGAAAAAAGTAGAAAAAGGGGAGAAAGTTTAATGAGGAAAAAATGTTGATGCGACATTATAGAACAGTTAATAGAAAAAATGTAACTGCTTTGTAATGTGCTTGGAGATCTATGGATAAGGAATTAGATCTTTTCCCTTTTAATCATAAAACATACGTAGACAGTTACCTAAAAGGAGGTTGTAGCAAGGTGGGTGTCAGTCTCTTCTGCCAAGTAATAAGTGACAGGACAAGAGGAAACGGCCTGAGGTTGCACCAGGGGAGGTTTAGATTGGATATGGGGAAAATGTATTCGCTGAAAGGGTTATCAAGCATTGGAACAGGCTGCCCAGGGAAGTGGTTGAGTCACTGTTCCTGGAGGTATTTAAAAGACATGTGGCTGTGGTGCTTAGGGACATGGTTTAGTGGTGGACTTGGCATTGCTGGGTTGACGGTTGGACTCAATGATCTTCAAGGTCTCTTCCAACCTAAATGATCTATGAATGCTAAAATAGCAAGGTTTATATCAATTAATCCATTTCAGCACTTCATTATCTCCACTTCTTTGTATATTCCTTGCCTTTTCTAGCTTTTTTTTTGGCCAATTCATACAATACTGAATGATTTTTCTGCAAGAAAAGAGGACAAGAATTTATCATTAATATCAAAACCAGGCTTACTATCGGTTCCAGGCTCCTTTCCTTCTAGTGTACGTATTGCACCAGTAAAAGAAATGTTCTCTAAGATGTGATAATAAGTCAGATGAGCAGTTTTGTTGGGAATTCATGTTCTTGTTACATTAAATATAAGACACTGAAAATGACTTTTAGCTCAAATTAAGTAATTCTGATTTTGTATTCATAGAATCTGTAGTTACACTTCTGGTAAGTAGAGCGCTTTGCCCATTGTGCCTGTGGGGCTGGCAAAAAGTGTAAGTGCAGTGGAGCTTTATTTATTATGAACAAGAATGAAGTTTGTTTCTTTTTTTTTCCCTCTGCAAAAACTACCTTTTAAGATATTTTTCTTTGTTATGCAACTTCTGAATAGTTGAAACCTGAAGTTTTTAATCCCATTTCTAAATTAACATATCTTTTAGATACATGGCATTCTTTTCACTATTTAAATAGATCCATATTTATTTAAGTAAAATGGTTTTGATATTTTTTTTTTCAATTTTTGAAGTGATTTATCTAGGTTTTGCTGTGGCATGAGCTTTGTAGTATTTGGTATAAATGAAGTGAAGGGAGTATTTATTTTATTTCGTACATGTTATTCTTTCCCATTTTCAGAGAGAATAAAACTGGGAAAGACACTCGGAAACAGTGTGTAGTTTCTATGATTTTTGTATGACAGACGAATTCAGTACGTTAACAATGACTATAGTTCTATATTGAGATTTTTTTCTCCCTATGTGAATTGTTTCATATTGAAAGACAGAGTACTGTATAAAATGTTGAGAAAGTGTATTGTAGAGCTCTTTTAAAATACTTGTAATAAACTATTTTATTTATATTGTACTTTTGTCGTAGACTTTATGTGCAAACTGGAGTTTTGAAACTACATGATACTCAATAAGCAGAAAAGTTTAAGACTACATATCAAAATAACTAACTTTGCCTGTTAGAACAATAGGTTTTGTTTCAAATATCTTTTGTAATAAAATAGAAATATCTTTAAAAATAAGATGACCTTTCTTAAGGAATTACAGTCATTTTAAAAAATGCGAGGTTTGAGAGTAATGTTTAGAGAACACTAATCTTGGTATGTTTTGAAAATTTCAATTTGAGTAAAATGAGAAGGTAATACAGAAAGCTACTTTTCAGGGATGAATAGACATATGTGGGAAGTGTTACTGCCTGATTAATTTGGAAACTAATGTAATCTTTGGGCTCCATGGGATTTCAAAAGGGCAGTAAGGGCCGCTTTACCTGGCTCTCTACCCCATTATGAAAAGTTTTGTGTTAGTATAAATGGAGAATTTTAGGGGGATTATAGCATAAACTAGCTAGAAAAGGGGTAAAGTGGTTTCTAAGAGTCAGGAGAAAAAAAATCTGAGGTTGAAATCCTGTCTCTTTTGAAGTTAACAGTAAAATTCTCCAAGTACCTTTGAGAATTTCATCTAGAATTGTTTTCCCAGTGTTAACAATAACACTTTGTGGTGTTCATTAGTATGTTAGTCATTTCCTATAATGCTTCAAGGCAAGTTCAAGCCATCAATCCTTGAAGTACCTTTGGTGGCAGAGACACTACCTGTGGTTTTGTTAGTATGAGCTCATGGCTAATAGTAATAATCTCATGGTACTGAAGCAGTGGATTTTTTTTTTTTAATATGCAGAACTAAAGCATATTGTAAACAGGAAAACAGTGGGTCCTCCAGTGTTAATGTTGAGCTCCTCTCAAGGAGGACTTCTCAAACTGCATAGATTCAGCTTTGAGGTGGTTCTATGTAGAATAAAAGAAGGATCAAATATTTTAAAACAAGCAGAAAAAGTTAAAAGATTATTTTTTTTTAAAGACAAAGTATGCAGTAGTAAATTCACTGGAACTGCAGTACTAACTTTGACCATTTTCTATCTAGGAAATGTGGCCATGGATAACTTTAAAACATTTATGATTTTGATTGCTGTGCTATCCTTGCAATGTTTGCAGAAAGTCAAAACTTGCAAAATAGGTATTCCTGTATATGTCTAGGGAAAATTTTAAAAAGGAAAAGAAGCCATCATAAACCACAGAAAAACTGTTTAATCCCTTTTTTAGCTGCTTTTCACTGAGCGTTTGGTTACTCACTTGACTATGATCTGTTCTCACTATTATAGCCAGAACCAAAAAGAAAAGTTAGTGAGGCAAATGAGAGAGAGACACAAAAGAAACTTAATTGAAGTGAGTGAGACCTTAGGATTCAAATTGAGATGCTGGATCTAACGTTTAGTTTTCCTAGCTGCTTTCTAGTATCAATGTAAAACTCTGAAAGTCATAACCTCACAACAGTAGCTCACTCGAGTAACACCTAGATAAGTACAGTTGGATGACTCTTAAATCAATAAAGACTATGGAATTGGACCTTCTAATGACCCCTTATACTAATGTTGAAAATGCCTAGATCTCCTAAATAACTGAAGGGGTCATGGTTCACATTCCTAGCACAAGGTTTTGTGGATTTTTAAAGTGCAAGTTTTAACCTAATAGCCTAGTTTTATGGTCTGATGGCTATGGATGAGATGTGTCTGAGAGGCAGTTATCATAACGAAAAATGGAATTGCAGAAGTGATTTTTCTATGCTCTCGTATACCTTACTTTCTCCAGGTTGAGCAAATGAACTGTACTGCTTCATATAATGACTAGTTCTGCCAAGCAGCTTTTAAACAGCATCTTTTTTAGCATTTTTTTTTTTTTAATGAATGTTCAAAGTCCATGCAAGTGAAGGAGAAATCAGCCTTATGCCAACAAAATCACTCGCAAGTAGAACTGATCATTTCCTTGTTTGGAAACTGCTGTTCTAACACAGAAGTGTCATTATGTCTGCCCTGAGTTACCGCAAGTCTTTGAATGCTGTTTTACTTAGGAGCTGGAGTGGCAGAGTACACCTCTGCTTCCTGGATATGCTAGTGTGTGACTTGGTTCTATTATAAACCTGACATAGTTTGGATATGCGGCTGAAATTTTTCCTTTTCATTAGAATCCTTCCAGTGTCCCTGGTCCCGATTTGTAGGGATCTGTGAAACCCCATATGTGACTTATGGAGAGTCCTGGAGCTGGTTGTTGCATGTGTGCTGCTGTGACATGCAAAACGGTGCCTGGGGATGTGAGAATTTGACTGGCTGTGATGTAGACTGCAGCCTGGCATTCTCCACTGAAATTGGTCTGGGTGTGCAGGGTAGTAAGAGCATATGGAAATGGTGGCTATCCAGCTGTGCCTATGCTGCTTCACCAGATATGGCACTGGAATCAATGTGCCTTGCGGACATCGTGAAGGAGGGGAATACAGAGATTTATGTGGCCACTGCTATATAACATGTAAAATTCTACTCCGAAGCTAAAGAAACCAACTACACATGCGGTCTCCCGTTTGTACTGCTAATCCACTGACCTCAATTGCTAGTGACATCAAGGAAAAACCCTATCTTCCCGGTACGCGGATTTGCATTATTTTATTTGTACATTTCTTTTAAAGAGTGTAGCTTTTAATGCTAGTATGCGTTTGCAAAAGTAGCTTGCTGAGCTACAGAAACTCAGATGATTTCCTCAATTTCTACTTTCTTTTGATTCTAAGAGGATCCTGAAAATACAGCCGAGGAGAGAGATTCCTGTTAGTGACAATGCAGTCCTACTAAACTGAGTAGAAATTTGCTAAGCCAGCTAGACACCGGAAGTGTCTCAGTCAATTTGAGGATAATTTTTAAGATTGAAACATGAATGATTTTTTCATGACATTGAGAGCAACCTTGGATTAGTGTCTTGGCAACCTTGTTTGTCGTAGTGCACTTTCTCTTGTATTTTATTCTCTGGGTTTTAATAATAGCAAGTACTTGGGTAGTGAGAATAGCTTCGTAAGAATTCCCTCAGGCATCAAATAGTGTGTCTGATGCTAGTGCAATTAGCAGAGGAAAAATGCCCGCTTGCCAATAAGCTAAAATGATTTGTTGTATAATATTGTCATTTATGCCACAGTAGAAGGGTTTTTTCAGTAAAAGAAATTATTACAAGTTAATAAATTATTTTTTGGTATTACACCAGTGTGAATTTTGCTGGTTTCAGTAGGTATTCTGTTTTATTCCCATTTTATCCTCTCTTAAAATCCTGACGTGCTAATGGAAGTGTCTACCCAAAGCCTAGAAAACGTGGAGAAAGGCAAGGATGAAAGCTTTAGGAGACTGGAGCCAGCTCTCAGCATTTAGAATTGTTCTCTCTTGATTAAATTTTATGCTGTATATTAGGTATGCTTCAGTTTTGGCTGCAATCTATATTTTTTTTCTATATTGTGAGAAAGGATATGTGATTGAGAATCTACTTTTACAATGATTCCGCAAATAGACTCAACTTTCTGTAACCTTTCTCATGCTAGCAATAGCAGAAAGGAAATTATTTGCCTTAGAATCTCATTTCAGTGATGAAGGCCTCATGTTCCTCCATCAGATTTCTCTCACATTAATTTTTTTGCCTCATAGAAATTTTATCACGTAACAGCCTCTCACAGGATTTCTAGCAAATATTTCTAGAACTTTACTGGCCATTGGCCTCGTATCTTCATACCACTGTTCTGCTCCAGTTGGTAGGAACCTCGCTGAAAGTCTCTGAAGAGAATTGGAATCGCCCAGAGTCTGCTCTAACTTGAGCTGTTACCCAAACATGTGCCCAACAACAGAAAGCTAAGAATAACAGAAACTCCCGTATTTCCCCACCTCCTTCACTAGAGGCACTGCTTGCTATTCTGGGATATAAAAGCAGCTGCGTTGCTGAATTAACCATATTTTTCTCTAGTCATGAGCTCAGAATTTCCATTGAAGTTACTGTAAGTTTTGCACAAAAATCAAGGGCAGTACATTGGCCAGAACGTGTGCTAAATAAATATTTATACACAAATCAGAATGCTACTGACGGCTTCTTTACACTTTAAAATTCTAAATATTTTAAGAAGCATCTGTTACTAAACTGAGGCATCACTTTTGAAAGTACCCATATTTACTGAGTGGAAGTATGCATATTTACTGAGCGAGTACCCATATTTAATGAGATTAACACAGTGACAATCTCTTGGACTAGAAGAATGCACATTAATAAAATAGTAAAAGCAATGTGCTGTGATTGAACTAAAACTATAATGAACAGGCTGAACGTTTAGTTTATGTGAATATTAACTGCTTTGAAGAACAAACTATAACCAAACAAATAGCCCCTATCATTGTGTCTAAGCTTTTTTCATGTCGAAAGATTCCTCTAATCTTTTTGACAAGCTTCTCCAAATTTTACTTACCTGAAAGCAAGTTATATCAATGTTTCCTCTATTGTTTCAACAGGTAAGAGACACAGGAGGTTTTTGGTCTTCTTGGCATAATGTACATATTATTCCATTTCTATGCCAATCATCCCATCACTTTCAAAAACTATAAGTTTTATTTCATATAACTTTGCAAGTAATATTTCAAATGCTGCATATTCATAGTCACTTTCCTTCTTTGGTTAGAAGAAAAGCTGTATGTGCAAGTTTGTAAGTAAACACGATGAATTTTGAAATTCTCATGTTTGGAGCTTTCTGTTTCAGAGCTTCTCGGAGGTATGCCTCTCAAAAAAACTTGTGTTTATGCATAAAAGTCAACGATCCAGAGATAAAAGCTGATTTTAAAGAGATGCAGTCTCCTAAGCTTTACAGCCTTGCTTTGCAGAAAGCTTGCCCAACACATGGCTTAATGTCACTGGGGCTGGGATTCATCTGCCTTAAGGTACCCAGTGTGCAGTTAGGCATTTCCCCAAAGCCAAGCTTATGCATTTCGTATAATGCAGTTACATTAGGACAGATAACAAATTCCTGTGCTGCAGTCAGATGCACCCCAGATACCCAGACCTCCATCCTGAGAAACACAGTTCTATTAAAAATCACCTGGACCACCTCAGTATAAGTTGTGCACAGGGAAAGCACAATTCAGCCATCTCCCTCTAAGACTTACCTGGTTTTGACTTTCTACATACAGAACATTACTGTTGGAACAATCACAGCTCATGTTTGAAAATAGTAATGTACACTTCCCTTCACCTCTGAGTTAGGTACCACAAGGTGCAAGAAAGATGAAAGGTATTTGACAGACATAGAAAAGAGTAAAAACTACTGTCATAAGCAGAAGTACAGCCACATTCAAAAATTTTGGAAGAAAGAAGAGGTGTCTCTATCAAGAAGTAATTCAGGCCAAAGTCTGAACAGCCTTGATCATGCACTGGAGCTTTAGGCTTAGCTTGGGCTTACACTGATGGACCAGCAGGAAAACAACTCCTGGGTGGAAAGCATGGAGCAGCAGAAAACGCTGCCAGTGAGCTGCTTTCTGTTTCATCAGAGACGTGCTAGCACACCTTCAGCTGCCAGCGAACAGAGTCCCATCCCGGCAAGAAGGTTTCAATATCTTCAGTTCTGTCTTATGTTAGGGGAACCTCTGCTCCCCTGGTGACTGGGAGTTCAGGTGATGTAGAGTTGGGATAGTGGCCACCCCATCGTTGCAGATCAAACAGCCATGAGAAATTGCTGCTGCTCTACTGCAGTGACCAGGCTGAGGCACATGGGGAATCATCTGTCCCTTACACAATGCTTGCACAGAGCAGGATGAGTCCACTGATGCCTGTTCATAATTTTGAAGCAATCTGACGACTGGAAGGGGTAAGGAAATGCTGCTTTGCAATTTGAGTGCAGTGCCGGTATTCGTTACCTGCTTCGGAACAAAGCTTTCCCATCAGAGTTTACGGAAGTGCAACATGGTATCCATACTGTGTCTGCTTCTCTCAGTGCAAGGTTTATTTATGTCTAGAAGCTGAAAGAGAAAAGATTCAAAGGATAAATCTCTATGCTAAAGAGAAACAGTAAAAAGTGAAACAACTTTTATATTAGATGTAGCCGCTGAATCTAATTTCACTGGAGACTCTAAAACAATAACAAACCTTAAAATCAATTATATTAGAAGTCTGTATAGGTTAATTGTTTGGAGTTTTCATTGCTAGAAATTAATCGTTTCTGCGACTTTAGGTAGAACCTAAAATAATTTAAAGGGTAGATGGGACAGAACATAGAGTCAGCCCCTGCTGATTATCACTAGATGCTTCCTGACCCACTGATACTGTATTTGGGAGAGTATGACTGAGATGAAAGCAATGGCCAGCTTATTGATGACCTTGGCTTGTATAGTTTACAAGGAAGAGGAGAAAAGCATATTTTTCCTGGCTACAATAATATAGAAGGGCAGGCATCCAAAATGAAAAGAGCTAATTAAGCAAGAAAGCAGCATTGAATATAAATTGACCAGGACTGTATGCAACCTAGAAATTAACAATAGTCTTGAAAACTGCATCTACTCAAATGTGTGACTTTTTAAATAATACATGTCTTCATGAATGAATGAACAGATTTTTGAAGAGAAAGAATATTTGATTTTCTTGACATGTTAAGTCAATGAGTACAGAAAGATGGAGAACTTCACAGAAGGCTGTGGGGACGACGGGGTGCAGGGTTTTATTTTTCCCCTGACTACAAAGCAGTTTGGGGTGGAAAGTGACAGACGTGCCTCCGCTCTGGGGGAAACAAAGCGTAGCGTTCGAGAGATGAGTCTTAATAGACAGACGCAAGCTGGGGTGAGAGTCACAGATGGGGACACAGGTACAACACTAAGTGTCATTATGCCTGGTCTCACCACAGCTTCTCTTTAAAGGTTCAGCTGCTCTTGAGGCTTGAAAGTGATGTATTTTGCCAATGCATTAATTTATGCTTTTCCTATTCATTTGTAGTCCTACTGTGATAGCACTCTGTAACTAAACAATACCCCTCATGGAAAAATATTTAGTGCATTATTTATAGGAAGCAGATCTTTATCACTTTATTTGACATTGCCGCTGAGGGATGTAATCATATTGCCTAACATTAGGCATCTAATGTTAGTTTCCAATATCAGAAGCTTCTTCAGAAAATGAGCCAGAGCTCTTGAATTAGTTTTGATTTGCCCTCTGGAAGGGCCTCTGTTGCCACATTGACCGTAGGGAGGTTTAAGACAATTAATCTCCTTGCTGGGACGCCCAAATGCCAAAAGTTAGGTAAACATGGACTCCTCCTTGAGGTTTCACAGCTTTGATACCATACAGAAATTTGTGGGGTTTGACACATGCCTGATGACCTATCATGAGCAGAGGTCAGAAGGTTTAAGATAGACTTGCAAGGCTGTTCTAGAAAATCTACCAAGTCCAAAATCTATTTGCTTCCCTACTTTTTGGCATGGTAATAATTAAAAAAAAAAAAAAGTCACTTTGTGGATAACAGTTGAGCATGTGCTTAGAAAAGAAATCTAAGGTCATTGATTACTGTTACCTCTGATCCCAAGAAATCCTTATAGCCTCTCCTGAGTGTCCCATGGTCCATCTTAAACACAAGTCAAACTTTTGGCTCTCATCTGAAAGCCAAATTTAGAAGCTTTCCTATTTTCAGCCTATATTTATAGGTAATGAACTTCTATTCCTTTGTCCTTTTACACCACTGATTTGTAGCTTCCGTAGTTCTTTCCCTTCCTGTCATTTATCCCTCTAGTCTACTTATGGATAGTAAGGGTACTCTCTTCTATTTTTTGCCAAACCGACAAGCTGTTACATTTCCCCTTGTTCTGATACATGCAAACATAAACTATGTATGTTGATTTCTAAGGTAGTCAAATATCATAGAATCCTAGAATACTCTGGGTTGGAAGGAACCCTTAAAGGTCATCTAGTCCAATCCCCCAGCAGTGAGCAGGGACATCTTCAACTAGATCAGGTTTCTCAGAGCCCTGTCCAACCTGACCTTGAATGTTTCCAGGAATGGGGCATCTACCACCAATACGGGCAACCTGTTGCAGTGTTTCACCACCCTCATCGTAAAAACCTTCTTCCTTATATCTAGTCTAAATCTACCCTCTTTTAGTTTAAAACCATTACCCCTCATCCTATCGCAACATGCCCTGCTAGAAAGTTTGTCCTCATCTTTCTTACAGGGCCCCTTTAAGTACTGAAAGGCTGCAATAAGGTCTCCCCAGAACCTCTCTTCTGCAGGCTGAACAACCCCAACTCTTTCAGCCTGTCTTCATAGAAGACCTGTTCCATTCCTGTGATCATTTTTGTGGCCCTCCTGTGGACCTGCTCCAACAGCTTCATGTCTTTCCTGTGCTAGGCACCCCAGAGCTGAACACAGTACTCCAGGTGGGGTCTCACCAGAGAGGAGTAGAGGGGCAGAATCACCTCCCTTGACCTGCTGGCCACGCTTCTTTGGATGCAGCTCAGGATACGGTTGGCTTTCTGGACTGTGAGCACACATTGTTGTCTCATGTCCAGCTTTTCATCCACCAGTAGCCCCAAGACCTTCTCTACAGGGCTACTCTCAATTCCAGCCCTCAGCCTGTATTGACACCAGGGGTTTCCCTGACTCAGGTACAGGACCTTGTTCTTGGCCTTATTGAACCTCATGAGGTTCACATGGGCCTACTTCTCGAGCTTGTCCAGTTCCTCTGGATGGCATCCCATCCCTCAGGTATGTCAATTGCACCAATCAGCTTGGAGTCATTTGTATACTTGCTGAGGGTGCACTCGGTCTCACTGGACATTGAGCTGTTGACCACTATCCTCTGGATGCGACCATCCAATCAATTCCTCATCCACTGAACAGTCCACCCATCAAATCCATATCTCTCCAATTCAGAGAGAAGGATGTTGTGGGGATCGTGTCAAAGGCCTTATAGAAGTCCAGATAGAAAACATCCATAGCTCTTCCCTTGTCCACCGATGTAGTCACTCCATCACAGAAGACCACTAAGTTGGTCAGGCAGGACATGCCCTTGGTCAAGTCATGCTGGCTGTCTCGAATCACCTCCATGTGCCTTAGCATAGCTTCTAGGAGGATCTGTTCCATGATCTTCCCAGGCATAGAGGTGAGGCTGACAGGTTGGTAGTTCCCAGGGTCCTCCTTTCTATCCTTTTTAAAAATAGGTATGATGTTTCCCTTTTTCCAGTCACCAGGGACTTCACCTGACTGCCATGACTTCAAATGTCGTGTAAAGTGGCTTAGCAACTACATCAATCAATTCCCTCAGGACTCTAAGATGCATCTCATAGGTCCTCTAGGCTTATGTATGTTCAGGTTCCTCAGGCGGTCATGAGCCCGATGTTCTCCTACAGTGGCAGGGACTTTGCTCCCCCAGTCTCCTTCTTGTGGTTCATCGACTCCAGAGGTGTGGGAAGAGAGGTTGCCAGTGAAGACTGAGGGAAAAATGTTGTTGAGTACCTCAGCCTTCTCCTTGTCCATTGTTATCAGTTTGCCAGTCTTGCTTATCGGGAGGGTATGCTTTCTTTGACCTTCCTTTCCTGGCTGACACACCTGTAGAAGCCCTTACTATTATTCTTTGCATCCCTGCCAAGTTCAGCTCCATCCACGCATCGGCCTTCCTGACCCCATCCCTACACAACTGGCTAGCCTCCCTATACTCTTCCCAGGATACCTGTCCCTGCTTCCACTGCCTGTGTGTTTCCTTCTTGCCCTTTAGTTTGATCAGCAGGTCTTGACTCATCCATGCTGGTCTCTTGCCTTCCTGGCCTGACTTATTACACGTGGGGATCCAGAGATCTTGTGCTACGACGGAAAATGTCCTTAAAGATTTGCCAGCTCTGTTCTGCTCCCTTGTCCTGGAGGGCAGTTTCCCAGGGGGTCCTGTTGACTAGCTCCTTGAACAGCTGGAAGGTTGCTTTCCTAAAATTCAGGGTCCTGACTTTACTATTCACCTGACCCGTATCCCTCAGGTCTGTGAACTCCACCAGTGCGTGATCACTGCAGCCCAGGCTGCCTCCAGTCTTGATGTCACCAATTAGCTCACTGGCGTTGGTGACCACCAGGTCCAGTATCACATCACCTCTGGTAGGGCTGTCTGTTACTTTGCTTAAGAAGTTACCTTTGATGCACTCCAGGAGTCTCCTGGATTGCTTACAGCTCACCGTGCTACTTTTCCAGCAGATGCCAGGGTGGCTGAAGTCTCTCAGCAGGATGAGAGCCTGTGAGTGCAATGCCTCCTGTAGCGGGGGTAAGAAGGCTTTGTCAATAAGGGTCCCCTTGATCGGGCAGCCTGTAGCAGACACCAACCACAAGGTTCCCTTTGTTGCCTTGGTCTCAATTCTTACCCATAAGATAGAACAACCTAATTGTGGAAGGTAAGTTGGAGAGGACACTGTAGGAAGTATAATCAGCTACGGTGTGGCTATCTGGCATGCTAATCTGGCTCAGCCAGCCAGCTCACAGTTTAGGTAAATTTTACTTGTATTTTCTACACCTGTCCATGGGTGCAAGTGCTAGCAGTCTACCAAGGGACAGAGAAAAGACAGGTACCAAAAGGGGTAGTTATATTTACATAGATTTCGATAACCCCAAGTAAATCACAAAGATACAACCTCTAGGTTGATTAATTTAAATTGAAGCATCTTAATATGCTGATTTTTATCACAATTTAAGTGTCAGAAGGGGTACATTGGTTTAAGTGTATTTTAACTGCTTTACATTTGCATATTTTTCATCAAATACATAGCTCTCTGAAGGTTTCAATCATTAGGCAAGACAATGTTCAATCCTTGTTATTTACAGAATTTGTTAGTGGTACTTTTATTATAACTTTTTTATTTTACTAGCTTTCATAAAGGAAACTTAAATTTTCTGAATCATTTACTGCAAAGGCACGCAGTAGGCATATTTATTTGAATGCAGCCATTGTCTGATCCTATTCGAGGTGCTGTCATTATTTTTTCCACTCCCATTGTACATTCTAATTCAACTTCAGAAAGAATATTTAGTTTAACCTCTGCTTGAAGAAATGCGATGGAGATCACCTTGATATCAAAACAAAGGAGGTCATATTCAAACAGACTTCAATAGTATCTGCCTGGAAGTTTAAAGCGCTCGAGTGGCAGGTGCTGGATAATGAGCACAGAAACAAAGCGCTGTAACTTCTCTAGGGAGCCTGTTAATTTCCTCCTTAATTAATCTGTTTACCAAATAGGAGTTGTTAATTGCGAACCATTCTAAATGGTTACCAAACCGACGACTTCTGTGAGCGCATAGTTTTCCCCCTTCTACCTTTGCCTCTCCTCCCCAGATTTCCCGAATTGTGGGGCCATGTGCCATCTCGGTGGCGTTTGTTTCGTGTTAATAACAGCGGGGCTCTTCCACCTGGGACGGACGGAAACTTCTGCTCTAGGCAATAAATAAATAACAAGATGGAAGGAGCCGCTTCAAGTGCGTGCACGGAGCGTCTGAAGGGTGCGTGTGAAAGCCACCCGGTGCGTCAGCTGCCTCCCTCTTCTTTCGCCGCGGCCTTTCGGCTTTGCAGGCGTCTGAGCGGCGCGGTGAGGGGCTCCTCGGTGCGGGCGGCCGCGCCCAGCAGGCGGCCGGTCAGCGGCTGCCCCGGGACAGGCCCTGACAGCGGCGGGCCCGTCGCACCGCCTGGGGATAGGGACGAGAAGCGCCGCCGCCGCGGCTCCGCGCTCGGCGGCGGCAGTGCCGGGGAAGGCGCGGCAGATGGCGCAGCCGTCCCGTTCCCGCTCCCGCCCCCTCCCCGCGGCCGCTCTAGCGCTCCTCGCCCCGGAAGCGCTCTGTCCTCCGCTTCCGCTCGGCCTCCGTGGCGGGAGCCGGTGCGCTGGGCCCGGCCCAGCTGAGAGCGGCGAGGGGCAGCGGCGCTGCCCGGCGGGTGTTGGGCAGCTGGTGCCGGCGTCACCATGGCGGCGTCGGCGTCCTCGGCCCCGCCGAAGAAGATCGTGGCGCCCACCGTGTCGCAGATCAACGCGGAGTACGTGACCCAGGTAGGGCCGGCGGCGGGGGCAGCCCGGGGGGGGGGGGTGTCTTTGGGCGCCTCTCCCACAGCTGGAGAATTTCCAGGTGCGGGAAAGGCGCCTCGGTGTGTGAATGGTCTTTGTAGTGGGTGGGTGTTGGGGAAAGGGCCCTGGTTTGTCGGGAGGAGAGGCCGAGTGCCTGCGTTACGTGTGGGAGAGTGTACGCCCCCATCGCTTCCAAACCAGGGAGATTTACAGGAGCAGCACTACAATATAAACGAGGTTTGTTATAATACGTGGAAAAGGGGCTGACAGCTTTTTCTAGCTGAACATCTTAAGTGGTTTTATACAAGCGTCCATTTTTTGTGCTGGAAACGCTGCTTTCCTTCCTTTTCTACTGGATGCAAACGTTTGAGTGAAGTTGGTTAGGCAGCTCTTGCCACCATAGCCAGCAGTTGAAGTGGTGACTATAGCAAATAGCCTTAAAATGTTAAACTGTTTTATGTAACCTCTAGTTCTTTGTGAAATTCTTCGATGGGAGCGTAATCATTTGCAGTCTGGGGTTTGCAGTCCTAGAGAGATCATGGTATTTTTATTTCGCTAGAAGTAACTTAGGAAAAAAATAGCAGTCTCTGTATCTGAAACTTTTACAGGGAATCGCACATCTGTTGGAAAAGGTTTAGACATAAACACTTAAATGATTAAAAAACATTGTTGCTGGAAACCATAATTTTGTTACCTGTAGTTGCCGTAAGCTGAAATTAAGATACTAGAAAAATAAAATTTGGGGATGAGATGTGTTGCGGAGTTATTGTATCACTGCAATTGAAAATACATGTATTTAACCTTTTTTTTTTTCATTTCCCCCCCATACAGTTAGCAAATAATACTGGGCTCCACATGTGAAGAAAAAATTGTCTTTTGATTCAAAGGTAAATACTTCTACTGGAATTGTGTTGGGGTGTAAAGGAATGAGGATCAACCCTTTTCTGACGTGCCAACCTCCAACGGTGTTTATTTTATATAAGAGTATATGAGACTGCTTGTAAGGTCTTAACACACTGTAATTATAGATTGTTTGTTATGTATTTGTAGTTTATAAATGGAGGCACTATTGTGAAGTTGTGCTAGAGCAGCGCAGTTCTTTCGTGTGCTATTTGTTTAGTTTATTTTGGCCAAGAACTTATGAGAGTAAAAGGTATTTGAGCATCTCCTTTGAGATTAAAAGATGTTTGAGGAGAGGCTACTCTTAGAAATCGAAGACGAGTGAAACATGCAGGTTTTACTGAACTGTATGCTTCTTTCTAAAACTTATTCAGAGAGTTTTGATCAGACAACTTTAGTGTGGTTCTGGTGGATAGATGTGTTTTGAATGTTTAAAATTTGGCCTGATGTGTTTAGTTTTATGTTTAGTTTTCTGTAGTGTGGGGTTCTTAGATTTCCTTCCCTTGTGAGTATTTGGCTAAATCTCTCTTTCCAGCCTCAGGTTTACTCACTCTCTTTGTAGTATTTGTAATAGTATTTGTCCGTGATTGTTAGAACGAGGATATACATAAGCAGCTGGATTGCATCCCTGTGTCATGTCAGAATGTGCCTATTGCAACAGATAGTGCAGATTCTTCATTGCTGATGGAAAAACCTAGGTAGATGTGTCTGGATTTGGTTAAACGTCAGCTAAAAGAAACAGTGGCAACAGATGACTGAGTTGATGCAGGCTTGACTCTTGAAAACTGTTCTTTAAATTCAACAGTAAACCAAAAATGAACAATAAAGAGTTTGTGTATCTGTTTGACTTTTACATAAAATTCTCGGTGAGATGTAGGTTATTCCTTCAGAATAACTTGAATGAAGGTCTTACAAATTTTCCATCATTGTGTGCTTTCCGCTGAGCCGATTCGCTTTGAGAGTGTAAGTCTATGAAGCTTTTGGACTATTCACAGCTGAGTCGTAATTGTTATGACATTTTTGATCAAATAGCGGTAATTCAGAGTAATTTTGAGTGCATAAGATATCTTAATGCATTTTTAATCACTTTATGAAGTATATAAAATTCTTAACCCTTTTTCTGAAATATTCTTTCCCATAGGTTATTGAAGATGTGTATACAAAAGAAATTGTCAGGTCGAAGTAAGTACAGCAGTCACTTTCACTTGTAGACAAGCATTCCAGTATTATCTGTATTGAAGTGGTTTCTAATGTTTTGTAGAATATTTTAAAATGCATTAACATGTTGAAAGCAGATGAAAATTGCTCAAGTGCATTTGAGCAGTTTAATCATTGGTATTTAATCAATGGTGTTTCAAAGTCTGAATGTAGCAAAAAGAAAGTTCATGAGCTCATAATCCTTAAATATGATG
Source organism: Tauraco erythrolophus (assembly GCF_009769465.1). Classification (NCBI taxonomy): domain Eukaryota; kingdom Metazoa; phylum Chordata; class Aves; order Musophagiformes; family Musophagidae; genus Tauraco; species Tauraco erythrolophus. The sequence continues at coordinate 39,552,009 of NC_141470.1, forward strand.
ATTGTTTGTTTCCCTGATCTGATAGTCTGTTATGTTTCATGTTGATTTTGTTGTGATGGTTATAAAAAGCTGGTTCCTTCTTTTGTCTCTAAGGTATGTAAAGAAAATAATCAGTTGAGGAGGTTGCAGCCTCTAGCGTTTTGCTCTTTCCCTAATTATTGTTACCAGGTTTATAAAGGGCAAGTCTCGTTTCAATGAATTGTACTGTTAGATGGGAGAGACAAAGAATTCAAGATAAACTGCATTCTACAGCTGTGTATCGAGAAGAGTTGTAACTGTAGCTGTTTGGAACTCTTTAGGGGAAGTCTGAGCTCTGGAGAGAATTCTGTTTAAGAATCCTTTGTGAAAGTAATCTAAGAATTGTCATACAAGATCAGAGCCAGATTCCATTTCTGGTCACTAAGAAGAGATACCATTAAAAACCAATTAAATTGATAGTTGTAGTTTTCCAGAAGACACCTTCAGCTTCTAGCAGTTTATATCTTCAAGGCTGTTGCAAGCAGTGTTTTCACATTTATAAGATCTAGATGGACTGTTTTTTTTTTTTTTAACGTGAATGTGTTTGCTTAATGAACTGCATGAACTTTAGCTTCCACAGTATTACAGAAGTTGCTCTTGCATGGAAATGAGGGGGTGGGGAGACAGAAATAATTCCTAGATGTTTCTACAGGTTTTGTTACGTAACAAAAATAAGGGAAAAAAATAGCCATTTGCCATGCAGCTAAGATCTGCATGAGAGGCTTTCCTTCCTGTGTTAATTGATTACTTTTTCCTCTTTAGGTTTGCTATTAGAAAGATAATGCTTCTTGAATTCAGGTAAGCTAATTGAAGTGACATTTTAAGGGTTTTTTTTATATGAACCTGTACAGAGAAGAAGCAAATACAGGGTAGTAAATCAGTTTGAAGGTAGTATACTCAGGTGTTCCTGCTTACTAAAGCCTTGAATTATGTACCTAGGAAGATTAAGTGAGGAGAGCTTATATTATGAAAGTATGTGACATTCTTTAGACAAGTGAAATATTTTTCTTTTTTTCTCCTTTTGGAAAATCAGCATAAATTCATGTTGTGACTTTGTATTGAGCTGTGGCTGCTTGTTACATTTGAAAATGTGCAAAGGCAGAGTACACCAAAGGCAGATCGTGCCTGACCAAAGGCAGATCGTGCCTGATGAACTTGGTGGCCTTTTACGATGGGGTGACAGCATTGGTGGACAAGGGTCGACCAACGGATGTCATCTACCTGGACTTGTGCAAAGCTTTTGACACTGTCCCGCACGACATTCTTCTCTCTAAACTAGAGAGGCATGGGTTTGATGGATGGACCACTCGGTGGATAAGGAATTGGCTCAATGGCCGCACTCAGAGAGTAGTGGTCAACGGCTCGATGTCCAAGCGGAGACCGGTCACGAGTGGTGTCCCTCAGGGGTCCGTGTTGGGCCCGGCCCTCTTCAACATCTTTGTCGGTGACATGGACAGTGGCATAGAGTGCACCCTCAGCAAGTTCGCTGATGACACCAAGCTGTGTGGTGCTGTCGACACGCTGGAAGGGAGGGATGCCATCCAGAGGGACCTCGACAGGCTGGAGAGGTGGGCCCGTGTCAACCTCATGAAGTTCAACCAGGCCAAATGCAAGGTCCTACATCTGGGTCGTGGCAATCCCAGGCACAAATACAGACTGGGTGGTGAATGGATCGAGAGCAGCCCTGAGGAGAAGGACTTGGGAGTACTGGTGGACGAGAAGCTCAATATGAGCCGGCAATGTGCTCTTGCAGCCCAGAAGGCCAACCGTATCCTGGGCTGCATCAAGAGGAGCGTGGCCAGCAGATCGAGAGAGGTGATTCTTCCCCTCTACTCTGCCCTCGTGAGACCTCACCTGGAGTACGGCGTCCAGTTCTGGAGCCCCCAACATAAGAAGGACATGGACCAGTTGGAGAGGGTCCAGAGGAGGGCCACGAAGATGATAAGAGGGCTGGAGCACCTTTCCTATGAGGACAGGCTGAAAGAGTTGGGGCTGTTCAGCCTGGAGAAGAGGAGGCTCCGGGGTGACCTTATAGCGGTCTTCCAGTACCTCAAGGGGGCCTACAGGAAAGATGGGGAGAGGCTGTTCAGGAGGGCCTGTTGTGATAGGACAAGGGGTAATGGTTTTAAAATAGAGGGAGGTAGATTCAGGTTGGATATTAGGAAAAAGTTTTATACCATGAGAGTTGTAGAACACTGGAACAGGTTGCCCAGAGAGGTGGTGGATGCTCCATCCCTGGAGACGTTCAAGGCCAGGTTGGATGAGGCCCTGAGCAACCTGATCTAGTTGGAGATATCCCTGTTCCTTGCAGGGGGGTTGGACTAGATGACCTTTGAAGGTCCCTTCCAGCCCTAACGATTCTATGATTCTAAAACTCTCTGGTGAATGTGCCTTCCTGATAAGAAACACCCTGTCTCTTGCAGCAGTTACTGAGTCTAACAAGTTTTGCTGCAGTGACCTAAGATGAGAGGTAACTTCAGGAAATACTCACAAACTATAAAGATGGCTTTAAGGAGAAGGAGAAAAAAAACCCTGTGGATAACTGCTCTTTCAAATGAGTGACAGATTATGTGGGTGGCAGCAACTAATGAAATATTCTTTGTCTCTTCACAGCCAGTACCTTGAAAATTACCTATGGATGAATTATTCTCCAGAGGTGTCCAGTAAGGCATATTTAATGTCAATCTGCTGTATGGTGAATGAGAAGTTCAGAGAGAATGTCCCTGCGTGGGAGGTAACCAATTTCAATTACAGCTAGAATTGACTTTGATCCGCAAGTTGCAGCTTTTGCAGCTTGCTCACTTATACTGACAGAAGGTAGCAAAGCTTATAGTGTTAAAAGTAAATGGTACCTCAGCTGGAATGTCTCATGGTGTTTTAAAGTGTGTGTTCTTTTTGGAGGAAGCAATGGATGGATGAAAAAAATCACCTGATTCCTCTGGTGTGTGTGTCTTTTGTTCTGCTCTGTGATGCCTTTACGTTATCATCAGCATTGCTTTTTTGGCACTTGACAAAAGTCGGGCATTTGCAGAGAAGTCCTTGCTCTGATACTGAAAGAAAAAAGGATTTTTGTATCTGTGGATATAAGAAGGCACCACTGGAAGTCTGACGTATTATCCAATAATGTCTTGCATAAAACCTGTGAATATGATTTTGTAGCTTTGTTGCATGAAGTTTTATACTAATACAATCTCTTGTTCTGCTTCTATATGTGCTGTTTTTTGTAATAATAGGTTTAGAAATGATTTAGTCCTTCTACAAACAGCCCAGTTCTCACAGGCCATCTCAACAACATGAGCCTAGTTAGAAGTTCTATGCAAGTGTTATTTCAGAAGCACACTTACTCTGATAGTAATGCCATTACTTCAGTGCTGGCAAAGCACAAAGGATTAATAACTTATGTGATATCTGTGCCTTCTTTGTTCTGGCATATGTACTAGATGCAAAATGACAGGTGCATGTTTCTTTCCAAACAGCTTAGGTAAATTTGTTATTTGATACATGACCACCCTTGTAAAGAAACCATTTTGTCTCCACGATGATTTGGTTTATCTTTTTCTGTCTGAGATAGTTGAATGGGAGTTCCACAACTATAGTTGATCTCTGTTTTTTTACCTGCTTGCTTTTGCAGATCACTAAACAACTGCCATAGTTTCGGCCAAAATCTACCAATTCTCTTGTAACCTGTGTCATTTTACAGTAATTCTATGTGATCACCAGTTGAACTCTCCCACAGCACAATCTACTCCACTCGTGCTTCTTGTTCAGTTTTTCCCGGGCATCCCCTGTCTTAGACTACACAGAAGGCAGTAGTCCCACTACAAGTGTTCCCGTAGTCTGAGGATCCCTGGTCAGGAGGATATCATTAATCTGTTTTGTTTGTGCTGCTCGGTCAGAATAAATGAAACAGAGAAAACAATAATCCTTCCTTTTGTAGATTTAAGTGGATTTAGAGAACTTAAGCTATGTTATGTGAATGAAGATTGAAATTATTTATATCAACCTGACTCAAAATCAACTTCCTCATCTATTCCTAGACATTCAAAAAAAAGCCAGAACATTTTCCCTTCTTTTTCAAACGCATACTGGAAGCATCGCTGGTTGAAAATGACAGTGAATACTCTCTGCATGAACAGACTGTCCTGCTGCTTTTCCTTGATCACTGCTTCAATAGTTTGGTATGTTAAAAGTAACTGTAATATTTCCAGTGTGTTTATGCTGTTCTGTGTTAATAGCAGTTTAGTTTGAGCAATTTCTTCTTGCGAGACAGATGAGGCAAAATTCCCATGTAAGGAAGACGGTACTGGAGGGCTTTTATCCCTCTTTTTGACTCTTGCTCTCTCTCTCTCATCACGTTTGCTTTTCTCTGACACAGGGTCATAAAAGATACTCAAAATCAGAGGATTGGCACTTACTGCAATTTAAAGGCATATATTCAGACTTACCATTAAAATGGTGCTTAAAAAACGTGTTTATATTTGAAAAGGTGCTTTGCACTTAAAAGCAGATTACTTACTCTATGGTGCTCTTTTTAGTTTGGCTGGGAAATTGCACAAAATTATTTCCATTAACTGTTGAGAAAGAAATATTACCCAAAGCTGGTTTTGAAAGTGAAAAAATTTCTCTATCTGCACTTCTCTTGAGTTAGTTTTAAGAGAGCATTGGACCGAGTTGTGTTCTCCATCTATAGTAAAAACACAGTTATAGATCCTAAGTAGCAAGTATGGAGAATAATTTACAATTATCTGTTATACGAAAACAGTACTGTTACCTCTCTTGCTACTGGGCTTTTTCTTTACTTACGTTGCAGACAAGATGTATCAGTCAAAATCAGGGTCCGCACAAGTAATGAACAAAATCATGTCTCACAGACAAAACAATTTAGAAAGTGTATGGTTTGATTTTAGAATTAGGAATGATTATGGGAGCCAGTCAGCATCCTGAACCTTGTATGTATAGTTTATTGAGGTGGTATTTTTCTTTAGTGGCCATGCTACAGCGGATCTTCGTTTTAAGGAAGGGTTTGATAGTGACTATATGGAATCCTGCTTGCAGAGCGTGTTTCTCATATAATATGATATGGAAACCAGTGAAAAGGTGCTTGTAAAAACATACTGCTATTAGAAGCTGCACTTCTATGTGAAATGCAGAACAAGGTAGTCACAGGAGTGTTTTAAGTAAGGAGCACTGAAGTGTGAAGTTTCAGAATGCTGAGAATGGAGTATTTGTCTGTGAAGACACATTTAAGGTGTTGGTGGAAGTTTTTCAGTAGTTTAGGAAAGAAAGAAAACTTTGGAGATCCAGATCACAGGCATAGGTGGAGAGAGAACGTCTGAAACAGCAGTTGAAGTTACATAAATTATAGAGAAAATTAGTTATTTCAGATAATGGGAAGAGCGCAGATGAAGTGGGAGAAACTTGATAAATAGATGAAGGGCTTCAGGAGAGAAAGAATAGAGTAAAAACAAATAGAAAAAGCACAGTAAGAAAATTCAGTTCAAGAACGAGAAATGACTGAAGAAGGAACATCAGTTCTCATCAGCTTCTGTGCTGTGAATACGTAGATGGGGTGTCTGCTGAAGTATTAAGAACTGACAGAATCCGTGAAAAGTACCTAAAATGCAAAAGCCATCAACCTTTTAAAGTATTACTGGATAGGGCTTTTGTGCAATTTCCTCTTAGCAAACTGTGAAATCTAATAAAACAACGTATATATTTTTGTCAAATAGTAATGTGCATTGATGTGTTTTATAAGACAGACACACCAGAAAACGTAAGAATTTAAAAAACAAAACAAAACATTTTCTGTCTGTAACTTTCTAACAGGAAGTGGATTTGATCAGAAGTCAGGTGCAGCAGCTCATTTCCTTACCAATGTGGATGGCTCTACAACCTGTAAGCATAACACTGTAAACTGACAAAGCAATCTTCTAGTCATTATCCAAGTCCTGTAAAGTGAATTCTTGTGGAATGCTGTTACAGAAGTCTAATATTTAAAGCTGCCTTCATTGCTGGGGAATTATATTTTTGTGTCCTTGATAAAATTCTCTTTCTTGTTTGTTGCGAATTTCCACGTAATTTTAATTATTAATTGATTATGCAATTTTTCGTAAAACTAAACTTTGTTTCTTATAGTTTCTTCAAGCTATAGTTTGTAGACAAGGCCAAGAGATCACAGGGACTGGGGAATGGAGCTGACATCTAGCCCTGGCTAGATTCTCTCTAGCAGTATTACATTCTTGTTTTACAGTAATACTTGTTGAGATTAGTCTGAGGCAGCTGTTTATTTCCGTTTGTTATATATTTTTTCTTTTTTAATAAGAAGACTGCATTGTATTTTTGTCTCTCGTGAAGACAAGGATTCTTAGTAACTGAGTAACATTTCAACTTTTCAGAAACGACTGGAACAAGAGCTGAAAAAGACACCAAAACTAAGAAAATTCTGGAATCTAATTAAGAAAAATGATGAGAAAATGGATGAGGAGGCAAGAATGCGGTATGTTACAGGAACCATTTTTCCTGTTAAATCCAAATCCCTTAATGCATTCATTGTGTTTCAGCTGAAATACATTGTTTCAATAAAATACACGTTTTTTTAAAAAAATAAAACCAAAAAACAAAATGGAAGGATGGCAAATAAAGATTGATCATATGTGTTCTCCTGGAAACTGTTTTGTTTTCCAGTTGTATATATGCAAAATACTGCTATGGAACTTAGTATTTTACTTGATCAGTGAGTTTTTGATACCAAATGTTAAAGCTATAGACAAATCTTAAAGACAATATTCATGTATTTTTTTCGTTACCTTTAACAAATATTTAGCTCTTAAGCAAATAGCTTAGACAAGTATTTGAATAAACTTGTGTGTATCTCACCAAAGTTAAATGTTCCAATATTTTTGTGTTGCAACATGATAAGGTATATAGGTGGTGACATGCTTCTTTGACTTAGTAGAAACATGGATTGTTCATCAGTTCTGTGCCTAGAAACATAGACTGCTAATCTGTCTGCCTGCATACAGAGAAAAAAGTTATCATGTAAGCAGCTTAGGTGTGTTTCAAAGCAACCTGCTAGCATTATATAAATTTTAAAGCAGCTAACTTTGTATTAGTGAAAGACATGATGTACTTCTATTCTGCGTTTAAGGAATACTAATGCTTTTGTCATATGTCTGATTTTAGAGCATATCAGGAGAGAAGATTTCTTTCTCAGCTCATTCAGAAATTCATTTCTGTGCTGAAATCAATACCTGTCTCAGGTAACTGTGATTCTTATGTTAGTTTGTTATCTGGTAATCTGTTTTAAACTCTTTTCCTTTACTGAAGCAACTACTCTTTGGGCTACTAACCTGAGGTTGAAGACCTTACCTGGATGGGATTTTAGTGAAATCCATATCTGTCTGCATGAATTTCATGTCAAAATTAGTATTCAAATTTGTATATGCTTTGAAAATGAAATAGCAGAAAGCTACTTTAAACCTCTTCTTCTGTTCAGTGTGTACTTAATAAAAATAATGTTTCTGGGTACTGATATTCTTTGTTGTGTGCTTAAAGCCTTCTTACAGCATTAAAGCATTTCATACATGCTTAGGTGCCTTGTTAAACAGGTGGTATAAATGCATATCATAAGGCTCTATTCTGTCAGTACTGTTGATTTATGGTAAGAACAAAAGCCTAAGTGAAGTGAAATTCTCTAAGATTTGACTGCACTTGATTTATAAGTCATTGTGACAAGGAAAATTATATGCTTGCCTGATTTAGAAAGGAAAAGTGTTTGCACAGGAAGGTTTTAGCCTTTTGACAAAAAAAGGCTTATTGTGCTCTAAGTACAGCACAGTTTGAGTGAAATTGCTCCCCAGAGTTCTGCTTTTGCTTTTAAACTCTTAGCAAACTTCAGCTCTTAACTGAGCTGTAAGGAGAAATTCTGTGTATTGTGGCTTCCTCAGAAATGATACCAATCCCTTCTGTTTTCCCAATTATGCAAGACCTGTTTTAGGAAGATGTACATTAACAGTTCTTCAGAGGCTTTAGGAAATAGATATTAATTAAAGCAGACTTGATGTTTTGTTTCGACACAGCAAGCCTACAGGCTCCTTAGTAGTCACCACTGAGTACCTTTAAATATTGTCAAGACCTTTTGCACACACCTTGATTGCAGCATTTAAATAGGTATTTTTGAGTACCCAGAGTTAAAAGTTCTTGAGAAACTTAGCGGGCCATTGGTATCTTGTGGAAGTGTGCCTTTTTGTATGTCACGTTGATAGTTTTTTTCAGAGTGGATAAAATCACTTCTGAAACTCTAGTTCTATTACTTTCTTATATCCAAAAAATTTCTGGGTTGCAATGAAAGAAATTATTGTTTCACAAAAAGAGAAGAATGTGCTAGTCAACTTTTAAATCTTGTTAAAAGCTAATATTGGTATATTAGTAGCATTTATTACATTTTTAAAGAATAGTTCAAATACAAATATGTTGTGGTATGGATGAATTGCAAAAAATTTTACCTTTTTGTCTAGGTCCTGTTTCTATGGACAAAGTTCATTATTGCGAAAGATTCATTGAACTCATGCTAGATCTTGAGGTATGTTATTAAATTGTTTCAGCCTGTTTCCAGGTGTACTGTTCTAGGTTTTAAATGCATAAAGACACTATTACAGCCTTATTTCAATTAGCAGGTGATTATGTCACAGTTGTGCATATGATTGCTTAATAGTGGTTTTCCATTTGTAAATAGGAGGTTGTAGAAGTGCTCCCACATTGGGATCTGACTAGTAATGTTTATAAACTGTTACAGAAAGCTAGGATCCTAAATTGCTCAGTGAAGAAGAGTTTGTTAATTGGACTAGTGGTAATAGTTCTGGCAGATGATGAAAACGTGTGAATCTTTGATGTGCTAGGAATAACCCAGGAGTGATCTTCCCAAAGCATAACAGGTCACTTAAAATATCTTTTGTGTTATAGGGTATGGTCCCAGAAAGTGTCAGTAGTTCTGAAATGCAAAATATTTCTGTTTGACTAGCATTCGTTATTTAGAAGTAACAGTTCTGGTGCTCTAGGTTTACTACAGAATAATAGGAGGCTAAGCAAGGTTTTGTGCAATTGTTTCAGAAGGTACTGAGAGAGTGGTACGATTTTAAGCTTCACAGTACCAGAATTAGAAATAAAAGACATCGATGCAGAATTTCTTGCATGAGTAGCAAATTATTTAAAATAAATTCAGGTTTAGAAGACGTTCTGAAATAAGACAGTTTTCTGAAACAGTAAGCACAGGGACCTTTTAAATGGCTCCATCTTGAACTCATACAGGCCAACTGTCCTCTTGTTGTCTTATGGATATAATATCCTCTCATAAGAGAAAATACGCATTTGAAGTTAAGTCTGGCTGTTAACTGAAATGCTTATAGGCAGTGCATTTAGTGTTGGTTCTCGCTAGGTATTATGGGAAGGTTAGAATTCACACTGTTTATGAAGCCTGATTAGATGACTGGAACAAGCCAATGAGAAATTAGCTGTAAATTCCAGTCTTTTTGCCTCTGTAGCATGTACTGTGTTAATGGGCCTTTTTCAGAATATTCGTTTCATGTTCAAGTATATAGACTGCCATCGTAACTTGGTCATTTGATAATTTGAGAGGAATGACTCAATGGAAAGTTCTTACATTTTTCTGAGTTTGTTTTTTTGTGATTATTGTGCAGGGAAATTAACATTTTCTGCCACAGGTTCTTTTATTTTCTTCGTCTTGGTTCCAAGCACTATGTTGATGCTTTTTTGGCTTTCTAAATTCAGTCCATAGATTCCATTGAGAACAACTCATTTTTCTTTTGAATTGTTGAGGTGTTTTACTGTATACTGTTGAATAGTTGCTCCATGTAGCAGCTGCAGCTGTTTACGTTGAGAAGAAATAATCTCTGTTTTGTTTGCAAAAAGCTTTTATAGATTTTTAACGAAGATTTAAAAAATTCTTAGATCTGAGTGTCTTACAATGAATAGAAGATACCATACCATATTTAGAAGAAACGCAGTTTGCAGTCTTGAAAAAGATAACCTTAAAATTAAAGAAATTAATATAGAAAACAAACATTTAAAACAACGTTGCAGCAGTTTCATGTACCTTTTGTAGTATACAGTCATTATGTAGACACTTAGGAGTAGAACAATTGCTTTATTTAATTTACTTTTGTTACTGGCAGGATGCAATCTCACTAATGACAAGTTTGTCATATAGTCCTGTAAAAGGCTGTGTTCATAGCAGTCTACCTGCATAAAACCAGTGTCTCGATGTACATAAATGCTGCTTTAATATGAGAACCTCTGTTAGGGTATTAGATATGTAAATAACTGTGTAGCAATCTATCTTGATATGCCTTCTTGAAGTGCAAAATTATGATAAATCAGCATTTCTTACATTTTGAAGAATTGCTTATACTAACATGAGGTTGTTTGCCACAGGCTTTGCTTCCCACGCGGCGCTGGTTTAATACGGTGTTGGATGACTCCCATCTTGTTGTTCACTGTTACCTGTCCAGTCTTGCTAAAAGAGAGAAGGAGGGTCATCTCTTCTGCCAGGTGAGATACAAAGTTGCTGAATATAACTTTGTGATTCTGATGCAGCTCTGAATACAGCAATTGTATTTTTAGGAGTGTTTCTTATGGATGCAAACTACATGTTCATTTAAATGGGAAGAATGTTGAAGGGATCGGGGGCCCAAGTAATATTCTCTTCTATCATACCGACTCTAGGACATGACACAGGATGGAAAACAAAGATCGAGGATTTAAATAATTGGCTACAAAAGTGGTGTGAGGAAAACAACCTAGGCTTCTTTAACCACAGGCTGACCTTAATGCCAGATCTTCTATCTAGGGACGGGGCGGGTTTGTCTCCACGGGGGAAAAGGCTGCTCGCTACAGAACTAGCTGGGATCATCAACAGGGCTTTAAACTAGATGTGAAGGGGGTGGGGGGTATTATCAGACTTAGAGGATTAACAGCCGAGGATGGCCCTCCATTGTCTGATGAAGGGAGTGTAGGCAGGTGCCTTCGGCCTGCTGCCTCAGTGATACTAGGGGGTGATATGTGTAGTCAAGAGCAACACACAAGTTGCCTAGAGGTTAAAGAGAATCCCAAAAATAACAGCTCAGGTAATAAAACTTCCCCCCCTAGGGGTGCCGTGGGGTCGAAAGCCCAACTTACGTGCTTCTATACGAACGCACGCAGTATGGGCAATAAACAAGAGGAACTGGAAGCTCTTGCTATCCGGGGAAACTACGACATAGTTGCCATCACTGAAACATGGTGGGATGACTCGTATAACTGGAGTGCTACCATGGATGGCTACAAACTCTTCAGGAGGGATAGGAGAGGTAGAAGGGGTGGTGGGGTTGCCCTGTATGTAAGGGAAGATCTAAACTGTTTAGAGTTAAATGTTGGGGATGACCTAGTAGAATGTCTATGGGTGAAAATCAAAGAGGGGCCTATGAAGGCGGATATTGTAGTGGGTATCTGCTACAGGCCACCCTATCAGGACAGTGAGACTGATGAGCTATTCTTTAAACAACTGGGGGAAGTCTCGCGCTCACTAGCCCTTGTCCTTATGGGTGACTTTAACCTGCCTGATGTCTGTTGGAAGTATAACATGGCAGTCAGGAAACAGTCTAGGCGGTTCCTGCAGAGTGTGGAGGACAACTTCCTCTCACAACTGGTTAGTGAACCGACTAGAGAAGGAGCTCCCCTAGACCTGCTGTTTGTGAACAGAGAAGGTCTTGTGGGAGATGTGAAGGCTGGAGGACGCCTGGGGCTTAGTGACCACGAGATAATAGAATTCTCAATTCTAGGGGAAGTTAGGAGAGGGAACACTAAAACGGCCAAGCTGGACTTTGGGCGAGCTGACTTTGGGCTGTTTAGAAGTCTGGTTAACAAAGTCCAATGGGAGACAGCTCTCAAGGGTAAGGGGGCGCAGGAGGGATGGTTACTATTCAAAAAGGAAATTCTGGAGGCACAGGAGCGAGCTGTCCCTGTGTGCCGGAAGTCGAGCCGCCGGGGTAGAAAACCAGCTTGGATAACAAAGGAGATTTGGGAACATCTCAAAAGAAAAAGGGATGTCTACAAGTCTTGGAAGAATGGGCAGGCATCCAGGAATCAATACAGGGAGGAAGTTAGGGCATGTAGGGAGATAATCAGGGAGGCAAAAGCCCAATTGGAACTTAGACTAGCCTGCTCCGTAAGGGACAACAAAAAGTCTTTCTATAAATATATTAATAACAAAAGGAGGGCTAAAGATCACCTCCAGCCCCTACTGGACTCAGGGGGTACGTTAGTCACTAGGGATGAAGACAAGGCTGAGGTCCTTAATGCCTTCTTTGCCTCAGTCTTTAATAATAAGGTCAGCAGTTCCCAGGTGAGCTGGCCTTCGGTGTCTGAGTGCAGGGAGGGAGAGCAGATTGAAGCTCCTGTGATCCAAGAGGAACGGGTCAAGGATCTGCTCCTTCGGCTGGATGCCCACAAGTCTATGGGGCCTGATGGTATCCACCCGAGAGTCCTGAGAGAGCTGGCGGATGTCATTGCCAAACCCCTGTCCATTATCTTTGGGCAGTCTTGGCTCACTGGGGAAGTTCCGCTGGACTGGAGGCTGGCGGATGTTACCCCCATTTACAAAAAAGGGCGGAAGGAGGATCCGGGGAACTACAGGCCTGTCAGTCTGACCTCGGTGACGGGCAAAGTCATGGAACAGGTTATCTTGAGTGCTATTAATGAGCACATACAGGTTAACCGGGTGATCAGGCCCAGTCAACATGGGTTTATGAAAGGCAGGTCTTGCCAATCAAACCTGATCACCTTCTATGACAGGGTGACCCGCCTGGTTGACGAGGGAAGGGCTGTGGATGTAGTTTTCCTGGACCTCAGTAAAGCCTTTGATACAGTTTCTCATAGTGTTCTGGTGGAGAAACTGGTAACTGCTGGCCTGGATAGGCACACCCTCCTTTGGGTTAAAAACTGGCTGGATGGCCGGGCCCAAAGAGTGGTGGTAAATGGGGGCTAAATCCGGCTGGAGGCCGGTCACCAGTGGGGTTCCCCAGGGCTCAGTGCTGGGTCCAGTTCTGTTTAACATCTTTATCAATGACCTGGATGAGGGGATTGAATGTACCCTCAGTAAATTTGCGGACGACACCAAGCTGGGAGGCTGTGTCGATCTGCTCGAGGGTAGGGAGGCCCTTCAGAGGGATTTGAACAGACTGGATCGTTGGGCTGAGGCCAATGGCATGAGCTTTAATAAGGCCAAGTGCAGAGTCCTTCACTTGGGGTATAAAAACCCCAAGCATCGCTATAGGCTCGGGGAGGAGTGGCTGGAGAGCTGCCTGGCGGAAAAGGACCTGGGGGTGTTGGTTGACTACCGGCTTGATATGAGCCAGCAGTGTGCCCAGGTGGCCAAAAAGGCCAATGGGATACTGGCATGTATCAAGAATAGTGTGACCAGCAGGAGCAGGGAAGTGATCCTGCCCCTGTACTCGGCACTGGTGAGGCCGCACCTGGAATATTGTGTCCAGTTTTGGGCCCCTCGCTTTAAGAGAGATATTGAGCTCCTGGAGCGAGTCCAAAGAAGGGCGACTAAACTGGTCAAGGGGCTGGAAAATAAAACTTATGAGGAGCGGCTGAGGGAGTTGGGGCTGTTTAGCCTGGAGAAGAGGAGGCTGAGGGGAGACCTGATTACGGCCTATAAATACTTGAGAAAAGATGGTGGGGAGGTAGGGGAAGGGCTCTTTACATTAGTGATGGGCGATAGGACAAGAGGAAATGGGTATAAGCTTAGTCAGGGGAGATTCAGGTTGGATGTTAGGAAGTATTTCTTCTCTGAAAGGGTTGTCAGCCACTGGAATAAGCTGCCCAGGGAAGTGGTTGAGTCCCCATCCCTGGATGTGTTTAAGAATAGGGTGGATGAGCTACTTGAGGATATGGTTTAATGGGGATTAGGGATGGTTGGACTCGATGATCTCTAAGGTCTTTTCCAACCTAGAAATCTATGAATCTATGAATCTATGAAATCCTTCAGACAGTAGTTCTTTCTTGCCTATATCTATTTGTGTGACTGCTCTTACATTCCTGGCTCTGTTTTTGAACAGTTTTTAAAAATACTACCTAGAAAACAGTGCAGCTTCTGCCATGCTTTACCCCACATATAGCAGAAGTTGTCACCAATGAATTCTTCTGCTTAGTTTTGACCTCAGACTGTTCTACAGTGCACCTATTTTTCACTACTGTCCTTCAGTTTATTCAGTCATAGGCAGTATATTTATTTCTTTTTGTGGCAGGATCTGAAGATCTCTCCCCTTTCCTGCATCTCAGCTGCTTTTCCTGCTGCTTACGGTCCCCCATCTCTGGCATTTTTTTCAATTTCTCTGAGGGTCACTATTGATGGAACACAAAGCCAGCAGCACATGTAAATAATTTTCTTCTTCTGAGTAAAATAATCTCATTGAAAGGCAGGATGAATTCTGGAGCTGGCACCAGAGAGGGCAGGAGGGAGCAAGACCTCTCCCTTTCGGTAGCAGCAAGCCGTAAGTTGGGTTCGGTGTCTCAATGAACCTCTGGCTAGGTCAACTTAGTGCAATTAGTTTCAGTTTCAAGTCCTAGTATGTAAAAGAAACCACACTGGTTGTGGACTGTGCTGTAATTTCTATGGCTTGTAGGTGAGATACACAAAATAATTTTGTTTAGGTATCAGCCAAGTATAAAATCTAGATACCACTCCTTGGTCTACTTCTTCAGGAACCTTGAGGAGCCCTTGTTTGTACATAGTGCCCAGATTTGTCCTCTTAAATTATGTTTTTGTTTGTAGTAGAGTGTCTAATTGTTAATCCACTAATTTATATGCGTGATGTCTCAGCTTTTAGATATGCTTAAATTCTACACTGGCTTTGAAATCAATGATCAGACTGGAAATGCTTTGACAGAGAATGAGATGACAACAATTCACTATGACAGAATTACTTCTTTACAGGTAGGTAGACGGCAAGGTGCTTATGGAAGGGAAAGGATTTGATTTGCTATTTTAGTCTAATTTCCATTAATTAGTCTTAATTACATTAAGTAATTTCCCAAAGCAAACCTCTTATTTTTCCTATTGAGTTACAGGAGTAGTTTTGACTTTCTGTACCACATGGAAGACACTATTGCTTCAGTGTTATGAATGTGGCTATGACTAAATAATATGCTTTAGCAAAACACTACCATTTTTCATTTGATATTGTCAAGATGAACTGTTTCCATTAAATCTATTCAGAAGGGAAAGCTAAGTGCTGTAGGAGCTTAACTTATGATGGTGCAGTAGGTGGCACCATTTCTTCAAGATCAGTACACAGATATGGTAACAATGGTGGTCCCTTATACGCAAGAGACAAATGAAAAAGCCATGTTACTTTTAGCCATATAAAGATAGTTACACTTTTCAGAATTTTTCCCATCAGTTTTAACAGCAAAATCCAAGGAAGCGTGGTTAAATTAAACTTGGTCCTTTTTTTTTTTTAGTTTTCTGTAAGGCTAGATGTCTGCCCCCTTATGTTTTACTTTAATGACAGAACAAATGCTGATAGGAGGATGTCTAAAAAAGACACTGCCTTGGAAGCACAGGAGTAACAAATAGGTGGTACTAAAGAAGAAAAATGGAGTTTTCACTTGTTTTTTATTTCTGTCCTGGTAGTGTCCACAGGGTGCTATGTATTATGAATCAGAAGCAGCTATACTGTTGTACAAATACTTAGATTAAATTAATTATTAAATTGTTTCATTAATATGCTTAAATTCCATTTTTGGGCTTGGGTCTTTTGTAGAGAGCAGCATTTGCACATTTCCCAGAGTTATATGACTTTGCACTCTCAAACGTAGCTGCAGTAGATACTCGTGATTCACTGGTGAAGTTATTTGAACCTCTTAGGTAAGTTATCAAATGAAACTTGGCATGAAATTCAAGTTCTTTGTTCTCAGTATGTTTTATTTTAACAAATTTCTAGCCTTTTTCTTTCTGACTTTTCATGTGCCTTTTCAGGTCTTTCTGACTTATTATGGTGCCTTTACATCTACTGAAATAGGGAGACAGGAAGAGTTTGCGTCCACTAGTAGAGAAGCACTAGAATTCCAGTAGAAGAAAAATACCTTTATTTTCCTTTTTTCTAATGAATGTGAGAAAGTACTAATTTTCTGGAAAATGGATAGCTGCTTAAAGTATTTGTAGCAGTAATTAACTTATAGTAGTTAACCTCTTAACTTTTTTAACTTAGCTTTTTTTACTCTGTTCTGTACAAAAACTATAACAGAAATCGTGAAAGTACACCACTGTATTTACTGCATTGTAAATGCTGTGATTAAAAGGATAATAGTCTGTATTTTGACAAAGGCAATGTGCAGTCTGTTTTCAGGTACATGTCTTGGAACAATAAAAAATATTCACGCCATATTTATTGCAGATAAGTGGTTCCGCTTACACCTGTGGCTGAACACAGTTCACCCATGGAAGTGCTCTAGAGCACTTTATAACTGTTTCAAAAATAAATATTTTCAATCTCTCAAACTTCACTTAAAATACTACGGTTTCGGTGTAAGTGACTCAAGCTTCTGTTTTTTCCTTCTGCTGTGCAGCTCAAATGTTCTCCACCAGGTGGCTTCATACCTCTGCCTGCTGCCGCCCCTTCCCGACGGGGAGGACTCGAGCTACGAGAAGGCGTTTCTGCTGGAGTTGCTGGTAAAAACATAAATAAGATTGCTTGTGTCTTTTCATTGCAAACTCAAGATATGGCTTAATCTAGCAGCTGTGCTGTAGTAAAGTAGCCATTTAAGACCTTTTGCTGAACCACCTGTGAACCACAGCAGTGTTGTAGCAGTAAACTGCATGCTAAGGTGGAATTTAACACCATTTAAGTGTTTGAAAACATTTGTTTATAAATGTAGTTTCCCTGAGAAACTAGTATATATGTGTGTGTAGTATAACTGTAGATGTCAATAAGCAGAGTCTTGGCAAGAGTTTTGAGCTCTTCTGGAAGAGTTGTTGCTCATAATGTAGTAACCTGTTTGTTCCCTTTAAAACCAAAAAATCTGCTAAAGTAGATCTAAATATTCAGTACCCATTTGGTTCCTCAAGCCCATTTGAAATACTGTTTGATGCACATAGTGTTTTTTTCATTATTCAGTGTATAATGATATTACTGTAGGTTTCTAATCTGATACCAGTATTAGAATGGTATATCTAGTTTTTTATGTGTTTTTCATAGGCTTATTTTGTGGTTGTTGATATCTTTAAAAATCATTGATGTAGTTTTCTAAGGTTTATGTGGTCGTAATATGCTTATGGGTGCCATGGAGAGATATTTATTCCGATGACATATTGTAGTATTGGGTGGGGTTTTTTTTCTCTCAAAGAGGGAATTAAGACTAGCTGCTCTTGAATGAGCAGTGTTAGCTATTGACTGTATGTTTTATGGAAAGCAAAATAAGTTTCATTTGAAGTTCATTCGCTGCTAAGCCTTAACTGAATGTTTTCAGTTCTGTTGTGCCATTTTTGGTCTGCTGAGTAGCCTGATGATTGTTTGACTCTAGTACTATGACTGATAGTTGGACTATGTGGTTGTCTGTGTTTTGATGTCACTGTGTGCATTTAGTTATATTTAATTAAGAAAAAAAAACGCAAAACAAAACCAGAACTTATTAAAAGAGAGAAAATGGCAAGTGACCACCAGCAGTCTTATGGATTGATGTGTATGTTCCAAAGATAGCTTTATTGTACCTTTTTGACTTAAAGAATTTTAGAACGCATCCTTTCTTTAGGTTTCCCGTCATGAGCGACGAATATCTCAAATTCAACAACTCAACCAGATGCCTCTTTATCCCACTGAGAAGATTATTTGGGATGAAAATATTGTACCAACTGAATATTATTCTGGAGAAGGTATGATTAGTAGTTCAATAAATGCTGAAAAGGACAGTAAACGCTGAAAAAAAAAAAAGCAGTTCTGATGTCTAAGTTCATTCTCTCTTTGGAACTTATAGTTGGTCCTTTGGCCTCTTCCAGTGTCCTAAAGTAAGGTCAGATTTTTTGAGTTGTGAATTAGGAACTCTTAAGATGAAATTGTTAGCAAATTTATAGTGAATTTAAAGAAAAATGCAAAGGCCTGTGTTTACACAGAATTGTTTATTTGCTTCTAATCTGGGTAACAGATGTGCTACACCACCAGCTGTGGCACAGGTAGTTACTGTAAGGTGAAACAGGTTGTAAACATGCAGCAGAAAAACTGCTGTCTGTGCTTTTCTCTTAAGTGTGTTCAAGAAAGCCTTTTGAAAAACGGGGGGAAAAAAAGGGTGGTGATGGGAGGAAATTAACACTAATTATTTTACTCTTTTATTCCAAGGTAGAAGTGTAGGCATAGTCACTGAAAGGCAGTGTATGCACTCTAAATGTAGAACCTTGTGTTCTTGCTCGATGCGCTCATGGTGCTCATGATCAAGGAAGCAGACGGCAGGTACTGCAAACAAGGAATTACGGAATTTTAGGCTTTGCAGTAGACAGCATGTGTATTTTTGTCTAGTTACTTTAAAAAACTGTTGTACGTTTTGAAATCTCATGCTGAAAATTTTAATGTGGATCATGAGAATTTTCATTAGGAATGTGAAAGTTTTGATTTGGAACATGGAAATTCCAAATAACTTATCTCTACAAAGACCAGTCTAAAGCATGTTTCTGGTTTCAGCAGTGAGTATTCTGTACCCTCCTCCCTGTAATTTTGTTTCCGAGGCTTTTTTTGTGTAGGTGTAAGCCTTAAGTTCAGCTGCTTAGCACAAATCATTTTTTTTGGATAAATTGTCTGCAAAGAAGTATTAATCAGAAGAAAGAAATTTTTGACATTTGACCCTTTTAGGTCAAAACGCTGCCGTATAAGGCAGGGTTATAGGCAGCAAAGGATATTTTTTTCAAGCAAATATGATATAAATGCCCTCTAGAGATCTGCCCAAGACGAGATAAATTACTCGTTTGTACTTTTAAAATACAATGCGTGGTATGATGCAAGTAGTTGAAAGCTGATTCAGATTCTTCTAAATAATAGGTCTCCTGATGGAGTTGATCCTTTAAGAAAAACAAACCCCAAAACCAAAGAACAAAAAAGCCCAAAATAAAACATAACCCCAAAACAGAGTGATTGCGGCATTTTTCTAGGAAATTAATATATGAACCGAGATTATTATTTTTTTTAATTTTATTTTTTATTTCAGTGAACAACACGTAGGTTGTTCTAATGCTCTGGAACATTAAAATTTTTAAGTACAAGTCAAGGCGGCTTTACTGTCATTCAGACTGTATTGGAACGCTGACTTTACAGAACTTGTGCATGCACTGTATGCATGTTTTGTGTTTTATTATCATAATATATTCACAATATATGAGTTATTGCTTGGGGTGTGAGGGGAACAGAGAGAAAGCAGCTCATCACACCTGTTTCTGTACTGTTTTGTGAATTTTTAATAATGCATGAAAGAAATTTTATTAATGGTGAAATATAATTTTGGCAAGTAACAGTGGTTACTAGTGCAAACATTTTCTCCTTCTGTGGTGAACTCTTTTGCAGTTACTATCTGTGTATTGATAGCACAGTTGTGAAGCATTTCTGTTGCTGTCAGACTGTTACAAGTATTTTTCTATTTTGCTTCTCTGAGTTTCAGTTTACAGTTTCTCTTTTTAATCTCCCTATATTCTCCAGCCCTGATTTCAAACAAGACAGTTTTATTTTTGTTGTCTTTTTTTTTTTGCGTGTTCTTAAAAGTAGCTGTGTTCTTTTGGTCTGAAACATAAATAAGAGTAATTTAGCCCAAGAAAGAGAAGTGAGTGTTGGTTCTGTTTTCTTTTAAAAAATGAGGGAAGAAGAATATTTGTCTAGTAAATGCTGTGCAGCCTTAAAGAGATGTTGCTTCAGGCCCTGCCCTTTGTGCATGTAGCTAACTTTACAGTGCAGGGTTTGTTACTTGGTGTTGGGAAACGTGCTAAAGTATTTTATCACCATGAGGCTTTCCAGAATAGAAATTACTGTGTTCTGTTGCTTTTCTTCACTGCCCTTGTATATCAGTGTGTATGAAAGCCAATACTTATTACATATACCAGTGAAAGGTTTCAAGGACAATATTGCAAGTTACAAAAGCCCGGTGCTTTCACAGGTGTTAAGCAAACTGGAACGTTAGTCCAGTAATGTTAAATGGGTAAAATGTAAGAATTTTTAGTATGGAAAATTTTCATCTAAAGCTCTGCAAGCTTTAGGACCTGTCTAGAAGTTTTAATGCTCCTTGTTTAGTTAGATCTAATCTTCCCATGTATTTCATTCTCATTAAAAAAAAAAAAATCTATATAGAAACTTGTGAAGAAAGTTGTGTATTAAAATTTGATTTCTTGGCTTAAAACTTTTTTCTACATTAATGGTTTTTGTGGCTTCTAGTAAACATAAAAGATTGGAATTGGCGGGTTCTTGGAGAATGCATTTTTTTTTATTAGTTAATGAACCTTTTTAATGATCATTTAATGGTGGCTTAATTGTTGAATTGCCAAAGTACCATTATTTTGCCCTATGTTTGATTTTTATAAAATCAACTTTGTTGTAGTCTGAATACAGGGAAGGATTCAGTCTTTAAATAGTTCACTGTATTACTGCCAGAAGGATGAAAATTTCTTTATCATTGTGCTAGTTCATTTAGATAAAACCTGAAAATTTGGCAGAAGGAGGAATAAAAATGTGTATTTTTTAGCGATGTATATTTACAAAAGGAATAGTTCTTAGGATCTCCCAGGATAACAGCTATGCCAGTTACAGAATGGTGTGTGTATGTATTTATAAATTTGTAGAACCAGTATATTAATTCATCTTTTTTTATTTATCCATTGAATAACTCTTCCCTTCCACCGTTTACCCCCTTAGGCTGCCTTGCGCTTCTCAAATTGAATCTACAGTTTCTGACTCTTCACGACTACCTTCTGAGGAACTTCAATCTCTTCCGCTTAGAGTCTACCTATGAGATCAGACAAGATATTGAAGATAGTGTCAGTAGGATGAAACCATGGTAATATTTATTAACTGATGTAAATCAGTCAGTTCGACTTCAGTTGTAATCAAAGTGCATTTGAGAATGAGTTATTGATATTATGTATATACAAATACATAGTAAAAAATGTATTTTAAATTATTACATAGCTACTATGTTTTTTACTAACTTCTTCCATGAGGTGTTGCCATCTCGTGGAATGATTTTGTAAGAGTGTGTTGATATGTATCCCTATAGATGTGTTAAGACAGTATGTTGGATGCTAACAACCTGCCTTTGTTGTGTTAAGACAGATGAGTTAGTTTTTCAAAAGTACTAAGCCTTGGCTGACATTATGAAATCTGGAAACTTTACCAGCAGCTCTTCTAGTTCATGAAAGGTGTTACTAGGTATTCTTAAATTCACTATCTGCCACATTCTCATCCTCTTTCGATTTCAAGGGGTAATTTGGTGTGATACCTCTTATACTTAGTAGGTTCATTATCTTCCGTTTTTCTTCTCTCTCTGAGGTGTTGTTTTGGTTTTTTTTTAATGCCAGCATAAGTTGCCATTGTTTCTTGAAATATAAGAATAAGTCAGTTCATGTTATGCTTCAGTTCTAAAATGCAGGATTATGTGAATCTACTTTAGAAGCATGTAAAATTAAGACTTCTACTTTTGTCTTAGAGCTGGCTGTGCGGTAAATTGGTTCAAGTTTAAAAAAGAACTGAATCTCTTGCCACGTAATGACTAACAAAACTTTGGTGTTTGGGTTTTTTTTGTTGGTTTGTTTTTTTTTTTTTAGGTTGTCAGAATATGGAGGTGTGGT
This sequence comes from Tauraco erythrolophus, assembly GCF_009769465.1. Taxonomy (NCBI): domain Eukaryota; kingdom Metazoa; phylum Chordata; class Aves; order Musophagiformes; family Musophagidae; genus Tauraco; species Tauraco erythrolophus. The sequence goes on from NC_141470.1 coordinate 39,573,898, forward strand.
CTTTGGTGGATGGGCTAGGATGGCACAACCCATTGTCTCTTTCACAGTGGTGGAGGTGGCAAAGCCCAATATTGGTGAAAACTGGCCCATGAGAGTACGAGCAGATGTTACAATTAATTTGAATGTCCGAGATAACATCAAAGATGAATGGGAAGGTACTTACATTCTTTGAAATAAAGTGCTCAAAATAAGTGCAAATACACTTTAATGTAATCTTATTTGTAAGAAAGGGGTTTTGTTTGAAGATACAGTTTTGCCAATCTTAATACACTGTTTAAAAGTCAGTTACTCAAATTTCAAGTCGAAAAAGTTTATACTTTCCTAAAATGAAGATTGAAATTGTTCAAGTATTTACACATCCATTGGGAACAGAATGTTTATTATTTCAGACTGATGTCATTCAATTTGTAACTGTAAAATTCTATCCTTTACAGGGAATATGGAAAAGTAACTTAGCATTTTCAATTAATGTGCATGCTAATAATGTCATATTGCAAAAGTAGTGGGGAATGTTATATCTGTCTCATATACAAGTGGGGAGGACAGGTTTTGATTTAATTCAAACCAGTGGTTTTTAGTAGTTTTCAGTATGTTTGAATGTTGTTAGGAAGTGCTGACTGCACCAAATATGTTTCCTGTAAGTGTCCATAGGCGACACTTCTTTTGCTCGGGGTATTGAACTTTAGTTGACCGTGTTGGCAAGTGACATAGAAGGCATGTACTTGTACTTGGATTATCAGTAAATGTCACTCTCTTCTTTTCTGTTAGACAAATCTGTTAAATGTGCAGGAGCTGCATAGTGTGATTACAGGTCACGTAGCACAAATGCTAAAGCTGGAGCATGTGATAAATAAGCAAATACAGGTTTGAGAATGTAGATTTCTATTAAAGAAGGAAAGCTAGGAGGATGGCAACAGTCTTCACTATACTGAAGGTAGCTATATAGTGGTGCATCTAGTTTGTTAAATACTAGAACAGTCTCTGATTTCAAAAGCAGTAATGCTTTAACTTAATCAAAACTGAGACGAAGAATTGCTGAATTGTTGCCTGATGTAACAGAGTCTTGAGGAAACTCATATGAAAAATACAGCATGTGTTTACTAAATTTTGAAGGTGTCTTAGATCTGTGAGAATCTGTAGGTATACCGAAGAAAAGGATTAGTGTTCAAAATTATAGTAGTGACTTGAAGAAATTGCATTTTAAAAATAGAGTGTAGTCCCACAGGAATGAACATTAAGATGCTAAACTTAAGCAAGAACAAGTCGCTGCACAAATGCATGTTGAGGGAATAACTTGTTAGGCACTAGCTCTGGAGAATGAAAAGAGTCGAGGTCATCATTGCTCAAAAGTAAATGTAACTCCACAACAATATGTTACTGCTGAGGGAAAAAGAAAAAACACTCAACCAAGTCATACTGGTGTTTATAAACTGGAATGTAGCATGGAAGACAAGTAACTTAGTTAAGTGGTCTTTTACCCTATTAATTAGATAACTAAAGTAACTTTGTTTAGGATTTAGTGCCTAGTTCTAGGCACTGCACTTAAATTGTTGTAAATAGAAAATTGGAGGCTGGTCCAGAAAAAAGCAATGAGAATAAGAGATTAATGACACGCTACTTTTGAGATAAAACTAAAAACATCTAGATGGTGTAACCTAAGATTAATGGGAGAAGAAATATCTTGAAATAAATACATTTCTTATCATGAAAAGAGAAGTCAATTTCTTCTTTTCATATCTGAAGTCCTAGCAGATACTGGTGTGCAAATTAAAAGAAAATATATCAATATCCTATGATTCTGTGTCTTCTAAGTTAAAGGCATATTTTGAAACAGAATACATTATTCTCTGAACAGGCTGGGTTTTATTTAAAAAAATTTTTTGGGTATTCTATTGTGTATATATATATTAAAGAACAGAAAAAGAAAATTACATTCAATCGAATCACTGAATGTTCCTTTTTGGAATCAGGTCTGCGTAAGCATGATGTCTGCTTTTTGATTACGGTACGTCCCACACAACCTTACGGCACCAAGTTTGACCGACGACGACCTTTTGTTGAGCAAACTGGCCTGGTGTATGTCAGAGGCTGTGAAATCCAGGGCATGTTGGATGAGAAAGGACGTGTTATTGAAGAAGGTATGGTATATCAAAACTCTTGTGAAAGATTTTGTTTGTTTGTTAACAGCCTAATTGTTGACTTGCTTCTCCTTTTAGCAATGCTAATTGAATTCATTACCTACTTGAAAGAACAAACCTATTCCATAAGCAGCCTGAGAAAGGTTAACTAGTTTTCCTCTGGTAAAACATGGTGTAATTAGATTAATTAAATAAATCCAGGACGTTTTGGTTTTAGGAATAAAATGGCTTGTATTCAAGAACTCTTACTAGAAATAGGATGAACACATGAAATAGAATATTTGTAATACCATGCAGAAATTATTTTCATGATATGAATTTGTCTAAATTTCATTTCAGGAATGATTATAAGATCATTCAACTTATTTGAATGATAATCTGCTTTTAGCACTACTTCAAATTCTAATCTTACTGTTTCACTATGGGCAGGACCTGAACCCAAACCAAGACTTAGAGGGGACTGCAGAACATACAGAGTATTTCTGGACCCAAACCAGTATCAACAAGACATGACCAATACAATCCAAAATGGAGCAGAAGATGTTTATGAGACATTTAATATAATAATGAGAAGAAAACCAAAAGAAAACAATTTCAAGGTAGGGTACTGCTCCTTAACTCTTAGGATACGAGTTTGTCTGAACGTGTCAGCAGTACTGAGATATGTTCATTTTAGATGCACATAGTTAAGCTTTTTAGGTGGTGTTGGATCACTTCAGGAAGTTAGATCATGTCAGCTGATGATAACTTCCCCCTGCAGCTAAATGTTGAAGTAACTGAAAGATCAGAACACTACTTCACTTGAGTATATAGTAAAACATTAGTTTATAATTTCAGTCTTTTAACAGGTAGCCTACAAATTGATTGTATTCAGCCTTTTGGGTCAAGGGAATACGTGGGACATTTTTGTTACCTGATGTAATAGTGGACTGTAGGAAAAGGAGTAACTCGTCGAAAGGTGAAAATCAGATAAACCTGTTAGCTTTTTGGAGCATCACTGGATCACTTTCTTACTGGGCTTTGGAGGATTTCAGACAAGATTTTTGGCAGTGATATATTTGATAGTCCTTATAGACATTATATGCTAACTGGAGCCTTGTAGATTGAATGGTGCTTTTTTTCCTACCCTGACAGTTTTTACAGAGTTGCAGTGCATGATTCTTTGGCGTTTCACTTCCTTGTGTATTAGGGGTACTGGTGAATGAAAAGCTGGACATGAGCCAGCAATATGCGCTCACAGCTCAGAAAGCCAACTGTATCCTGGGCTGCATCCAAAGAAGCGTGGCCAGCAGGTCGAGGGAGGTGATTCTGCCCCTCTGCTCTCGTGAGACCCCACCTGCAGTACTGCATCCAGCTCTGGGGTGCCCAGCACAGGAAAGACATGGACCTGTTGAAGCAGATCCAGTGAAGGTTCACAAAAATGATCACAGGAATGGGACAGGTCTCCTATGAGGACAGGCTGAGAGAGATCAGGTTGTTCAGCCTGGAGAGATCTGAGGAGATCTTCCTGTGGCCTTTCAGTACTTAAAGTGAGCTTGTAAGAAAGATGGGGACAGACTTTTTAATAGGGCCTGTAGTGATGGGACAAGGGGCAATGGATTTAGACTAAAAGAGTAGATGCAGACTAGATATAAGGAAGACATTTTTTACAATGAGGGTGGTGAAACACTGGAACAGGTTGCCCATATTAATGGTAGATGCCCCATTCCTGGAAACATTCAAGGTCAGGTTGGGTGGGGCTCTGAGCAACCTGATCTAGTTGAACCTGTCCCTGCTCACTGCAGGGGTGGTTGGACTAGATGACCTTTAAAGGTTCCTTCCAACCCAAACTGTTCTATGATTCAGTCTCAACAGTGCTTTGCAGAGAGGAAGGACCTGCTGGCAACTTTCTAATGCAGCACGAGGTACTGTCGGCCTTTTTTCCTGTGACAGTGCATAATTTTGTATACCTGAAGATACTTCTTGCATACATGCTTATTTCCTTTGCTGTTGGATCGTTTAGACCTTTGAATCTTTAATTTTCCTTTAGTTTTCCATTATGAAAATGACATGAATGAAAAACTGCATTTCTTTTGGTGCCTGTCGTGGTTTAGCCCAACCGACAGCTAAGCTACCATGTGGTCACTTGCTCACTCCTCCTTCTCAGTAGGTTGGAGAGGAGAGAAATGTAACAAAAAGGCCTGGGGCTCAAGATAAGAACAGGGAGGGATCACCCACCAAGCATGGCCCTTGGCAAAACAGACTTGGCTTCAGGACTAATCAGTTTTGCTTGGGGACAAATCAATTTAATTTGTTAACAGTTAATTCAGAGAGGATATCGAGAAACAAAGCCAGATCTTAAAACAGCTTCCTCCTACCCCTCCCTTCTTCCTGACTCTACCTCTTCCTCCTCAGTGACATGGGGGAATGGCATGGGGGTTGCAGTTCAGTTCATCACTTGTTATTTCAGCCGCTCCTTTCCTAAAGCGAGAGGGCTCCTTACACTCTTTCCCCTGCTCCACTGGCACCCCTTCTCATGGAAAAAATAGTCCACAGGCATTCTGCAACGTGAGTCCTTCCCACAGGATGCAATTGTTACCCATCAGATTGCGGGAAAAAACCCGTGCTGGAGCGGAGTCACTGCTTCTTAGGACGCAGCCACCTGCTCTGGTGTGGGGTTCTCCACGGGCTTCAGATGCATCTCAGCTTGTCGTCAGTCTCCATTAGCATGGGGGATCCTTCCCATGGAGACAAATCTCTACACACTCCTGGAAGTATCTCTGCTCCAGCTTGGGCTTCTCCACAGGCTGCGAGAGGATCTCTGCTCTACCATTTCTCTCGTGAGCTGCAGGGGGGCTGCCTGCTGTCTCACCACGGGCTGCAGGGGAATCACAGCTCTGGCACACCTCCTCGTGCTCCATCTTCACTGACTTTGGTGTCTGTGTAGTCATTTTCTCTCAGATCTCAGTCCTCTGCTGCAGCTGTGCCGGGCCCAACTGGCCCAGTGAACCTCAACAGTCCCAGCAGGATGAGCTCTGCCCAGTGGATGCCCTGGGAGCGGGACGCTTCAGACCTCTCCAAGCTGCACTGCTGCGGCCATCTCCAGTCGAGTGTCGGCAGCCCAACATGGGCAGTTGCCCACCTGGGAGGCTGGGAGGCCAGCCCCCTGCCTCCCCCCTCTCTTCACTGTAAGTCCAGCCCAGTTCGCATTGCTTTGTCCCCTTCTTAAACACAGCATTCACAGAGGCACTGATTGGTTCGACCCTGGCCAGAGAGGAGGGTGGTCTGACCTGGTGAAAGACCATCTGACCGGTTTTGGAGTTGGAGAAGCGTTCTTGTAGCTCCTTACAGGGTCTATCTCTGCAGCCCCTCCTCTGCTACCAAAACCCCATCACAAAAACCCAGCACAGTGCCTTAAAATCACGCATTTCATAATTGAAGTGATTTTTATTTTAAAGGATTCTGCAGCAAGTTCTGTGCAGGTGGATAAAGAGGGAGACAGCAAGACTTTGGCTTTTTATTTTCTATATCTGGAAAGATGCCTCTGGTGTGGAAGGTAGCTTGTGGTCTGCACAGAGCATTCTGATGCTATCCAGCTGTGGATTGGTATACTGGAAATACTTCATAGAGAGTCCTTTATAACTTTACATAAGTAAATAAAAAAAAAAACCAAACCAAACACCAAAAACAAACAAAAAAAAACACCCAACCAAAAACCTAGAACTGATTGTTAATGTTATATGTCTGTGACTGGTTCATTTTACATTTATAAGCATAAGTGCTCTCTGCCAAAGCCTGTTGGTGTGCCGGCACTATAGATGTGGTTTTTGTTCACAGATATGTGCACTTTTGTGTAGTCAGTGGAAGGTGCGGCAGTGAATGCTTAAGTTTGCTCAGAATGGCTGTTAGACGTGAGCGTAGCTTTTAAATTCGTACTGTGTACTTGCAGCTAGTTTCCAGGCAAATCACCATGTAAACCATTCTGTGCTGGTTTTTACTTAAGTCTCATACATTGATTTGTCAAGGCAACTAAGATATTTCCAGATTTATCACATGACTGCCAGTTTGGATTCAAGCATTCCATGTCATCTGCAAACCTTTCTAACGTTGGCTGGATAAAAGAAAACAGGGTATCACTGTGATGAGTGTTGGTAGCATATTGAGCAGATAGAAGGCAGCTTGAAGTTTTAAGATGAGCTTGTAGGAGAGAAGACAAGAGAACACTTGTGCAGTCTTAGTAAATTAAGTAGATGAGACAACCGTGGAAATGCAAATACAATGTGTTTGCTGGAGGTGACACCACTACGTCACTTCAGTTGGTCAGCAATGTTAGTTCTTACAAGAACTAATGTTACTATTTTCACATGTATAGAAGTTACTTTTGAAAAGCCGAAGCAAAGTTTTTGTGATGTAAAACCAGCACATTAGCTGTTAGGGATGTATTTCTTAAACTTTCCTTTGAGAAATTGATCATCTAGATTTAGAAATGCTACCTGAAGAAGCCACATTTTCCAATTTATTTATGCTTTTCTTAACACAAATGTATTTTGCTATGCTTAATATACATTTAAGCCAGAGAAACTTCTTCTATATTTGCAACAAAAATATAAATATTCTTAGTTTATATGGGACATGTCCATCAGTATATCTTGGACTTGGGAGTAATTGCACAACCTTCAGGCTTCAGAAGTTAAATTCAGGACCTCTCTGGTCTTGCAGGTCACATACTAAAATGTTCATAAGAGCAAGAGCATCAGGGAAGACTCTTTGAGCCATCCCCTTTATTATAAGATGGGGCCGAGCTGAGAGTATACTTTGTGTCACAGTGATATTTGATGCCAGCTGTATTAACCTATGCACATTCACTTCTTCCAACAGCTGGGAATTTGACTATCCAGAGGTTCCTGTACAAGGACAGACCTGCTACGACATGTTTCCTGAGTATGATAATTAAATTTGAAACAGTAGGAGCCATTCTGCTGCTAGACAATCAAGCAGCCTTTTTTAGATAAAGAAAGGACAGAGCATATAACTTAACATCAGTCTTAAATTTTATAGCATTAAGTTGCCTTTGAGTTAATAACTTTACAGAGCTATCACAGAATCCACAGCGTGGTTGAGATTGGAAGAAACAGAATCGCATATTCACGAAATGGTTGAGGTTGGAGGGGCCTCTGAAGATGATCTTGTCTAAGCCCTGCTTAAAGCAGAGTCAATTAGAGCAAGTTGCTCAAGATCTTGTGACTTTTTACAGTTGGAATTGGATATCTCCAGTGATGGAAACTGCATAATGTGTCTAGACAACCTGTTCCAGTGTTCAATTACCTGTACAGTAAAAACTTTTTCATATATTTAAGTGGAATTTCCTGTATCTCAATTTGTGTCCATTGCCTCTTGTCCTTTCACAGGGCACTACTGAGAGAAGTCTCATTCCATTGTCCTTACTTCCTCCCTTTTTTTGTTTTGTTTTTTTTTTTTTGTTTTTGTTTTTTTATACAGACTGATAAAATTCCCCAGCACCCCTTGAGTCTTCTCTTCTTGAGGCTAAACAATCCCAACTTTCTCAGCCTCTCGTGTAACAGATTCTCTAATCCCTTAATCATCTTCCTAGCCCTTTGCTGGACTCTTTCCAGTATGTCTGTTATCTCTTGTCCTGAGAAGCCCAGCAGTATGTTTGCCATCCGTTTGTGTCCATGTTTGATGATATGGTAAGTTGGAGGATCTGGAAATCAGCACTGGCTTCATATCCTGTGTTTCTTCTGCTGAAGAGCAGGTGCATGATATCCTAATACCAAGTTTCAACTAAGGCAGTTGTTGAAGACTTACCACTAAAGTAGCCCTTTAACAGGAAGACCGAAGTTCAGCTACCTCTTAGTTAAAATGCACACTGACTGTCAAAGTCCAGGGTCTGAAGCATTGGTGTTTTCATGGAAAGGGGAAAGGAGAGAAAATCTGACATAACCACAGATGAGTAGAGAAATTAATTTTGGGGTGAAGAGCAAGCTTTTGGAGGGAAACTTAAGCTGGCTTCAGGGATTAAATTTATAGGGTTGAAGGAGAAACCTTAAGCTGCATGAGGGTGTTCTTGAATTTATTAGATTTCTGATAAGACCTGGGTCTAGGTTTTAGGGTGGCTGAGGCATTCGTTTGCCATAAAGTTGAGCGTTACACTAAATATGACTTACACTGATCAAAGTAGAGAGTAATTGTTTTAAAATGCCCTGTGTCTGTCGTCTTTAGAAGGCCTGACATAAGGCTTACCATTTGCTCCTTCCAGAAGTTGATAGCTCAATCAATATCCACAAAACCGAAATATTTTATAAGAATATGGGTGTGGAAACATGTTGGCGACTCTGTGGAGTCATCAGTTGTATTAGTGAATTTAAGTGGGGAAAGAAAGGGTTGAGAAGGAAGGAAGGAAGGTGCACTCTAAGATTATGCTTAGAAGGCCAATGTGCACCAGGACTATAACCACGTAGAAGTTTTAATGCGTTTTTGGTACAAACAATATGGTCTTACGAAAGTCCTGCACAAGAACCTCAAGCAGAAATATGTGTAGCTATTTAAAAAATGTGAATTATTCACTCATTGTAAAACCAGGACAATAAGCGAGGGCCATAGCAGGTACTTTATTCTCTTTATAGGTTGTTTTGAAGTATGCCTTTTTTTCTCCTCTGAGTGTTCTGGAATGAAAACTGTACTGATGATTGTGGTCCTCTTCACTAGCTCCTTACTAACAGGATAGTTTAAGAATTACATGGTTTGATACCGGTGTTAGCTGCATATATATTGACTCAGTCTAACCAAACACCTGTCAATTAAAGACTGTTATATGCTAGCATCTTACAATAGACTTGATTAGTCTTCAGTATGTCACATTTTCTTGGTAAAAAGTCAATCTCTCCAATCATATTTTTTTCTGTTTTCTAATTTGCAGGCTGTTCTGGAGACTATTAGGAATTTGATGAACACAGATTGTGTAGTTCCTGACTGGCTGCATGACATCATTCTCGGCTATGGAGACCCAAGTAGTGCACACTATTCAAAAATGCCAAATCAGATTGCAACTCTGGATTTTAATGACACTTTCCTGTCCATTGATCACTTAAAAGCTAGCTTTCCTGGATACGATATTAAAGTGACCATTGATGATCCAGTTCTGCAGATACCACCCTTCAGGTGATCTCAGCATTTCAAGTACTCCTGGTCTGTTATTCTTGCTGAAGTGCATTGTCAGGTGGAGTTGAGTTCAGTGGTTGAAGGGAGGTGCTCTTTCTTTTAAGAAAAGATATTAATATGTTAATACTAAGATTTAGATAGTTGTACAACAGAGTTAACTATTCTGCAGTTAGACTCGTTTTCTGTACAAAAATGCATCAGAACATTGCTTGTAGATCAGCCTATTGAATATATGGGAAAAGCAACAGTATGAGATGGAATCAAGACACGTAGTATTCACTGCTGCATTATGGTGTCTAGTCTCCTCAAGTTCAGCCTGAAGATTTTTAATGACATAGTTTCCTTTTGTGTCTCATTAAAGCAAGCTAAGAACAGCAATTTCAACATCAGTTAAAATTTAAGTTTTCGGAAACACCAACCAAAATAAAGGGTAGATTTAGATTAGATATAAGGAAGAAATTTTTCACTCAGAGGGCGGTGAGGCACTGAAACAGGTTGCCCAGAGAAGTTGTAGATGCTCCATTGCTGGAGGTGTTCAGGGCCAGGTTGGATGAGGCTTTGGGCAACCTGGTGTAGTGGAGGGTTTCCCTGCCCATGGCAGGGGGATTGGAACTAGATGATCTTTGAGGTCCCTTCTAACCCTAACCATTCTATGATTTAAGTCTGAAATCCCATTTTGCTTATTTTATTTTAGCAATGGTTTCTGAAATAGAATGCCTACCTTTGTGACTGCTAAATGAGATTTACATGTTTTGTTTCAGTGGTGCTGTTGTGCAGCAGTTTTAGGCTTGACTGTTCTGTCCCTCCTGGTAGACCTCCTTGGACTTTGGCAACTGCATTTCACAGTTCATAGTGTTGGAGAATATTTTCTTCAGCTGGACTGAAGAAACTATATCTTTTTTCCCATATAAGTTAATGATAATTGAAATATTTTCTTTTGAAGGAATAGATTTGACTGAGGAGGGAAAAGATGGGTTTAGCTGCACAGCAGTCAGCTCTTACCGTGGCTAAACTGAATCTTGAAAAGCAGGGAGGTGATCTTCCATGCTTTTTTTTTTTTTTTAAGCACTGCATGGAGAATACATGTGGAGAAGGCACTACCACTATATAATGATACAAAAATAGTCTTAAGGTATCAACACAAGATACCACACATAATTTCCCTCAATGAACTAGTGTTCATTTTCAGTTCATAGATTAAAATACAGATAGCTCTTTATGAAGAGCTTTTGCTACTGCTACATATGTCCTGTAAAGAGACTGAGAGACTAGTGCTGTTAAAGATGTCTCTGCTGTTGTCTCAAGAGAATTAGATATCCATTGAAATTCCTTTGCTGTGATTTGTTTCTGAATTAGAGAAGCTTACTAACATGATATAGACGGCTATAAAAAAATTAAAACGAGAGGATAAAAGGCTTCATGTGTTGAAGCAGTTTAGAACATTGACATATGTGTGTTTAAAAAAAAGCATGCATCAGTTCTAGAACAAAATCAGGTTATTACTGCTGAACAGACAGTGCCGGTGGCTTTCTGTTATAACTTTACTCCTGTCCCTTCAATTTTTATTTATGAACTCTTTGCCTTCAGTGTTTTTCCAGCTGACTGTCAGCACTGCTCCTGGCTTTTCAAGCTTTGTAAAGAGCACTTGTGACACACGTTTTGTCAAATATGCTTTCTTAAAATCAGCTTCATAAATTTGTCATTCCTTTTCCTTCTCCTTGTTAATACTTTGTCATCTGCAACTCTTTTTTCTGTATTGTGTGAAAGTTTATCTTAATGATGACAAAAAAAATCCTTCTGTATGAACTTCTAAGATAGTCTGGTATCACAGGGAACTTGTTAGAAGTGTAGTGTTAAATTATGTGTTTCAGGATAACTTTCCCAATAAAAGGAGGTAAAGGAAAGAAAAGAAAAGAGGAGGATCGGAATGAAGAAAAACCTGAAGAAGCTAAAACACTGATTGTAGAGCCTCATGTCATTCCAAACAGGGGACCATATCCATATAATCAACCAAAACGGTAATAAATGGGGGAGAACTTACTTACAAATGGTAACACATGTATAGCAGTTCATTTTCAGAAATACTTAAAAAATAATATTGTTCATTGTAAACAAAATGTCATTTTGATTTCATTGCCAAAACAAGATGGGATTTGTGAGGCTGTTTCATTTTATATTTTAATCAAACTATTCTATTGTCCCCTCTCTGTTAAAAAATTCCCTCGAAGAGCAATGAGAAATACTGTCTTTTAGTGTTGTGTCAGGACTTTGAATATTGGGAGAATTGTACCTAAAAAATTTTATATCATTCTCAGTGAATAATAACTAAAGACAGACAGTTTTTTAGATGGGATGATTTTGTTACATGGGCAATGTGATTTACTGTCTTGCTGAGAAATTGCAAGATTGTCATATCTATAAAGCAAGTGATGACACTAAACTAGGAGGAGTGGCTGACACACCTGAGGGCTGTGCTGCCATTCAGAGAGACCCGGATAGGCTGGAGAGTTGGGCGGGGAGAAATTTAATGAAATACAACAAGGGCAAGGGTAGAGTCTTGCATTTGGGTAAGAACAACCCCATGTACCAGTACAAGTTGGGGACTGAACTGTCGGGGAGCAGCACAGGGGAAAGGGACCTGGGGGTCCTGGTGGACGGCAGGATGACCATGAGCCAGCAATGTGGTCTTGTGGTCAAGAAGGCCAATGGCATCCTGGGGTGTATTAGAAAGGGTGTGGTTAGTTGGTCGAGAGAGATTCTCCTCACCCTCTACTCTGCCCTGGTGAGACCGCATCTGGAATATTGTGTCCAGTTCTGGGCCCCTCTGTTCAAGAAGGACGAGGAACTGCTTGAGAGAGTCCAGCGCAGGGCCACAGAGATGATTAAGGGAGTGGAGCATCTCCCTGATGAGGAAAGGCCGAGGGAGCTGGGTCTCTTTAGCTTGGAGAAGAGGAGACTGAGGGGGGACCTCATTAATGTTTATAAATATGTAAAGGGTGACTGTCATGAGGATGGAGCCAGGCTCTTCTCACTGGCATCCAATGATAGGACAAGGGAAATGGATATAAGCTGGAACATAGGAGGTTCTGCTTAAACATGAGGAAGAACTTCTTCCCAGTAAGGGTAACAGAACACTGGAACAGGCTGCCCAGAGAGGTTGTGGAGTCTCCTTCTCTGGAGATGTTCAAAACCCGCCTGGACGCGTTCTTGTGTGATCTAATCTAGGTGGTCCTGCTCCAGCAGGGGGATTGGACTAGATGATCCTTTGAGGTCCCTTCCAATCCCTAACATTCTGTGATTCTGTAAAGAAGTTAGTTGTAATGATGATTTTAACTTATTTAAAAGTTTGAGAGCGTGAAGTTCTGGCAAAACATGTAGCCAATTAATCAAAATCAAACTTGTTAAAATAATTGCTTTTATCAAAACTGTTGGCAAAATCTATCAATTCTCTGATCTCGTTTTGCTATGTTACAGCAATACTATTCAATTTACCCATACTCAGATTGAAGCTATACGTGCAGGAATGCAGCCCGGCCTAACTATGGTAAGAATATTTTTAAGGATTTTATGCACTTAGTTATTTGATTCTGACTTTAGGTACATTCAGTGAAATACCAGTAATGTCCATTTCTGTAGCCTTGCTAAGGTCATTTCTACTAATGGTTTAAAAATATGAAAAGCTAACATGCAAAGGTTCAACATCCTGCCATCTTCACGAAATCATACAGAAACACATTTGATCTTGTATAACTGTATCCTGTGTTTCAGTGGCTGAAGACTTTCCACAGCAACTGAATTTAGTTTTTCAGTGGTTGGATTGCTAGTTTTAGACTGTAAAGCTTTTGCCTTATCTGTCATTTTTGGCTGTTTTAAATTACTTGCATCAATTTTTAAGTTTGATCTAACTGCGTTAAAGGAAATGAAAGTCATTTGACTTGTCTTCAGGGAGCATTTTTCTGCTGTCTTGTGACGTGTAATGTGCAATCCTTTATATACTGCTGGCTTCTGGAACTAAGAAGTTACAAACAAAACCAAAGCTGTGGATTTGTTATGAAAATAATTTTTGATCAATGAATTTCTGCAAAGGTCTTTCAAGGTTTACCACTCTCAGTTAGACTTTGACTACAAGTACCTGTCTCCCAATGAAGTATAGTCTATCGTGGTAGTGACTCAGTGGAATATTTGAATGACTATTCTCTGATACTCTTAATTTCTTCTTTGTCTGTAGAGCCTATAATGCTAATTTTTAGGGTTTTGTATTGGTATTCATTAGTACCAATAATATATCTTCCTCCTCCCCTTCTTCCTCATGTGTTACCACTCCTCATACACTGTAGCTAGCACACAGAAAATACGTGACAAAGGATAAAACAACTTCAGTGAAATCGTATGCTTTTTGTCCCTGCCTGACTAAGTGTGCTGAAGTTAGTAGTCTCGTAGAAGCATATACAAATTACCCGAGTTCTTGGCAGTGTTTTTGAGTGTGGTATGTTTTCCGGTGGAGCACAGCAGAACTTTCTGGCATTGGTAAGAGTATCAACTCTACGGTCTATTTAGAAATTAAAGCTTTTTTTTGAATGCTGTGAAAATGCCGCAGTCATAGATGCTTCAAATTTGGTTATTAAACAACATTGGAAGAGGTTTTTTGGAATGATTTGAACTACTGGGTTTTACATAATTAGAACGTTTGTCTAAGAATACCCATGCCAGTGTATAGGACTATTGTTTTCTATCAGTAGTATTGTCAGTAGGAAAGAAGATTGGGAAATGAAAATCTTTATTACCCTTTTGTAGTATATAATTAACACACAAAATACTAGAGAGGGGGTTTCTAAGTCATCTAGGTTTTATTTTTGTCTTTTAAATAGCATTGCATACTGTTTGTTAGTATCATTTAGTATTTGTTGAACTATTAACAACCTTAAAATGTAAGTGAACTATTAACAACCTTAAAATTATAAGCTATCATCTACCTTGCTTTTGGAGAGCTTTAAAGATGAAAGGTAGCTTCCTGTGCCTGGTACTCCATCAGCTTTCGTAAATATTTGAGAAGATGGTTGTTATGTAATTTGAACTTTTATACTAAAACCACATTTGTTGATTTTTAAGAGGTATTAGAGAATGAGTATGTTAGGTCAAAAGGGAAAAACAATGAAAAAGTCAGCTTTTTGGTTTTGAGGACGTATTTCAGTTTTGGGGTTTGTTTTTTTTTTCACTACATCACCCACTTTTTTTGCAGAGAAGGCAGACTAAGAAAACAGTTACATAGTATAGGCCTGTTTTATTTTCTGTCATTATGTTATGTATTTCTGTCAAATATTTTGGAGAAGTAGAATCCTACTTGTTTTGGAATCCAGTGATCAATGAGATTCTTTAAAGCATGATTTCATAGCAATTTGTAATTTTATGTGTAGATACATATGAAAGCTGCTATTCTGTGTTTCTTAATGCTGAATGAATTACTTTGACATGCTTTATAATACTTGGATACTTTAAAATGTCTCAGGTGTTGCTTTTTGAATGTTGTTGGTATAATTGAGCCTATAAAAACATTAATTGTTGGTATTACTTCTATATCATCAGTTGTAGATTTTTGAGTAAAGAAAAAGAATGGACTCTTTTCTCTGTTTTTTATATCTGCTTCACCTTATTCTTTTTCGATTATGTATTTCGATGCTTTTTTCACCATTTCCTCTATGTTTAGCCTGTCCTGAGGCTAACACAGCCTTTTTTGTCTGAGGAGGTCTGTTTTCATGGGTTGTGAAACAGAGTAGTATTTCATATGCTGGATTACCGTATTCCTTTTAGGCAGGAATCTGCCTAACTAATCTAAATTAGTCTTTCATGATACGTTATATTTGTTCTTGAAGTTTACAAGAACCAGCCCATAACTGCTGGGTTACTGTATTCCTCTTAGGCAAGAATCTGCCTTCACATTGGACTAAGGCTTTCATGGTGTATGTACGTGTTCTTGAAGTTCACAGAAGCCAAGCAATTGTACATGAAACAGAAGATGATGTTGTTGTTGTTAATGTATGATTTCAGTGTCTTGTGAGATTGTTCTGCTTTTTTCCCAATGGACTATATTTCTGTATTTTGCTGTGTTGTGCAATATTCTGATAAGTTGTGTGTTGATTTTTTGTTTTAATTCTTTATTTGTTTTTAGGTAGTTGGTCCACCTGGTACTGGAAAAACTGATGTAGCAGTCCAGATAATATCCAATCTTTATCATAATTTCCCAGAACAACGAACTCTTATAGTTACCCACTCTAATCAGGTAAAGTGTCAGTCATGTATGAAATTTTCCTGTAAATAAAACCAAGAAGAACAGTAGGTACTGAGATGGTTAGATTTGGGATTGCAGTTGTCTCTTCACAATAAAAGTATGAGGTGGCTTGTGTGCAGTTTTGCCTGTTTCATAACGAGAAATTAAAGTTCTGAATTTCAGGTTTGTAGTTGTGAGCTATTTATCAGAGATTTCTGATACATTTAACTGGTTGAGGGTTGAAATTAGGAAGTATTTTGAAAAAGTGTCTGCACAGTTCTTACATTCACTACATGCATGCCAGATTTTTGCGAACTAGCTTTCTTGGACACTGGTTGATCTGTGCTTCATGCTTCTAAGGGAAGGCATGAAAGGTACCATGGCTGGTGTTCTTCGGCTGAATGCTGGCTTCCCATTCGTAAGAGATGGAGCCTAGCTGCTAATTCTCAAGCATATATAGTATAACAGTACTAACAATGATGATGATGATAAAGATCTTGAAGGTTTTTACTCTAAATTTGCGTTTGATTTGGAAGGATTTGCTTGGAAACCAGGGTCATCAGTTACCTGGTCTCCCTAATTAGCCTCTCCTATCTCAGATATGAATTATTTTAACTGAACAAACTACTTTGAAAACATTTCTTCTTTGTCCATCAAAGCAAGATCAGGCACTTACGTTGTTGATCAAAGAATGGTGGATAAGACTTCATTTTAGTAAGGAGTTGCATACCTGGAATAGTATAGGACAGTCTTTGAGTTACAGGAGAGTTAACAGGTAGTGATGTGGAAAGGGAACGTTCTCTTCTCAAAGAGAACATGTCTGTTGGGGAGAAAAAGAAGAAAGCAATTTGAGGCAGATAGAAGACGCTTCTTAGCTGACAAGACTTATATGAGAGCATGAACTTGAAATTGTACTTCAGGAAACGAATTCAGCAAGGTTCATTCCCTGTGCCTTGACACTGTACTTTAACATGTTTGCATGACTTCCAGCTGACTTGCAGTACAAGTGGAGCTTGCTCATCGTTAATGTTAGTGTTATAACTTGATGATCCAGTGCTTACGAACTTACTTCTTTGAAAAACACTGAATTGAGCAGTTGATATTAAGCTGTTGGAAAATTGAAGAGTTTAAGGCAGGAGACACAGCACATCTTGAGGTTTATTCAGCAAAATTTATTCATCCATGTAGAATAGAGTCACAGCACCTGCCAGTCAATAAGAGATCACACTCTTGTAAAGTAAAAGTTAAAAGGTTTAAAATCTAACAAAATCGATGTTTGCTAAGTGTGCTTCTTGAGACAGTTTTATAAACTGATAGCTTTATCAACTAAATTAACTGATTGAATCAAATTTTAAAATTGTTTTAAAATTGTAAAATAAAATTTTAATTGTTGTGTAAAGTATGCAAATACAAGAGTTTTAGTAGGCTAATTTCCCTGTTGTCAAGATTAAGAGCTCTGTTTCAGTATTAGCTTCACATTTGCTTTGGCTTCCATTTATATCAAAATAGCATAATTTTCTAGCTGGCTTACCAGTAATTCTTTAGTTTTCCTCTGCAAGAGCCTCTGAACTTCTAAAAACTGCCTTTTCTCCTGTGCTTGTCAATCTTTAGGCCTTGAACCAGCTGTTTGAAAAAATCATGGCTCTAGACATTGATGAGCGTCACCTCCTGCGTCTGGGTCACGGAGAAGAGGAATTAGAGACAGAGAAAGATTTCAGCAGGTGAGAAAGGAGATGCTAATCATAAACTTGCTTGCATAAACATCATAGCAAGTTCTATGTGTTGAATCCCATCTGTCTGTCTTGTAAATGAGCAAGGGGCTGTGTTTGACAAGTTTTACCTTTCTCATATTATTGAATCCCAGTAACGCAGAGTGAGCTTGTTTTCAATACAGGGTTAAATAATTTTGGTTCATATTCAGTAGGGAAACTGTGTTCTCTCGAGAGTCCAAAAGCAGACTCAGACAGTTGCTTGTTCACAAACTCAACTACTTGAATAAAAGTAGTTTGTTATATTCTGGGCCTGTGTACGTTTTAGAGAATTGATCTGTTTTGTGAGAGGAAGTTGAATAATAAAGGAAGTTTTTTGCAGTTAGGAATTTTTTGTGCAAATATGATGTTCCTTCTGCTGGCATGGTGAATATTGCATACATAAACATAAACATGAAATTAAACTTTCTGCTTTTAATTCTTCAGAACATGCTTGATTACAAAGTTGCTTATTTCATTGGTAAATGACGCATTTTGAGTAATGCATACGTAAGGAAAACTATCAAGTCTATATCAGTACAAAGACTTAAGAACTTGTTCTTGCAAATAGTTACACGTTTGTTACACATTAGTCTGATTGACGTCAGTAGGATTACACACATTCATAAATGTAAGCAGGGGCATAAGGGTCGTGCACTGGAAATAACTGAACTGTCCAGTGCTGGATTGTTATAGCAATACTTTGACTTCAAAAGCTGCAGTAAAAATTATATATAGTCAATAGAAATTACCCACATATGCATAGCTGAGTTTCATTTAGCAAAATAAATACCTTGTGTGTTTTTTTTAAATTTGAATGCTTTGACTTAGTCAAATTATTCCAGAAATTTGACAGCCAAAACCTCAGAGAAAGATGCCATGGCAGATATTTATTTAGCATATCCACAGTTTAGTGTATTCCTTGAACATAATTAAAAGGAGTTTTCTTTGAGACACTCTACGTTGTCTATTTTCATTCTTTTTCAAGGTAACTCCAGATCTAAAGGGCATTACTGCAAAGTCCTATGGGTTCTGGCAGTTTGGGAGGGAGGGTTAAGGGTTGAGGAATATATTTGAAGGTGAGCTGCACCACTATGAGAAGAGAAGTTTATTTCCCATATGCTTTATGTTTGTTTTTAGCTTGCTTCTGAGTTTGTGGTTTTTCTGTGTCAAACTGCTTCCGAGGGCACAGTACTGCTTAAGGAATTTCTGCTGCCTGCAATCTTAGTGTCCCTTTTGTGCTCCCTCTGCAGGCACAGCAAAGCGGGGCAGGGGGTATGAGAAAATAAGGTGGAGAGGAACTGATTAAGCTGATACTGTCACTTAAATACAAAGCGAATGACAGCTAAAGAAACTTTTTCTATTGCTAAATGAATACATAAAAGAGGGCATGTGACTTGAATTGTGAGAAATCAGAGGACATTGGAAGTGTGAGAAAAAAACCCCAAAGAACTAGTTTCAGTCACTTGTAATTATAATGGATTTGTTTTGTTGAAGAAGAAAGCACTATTTAATATTCCAGGGATCTTAACTGCCATAGTTCCTGAGGAACTTGTTTTTTCCAGTTGTGAGCAATATCTTATTCAGCTGTGTCTTAGTAAATTCAAATCTCCAGCTTTAACCCCTTCTAAATAAGACAATAGAACCTGTTGTGATTACCAGGGATTCAGATTTTTTTTTTCTATGCAGAAAGCATATTTTATGAATAGTAAGTTTAATAAGAACTTGAGATTTACCTTCATTCATATTTGAGCTTTTAACTGTGTATGCATTTTTGAAAGAAAGTATCATGTTCCTCTCACTTCTTTTATTCCACCCATTTATCCACTTTTTAATTTGTTTTCTTTTTTAGAAAATGTGATACATTGATTTTTATTTTTTTTCTTGTACTGCTTCTGGGAGGGGGGCAGTGCACGGATTAAGAAAGTCATAAAGGAAAAAAATTGGCCTTGAATTGGGTAATAGGAAGAAGAATGGAAGGAGCAGGTTACAAGCTAATCAGTCATAAAAGTTACTGAACAGGCAGCTGTGAGTGCAGGACCTCCTGTGTGTGGGTGTAGACCTGTCTGTTGTGGTGGGCTAGGCATTATTGCAAGACATTTTGTGTATTACTGAATGAAGTCAACTTCATCGTATTCAAACTTCGGGTATAGGTTCTATTTGTGATGGTCCATAGACGTGTATAACTTGCTTGTATTTGTGTCACATATAGTGTACTATAGTTTCCAAACAGTACATTGGAAGTAGTGCTTTTCTGCTTTACAGGTACATCATGAGAACGTTTTACTAACATTTTGTGAAACTTTTGTTAAAGTGGTAGGAATAAAGGAGCTTTTTCTACAGTAATGGCTCTAGCGTGGCTTTGTAAATTATTAGGGTTCAACTGATAGAAATGGTCAACATGTAACAAATTCTTGGTTTTTGGAACCTGGTAGGTTTTTTTCAGGGAGGGGAGAGTGTTTGGGTTTTTGTGATCTCTCCATGTGATGCTTAGATAAAATAATTTGGAATTAGATACATTTAAATACAAATGTTATTATATTTAATCCAACTTGTAGGTATGGAAGAGTTAATTATGTGCTGGCTCGGAGACTTGAACTTCTGCGAGAAGTTGGGCGATTGCAAGAAAGTCTTGGAGTCCCAGGAGATGTTTCTTACACTTGTGAAACAGCTGGCCACTTTTTCTTATACCAAGTAAGGACTGAAATACTTCTACAGAGGCTATTATGACCTCAATATGTTATGAAACACTTTGTGAAAATGAATTGAATTTTTCAGAATTGAGTCTTAAAAAAACGCATTTTCTTTGGTGGTTCAAAATACAATAACAGCTAAAGCTATAATTGCAACATTGCTTATTTGTGTTGCTATTGTTTTAAATTCCACCTGATGACTTGCCAATTGGAAGGCTAGCATTTCTGCTCTTCATGACTGCTGGCAGAGATTCTAGCCTGAAGTTTCTCCTTCAGAAAGGAAAATCTGTGAGCTGCTTTACATTTTGGACACGCATTAGAGCAGCTACTTGATGATCCTGCTAGAAAGCTTTTATGATGTTAAATCAGTGTGAAATCGGATTCATAGCGTACAAAACGGTGTTTTTCTGTGCAATAGTATATCCCTCATTTCCCTTCCATGTGTTTTTTGGTGACATGGTGTACATTAGCCATTAATGTGGCTTAAGCAGACTTGTAGAGTGCTACAAATGCATACACTGTATATGTTTTTATAGCAGTTATCTGGGCTATCTGTAGTGTGGGCATAAACATTAAATGTCTATTAGGTGTTCAAGAGTACTAGGAGCAGTGCCTAGAGCTCATATTCTGGTTCGGTTTCCTCCTGAAGGAATCCAACTTGGTATTTAAACCAAAGTGCTGTAAGTGGAGCTAGTCAAGAGATTTGCTTCTGTATTGGGTTTATTTGGTAAAGTTTTGGTAGCAGGGGACTGCAGGGGTGACCTCTGTGAGAAGATGCCAGGGACTGCCTCGTTCTGGACACGGCCAGCTCCAGTGGATCCACTGGTGTCCAGAGCTGAGCCCATCAGTGACACTGGTGGCATCACTGTGAAAACATCTTTGAGGAAAGCTCAAAAAACACTGCACAGCACCTGGGGGCAGAGCATGAGAAACAATGCCACACACCAAGGTCAGAAGGAAAAAGAGAGGCCGGAGGTGCTCCAGACACCAGAGCAGAGATACCCCCATAGCTCATGGAGAGGACCATGGTGAAGCAAGTTGTCCCCCTGCAGCCCATGGAGGACTGTGTCAGAGCAGATATCCACACTGCAGCCCATGGAGTACCCCATGCTGGAGCAGGTGGATATGCCCTGAAGGAAGCTGCAGCCTGTGGAAAGTCTATGCTGGAGCAGGGGAGAAGCGTGAGGAGGAAGGGGTGGCAGAGATGTGTTATGAACTTGAATGACAAGCCCCATTCCTTCTGCACTGTCCAGGGTGGAGAGGAGGTAAAAGAGTTGAGAATGGAGGATTTAAATTGAGTCTGAGAAGAAGAGGAGGATGGAGAAGAACAGTGGGTTTGTTTTTGTCTTTGTTTCTCACCATCCTAGTCTATTTTTAATTGGCAAGAAATTAAATAAGTTTTCCCCAAGTCAAGTCTGTTCTCCCTGTGGTGGTACTTGCAAAGTGATCTCTCTGTCTTATCTCAACCTGTAAGCTTTTCCATCTTATTTTCTCCCCTTGTCCTGTTGAGGAGGGGGAGTGAGAGATGCCGGGTGGGAGTCTGGCAGCCAGCCAAGGTCAACTCACCACAGCTTCAAAAATGTCGTTCTCACACAAGATCAAATGCTAATTTAGACATACCTTGCTTTCGTGATGATTTTTTTTTTATATATACTATTTGTGCAAGGCTGTACCTTGCCAATGACTTTATGATATAAACACATGTCCGTATGACACTTTTGTTTGCCATAGGTAATGTCTCGTTGGGAGGAGTATATCAGCAAAGTGAAAGTTAAAGGTGGGAAACTGCCAAATGTTACAGATGTCTCCAGTTTATTTCCTTTTCACCAGTATTTTGCAAATGCTCCTCAACCAATTTTCAAAGGCAAGTCCTATGAAGAAGATATGGAAATTGCTGAAGGATGTTTTAGACATGTTAAGAAAATATTCACTCAGCTTGAGGTAAGACATGTAACTATTAAAGATAAGTGAATCTGACTAATTCTATAAAAAACTTTACACAGTTCCAAAATTCTCCTTTGCCCGGCATCCTAAAAGGATTGTATACCTCTAGGCAGCTTCATTAGCTTGCAAGGCATTCAGGTGAGAATTTCTATCTTTGAGTAATGTTTCACAATAGGGATCTGTTTTATTTTGATCTTAGGAAGCAGCCGTTCTGCGTGTTTCCAGACCTGCGTGATGAGGTTACTAGGTTTGGTGCACCTATCACTGCTGCTCCTCTGATCCTCACAGAGTCTTTGTGTGTGCAGTGAATTGGCTTTAATCAGATAACCTAGAAGTAACTTAAACGTATTATCTTCTATTTTTCCCGGAATTGCTCGAGAGGCTTTTTAAAGTTAGGGTGATCTGTGTGTCATTTGGTCATATTAACTGTATTTGTCTTTCTAATACTGAATTTGGTGTGAAGTTATGATGTGGTAAAGCAGGAAACAAGAAGATGTAGTAAAACAAAATTTTTGAGTTTTCTGAGAGAGTCTCTCAACCAATTGAACAATGTCTGCAAATTTATATATTCACATATATAAGCAGCATTCTTGAATGTGTTTTTAAAATACTGTTTTTTTGAAATACGTTGTTTCCAGATTTAGTGTAAAAAAAAAAAATTACTCAAGATTGTTAACAATAGATGCCGTCATAACTTTATTGTCTAACTATATTAAGAAGATGCCCTGATAGTTTGACTGAAATCGTTTTATAAGCAATAATTTTTCATATTCTGACTTTCAAGACTTTTTTTCTCTACCACAGGAATTCAGAGCATTTGAACTTCTCCGCAGTGGCCTGGATAGATCCAAATACCTGTTGGTGAAAGAAGCAAAAATCATTGCCATGACTTGTACTCATGCTGCTCTGAAACGACATGACCTGGTTGAATTAGGTTTCAAGGTAATGATTATACTATGTTACTACACTAATTGTTTTTTGGGTTTGGTTCCCCCAGTCTGCCCCTTGTATAAACCTTTTTATCTGTCCTCAATCTAGGCAACTGGGTTATTTTGAGTTGCATTTTTTACCAGTGTGTTTCAAATCGTAATTTTACTGAAGAAAAATTTAACTTCTGTCATTAAAGGATGAGATCACTTTTAAGTTACTGTACGTACAGAAATGCTTAATAGTGCATCTCTATTAAAAAAATTTAGTTTTGCCATATTAGATGATGAACAGCAGTGATATGATTAATAAAATAAAGGCAGAACTGGGCAAAAAACATGGCCTTTATAACTTTATTTCCCTGAAACATGAAAAATTTGATGCAAACGAACTTTGATGCAATGCTGTTTTCACTCTGCAGTGTTAACTCTAGGTATTCATTTAGTACAAACTTTTCTCAGACAAAAACAAAACAAAAATCCACCACCAATAATTCTTTCAGTGTTATTTTTCTCTGATTAATGGACTGTACTGGATCGCAAAAGTGCTTCTTTTCTGCTTCAGTGCAAAAGTACCAAATTAGTTTGCTCTACTGCAGAAAGCTGTTCTCTTGTGAATGGGTTATGGCATATGAGTAGCATGTCATGTAGTTTAGTCATGGATTCCTTCTAAATATAAGCTCTGATTGGTACGGATAGATCTGCCATTGATGTGGTAGGATTTCACCTTCTGACATGGATTTTTAGTAATGCCGATATTTTGCCTAAAAGGTAAAATCCTACTGTAACTGGCTTACCCATCAAAAACTAAGTGAGTAATTAATGCGTTCTTGTGGTAGGCTAAATAACAGCATTAATTTGTACTACTTGGTTGATAGACATCTCTACTTTTTCTTCCTCAGTATGACAACATCTTAATGGAAGAGTCTGCTCAGATTCTGGAGATAGAAACCTTTATACCTCTCCTGTTGCAGGTTAGACATGAATTATAAAACATACTACAAAAAATGATAAATGATTGAGTCTGTGTTCTTGAACAATATAGGATATTAAAAGGAAAATATCTTAGGCAGAAAGTAACCTGGATCTGGTATTTGCCATTTGAATGAACAGTTACAACTTTCACATTGTTCTACATTAGTTGTTTATCCTTGGTTTTTATTGTTATGGAGTAAGCTAATAGGTTCTAAATATGTTGCTTTTATTGACTAAATAGTAGTATTAGCAGGCTTTCATTTTGAAAGTAAAAAGCAAAGATGTTTATGTAAACTAGGTTCTGGCTTTGTTACTTTTATTCTTTGTCATTTAATAGTGATTATCGCTAACTTTAAAAATTGTAAAAATTAATGCTTCATATTAAATAATGATTTTATTTCCCAAGAACTTATTTTTTATGTAATTGCTCTGTGTCATCCTGTCTGCTTGTGGTGTTTGGTCAGTTTCAGACAAGATTGAGAGAGACATACCAAGCACCGACAACGTTCAGGAAAACTGGAGCCAAGTAGAGAAAAGACATTCTAATTAATGTTACAACTCTGCAGAAATGAAAGAAAAGGTTACTAGTTCTACTTTTTCTTTTGCCCGATAATTATGCACCTTTTATCTAGCTAACTGGTAAATGTTTAGCATGGAATAAACTGCAGCTGGTACTGTGTTTGCCAAACCAACAATTGATAGATAAAGGAGTGCAGATGTGTTACACTTGAATGGAAGTCTTGCAGCTGAAAAGCTGCTGCTAACACAGGGAGGGAAAGAAGGAAACTGAAACTAATGTGGCACAGGGGATATTTGTAATTTTAGCAAGCCAGGAAGCAATGGCTCTGTAAAAATAAGAGATTGTTGTAATAGACACTGATACTTTTAAAATAGAGTATCTTTCCCTAAAATTGTTTACTCTGATCATTCTACACTCAACACATTCGCTCAGACTGTCTTTAAATTTTTTGTGCCTCCAGTGAAGATTATCTGTGGTTGCTTTTAGCAACCTGAGCTTGAGATGTATCACTTCTGTCTTTTAAGAGCTAGAGGATTTTGTAAGGAAGCAAAACGTGCTTCTCGCACATCCGTGGCTCTTTTGTCTCTCTAATCTCAGATTACCATAAGATAAAATGTCATCTCTGGAAGTGAAGTATGGAATCCCTCAGGAACTCTATGCAGACTCTTTAGCTATGGGAAGTCAGTAAAACTGAAGACAGTCTGTACTGTTGACTTGATTCTTAACTCTAGCAGCTTTCTGAAAAATACACAGTCTGCATTTGGTTATATTCTAAAACTAAGTTTCATTTCCAAAGTTTTGACTGGAGCAGATATTTTCATTCAAAAGCTGTAGTTTTAAGTCTTTTAGAAAACTGCATCCAAGCTTTTGAATATTCGGTCTAAAAGAAAATTAATTTCAGTTGAAAAAAGTGTGATAGAAACTCCATTAAATATTTGATATATTTGTAATTGCAGTTCATAATTTTCCACTTTACTCTTTAACAATGGAGAGTAGAACACAATTGCAGGAAAGTAACTCAGTATGGGCTTAGTGCACAAAAGACTATGCAAGTCCAAGTTAACCATATTGCTATTAAAGCCCAAGTCCTATTCTCAGTTGCTGTTTAACTCTGTAGGTTTTGAAGTTCTTTACCACCTTCTTGATGTGTTAAAGACCGATGAGTTTTAATAATTCTGAGCAGGTAGGCAAGTAATTCACCCTCTAAACATCAAATACTGCCTGAACCCTAAACAAGAGCATGGGTTTGTCTGTCTTGTTTGGCATGTTTATAGAGCAAACCTCTACTGGGTGAGGCTTCTCACAAGTTGTAAAACAGTGACAGTCAAGCTCTCTTTCCCTTTCACTTATTAGTTCAGCAGTTATAATAATACAGCGAAATAGACTTGGTACTTCTCTGTCCTGCAGGCTTAATGAATCCTGATTGTAGTTTCTAGAGCAAGATTCAATTTAGTTAAACTTGAAATACAAGATTTCTTCTTGCTGCTTAGTTAGGTTCCCCTAACCGTCAGAAAGGTATGGATGCATAAGTTGTCGTTTAGGTGGCTTCTCCTGCAATTAGGTGTTTAAATATCTGTACGTAAAGACACATACAGTACTTTAGGTTGTTGCTTTTACATTTTAACAGTCTTGAATTTAGTGCTACAACATTGTACTGTAGTGCTGTGCAATGAATAAATCCTGCATGGCTTTAGCATGCTTTTCATTGATAATGAACAGCATCTTAGAGTGTTTTTCAAGTGCTTGGATGAGCATTGAATAACCAGGTGCATCAGGCTGGTGAGCGTAAATAAGTATGTATGATAAATAAATAAATAAGTATGATGAGGAACTGGAAAGGGATGTACCAAATATAATGAAGAGCATTCAGTCCAAGAGCCAGGGTTTAGTTAGAGGCACATCCTAGTCATGAAAGAAGCCACGCGGGAATTCCAGAGGTAAACAGGTGAAGCACATGAACCACAGAGACACTTGACAAGCAGGCTCAGTTTGTGCTCCAGACATATGAGCACTAAAATTGTTTCAGATCCTACAGACTTTTCATATTCACTATATCAGAATCCAAAAAATAATGTTCAGAAGACTATTCTAGAGTAACAGTACTGTGTAGAAATCAGGTTTGTTACTACTGTAACTTCTATAATTGGTTCTTCCTTTTGTCTTCTGATAATATGTACATTTGGCCTTTAAAACAATGTAATATGATATTTAGCCTGGTGTTTCTCTAATGATTTTAATAGATAAACTTGCTTGTTGCTTTATAAGAAACAAGACTATTTAAAATACTACTCCCTTTTTCTGGTAGTAGATTGCAAAAAAACTAGTAGTGGTCTTTAAAATGACCACAGTTCAGTGTAGCTTAAGAACAAATATTTAAATTTAGGGCTTAGACTAAGACAGCCAATTTGACTATCTGTGTGTTATGATTGAGTGCCTCGGTTATATTGTAATAGTTTTAGTTGTGTAATTGTTTAATTCTAGAATCCCCAGGATGGATTCAGTCGTTTGAAGCGGTGGATTATGATTGGTGACCATCATCAGTTGCCACCAGTCATTAAGAACATGGCTTTTCAAAAATACTCCAACATGGAGCAGTCTCTTTTTACACGGTTTGTTCGTGTTGGAGTGCCAACTGTTGATTTGGATGCACAAGGACGAGCAAGAGCAAGGTGAGATGGAAAAAGTGGCATGTCTAGCTTGTAAGAAAATACTACGTTAAAAATTGGAAAAGGACACATAGTATTGGAAACTTTTTATCCTATTGTTAGGACAAGAGTTTGCAAAACTGTAATTTAGTTGTTGTGTTCCATTTGTTTCAGCTTAGACTAGGAAGTCAGATTTTATTTCGCTGAAGCGCCATCAGTTTTATTTTCTTTTTTTTTATATGTATAGTGATACTCTGCTACCGTATGAATACTTTAATGAAAATGCTATTTAAAGGAATTTTAATAGACTTAAGTGTTTGGTTTTTTACAACTGAGCTTTTTTTGCAGAAGCTTCCTTTTCTAAACTAATATACTTAATATATTCGAGGCTAAATAAAGAAAATCTTTATTTTCTTTATTTAGCCTTGAATATATAGTATTTCCCTTATGGTCTGCAAAAGGGTACTTTTTTTGTAGTGTAGCTTCAGCTTTGATTGATTTGAGACGACGAGTCTGTCCACACATGAGCATAATGTCTTTTTTTTTTTTCATATTAAGAGAGATACTGCTTCTCTGTAGGAAGGTAACTTTGTTTTTATCCACGTATTTGTCATTTCGTTGTGGTAATTTAGATGTCAAATTTATTTGTTGTGTAAAGTGCATGTTTGTGGTGTCATATTAACAAGAAAAAATAAAATAAGAGAAAATGACTTCATATAAAATCTTGCTACTTTAAGCTTAGTTTTAAATCCTATTTTTTTTATGCATGAAGTGGAATGAGCAATGTCAAGGAGAACTTTTTTACATGTAAGAAACATTAGAAGTGGTAGAATTTCTAGTCATATGAATAAGTTACTTTCAGTATGATTTTAAAAACAAAAAATTTATCTGAGTATGATTATAAATGAAGTTTGTTTTTCCATCTACTATTTTGCAACAGCTCAGAGAACTTAGAGATAAGAGAGGAGAAGAATTCCTTCACTTTGCAAGGAATTTCTTGATCAAGGATTTTTTTCATACCTTCCTGTGCTTTGTCTTTTCTGATCATAGGTAGCTTTCCATGAACTATCTGCTGCTTTATCTGGTCTGGATGATATTATGCATTTCTGATGGAGGCATTTTGGTTAATTTCTGTCCCTATAAATACCAGATATGATTCAGAATGGTGTAGATTTTGGTTGCTCCCCTTCATGTCTCGTATTAATACATGGTAATACACAAAATAAGAAAATAAATTTCTTTTTGCAGTCTGAGGCTTTACAGTAGATAATGCAGAAAATCCTTTTTCCCTTACTCCTTCCTTTTTGTAAAGAAGCATTAATATTCCTCAAGTTTTGTTTCTTGTGAGAATTCCTACTAGATTTCTTTGCAAAATTTGTACCCTTCAAGTGTAGAGCTGATCGAGTATAACAGGCTTAAGAGTAAGTGTGCTGCATTGACCTTTCTAAAAAGAAATGAAATCTGAAGTTTTCTGTGACAACCAAGCAGGATCAAAACTTAAAAAATAATTATTGGGTAGCTTGTACAAGTTATCCAGCAATATTTTTTTAATTGAAAACATACAGAAACATTCATCTTTGAAGCGAGAGGTTGTGTGTATCTGAACTATTTTGAATGAGTTCAAGAACCCACTTTAACTGTTTGGGGTTTGTCTCTGGTTTTGGACAGTTTATGTAACCTCTACAACTGGCGTTACAAGAATCTGGGTAACCTGCCTCACGTGCAGCTTCTGCCAGAGTTCAGAACAGCCAATGCTGGGTTTTTGTACGACTTCCAGCTTATAAACGTAGAAGACTTCAATGGTGTGGGAGAGTCTGAACCTAATCCTTATTTCTATCAGGTAAGAGAAATATTACACATATACTTTACTTAATCCGGATGTTGCTTATAAAACCTGCAATGAAGACAGACTATCAAAATACAGTAAACCGATGTTTAATTCATGTTCTCAGATAATTGAGTCATGTGTATACGTGATTTTTTTTTCCTTTTAATCAATTTTTAATATTGAAAATGGTAACATTGTGCATTTTGCTCAAAGTGAATGACTCTGCTTAATATCTGTATTTTCTCAATGTTATGAGAGGGGTGAGATTTGGTGTATGTTTCATTCTGAAACATTGTTTTGGCCTGTGGCAAAAGTCCATTGTAATTCAGGTGTACTGCCAAGATAGTGAAATAAATGGTCGTGTTTCCCCTATACATGAAGAATCAAAGTTTGCTCTGTAGCACATATTTGAGTTTGAGGAATCACTGTTTTGATTTGATCTATATGTAAGAATTTTAAAAAACCTATTTGTAAAAGAATGAAACAGTGCTGCAAGAAATATACATGAGAGAGAGAGACATTGAGGCTGAAATAAATTGCCAAAAAAAACTTAGCCTTGGAATTTCTCAACTAAAATTTCAAATTAATGCAGCAACAACAGCCTCCATCTATTTCTCTTAAATATAGGAAAAGTTTTTATGCTTGTAATGAGGTACTTATATTTTCAGTCTTCTTATTTTTCTTGTTTCAAAAGCTATGATGGAAACAAACTGGTGCCTAAATTACCAGTTTGGATTTTGGCAAAGTTAGAGGCTGGAACTATGTGCAAGTTCATGAGTTTAATTCAAACATGGAATTAACATCTTATATTTTGTGAAATATTATGGAAAGCAAACAATATACTTTAAGATGATAACATTTGTGCTCATTTCTTCCCTGTGAAGATCATTGAGAGTTAAATTAATCTATTTTTTAAAGGTATGAAAGACATTCGTAGTTTATGCTTGGATTTCTCTCGCTTTTTTTGTTTTTTAAATACAAAGTAGTGTGCTGTTAATGAACAAAGCCAAGGCAATTCATAATCCACTACATCTCATTCCTAGTTAGAGGACAGGGTTGTCTGGAGGGAAGAGTTGCTTATGATTTTATTTTTTAAGCTGTAACACTGTAGTGTACAAGTACTAAAAATTTGTTCAGTGGAACAGCTGGAAGTAGTGCCTTAAGAGGAGGATTCTGGTAACTGAGAATCGGAGCCCTGCTTTAGTCTGCCCCTGGGCCAAAGATGACTGAGAACCCTCACGCAAGGACACCCAACACCTTTATCATTAAAACAGTGCTTTCATGAGCAAACTTGTACTATGTCTTACATTTAATTTTTTCATGATCTTGAGATTGGAGAGATATTAGCAAAGCACGTTGGTGACTTTGCATGGTTTTTCATGAGACAACAAATTCCTGCCATGTTTTATTTCTCTCTTTATGAATTTGGGCATTTCTTTCCAGATTTAAGGAGGATTAAGATTTGTAGAATAGCTTTACGCCCACAGGTGTTTGGTATGTGTAGCAACTGCATTTTCCAAGCAATGCAGAGCCCACTAAATAAGAAGAAATAAAGGAGGCTGGTATGTCTAGCCTAGTCAAACATACACCAAGTGGAGATAAGATTCCCGGTATAAATAGAGCAGCAATAAATATCAGCAATTGAGAATAACTTTTTAGCCTGAAAGATAATTTTTGTTGATGGAAAAGAGATTTAAACAGACTATGAATAGCTTCAGTCTGGAAATAGGACAAAACTTCCTACAGCCAGAAGAGTGATGCTTTGGGACAGACGTTTATTATTAGTAATGGCACAGAAAAAAATTATGAAATACAAAATAACAGGTGGTCATTTGAAATTGAATAGGTACAGCCTCGTAAATAACTGGATTTAATAATCCAGATGTCTCTCTCCTAGTTAATAGTTGAAAGGAGTTTAGTTATTCTGCTTCAACTAGTTCTTACTTTCAGCTTACTGGAGTGTGAGTCATTGCAACTTTTTTGCATGCTTATTTGGAACCATGTTAAATTGATGCTAAGTGCTTTTTAAACCCTTGTATTTAAATACAGGTATCTGTAGACTATCTGTAATACTTTTTAACCAATAATAATTCCACAGTTTTACATAACAGTTGATTTTTTTTTTTGACATGTGACCTTTAAGAAGGAAAAACAAAATACTATATTGATTGAGTTCTTTAATAATACAGTTAAGGCGGCAGTTTCATTGGGCAGACAGCTATAAGCATTTCAATGCATTTATATACAAATTTGTAAGTATTTAATAGCTTAAAAATATAATTTAAATGGACTATTAAATAGTTAGATTTTAGTCTTTTATTGAAATAAAACTAGGAGCTTCTGCGTAGATACTGGAAAGTGTCAATCAATGACTAACAATAATATTGATGTAGAGATTTCGGCAATTATCTGAAGAGGAATCAGAATGAAGTGGTTTAACTTGTGGTTCTTCAAAGCCTCTTTCAAAATGGCTTTTAAGTGAGCAAAGTAAGATCAGATCTACAGATGTTTTTCAGCACAGAGATTTTTGTCTAAATACATGATAATGTCACAGATGTTATTCTTTCCAACCTTACAAGTTGAGTAACGTCATCTTTTCTTTTTTCTTTTTTTTTTTTTTCTTCTCCCCTGTCCCCCTCCTCTTTTAAACTGAAGAATCTTGGTGAAGCAGAGTATGTTGTAGCACTCTTCATGTATATGTGCCTGCTTGGTTATCCTGCAGACAAGATAAGTATCCTGACAACTTACAATGGACAGAAACACCTAATCCGTGATGTCATTAATCAGCGGTGTGGAAATAATCCACTGATTGGACGGCCAAACAAGGTGACTTTGAAAATACATCAGTCATTGAAGTGGTTCTGGTTTGTTTGGTTTTAAATTGTCAATAATATAAATTTTATATACAGGCTAATTGAATAGATTCACAGATTTCTGTGCAAGCATTCTCTGGTTAACTACACATTCCTTAATCTGTGTTCTATGAAATTTCATACAGTAGTGCCCTCATTTCTGCCTGTTGGTAATTTGACATACAAACAAACTGAAGTCAGTGAAGCTGGAAAGGCTACAGGTTACATGGGACAGAATAACCCTGTTCTTTGTAATTTATTTTTGTCCTAAAAAAAAAAAAAACACCACCCCAAAACCCACACCTTTGGAAAGATCCACCCAGAGTGGAAATTATTTGATAAAACATATGATGACAAATGTGACGAAACAAACAAAAAACATAGTTATAAAAGGTTAGTGCTACTTCTGCATGTTAAAACTCTTCATTATAAAACTGATGGCTTTCCACAGTCTTTTGGTGTTGGCATCCCACTGTTAGCTGTCTGAATTGAATAAAAATGTAAAGGAATCAGTATACATTTAGACAAAAGCTCCTCCCAACATCTCCCCAAAAGAACAGGCTGATGATTTTCTGTTAGAGGTCAACTAAACCAGAGTTAAAGCATTTTCTTTTCCCATTTATTGCCATCTCGATCCAAAGTTGATGTTAAAATTTTGGTGTCATGTTTTAATTGGAATGGCAGAGATTAACCCATGGAGTTTTTTTCTTGGTTTTGATTCTCTAGGTAACAACTGTGGACAGATTTCAAGGTCAACAAAATGATTATATTCTACTTTCATTAGTGCGTACCAAAGCTGTGGGCCACCTTAGGTATGTAAGAAGAAATTTGTAGTGTCATTAAGCTACGTGTTTTCTGTATCAGAAGTATGAAAGTGTTCAATTATTTGAGTATGTAGTAGAAAGTTTAATGCTATCTATTGAATGAAGTTCAGACATACTTCCTTTTATAACTGTCTGGTACCCTCTTCACGACCACTTTATCCTTTAGTAATGGCTGTTATACTATAGTTAGTTTATATTACTGCAGATAGACTGAACTTGGTTTCGCCCTAATAGAACGATAGGATTGTAATGCTTGTTGAACAAATGCAGGCTTAAACTTTCTCATAGATTCTTTCCTATAAGTGAGCTTTTTACTTGTTTTGTATCAGAAGTGTTTGATTGCTGCAGAAGTTGCATTATGATGCATAGTTTAAAACACTTGTGCTTCAGTTTCAGGGTGGGGTGGAGGAAGACTTGTCTGTTCAGCAGTAGTTAGATCAATTATCACACTCATGTTTACTTATTCAGGGATACAGAAATGCTATTGTGATTTGTTCTTAATGTAAATCTTTACCTCTGAAGTCTGGGAAAATAGTAAAGGGTGATTTTTCGTATCATTATCGGTACAGTGAACCCTCTTTTATATAATATTTCTGGGATTTGGTGGTTGTTGAAACAGTATGTTAGGAAGAAACCTAAAGACAAAATAGTATTCTAGCAGATGATTCTGTATTTCCTTTAGTTAAGACTTCTATATACTTCTAGTTATTTTTATTGGAACTATGTCATCAGTGAAAAGAACATGATGGATTTTGTTTGTTTTCTGAAGGGATGTCCGACGATTAGTTGTTGCCATGTCAAGAGCCAGGCTTGGGCTTTATATCTTTGCAAGGGTATCCCTGTTTCAGAACTGTTTTGAGCTAACTCCAGCTTTCAGCCAACTCACAGCTCGACCACTTCACCTCCATATCGTTCCCACAGAACGTTTTCCAACAGCAAGACAGGTAGGAACAGCTGCTCTGAATTTTACTATCTCTAATGAGTATGTGTTTGCCCACCTCTTTTGAGTAGGCTATAAGTGAGACTGTCTTCTCTGCTAAACCAGTGCCTCTTGGATAATTACATCTCTAGAGTTAACTTTTATCATAATAACACACTAGCTGTTTTTAACTGATTTTTCCTCAAAACTTAATTGTCAACGTAACGGTTGTGCCTGCTTTTTCCTAAGTTCTGCTGTGTAAGTGATTCAGTATTTTTATATCTTTTATTTAGCTTTCCAGTACTTAAAGGGGGCCTACAAGAAAGCTGGAGAGGGACTTTTTACAAGAGCGTGTAGTGATAGGACAAGGGGCAATGGCTTTAAACTGAAAGAGGGCACATTTAGATTAGATATAAGAAAAAACTTTTTCACTCTGAGAGTGGTGAGACACTGGAACAGGTTGCCTAGAGAAGTTGTAGATGCCCCATCCCTGGAAGTGTTCAAGGCCAGGTTGGATGAAGCTTTGGGCAACCTGGTGTAGTGGAGGGTTTCCCTGCCTATGGCAGGGGGATTGGAACTAGATGATCTTTGAGGTCCCTTCCAACCCAAACCATTCTATGATTCTATTTTGTGATAAATAGGTAAGTTTTTAGTGTGTTGTATATTTTTGGCCTTGTTATGAAACAAAACAAAATTACAGGATAACCAGTTAACTTTTTTTTTTATTTTAAATTGAGTCCAGAATCACAAAAGAGTTTTGTTGCTGAGCTAGGTTCATAAGTACGAAAACATAATTTGAAATACTACATTTGATCTTTAGGGAAAGGTTTGTATTAAGCATCTAAGCCCACGACATGCAGAGTAGGATGCTAAACAAAGAAACAGAGGAGCCTATCTGCTTTGCCTCCTTGAGCTTTGGGAAGCGGTGCCTACGTGAAGTCAAAATTCAGTTGCAGATCTTACCCTGGTCTCAAGTGCTTTGACAAGTTTGGGAGGGAGCCATTCAGTTGAAACTTTCAGGTCCACTGTGCAACAAAGAACGCAGTGTGTATGGTCAGCAAATGTGAGCCAGAAGGAGCTGGACAGAGGTGGAAAAGTAGGCTAAGTCCCAGTCTAACCCTACACTATTTGTGCCTTTATGTTAAATGACTTAAGTCCAAAGTGTACTTTATGGAGTAAGCAAAAGAACCCAGCCTTCCCCTTTGAAATTTCTTTGTTGGACTGCAGTATCATTATTAATCCAGCTCCTCAAAGTGGAAGACCTGCACTTCCTATCTTTATGAGGAGTTTAGGTATTTTTTCTTTAAAAAGCATTATTTAATTTGTTGGAGTTTGTTTTCTAATATAGTTAAATAACCTTTGAATAATGGTTGTTTTGCTTTGCTTGCTGAATGTCTATTTTTTTCCCCTTCCTTAGAGTGGAGAAAGACCATCTCACCAAATACATGTTATTAAGAACATGCCTCAAATGGCTAACTTTGTGTACAATATGTACATGCACATGATACAGAGTACACGCCACTATCAACAGGTAAGGACCTTCTAACTTCTGGAAACTGTACATTTAAAATAAAATTGTTTTTTAGTAGGTGACACAAGATGCTGTTGAGATTTGAGGCTGTTCCCGTTATATTTAAAATTCAACAAGGTTTTATGACTAGGAGTGAGAATATTGATGTCTTTAAAATCTTGCAGTAGCAAGATCTGTATCTTTTAGTAATTTAAGCTCCAATTTAAAGCCTCAAAACCAGCAGTAATTGATGCCGAATGCTAGACATGGCTCTGTCTGGTGCAAAAAATTCCTCGTTAATACTGAAGAACTAGCCTGTCCAGCATCTACTTGCAGTCAGCTTGTGTGTTATGTTTCAGGTAAGTGCAGCTAGTGGTATTATAGCATCACTGCGTGGTGCAATAATGTTTTGTAATAGAGATTTTCATGACAAGCCTGCAGTGTATAGAAAGACAAGACCATGTTTTGGACTAATTTTAATCACGTTAGCTCCCTGCGTTATCCAGGCTGCTTAGCAGCTGTAGCATTTTTATTCTGAAGCAATTTTTTTAGCACTAGTTCATGCAAAATAGCATAGGATCGGAAGCAATTGTGTTTCTCACTTCTGTACCTAATTTTGTCAGTATTTAATCCCCACAGCAGAATTCAGAACCCAGCAGAAACACTTTATCTTATATATGTGAGCAGAGCTTTAAGGTAGTTTAGATAGTATACCGAGCAGAAAGTTGCCTTTAATCAGCATACTTGGATCTGTAGATGCCTAGAAGTAGTTTATAGCAAACAGAAAGGGAGAGGTCTTAAATGCTACCTCAACTGCATCAGCTTCCATGTAATGTCTGCGATGTATCATGGTTATATTACATATTGCTTATTTTTTCATGATACTCTGAAGTTCCTGTGTTGGTTTTTGCTCTTCTGAGGGCTTTCCAAAACTGGAAAAAAATAATGTCAAAGGATACTACTTACTCACTCTGTATTAGCTGACTGTGGGAAGAGAGTGTGAGCATGGCTCTGTATCCTTGAACAGATTGGTCCAAGGTTCTTGTCTGTGAGATCTAGATTCTGTTCTTTAAGGCAGGGATGTTTCTCTGTCACTTCCTTTTCCTGCTTCCAGTGACTGTTGTCATCTACTGTGGGACAGTGTAGTCAGTAAAGATCAGAACCCAAAACTACTTCTTTAAATGAATGTCAGACTTTCAGATAGAGAATTTCTTTTCTTTTGCAGTTCTTATCCAGTGGATTGTTTTTTTTTTTCTTCTGGGAGGTGCAGCTTCAGCCAAATTGGAAGCATTTTTCTACCCAGAAAAAGCTTTTTCTAGGTGGACAAGATATTTTCTTACTGTTTTGGGGAAGTGATCTAATTATCTGTCTCCTGTAAAGAAAAGACAATACAGAAAGAGGAGTGACGCTACTAAAATCTCTTCTTCGAACTTTATTTTTTTTAAAGTACTGAAAACTCACACTGTTTTATTAGAAACCCAGTCCTATAAGCACATGATGAGATGTTTTCAAGCTAGTTTGTCTAATGTAGTTGGAGATCGCTAAACTGTGCAGATTTTATGTGATGAAGACTCAGTGGACTGTGCAGCTGGTCATATTCAGATGCAAATGAATAGCCCTGTCAAAACTGAGAATTGTATACATCCTGAAAAGCAGATGGTAGCATCTAAATTTTACCAAAAGATGGGTTTGCTTGACATCTTAATCAAATATAGACCTGATCCTTCTGCTAATATCAGTTATTCTTCTTAGCATCCTAATCTTACCCATTGCTAGCTAAAACTATTTACAAAACTGCTGGTTTCCTACTGTGGCGATGAATCACATTCTTCTTGCAGGAGAAGCCAAAAAGTGAGCCACAAAAAAAAAAGGCAGCATTGCATTAAATTTATTTTACCCTATTTAGTACATTGTATTTTTTCTTTTCTTTTACACTAGTCTTAACAGTAGTAGTCACGAAACACAACATGAAATCGCAGTAGTAGTCTGAATTTGTCTCATGCATTAAGAATATATTTTTGTAATTAAAGGATCTCTGGTTTCGCAATACACTTTTTCCGTGAACAGATGGATTATAGGGACCAGTATGATAACTTCTAAGTCTATGGAAAATGCTTCTCATATCTCTGCTGGTAGTCATAATTGCTTCACGGGATTTGCCTATGCTTGTCAGAAATTTGTAATATTAGTGTCATCTAATTGAAGATAAGTCTTTGCTGTAATTAGACACTGAATTTGTCATGTGAAGCCAACTTGCCTTTAAGCAAAACAAAGCCAAACAATCATCCATGGGAGGTTTATCGAGCTTTCATTTCATTAAAATGCTTCACAATATTTCAAGGAAATACCTATCATGTCATTAAATAACGTCATGCTGCAAGAAGTCTGAGTGTTTCTGTACAGCCTGGAGTTGTATAGCATTCACCCATACTCTTCAGCTCACTGTATTCTTGGTATTTTTTTTCCAAAGTGTGTAATATGGCTACCATTGCTGCTTATAGCATCTGGCAAACTACTGTTCTAGTTGTGAGCAAAACACTTTGAATATACTAAATTACTTTTCCAGAAGTATTATGTGAAAAATATCTAAGCATTGCTTCAACTGTTACTGGAACTTGCATTGTTCTACACTTAGAGCTGTGAGTGAAACTTGTGTAAGTACAGATAACATTCACATAACATTTTATAAGACTTTTCAAGGAGAAATAACTGGAATGAGTTGTTAAAGACAAGCCTGTTAAAGACCTCATAAAGCAAGTTAAATGTATCTAGGAGTTTGAAATTATAATAGATGAGATTATGGTAGGAATGTGCTTGTTGCTCCAGGTGGGGATTTACTGTAGCTCTATTACTTGTCTGGCTGTTTAGAATAATGAAATATGTTTGATATCCATGAATAGAAAGTACTGTGTTTTTAACACCCTCTTCTCAGGCAAAAAATATGTCTAATAAGACCATTGTGTGAGCCAAGGTTATTCTTCATTTATTTTTTTTATCTATAGCAGTTAAGTGCCTACAAACAATTAGGACTTCTAAATTTTAAGTCTCTGTTGTTAACTTGTTATCTAGTGCAAAATCCTAAATATAAGGTGAACAGTTCAAGCTAAAATAGGATTGGATGCCCAAATTTGTTGTAAAAACTGACAATTCTTTCTTTTTTAATCATCTAGCGTTTACTGCCCCCACCTGTCATGATGGAAGAAACTGAAACCACTCAAACTCAAGAGACTGAAGTAGAAGGTGAAGTGCAAGGCATACAGGAGGATGCAGAAGAAGAAGAAAATAAGGTAGGGGAAGAAATGATAAAGGAAGGAGAATTGAAAGTGGCCGAAGTGGATGAACATCGAACCATGCCAGAGCACCCCGGAAGAGACAGTGACAGTGGAGACAGTGAACCTGAGAATGAGACTGAAAAGTGATCCACGTGGTGTTTGTCACCTACATGTTTTGGAAAACAGATGGGGAAAAAACAGTTAGATACATAATTGCTATTTTTACATTGACTTTTTTAAATGGTTGCTTGTGTAATGTGTCCTGTTTCATTTATTTTTCTCTGAATACTTTGTGGACAAGCAAAATGTTTGGCAAACGTTTTACTGAGTTCTTGTCAGGATCAGTAATGTAATTTGTTTAATGGCTTCAAATGATACGTTATTTCCTTTTCATAAGTTGTTGAGTAAAGATGCTTTTTATACCAGTTTTGAATATTTGACCTTTCATTCAGTCACTGAGTTAGCCATTAAACTTCACCGAATAACTGTATTCGATATCGGACACTTTATAGTTTCCTTAATATTTTGCAATGGAGAATCCCTCACGCAAAGCTGTGCTCCTATACGCTGAGATGGTGTTTTAGGTGTAGGCTCAAGTTCAGTAAGATATTTAATTGTATGTCTGAGAAATGTGAATTACCACGGAACTTAGGAATGTTTAAAAGCTTTATTGAATTGGGACCTTAGCAGGTTCTCAGGATTTCATAAAGCCCAGGTACTTGTAGCAATTTCTCATTGTTGACTTCTGCCACTGTTTTTAATTGATCATTATTTACAGAAGACGTAAGGATGTAGCTTTTCAACAGCACTGTTTTTTAAATTAGTGTTTTGAAATAAATTTATTCTGCTTTAAAAGGACACAGTAATTGCCCAGGATAAAGCCACATGAGGAAGAAAAATGAAAGTAGTTCCCTGAATGCAGGATTTGCAAAACGTACAATATTGATATTAATGACATAATGGTTGAGTGGGTTTTCTAGGGTAACTTTCAAGTGTACATCTTTCATAAAATGATCAGATAAAGGTTTTTCCCTGGTTCATTAAGAATACCTGCCAACTAGGCAAATTATTCATTTCAAAAGACTTAAGAATTTCCAAGTAGATTTTTAAACAGGGCAATAGCCATAGGAACACCTTTTATTGCTGGCAAAGGGAAAAACACTTGATTTTCAAGTGCTGCTGTTGTGAAGCTGCAGAAGGACTTCCTCACTGAATTGACTAGAGAATAAGCAAGCTCTTTTTAATAGCATTGACATGAAACACGTCTATGGTGTACTTGTGTGTGTGTGGTGAGATCTCATCTTGCCCTCTCCCTGAAATCATTCTGCCCCCTCATTAGTTAAGAGGGGAGCTTAGGAGTAACAAATCTTCAATACTTTTGCTATTGGTACACAGTGTCCTTTTATGTTTTTTTGTTTGCTGAAATGGAGTTTTCTCAAACAAGAAAACTAATCATTTGGGCAGAATGTGTGTTCTTTTGTTGCTTGTTTTGATTGGAAGAGAGTGTACTGTTTATTACCAAATTGTCTGCTTTGGAAGAACAAATATTACAGTGGTGAGCATTGGGTGATAAGTTTCATGCAGAAGCATTCATGTGTTCATGCAGGGTCAAATAATACAGGGCCTTCAGGGCACAAGCAACCAGCTCAGCTGGGGGTTGTTGTCTTTGTTTTCCAGCCTGTTTTCTATAAATATTTCAGCCTGACAATCATTTATTGTGCTTTAGTATTTTAGGTGTTGGAAGGGGATTCTGGAGGCTTTTTTCTAAAATGGATAATTTAACTGACAGAAGGTCTATCAATAACGAGGACAGAATGACTGTTTGCAAGCACCCAAAGCTGAAAGGAGCTGCCAAGACCTTTTTTGAGTTGCGCACGGTTTGCAGCACACTGTGACCACACCTGCGTGTGCGTGATCCTGGTGGGTTCCATGTGCAGGCCTCGGGTGTGCGTGGTCACTTCTGGCTTGATGAAGTATAGAGTGGTCCAAGACTTCAGTGTTGCCCTAAAGTGTTGAGTGGAGTTGTAATGAAGGTTGTTTCTGGCTAAGGTGCAGGAAGAGACAACTGAACTGCAAACAACTGCAAAAGTGTGAACAGCCTTAATATGCAGTTGAACTTTTACTTTTGTCAGGGACATGATAGCATTAGGAGAATGTGTCTTCCAAAGTCTGGAAAATCCTGTTTTTCTTGTAGCAGT
The DNA here is from genome assembly GCF_009769465.1 of Tauraco erythrolophus. Classification (NCBI taxonomy): domain Eukaryota; kingdom Metazoa; phylum Chordata; class Aves; order Musophagiformes; family Musophagidae; genus Tauraco; species Tauraco erythrolophus. Next base: position 39,614,313 of record NC_141470.1, read on the forward strand.
TGTTGGAAAGTTCTTGAGGTTTTTATTTGAAGGACGAGGTTAGGGATTTGGGGCTTTTTTTCCCCCAAAGCTTTCCAGTTCAGTTTTTGTTTTTGGTAAAGGATGAACTTTGTCTTTTCCACAAAAATAAATTTTTTGTTCTATTTATGTTTTCTTACAAGACAGAGTAGGTGGGAGAAGTGAAGCAGTCTAAAACTGTAATTTTGATCTACATGGTTTGATTTCCAATGGCAGTATTTACTTGGGATTTAGCCTCCCTTTCTGATGTCCCTATTTTTATTCTAGTGAACAACAAGATCCAGTTGTTAAACTAAATGTATTGAAACTAAAAAAAAAAGATATATACATATTTAATTATTTTTAAAAGGTGGAATCTCTAAGTAAGTGAACAAAACCATTGTTAAAATAGCTTTAAAAATTACATTTAAGCATTATTGCGAATAATTATTGTAGTACTGCATGAAAACCTAGCAAACAAAATGTTTGTGAAAACAAGGTTCTTTAAGGGTATAAACAAGGAAAAGATACAAAATTACTTTCCTTTATTCTTTAGAAGCCATGTAATTAAAAAAAACACTGAGGACTTTTTGAGTGAGATTAAAGAACTACTGGTGGCTTTTCTTCATATTTATTTAGACAATGCTTCCATGAATTGCTTAATTTTCCTTTGTTACACTGAGCCTGTAAAACAACTTATGCATTACTTTCCAGATTTATTTAAATGGAGGCTAGTTTAGAAATAGCTCAACCCTTAAACACTAATATGCTGGTATAAAAATGATACTATAATTCAGTGTACTGTTCATTTCTGTAATAGCCAGAAAAACAAGGGCAAAGAGCAATTTACTTAGGGTTCTGCCATCCATACCTAGCTGAGATAGTACTATGTCAGTACAGGCAGCTTTCCGTCTGTGGCTCTGAAATAACACCGTAAGTGCAGGTTTAGGTATAATCAAAGAAAACGCCTTAGTAACACTCTCAGAGCATGGCTTGCTTTTGCTTTTGAAACGGCTTGGCAGGGTGGCCAAGACGGTGGATAAGTTGGTTCTAAAAAGTTCGGGACACAGTTTGCCAAAGGGAAAAGAAGAGACAAGCTGGAGGTCTCAATAAGCAGTTTGCAGTAATGAGTGTGTCCATGAACTCCTAAAGGTAAGGCCATTACGTTTTCCTAGCCTACCTTGCGTTTGCTTTAATAATGGATACCAAATACCGCTCTGCGTTGTTGGATAAGGTAGCTTCTGACTTCCTTCAAAAGGGAAGCAAACATCTGACCCCTTCTCCCTCTTGGAATGGATCTCTGCAGTTTCTTGGGACATAAAAGGATATGAATCCTGAAGTGAAGTATTCTCAGGAGGAGTAGAAGTTAAGTTTTCCTGACAGAATGGCTTTCACAGGACAAGAGAGACCAGTTTTATTGTCTGAAATTACAGAATTCTTTTTTAAGAGACAACCTAGAGGCAATGTTGATCACATACTGGATAAACATGATGACATACAATTCTATTGAAACAAGAATTAGGTAACACTTGAAGAGCAAGCAGACAAAAGCGAATGTCCTAGCCAACAAATGAATCACAACCCACAGCAGGCAAGAAGCTGTGAATGCCATTAAGAGGCAGTGTCCTTTCCTTTGCCAAACATGGTAATCCTCCCAGTAGAACCAATCAATAGAAAATTAACATTTTCGGGGGAGATTTGGAGTCTGTTTTTATGGCCATTAGTGCTTCCTTTGCTATGTGGTTTCTCAAGTGTAGTTCTCTTACAATCCTACTTCTCAGAGGATCTGAGAAAAACTGTGATGTTTATGTACTATAGTACTGACAAACACATTGCAAAAGAATGCTGTTTCCATTGCAAATTGAAAAAGAACTTTCTTTAAAGACTTTCAGTTAAGCATCCTCTATAAGTCCGTATGTTTTCCTGACTTTTGGAGGTTTCTAAAACAGTACAGTACTCAAACTTCCAGAACAAAATTCCTCCTTGCCAATGCAGGCATCTACAAAATTACTACAGTGAAGAGAATGCCAGAAAAGAGAGAGAAACAATACCTGTAATACTACTCCCTCTCAGTTTATAATAAGTAGTATTTCAGGAGACTAATTATTACTATTGTAATGAGAAAATTATCTTTCCCACTCCTATGGTAGGTAACAAGGACAGATTATTTCTCTGTGCCTTGCACTGACAGGGCTTCAATCAGCTTAATCTAGCCCATAGCAGGGATAATGCAATATGTTGCTATTAAGAAAAGTAGTTACGTTTCATTTAGCTTCCATTGTGATTTCCTCTCACCTTGAAAAAAGAGCAAGGACAAAGATCTTTGAATCGAGCAATAGCATTATTTAATCGTAACGCAGCGAAGCCTGTTGCTGTACTGTTATATCTGGAAAACAAGATAGAAGCTGCAGAAGAGTTATTTCAGCTACAGGTAAGAAACTTTCCAGAGTTCAGGCATTATCTCTCTGCTTGAGAAACACTATCAGAGCAAACAAAGAGTATGTTTCTGTGTGAGTCTTTTAAAAAAATGTAGACTCAAGCTTAAAAAGTTAGGCCAGCTGCTGTCAATTACATAGTTGTAATATAGATGTCAGTGAAAAAGCGTATACAACTACAGGGCATGTTTGCCTAATGGAACATCAGAATTTTAAGATTCCAGGGAACAGCGTAAAAGGATAAGCTGGAGACCCAAATAAGGGTCAGGAATATATCAGTCCTGGCACCGTTTGCAAGAGATAAAAAGAAGCCGCCCTCATTGCATTTATCAAGTGTGAATTCCTAAATTGCTGCAACCCAGTGTAAGAGAAGCCCTGCTACGCATCTAGAGACGCTTCAGCATCCTGCTGTGCTAGCCTGATGTCCCCTGTGTGTCAAGAGCACTTATTTTTAGATGGGACAGTCATTAGGGACATAATGTATCTCAACTACTGTAAAGGAAGTATTTGGGGGCAGCAGAAGTGGATAGGGAGAAGCTCAGTACGGAGGCCAGAAGATTCTGTTTCTGACCTTAATCCACAGCAGTACAGACTCGCCCTTTTTTTTTTTAGAGTGATTTTTGGCAGCAGCAGTCATGTCATTGGGCGGTACCATGTTTTCTAAAGTCGGACATACCACATGTTTTGCATGCTGAGTCAGAGAGGGGAGAAGGCGCCGTACCAATAATACAAGAGGACACATGAGAGCACTGAAACAAGACTAACTGGGCAAAAGAAAAGCCCAGTTGCAGAAGAGTTGTCTTACTGTCTGTCACTGACCACCTCTGGAGACATGAGCAGCGTTAAATAAATAATTGCTGCAATGCAGTGCACTTAGATATGACCCAAACTTGAACAGAACTCGTATATATCCAAATATTGCCTCTGTATGGCTCTAAATTAAAATCTAATAACAGCTAAAGTTGGGTATCCATGACTTTCATTGTTACCGAACTGTTGTCCTTAGAGACAAAGACAGGAGTTCAGTCACATGTGTCTTGTTTGTTTTACCTGTTGAAAATATTCTTCAAGAAACTTCAAGTCTATTTTCCCTTACACACTATTGTGCCCAAGTTTCATGATAGTCTTCTGTTTCTATCAGTTGTTTTTTGTGTATACAAAGTATATATGTATGTATAACCTTTAGCTATAAATATTGCCTCAGTTTCATTTAAGTCTTTTTAAAATGAAATTTTTAAACAGCTACTGAAGAGATAATGGTTTTGTTTACCAGAAGGGTATATTGAAAATTACTGTTCTTTGACTGATAAAAATCTTCACTGAAAATAAAGTCTTTATTTGCAGTTTTGTGATTTCATACTTATGCTAAAGCAGTACGTTACATATTCATCTTCGAGAAAACGTTGAGTTCTTATTTTTTGGACTGGCTTTTACTCATACCCAACTGCGATTTGGTCTGGAGTTTTACTTTTTTTTCTCATCTCTCTCACTGTGTAGTAGGGAAAATTCATGTTGAGCAAAAGGCCAGAATGCATGGTACTGGACTTCTGACATTTTATCTAAACTGTTGTGATGAATGTGATTTACATAAACCTTAAGTGATAAACTAGGGATTTTCAGAACACAAAACTTTTGTGGGGCATTGTTTTAGGAAATAACATGATTGTAGAGTTGATCACAAGTTTTGCAAGGCAATACATTTCCCAAAATGTTAGTTCAGCTAAATGTTGCATTTCATTTGTTTTTTAAATATGGTGCCAAGCAAAAACTATTCAAGCACTTGGCTTTAGTAGTGCACTTTCCCTCACATGAATCATATATTATCAGAAAGTCAAAACGAGTGATAAAATAGGAAGTAGAAAACAGTATTCCAAATTCCAGAAAAACACAAAAACATTTCACAGTGTTTAAAAAAATCTAATTTTTCGGTCCGATTAGCACTGAAAGGAAATTTTAAAATTTGGAATTTTGCACAGAATGAAAACTGGAAACACTGACCAGTTCTGATCAAATACATTTGGATGCTGAACCCTTCCTGTGGTACCACTCGAGTTCCAGTTTTGAAAACTGACCGACCTTGACACTGAAATCAATGATTCACTGTAATCTTCATGAAGTTCAAGGTATGAAAATTGTCCTCAACGCCCTGCTTTCCTATCTTGGTACAGGACATAGTAACATACTATTTCTTTCCTTGTTCGGACTGACCGTGTTTCAGGCACCTGCTCGTTTTACTCAGAGCTAAGAAACGCTTCCCAAGTAGCTCATTATTTTTACAGGCTCTGTCCTTTATCTCATTTCATCTCTAATGTGCTATGAACTAATCTTGCTCCTGCGTACACAGATACTTCAGTGATGGGGCAGTTGTCCTAGATTGCTCCCTGCTCCTGCAATGTTCACCCACTGGCGTTCTGTCAGCCCGAGCTGCGCAGTGAGACGGGGCACTGAGGACAGCTGCTGCTCCTGACTCATCTTAGTGCTCAGTCCTATGCATGGTGCCTTCCTGTAACTCTAAGCTGAAACGATTATCATTATAAATTGGTAAGAAAAACTGAAAACAAAAAATGTAGTGAGGATGGTGGGTTTAGTGTTTTAAATTTTATTGATTGAAACACAAATATTAGTGGAAATACACGTGCATGTCTTGTGTAGCGGTAAATTTATGTAGACACAGTTGATTCTTAAGAGAATTTCTTACTATAATCACAAATGTGAAACGCTTAATTGTGTCAGTATGAAACCTGATATTTTACTTAATATAAGATAAAGCCTGTTCTGTAAACTACTAGTTAAAACCAGGACTTTAAATCATTTAGGTATTATTTCAATATATGGAACTATGAATGAATATAGACTCTATATACTCTCTCCCTCTATGGGAATATATGAAAAGCCTTTCAATTTAAACAATGCAACGCCCTTTTAAATGGTGTTTTGGCATCTCATTTTCCTAAAAAGGATTTGTCCTGCAAATGTAAAGTTTTTCTATTTGGATTTATTTTACTATATTTAGAAATGATGCTTTACAGTGCTCCAAGATCAATACAGTAGAATAAAGAGCCAATATAAGTTATTGCTGATACTCCTGTATCATGGAGGAGGAGGTGTGGGGAAGGCAATCCCTCTCCTAGGCTTCTGAATTCTATCAGCAAAGAAGAGCACTAGAGGAGAGCATGTTCCACTCAAGCTGCTGAGGGTTTGGGTTAAGAATTCTTGTCTTAATCTTCCTAGACCTTAGCTAAAGATGCTAAGTTTACATACATGCGAACATAAAGCTGTCCTGCAAACTGCTTTCCAAACTTCTGTGAGAGGGATTGTACGACTGTGAGTAACTGAGACCAGGAGTGCGATAGGTAGAAACTGGTGGAGGCATTTGATCAGAGATGCAATAAGCATAATACGCAATAAACATCCTACAAGGAGATGCCCAGTAATGCATAGCAATAGAGCTAAATATATACCTCAGTATTTTAGCTTTAATTTATGAATCTAACAGTTCCATGTTTGTTCTAGCAAGATCTTTTAAATGAACTATAAATACAATTTCAAAAAACAAATTAAAAAATACATGCACTAGCAGGGAAAAGGTTTTAGTGACTTTAAACACTGGGATAGATGTGCAGCTGGCTAAAGATTAGCTTGTTTTATTTCTTTCCAAGGCCAAACTTCAGGAGAAATGTGTGTGTGTGTGCCTGAAGTTTTTGCACCACCTTTCACCACATGTCTAATGGATCGTGGTCTTCTGTATGGTGCTGTTTAGACTAAAACTGTACTTCATTTCATTGAGGCACCAAACTTTTTGAAGAGAGAACCATCACAATACCTTCAGGGCGCTGACTTTGATTGTATCCTGGTACACAACTCCCACTCCTTCCCAGAATAACTGTTTTTATTCTGTGGGAGTTCATCTCTTTCGGGAAAGAATTAAAACCTTCCTTTGGAGCACATGGTAAGGAGACAAACTAGTAACAAAGCGACATCCATGTGCAGGTAAAGTTGAAATACTGTGGGTTAGAAATTAACTCTACCAGACTTGTAGAATTGTGGAACCAGTACCTTAAAACAATGTCCCATTGTATATATGTCTAAAGCAGAAGTTTAAAGCGATGAATTACTAGCTTCATCAGCAACCCATGAAGAACTGCTTAGATTTGCCAAAAGAAGGTAGTAGGTAGGGGAAAGGTAGTTTCGGCCGGGGGAGATCGCAACCACCAACTCCTTGACTTCCTCCCAAATGTTACCACCTACTCAAAAGAGAACAATAGAAGTATGAAACTGAGCATGTGTTCTAATTTGCATTCTAGGCAAAGAAATCTTAACCAATCATTTAACAGAATAACAATGTATATGTATTAGAAAGGTAAATATGTTAATGTTTTGTATATAAATAACCGTCAATTTGGAACTTCAGTGTGCTGTTTTGGGGCACACTGTATACATATATATGTAAAAAAGGGAAATACGTCCACCCCGTGTGTGGATTGGCTCGTTGCACACCAGGTGACGATCCCAAGTTTTGGGACAACACAGGTGGGTTGGCCATTACCAGATATAAAGATGATTGCTGTGTGTCAAGATTTCTGTTCTGAAGTCTGGAAATTTCCTCTCTGAGAACGAAGTCACTGTTCAACTCACTGAGCTTGCTCTCCACACTTTCCTTTCATGTTGTCCCAAAGAATTCAAACAAAAAGTTTAGATAACCAAGAGCCCAGTTGGAGCATTTATAATTGATTTCTGGGTTTGGGCACTCTCAAATGCTGATTTCAGGGTAGCGCTGTTCGAATAGAATTAGCAGACAATAGTGAGTCCATGAGAGTATTGAAGGGGCCCAAAGCTAAAAACCATGACAAGAATCTTGGAATCAGACGTCGCTGTCAGATACACTTGTCATGGATATCCTTAGCCTTTGCTTCATCTGCTTTGATTAAATATTATCCTAATTGGCACCTGTCTCCACCTTAGGCTACCTTTCTCCTTTGAGAAGATAGGGAACTGACTGGTGCTCATGATTCTCCTCACACTTGCAGAGAAAACCTCTCTTCCTCAAGTCAACCAGAAAATCCTAGGTGGGAATCTGCCCCTACCCTCCACCTTCTGACATGGGTTCACTGGCTCAGTTTGCTGGTGACGGGACCTTTTTTCCCTTACTTGGTAACTGTTAGCTAGCTGAATTTTGCTGCTTTTTGCTGCGGCTTTTTGTGATCTGGATATTGTCACATTAGACACACAGTTGAGAGAAAGACATAAGCCTTGCTTGTGTTCTGAACTGGATATAGTATGCCTGTGAAGGATGTAATGTGAAAAAGAATGAATATGCTCATAAGCAGAAATTTGTATTAGGGTAATTGGCCTAAATTGCCAAACTGCCAGTTAGCTAATTTGCCTCTGCCCGACTCTGAATTTAGGCCACATACATCAAGGTCTCTCGTGAGCCATACAATCCTTTGGGATTAAGGAGGAGCTCTGTGCAGATTTTCAGGTTACAATTTTAGATTATGATGTTTACATGCCATCACAGTCACAAAAATATTTTTGGTGGGTTTTTTTGTTGTTTTAGTTTGGATTTTTTGTTTGTTTTATTGTTTGGGTTTGTTGTTGTTCCCCCCTCCCCCCCCACAGGTCTAGCTCTAGGCTGTATAAATATCAATAGATGGAGACGAAACAGTGAGTTTTGCAGTATTCTTTGCAAATCAGCAATCTTGGAGACGAGGAACAATCTTTCTTGTAATTCTGAGAAAAGAATTGAACATATTCATAGTGTTTTCATTAAATTTTGTGGACTACCAACATTTCAGATACCCTAGTAAAATCTGCTTGAAATGCAGAGGTCATTCAATAGAACAACAAAGATTGTACTTTCTTTTCTTGTTCTAGCTTGAAGCCAAATTTAGGACATCTCGAATATATTGGCAACTGAGATGTTTGAAGACAGTTTTAATTAGCTATTTAACTAGTTTGTTGATGAAAGGCAATCAGAAATTGAGCACTAATTTGCAACATTTCAATGAGTACACGTTCAGAGTGAAGATTAGCCTGTTTGTTTTCTAATGGAAGAAAAAAAAAAAAAACACATCTGCAACTGAATTTTAAGGGCCTGAGCTGCGAAGAGAAGACTGAGGATGTAGTACCGACGTTTTGCTATGTCCTGTGCAGTTGCTTTATTTGAATTCATTCTCCTGTTTAAGTTGGCTGGGTGTTTAAAGCTTCAGCTGGCAAGCTGTCAGGCTTGCCAGCAGCGTTATAACTATGAATATCATGACATCCATATACTTACATTTTCAACCAAAATATTTGTTTAGCAACTGTTTAGCTGAAAAAATTTATGAAAAAAACTCCCTCTCTTCATATACACTGTGAAAAAAAGTTGACATAATTCAGACATAGTTTTGACATAATTCACATCACCATGTATTTACCGTGACTGTAAGACGTTTTGTTGAACTAAATGCTCAAATCATTTTGTGGCTAAGACTTCCTTAGAGATAACTAGGTAACGAAAGTTACTTATAATATCTTACAGCATTGTACTCTGATGTGATTTAATACAGCCTAAGTGGATTTTACCAGATTTTTCTGAAGCATAAGCATAGTTGAATTATAAAAAGCAGCCTATTCAACAGCATTTGTAAGCTGTCTTTTAAAAAATTACCCAATGTGGTAACAGAAATAGACACTGAAAATTCTTTGGAAATTATAGAATGTTCTTGATATCTAACAAAAAGACGGAAAAGACATAATGAAGGAAATTGGAGTATTTGAGGAATATCTGAAGTGCTCATGTAACTGATACAAACAGAAACATTCCCATAGAGTTTTTGGGACGCACGTTTTCCGCCTTGTTTCTTTGCTCTTTCTACTGTACGTCCATACCAAAATGGACTCTTTTCCACTGGGCACAGAGGAGTTTTCTGTAAGATTGCTGCAAAACTTTTTTAGCCATCCTTATTTCTCTATCCCTGTCATGGAAGGACGAGGGAGATACGTTATTAATATCTCTAGGGTAGGCCACGTCTCTCCTCCAAAAGTTTTCAATAATCAAAACATGACATGCACATGTATTAGTATCTATCTTTAGTTTCCCTACCTCATGCTTTTTGTGGTTGAGATCAGAAGATACTTACTGTATCAACTAAAATGCAGCTGCCTAAACCATGTTTAAGGCTGGAAGATGCTTCTTCAGCTCTGTGGCACAGGTGACGTATCACGGCTTTGACAGGGCAGCCGGCAGTTTCCCTTGGGATGTGCAGTCTCCAACTGATGGTGGTGATCTCAACACACTTCCGTCCTTGCCTGGCAGCTCCAGCCAGCCCAGCCACCCTGTTGAGATTACACGAGCCAGTGCAAACATAATTTCTCCCGAGGTTGCAGATTTACTGGTGTGAATGTTGAGGAACGCCAGGTTCAGGGGTGCCTCAATTCCTGAGACAGGTTTGCTGTTTGCGGTTATCCCTCTGTTCCTTGCAGCCCACCCAAGGCCTGAGCCACCTGCTGAGGCCATGTCTGTTGCTGTGGGCACGTCCATGTTTTGGTACAGTGCAGTTGGTCGTGTTCAGGTGACAAAAGAGGAGACAAGGGCTTTTGTCGATCAAGGTATTCACCTTGCTTTCCTGCTTTGGTGAATGCCTGGCAGAGCAAATTTGATCTTCTAAAAAGCCAAAGACTTATGTTATAAAGGTAAGGCTGTTTTCCATATATTTTTCTGCTTTTACTGATAATTGAACAATTTGCATACTACTTCTCAGTACGATATCATAAAGCAGCATAAATTCAGCTAATAAATCTACGCTATCCTTTCCCCGAGCCCTGCTATAGTCTCTTTTTCTAAACAGGAACAATGAAAGCAGCGTTAGCATGTCAGTACAGAATATTAGTGTGATTGGTATGAAATTAGTCCATGAGCAACATTATCTTGGTAGAGTTATATTGTTTGAGAAAACATTCTTTGTGGTCATATTTTAAATGTTTTGTAAACAGAACTTGGCTAAAGAAATGGAACTGTTTAACCTTTCCATAGATCCAAAGTTACTGTTATTTTTCAAGACACCCACATTAGGCTGAGTATCACTGCTTTTTACTACCCTAACTTTTTCTTCTGTCTCTCTCTCCTTGATGTTTAGCCACTTTACGGCCTTACGTATGAGGCTGGTTAACAGCAGTCCTATGATAATCGATGTGCACATAGTAAATCCTTGGGTTTTAATTTTGAAAGAATTTCCTGAGCAGTTTGTATTTTTACCATGAAATCTCAATTATGAATTATTAACAACAAAACACCGAGAAAATGTGCTAGTGTTTTGGGTAGGTCAATTTGTTTTTCCGTTTTTTGATTTTTCTTTGTTTATTTAGCTGCTGGACATCTCACAAGACTAGCAGAAAATGCCAGGTTGTGTTTTGGACTGTGTAGCATTTTCATACATATAAATATATCTGCAATTTTCCAGACTGCTGAAAGAATGAACAAGGCAGAAATAAAATGCTCTGACAGCTCACAACACATCTCAGTCATTGGGGAGATAACTGTTAATAGACTTGGTGGATAATAGGCTTGATGGATCTGTTAAATAAAGCTCATTGTCTCAAAGCTCAGCACAGGGAGTAGGTGATAATGAAAAGGACCAGCAGATATGTAAACTCAATTAACCTGGCACTAGTTGTGTGCAACCTGTTTCTCATTAAGTCAGAGAATAAGCAATGGGAGGTGTCCTTCTTAGGTTGCCTGTTGACAAACTGAGAAGTTCTGCAGCTTTATGCACTAGCCATAGTCTGGATCTTGGGATTTTCTTAACATTTTATATTCCAAATCTATGATATTCCAGACATTAATTGTGTTCTTCATCTGTAGCCATATTTTCTCATGCATTGAAGGAACATGGCAACTTATGTCTGTAGAGCTATGTTAAAAATTTGCATCCATTTGTGTCTCACTCAATGTACTCTGGGTATGATGCTTTGGATTTTAATATCATCAAATCTATTCTATAGCTTCTCTTAGGTGGATATTAATGTATCATCTTATTCTGCAAGATCTTTGAAAAACTCTGTGGTAAAGAAGGGTATAGCAAAATCCCTGAGGAAATCAGCGAGTCCATCTTCTCTAGCCTACTGCTTAGAGAACCAACTCCAAGGCCAGTTTAGAGAATCTATATACAAGTTACTTGACACTGAAGGGGAACAAAAGTAGCCTCAAAATATCTCTCATTTCCTCTTTTTGAGTAAGCACCTAATCATTAAGGTATAGCAAGAGATTCGATCTTGTGTATATTTAGCCATAATTATTCTTGTAATAACTCCTGCCTAGAAACGCCTGTATCTTGCTTCTGGGAGGTACGGATAGGTAGTTCTGCCACAGTAGGAACACAAGAGGATTACATATGCTATATGCCAATAAGCTACTACAATTAAAAAGCCACTGTGAAATCAAGTTGGCTGTAAGAGAAGTATGTTTTGTTTCTTTCAACGAAAATAGCAAGTGGCTTGAGCCCTTAGAAAGCGGTTTCAGGATATGAATCTAGACTGGTAAAAAAGAACATCTAAGCTTTGGACGAATGATATTTCAGAAAGACCCTTCTTCTCATTTAGTCTCAATCATCAAGCATCATCTTATGCTGAATTAGGTGATGATACATATGAGAAGTTTTTAGAATATTGGATCAGGGAAACCACAATGTTGACTGAGGTGATTCACTGAGGTGGGTTTTTTTTTTGTTATTCTGTTCTCTGAAACGTTTAACTTCTGTGAACACAGGAGCTGTGGAATCTGCTATGGCAGAGCAGACAGCTAAAACCTAGGCATTAAACATTCACCTAACATGCATGTTAATATAAAGGTGGAAGTATGAGATTTAGATTGACCACAGTATGTGTTCTGGATATGGAACATGAGAGAAATAAACCCACCCAAACTTGAACCCTAAAACTAGTATGTGGTTCATGAGATGGACTCCCTGTAGGGAGCTTTCTAAGGGAGCTGGAACAAAAGATTTTTTGTTGTCGTTGTTTGACTTATTCAGTACAAATAGAATTACTTGGATATTTTCTCTTTTCTCCCTCTTTTGTAGCTCCACAATAATTAAACGGAATTGAAACAAACTTCTGAAAAATCAGATTTTTGTTGAAAGCTGCTTTTGAAATATCTGTCTGTGGTAACTTTTTCTTCTGCATAGAAATAAGCTTTCTGAAATCAATGTTATAATTAGATTACCTTCTCAATCATAAATGTTACTGTATGACTTCCAACAGCAATTGTACTAGCTGGTAAAATGGAACCTGAAAACGTACAAACATTTTGAAGTTACTGCTGAAGCCTAGCAGCTACATTCTGGGAGTACTGGAGCATTAGTAGTTTTGCTCTTCATTTTGCTTCTATTACACATCTGGTTGGTACCACAACCAGAGGACCTGTTGTGTCAAGGCCATGTCTATTTTTTCCATATCTGATAAAGGAAGTAGATTTTGTAACAGCTACAGAATAGCTAACACAGCAGCAGCGTTAGTTGAAACAATAATTCCTCACGTTCATCTTCCTCTTCTCCATTTCCATTCCTTTCTTGTGTATTTTTTTGCCCGTCCTTTTAATGCAAACAATGAAACAGATTTACAAACTGCTTATCCTTTTACTCAAGGTCATATACGATTCTGCTACTAGGTTAGAAAGAATTCCTGTTAGTGTCTAAACAGGTCCGCACTTCCTTCATTATTAATGGTGTAACAAAACTTTTTTTAACTTCAAACTAACAGAACTTCTCATGCAGTTCTACACTAGTGTTAGAAACTATCTAGGTCCACATTATTAGTGTATAATTACACAGTGAGAAATTATCTCCCCTTTGTTATAGGAGGACTTGATTCTGAATGATGACGGGTACTTTAGAATGAGCAGCACCGCTGCTTTTATTACTTTACTAATTTTGTTCTGTCCTTTAATGATAGGAACAGAAAAAATAGCTAGAATCTCCCACAATGAATCTAGAGAATCTAGAACTAAGCAAGCTGTGTTTTTTGTAATACTTCAAAATTTATTTCTTTCATTTTCTCTAAGAGTAATGATATATGATAGATAGATAAGAACTGATGGAGCCTAATGCATAAATATGCTATATATAATCTTTTAAATGAATATGCATTACAAATAAAAGGCCGTTCAAACTCATGAATATTCAAAAGCAATAGCCTCGTGTTTAGCATTATTGAAATTTTACTTGCAGACATATCTATCCAACACTTGCCTTTTGTAACATCCTTTTCCCTGACTCAAATTTCTTTTCTACTATGTAGAACCAGTACTTTTTCTTCCTTTACTTTTCCTTTTAGTTTTCTTTTTAGAGTTCATCTATCTCACGTGACTTTTTCCCAGGTTAAGAGATTAATCTGCTCATGACATCATATTACTGCTTTAGCAGCAGTGACATTTTGATATCCAACTGCATTTTCATAGCAGTTCAGATGCAGGAGGCAAACCAAGAGTTTATGTAAAGTTGTGATTTTCAGCCACTTGTGTTTCTATGCTCATTTGAATTCCAAGATTGTCTTCTTCCTTTTCATTTGAATACTGTAGAGATATTTTTCCTAAAGGTAAGCCCTTCAGTATTTCATTTCCTTGTTGTTAATAATGGAACTCAGAATCTCACTCCTCTGTGGTTTCAGCTGGGTGTAACTTTGCTGAAGCCAGCAGAACTTTCTACGGCTTTCAAGCAGATCACCTAGGAGAACCTGGCTGAGCAAAGCAATTTCTTCATCATGACAACTATTTGATCTTGCTATAGTCATCTGTAAAATCGCATGCCCCAAAACACTAGTAGAAATGGGGTGGTAAGTGGAAAATTTGATGACTACTGGACTGATGCTTAAAACACTAAAGTGATACTTCTAAGATTGATTTTTCTTTTTCAGATTGATCAACAATTTCATGTTTAGCATTAAGTCAATTAATCTGTACCTCCTTGCCTTATGTATAAAAACATAATATATGAGATGATTTAGGCACTGGAACGAGCCATAAAAAGCTAAAGTAATGGAAAGACATTTAGAATTAACATATTGGAAGCACTAAATCCTAGGATGTAGCTGGAACACCCTTTCTTTCTGGAGTTAGTGTGCTTGAATGGGAGAAGCTAGCAGACAGCTACCCTGTTTGCTCTGGAGCCAGAATCTGAAATCCTTGTAGAAATTGTCAGCATCTTTTCTTCCTGAGACTCTAAACTGGACTTAACCGTTATTGTTTCTTCTGTCAGGTTCCTTTTTAAGTGTCACCTGGGCTTGGAAAAGGAGGTGGAGGTAGAGAGGAGGCTATTCTTTCTCTCTTTTATTACGGATTAGAGGTCAGAGCACTCTGCTGGGATGTGAGATACAAGTTCAATGCTCTCTTCAGCTTTTAGGTTAGCATCCTAAGCACCATAATGCCTTTGAAGCCTAACAGATAAAATTCTGCAGCGTTCTACTTCACAGGGGCCTCTGGGTATGAAAAAGCAAGGGAGAGAAAACAAGAGAAGAAACATGACTCTGCAATCTCTTAGCTATACCTGGTTGAAGGCGTCCTGGATATCTGCTTTTCTGTTTTCAACCCAACGTCTATGTAAAACCTCCATGAATGGTGGCGAGTGAAGCAGCAGCAAGTAATATATTGGGTAGAAAATGTGAGCGGTGACATGGCTAGCAAAGAGCAAATATGGATGGGTTGTGCAGCCAGCCAGATCAGTAGCAAGGTTTTTGGTGTGGTCTCTCAACCACAGATGAGAGATCCCATGGTGGGATAACACAGCAGGGCAGAGCAGGGCAAGGTAGGGGTCTTGCCAGCCAGGTCCCCATCCCACAGTGTCTAAGCAGGGCAAGCAGGGCAGGCCTGGAGATGGCAAGATGGCAGGTTCAAACGAGTTCAGATCATAAGGCAACATCATGGTGGTGAAGCAGGTCTGAGGTCAATCCAGGAAGTCAATCTACAGGACAGCATTCATATCCACTGGTGGCCAGCAGGCCCATAGCAAGAAGGCTGGGCTGAGACGTCAAGGTTCAGATGGGGATCAGGAATAGAGCTGGTGAGGGGAAACAGGCTCAGACATGGCCCCAAGATGGGTGGGCAGGGCCTTGGGGATGGGGACAGGCTGACCTCAGCCCATGGAGAGCTGGAGGCTGGCCCTGCTGCAGCATTGCTGGGGCAGGGGCTGATGGTCCTGGGGGTCTGACGTGGGGTCCTGGGCTGTAGGGGAGGAGGGGAGAGCCCTGGGTCAAGGAGGTGAGCAGAGACAGTCAGGGCTGTGAGTACCCTCAGGGCCATGGCAGATACAATCTCCAAATGTCATGTGGTTAAACAAAGTTAGATAAACATACATTTTTTCCCTTTACAGTATCGGTCAGCCTGAATATAGTTTATATCCTTAGAAACCTCAGTCCTCACTATCTCTGTTGGAGGATAATGTCAATGCCAGCCCATCTGTGCACCTATGTTCTCTGTAGAGTATGGTTGATTTAAGACTTGGCAACCTCACTCAGCAAGTGACTTTTGTTTTTTACTGTTTTTTACTGAGTTCCTTTTCTTAGGGCTGTTTTTTCTCGTTTTGACGAGCAGTATGCAATATTTGAATTTTTCTGTGCATCAAGCTTTGTCAAATGTCTATCCAATACCTTGGTCTACTCAAGACATTTTGCACTGGGAAACAATTGCTTGTCATGAGAGTCCTTCCTCTGAGGGCAACCATGTGGCCTGATAGTTCTGATACTGTTTTGCAAAGTAGGAAAATATCTAGATTTTCTTTGTGGTGACAGCCTTTGGTTGTGTTTTGTCTATTATTTTAGAAGATATTTTATGGGAAAATAATTGCTTTATGAACCATCAAGTTGACCTTTTTTTTCCCTGAATATGTACTGTGCTTAAGGCAACGGATTAAAATTGTTTTTTCAGCACATTTTCCCCAGTTGACTTAAATGATGAACCTTTGCCAATGAGATTTTACAGATGCCATCTGGTACTTCCTCTGGTTGTGAATCATTGAGATTTTAGGTAGATTACCTGTTCCTTAAATATGCATTTAACCTTTCCATTTTAACCTTCTTTTTCAGAAGTCTTCCAGTTTTTGTAATGGTTCAAACCTCCACTTGCAATGGATTGTTGTTCCCAAGCTCAGGCCAGTTTCTGTCTGGCCGTTCTTTACAGGAAGAATGACAATAAATGAAATTTTAACTATGTCTTAGAGATATTTTAAATGGAAGACTATATTGCTGCTCTCTTTATTTATCTGCAGGACATATTGAACAGCTTTGTACAAAATGCTAACTTAAATTTGACTTTTAAACATCTTTGCATCAAGCATAAATAATTACCAAGTTGGCTGAGCCAATAACACATCTTTGTATATTAAGGATGAGAGTAACTACAATAAAGTATTCCAATACATTGGAAGTCAAGCATTCTGTTGTACTGGTAACTCAGAAAACCCTCTGCGACATTTTTCTGTGGTATTAATGAAGCACGTTGAGTGAAGTTCGAAATGCAGTGATTATTTACAGAATACGTACAGAAGAGACAGTACGAACTTATTACTAAAGCCTTGGTAAATGCATAGTCTTGTCTAAAACAGAGCTTTCTAACAAGAAATAAGAGAGAGACCCTAATTTATTTTTTCTGTAGTTAGGACTTTGGATAGGTAAGTGACAAAATAAGTACTGGTAGAAAACTTTCCCCACTGTCATTCTAGAATACTATTTTAAAAATTATTAAACCCTAGAAGCAATATCCTTTTAGTTCCCCAAAATTGTTTCCATCATCAAGCATTCTATAATAGCTCAAAATATGGTTTTGCGATTTTCATTTCAGTTGAACTTTGCTGTGGTGTTTTTTTTACTCTGTATGCACATAATAGGAGGAGCTTAGTAAACAGTCTCTGAGATCTGAAAAATCTCTCAGTACTGTTATTGTGTTACACGTGTATTTCACTGATAAAAAAAACAGTCTCGTATGGATTCTTTTGAATTGTACTGAATATATTATGGGAATGCTGGACTGAAATGAAGACTACTTTACTGAAGATAAGTCACTGAAAGATACTGAATTTGGAAAATTTGAATATTCTTTATTGCAATTAACTGTTCATAAAAGCTAGTGAAAAATGTACCTAGGCTATACCTGCACAAAAAAAATGTACTCACATTTGATGTAATTTTTCCATCTTTTGAAAGATGAGATAAAAATATTTTTCTACTAAATTTGACAAGGAGTAAAAAACCTGAAAATACTCAGACAAAACATTTGGGGAAAAAAAAAATAATTTCTGTCAATTAAAATATTTTGTTTGTAATTCATATAGTGTATTTTTCTGCAAAATAAATCTGTAGGTTTCTGTTTGGTTTTGTTTTCTTTTTAACCTGTAAGAAAATGAAACGAGCTAACTTGAAATCATTCTCTGAAAATGGAGTACAAAACTTCTGGGGTGAAATGTATTTTGAAGAACCTCTGTTTTTTTGTCAAGAGAGATAATTTTGCCAGAAAGTTCCAAAACCATCTTGACATCCTGCAGTTCTGCTCTTGAATTCACTTTCTGCGATGTTTTCTCCAGATATCATGGTCCAGATACATTCTTTGTTACTAACTGAGACGCTTTTATCTAAATCATCTTACAACTTTGCAAAATCATAGGCTGGAATCATCACATTTTTGTCTGTGTGACTAATAGCAGCAGTAGAATCCATCGGTCTTGTAAAATTATATTTCTTGGGAAGGATCTATCTATTATGGCAAAGCAAACTGTTTCGGTGTACACCACAGATTCCGTGAGCCTTCTGTACTCATATTTGAAAAAAAATTACGCGCTTTGTTTTCAGAAGTAGGATTCAATTCTTACGTAAACTACTAATTTCCAGTGTGACTTCAGTAAAGTCGCTTCATCCTGCTAAACCTTGGCTTCTCATCTGTAAAGCAATGCTTCCTTCTCTCCTTAGTCCATACGGATTAAAAAATGTAGGTCCTCCCGCTTTAACACGCAGTACAAGAGAATGCATGTAGAGAGGTTAACAGAAAAGCCAACATTTGATGGTTTCCCTTATTAAAAGTTAATTCCTTAGCTAGAATGCAATTAGAATAGAGTGCTTCATAGTTGTTTTTCTTATAATTATGAGACATCTGCCTCTGATTCTGGAAAACAAAAGACAGCTGAGAAACAATCTGGAAACTCACACGGTGCTTTGTAGCAGCTGGTAGATTCAGGTTCCTTTTGTTTCAGATTACTGAACCCTGCTCGTTTCAATGAACTTCAAATCCGCTCATGCAGGTTGGTGGGTTATAAGATAACAGGCCTATGTGACATGCCAGGAAAGGCAAGATATGCACATTAGATTTCATCTTCCTACAACTGTATGCTAGTTAGGGAAGAAAATGGGTATGTTCCTTGTTTCTCTGGAAAAATTTTCCTTGGCTATTTGAATCCTCCTCTGTTTTCACAGAGTCATTGTGTGCTCATTTTACATATAGGTGGCTGCACACAACAATCTATGCGTACTGGAGAACATAAAGCTGGAAAAGTTACAAATACGTAGTGAAGGAAACAAAGACGGGCATTACAAGAGAAGGAAGGTGATGAAATAGAGGATCATGGGAAAGTGACAAAAACATAAAAGTGAGGGAACTTGATGAAGAGAGGAACATTAGCAGCAGTGAAGAAGGGAAAAGGTCAACTCCTACTATGAAACATTCTGAACAGTTCTTAGAAACTGGCTTTGACATGAGTTACCCACCACAGGTGGCTGTGACTCAGAGACCTTGCATAAGGACTTACAGTAGAGAGCTAGACTAAATGGAAAGGTTACAACAGTGTGCTAGAAATGCCACCAGAAGGGGTCATTGATAGTGTATTTGCACCCGCGTGGCACCGGTCTGGTAGCAGTTGTGATGCTAAATTTGAAAAGCAACACAGAGATAGGCTATGAAGTCCTGATCACGTTCTATAGAACATGACAGGTGCAGAATCTATGGCAAAGAAACAGGAGACTGAAGGTGGAGTGAGACACAAATCAGGGTCAGGAAGTGCATTTAGCTGCAGATTTCTGAGCCTATTCCTTGCTTTCCCTCTCTCTTTCTCTGCTCTCCTTTGTCATCTTTAAGTATCTAGATATTAATCTATGTAATTTATATACTAATGGAACATCCACTAACGTCCCATGTCATTTCATTACAATTCTTGGGTGCCCATTCTGCAAATCTGAGCTTTTTACAGTCATGTATAAGAAATAAATATAATTTAAATAGAAATAATCACAAATTTCAGTTAACTGGGCAGAATTTAGCCTTAAGCATTGGTGGGTGTTGGAAATATTCCGAAGACAAGATATTGTCAAAGCTGCTTTGGTACATCTAGCAATTACCCATTGCCTTTGGAATTGTTGTTTATTGACACTGCACTAGCAACCAGAAACTCATCAAGTATCAAATAATGATTGTGTGATACTGAACGAACATGCACAAAGGCATTTTTCATGGTCTATCTTTTCTGGTGTTTAGGTCAGATGTGTTTTCTAACTGAAAAAAAAAAAGAACAACAACAGTTGAAATGAGACTTAGAAACACTGTTAGAAATACTGCCCATCAGCTTTCTAATGTAGGACAGGTATCTTTCAGAGACACTGCACAGGACTGGCAACCAAAATACATGCTGGCAACAGCTGAAGCGTTCAGGACGTATTTCTGTCCTCTTGAACGGCTCCATGTCCCTCAGTGCATAGGACAGCCTGAGGAGCCTACATTATAGCAGTTTCCCTGGGCTGCGTTTTATTTCAGAGCAGCCTGCAGTCTTGGCAGCACGAAACACTGGAGTCCTACCCTGTCACGCCTGCCGTGCTCTGGCTTGTGAGAGAAGCACAGCGCTTCTGGAAGCACGGCATTCCTACGGTGCAGGCACAGCGCTTTTAGGATCTCCCTGCACTCTCCAAGGCCTCTTTCTGCTGCATAAGAGGGTGTAATGGGAGTGAGAGTCCAGGCCTTTCTTCGTAAGTGGCACATGGCAAATAATGATTCTTGAGAGTCAGAGACTCAGAAGCACAATTCCTTCCCCTTGCACTCACCTCCACTTATGCTGCCGGTGCCTAATTCCCTCAGCTTCAGAACAAGATGTTTCAGCTGCATCTCTAACTCCCAGTGCCCACCTCGCTGTTCTATCATTTCAGTGCACACTTAAGATGTTTTAGGTTAATTATAGATGTGCAGCAATACATGAGTGAGTGAGAAAGAGAGACACGGAGAGATGATAACAGCCTGCAACTATGCAAAGGGTTTAAATGCTGTGAAGACAGGGAATGTATTAAGTATGAAACATGAGCTATTACTAGGGTGAATGAGACATAACTAAGAAAGGGAAATACCTGATGAATTCTCTGGAGAAGTCTGCTTGACAGCGTGGTTATTAAACTGGGAGACCCTCCTCTTGCAGAACAGGAGAAAGACTTCTTACTTGAGAGGTCCAAATTCTAATTGAAAGTGTAGTACAGCTTTTCATAGGCAACAACTTCAGGTTGGTGCTGGCTGCAGAGTTGTCTTCTCGGGTGTCTCTTCGTATGTTTGCATATACAGACAGATTGGTAACTACATGGATGTAGATAACCACATATGACTCCTTCGTGACAGTGAATCATTCATGACGGTGATATTCATTATACGTTGTATGTTTGGCATTCTCATCTCATCAGGACTCCTGCCTATCAATAAGACTCTATTGAAATGCTTTTTGTGTTTCTAAAGCCCATATAGCTCCGAACAACTGTCATGGGGCAAAAGGAAACCTGTCAGAGTGGCATTTGCTTCTTATTCTTGAAAAAGTAACATTTCTTCCAAAGATTATGCTGGCCTGAGGCTCAAGAGAGGTAGCATTCGGCTCTGTGCTAGGACAGATTTTATATGTCATCATTCATTGGCTTTAGAAATAGCAGATTTTAAATGAGAAGCTGTTTGCTCTAAGACATTCTAGGTCAGGGTATACTGTACATGCAATAGTTAGGTGTATTACGAAAAGTTTATTTTTTTAATTGGAACACGTACAGATAATAAAAAAGTAATCTGAAAGACTAAAAAAAACCACAAAGAGCGTCTGATCCTACACGTTTTCAATTTCTGAATGCAATGTTACTTACTGTAAATAATCCGAAATCTGTGGTAATAGGTGTTCTATACTTTGAAGTGTTTGAAGAATCGAGGCTTTATTTTTAAGCTAAATGTGGTTTTTTTTCATTCAAAAGCTGATAAGCAGTTGTGAGGACTTCTGGACATCATAAGACTGCAGTGTGATTTTTTTATTCATATTTTTACCATGCAGAGGTTAGAACTTATGTTCTAATTTTGGCTGCAGTTACAACCATGTCTTGCTGGTTGAATAACATATTCAATTTTGCCCATGTGCATGTGTCATATATAGATATTATTTTGCTACTCCATTAACATTGTGTACACATCGAGGCTTCATGCTCCTGTCTGCTCAGGCTGTTTTAGGGTACCTGCAGATCACGTCCACTGCAGGTCTGTCTGCTCTCCCGATGATCCATACTGGCAGTATTTCCTTTGTCTCTGGGGTCACTCCCAACAGCTAAGTCATGAGAAATGTACACAGCATGTGGGGACCCTGGTCGGGCAGACACTAGAGTGTTTTTCCTCTAGATGACATTGCATAACACAGTTCAGTAGGTTTTTCCTTCTTTGTTTGCTTGTTTGGCTTATTTGAGGCTGCAATATCACTTTACTGCAGAAAGCAGAATGACTTTGGCCAAAAGAGTAAGTTTTTTAGCTGGATATTTTTCGAATGGCTACAATGAAGCAGATGCGATTTTGGATTTATATACATTGAATGGTGCCCTTTTCATTTGACCTTGCAATACACAGTAAGGAGAGGAGGGAGAGGAGAGAGAGAGATTGATGAGCTCTCAACTGCATCAGGATCTTTTATGTGAGTCTGGCTGGATTAGAAATTTAAAACTTGAGGAAAGGGTAGAGAAAGCTGTATTTCGTATAAAGGAAACAAGAAAAGACTGTTTTGCATAGATTTTACAGCGAATGCCGTTTCTGTCTCAGCTTCAATGGAGTCTGCCTCTCTCTCCAGCCGAAGGGAATGAAGGATGTGACAGGGCGGGTCTGATGGGGGAGGAATTCAATGCAGCTATCAGCAGTGGGCTTCTATGTAAATACTGTAACACCTCTGAACGGAGGAACAGCTGAGATAACACTGTAAACTAATCTCTAGTGCTGGAGAAACCGGCCAATCCCTCACATTATACGGTTTCTGTAGAAAAGATGGGCTAGGGAAGAAAAGAAGCGGATTTAAATTATATCTGGCAAATTCCCATGGAGTGAAATACGCTGACTTTTTAAAATTGAAAGCAGCATATGGTAAAGTATTTTTTCTTTGAAGTGGTACTCTGTGCCAAGCTGTATATACTTACACATCCTTGCATATATATGTATTCTTACACAAGGAGGCATCGCTATCACTAAAATGTTTCAACTCTCTCTGTTACCTGTGCTTAATCAGTTTAGAGAAATATGTACTAATTTGGGGTCTTTATCCCACCAGTATTTATTTTGGTTGATTTTTCATTAATAACAGGAAAACTAAGAGCCAAAATCTGTCCAGAGCAGAGGCACTGAAGCACAGTCTTTCCCTGCTTTGACCTTTTGAAGTCACTGTATTTCACTGTCCTACACCGTCCTTTCTTAGGTAGCTAAGAACAAAAATGTATATACATATGTAGATATACATATATACATACATGCATATCTAATGTATACATGCATATTTGTTTATATACACCCATGTATGAAATAATACACATACACACACCTTTATACACAAATAGTGTCTCACCCGAAACAGATTGCCTTTCCCCAAGGCATTTAGAGAAAAGCAGGAGCTATCAACGGCCAAGAAGTTTGTGGCTACATCTGCTTCAGAGTTGTGCTCATAAATGGGCACAACCTCAAGACAAACTGGAGTTAGCGTGGAGCTAACCACCTCATTAATTGTTCTAGAAGTGAGGAAACTGATTCCACTATCTTCGATTTCAGAAGAAATTAAAGTCTAAGTGTCTCAGACGCCCCCCTTGGAAACAGATCAGAAACGAGTAGTCGGCGATTTCCAGTTCTCGCACTCTTTGTCAGAGTGCAAAGAGCTCTTACACCAACATCCACCATCAAAGCCCCCAAATTGCAGGTTGGGTTGCACTCACAAGATCTTTCCCTCCATCTCATGTAAGATGTATACAACCATGTGACAGCTGTCAGCCCTTGTATGGCATCTGATAAACTGGACCTGTGTTTAAGCAGCTGATTGAGTTTACTGAGTGTTCCCCTCTAGACTTTTACATCCCACCCTTCCTTCTGTCCCAAACCTCAATTCTTTTTTCCCCTGTTGTGTTTTAGGCAGGCAAGCATTGGGCAGTTCATAAGCTGAGCTCCCAAAGGACACTGTATTCTGCATCATAATGCAGTTCCTCAGGGACACACGTTACAATCTCTGCCTTCGCATACCAGGCCAAACCCACTCAAGGGATGCCTCTCCAGTCTTTCTATTTTTAACTAAAAAAAAAAAAAATCCTGAAGATACATGGATTTTCTAGGTTCCACCGCTGGAACAAATTATCGATGTGGATGTTTCAACAACTGAGCAGGAAAACAACTGTCACATTATATTAATACCATAGCTGTTTTTTTGCCCAAGCTATTCCCATCTCTCATCCTCTGCCCTATACATATCACAAAGCGTTACTGAGCTGGTGTGCATTAAAAGAGCAAAAATGGGGAGTTTAAGTATATGCATATTAATGTAAACGAGCAGATCCCATTTCGTGCTATAGATGTCAGCCAAAAGCAGAGAAAACCACGATTTTCTGCTGCATGCTGCTCATCAAAGTTTAAGAGATATCGAGTGCGCGCTGCTCCTTCCTAAGGCAATAGTGGCAGCAGATGCTGCCTCCATGCAGTAAGGAGCCTCAGTCGCTGACACCAAAGTAGCCTCATGGGTCGTCGATTAAATAGGAGCTCGACTGGCTTTTTTTTTTTTTTTTTTTCCCGTGGAAAAATGAAAAGCCGGGGGAGAAGACACCCGCGCAGCTTCCCCCGCGCCCTCCGCCAAGGCTGAGCATCTCGCCGCCTTTCTGCGCCCACCTGGGCCGGCAGCCGGCGAGTGTTGACACCTCGGGGTGCCGGAGCCGAGCCGAGCCGAGCCCCGGGGGAGGCGGCCCGGGAGCCACCTTTCCACCCCGCTCCCTGGAAGCGCTGGCCCCCGGGGGGCTGCGCGGGGCTCCCTATTTGGCCATGCGGCGGGCCGGGGGCGCGCTGCCCCGCGCCTGCCTTACATGGGCCGGGCGGCCGGGCCGCGCCGGGGCCGTCCGGGCGCCATTCATGGCTGCGCGGCCGCTCAATGGCGCGGAGCCGACCAAATAAGGAGAAGGTGGCTGCCCCGTCCCGCGGCGGCCCTGGCCGACGCTGCCCCTCGCGGGGGTATAAATTGGGGCGTCTCCGCCGAGCCGGCACCCAGGCTCTCCTCCGCAGCCCCCCCGCCGCCGGTGCTGGTGTGGTGAGTAGCGCGGCGGCGCCCGCAGCCCCGCGGGGACGGATCGGGGCGGGCAGGGAGGGGTGGGACGGGACGGGACGGGACGGGACGGGACGGGACGGGATGGGAGCGATGGATGGAGGCACCGGCGGGCGGCCCGCCGTGCAGGTACAGCCTCTGCTCTGCCTGCGCACCTCTCGCTTTACCGTTCTTTCTGCCGGGGACACCGCCCCCGTCCCCCCTCCGCCCCCCGCGCAGCGCCAGCCTCCGCGGCCCGACGGGGCGCGACGCCCCGCCGCCGGTGAAGCGCTCTCCGGTCTCTCCGATTTCAAACGCTCTCCCTCCCATTTCGATCTGCGGCCTGAGGGTACCGCTAATGATGCCCGAAAGAGCGCCCAGCCAGCCGGGGCGCCTTTTGAAGCGCGGAGAAGAAAGCGGCTTGACGGATCCTATTTAAAGCCCTGCCCACGAGCGTGGCTGAGCCATCGAGCATCCTCCCGGGACGAGTCAAATTTCCCGCTCCCGCCGACAGCTGTCGGTGTGCCGCCGCCGCCCGTGCCCTCCGCGATGGCGGGCGGGAGGGCGCGGAGGAGCCGCCCGGGGGGCTCGGCGGGCCCGGCGGCAGCGCCGCGCTGTCCGCGGGGGTCTGGACGCGCCGCCGCGCTGTTTTTCAGGTCCGTGCTTCCTACTGAAGATGTGTGACGACGAGGAGACCACCGCACTGGTGTGCGACAACGGCTCGGGGCTCGTCAAGGCTGGCTTTGCCGGAGACGATGCCCCCAGGGCCGTTTTCCCATCCATCGTCGGCCGCCCGAGGCACCAGGTAACTACGGCGGGCAGGACCGGGGCAGGACCGAGCCTTCCCCCCCTCTCCCGAAGTCGCCTCCACTCGCCTCTTCCCTCCTTAGTTCTTCTGTCCTGTCCCAAACGCTCTGTCCTTCCCTCTGCTCGCTTCTTGCGGTGGCACTAGCGATGCCTTTCCAGTTCTTTCCAGTGCTTCCCTCAACAACCCTGTCTGACTGTCCCTTATCTCCTTTCTCCCAGCTATTTCTAATTCACCAGCTTTTGTCTTGACTCTCTCCCTGATCTTTCTCCTGATGAGCCCAAATCCAGCTTCCTACAAAGCTGCTGCCCACTCCATCCCCTAGGCCAGATCTGCTGCTGGTGCTAGTTCAAAGGCATCTCCACTGGCCGAATTTGTGCACAGTGCAGTTTGTTTAAGACCCTTCTCACTCATCCTGTCCAATATTTCACATACCAAACACCTTTCAATTTCCTCTACTTCTGTCTGTCTCTAATCTTACCTTCTTACTGCTGTCAGCCTCGTTTTCTCTGTTCCCATGTCATTCTCCTTCTCTTTTGTCACAATTCAAACAGCACACAGAAAATACAGTACTTTTTCTCCTACAATTTTCTTGGTAAAAAGTTTGTAAGACTTTTTAAAAAAAAACCCAAAACATTTGCAGTTTGTATATTGTTATTGCAAATCCATTACTGCTGAGGCACCATGCCAATAGTCATTTTGGCAGTATATTCCTTCAGTAGAAGGCTTATTTGTCTCCATATCTGCTTGTTTATAAACTCTCTTTGCACGTGTCTTTGTATCGTTTCCTGCTCACAATATTGCAACAATATTGCAAAGTTTATTTTCAGTCAAACTTTTGGACCAGAAAGAAGTAATTGAAAATAAAAGGTGTATTAAAAAAAGGGGGGGAGGGAATCCTTTCATCTGATTAAAGGAAAAAGGATTTTATGAGAAAACTCAGTTTCTTATTTTTCTTCTTAAGTTCTGTTGACTTAATATTTCAATAATGCTAATTTATTTTCCTAAACAACGTTTTAGTGGTGTGACCTTTCTTGAAAACAGCATAGTTGTCTGTGGTGTAATTGTTTGGGCTCTGCAATGTTGTCTTCCTCAAATAATGCTTTTCTGTATTTTCTTCTCTTAGGGTGTTATGGTCGGTATGGGTCAAAAAGATTCCTATGTGGGTGATGAAGCTCAGAGCAAAAGAGGTATCCTTACTTTGAAATATCCCATTGAACATGGCATCATCACCAACTGGGATGATATGGAAAAGATCTGGCACCACACTTTCTACAATGAACTCCGTGTGGCCCCTGAGGAACACCCTACCTTGCTCACAGAAGCCCCTTTGAACCCTAAAGCTAACCGTGAGAAGATGACCCAGATAATGTTTGAGACCTTCAACGTGCCTGCTATGTATGTGGCGATCCAGGCTGTCCTGTCCCTGTATGCCTCTGGTCGTACAACAGGTAAAATAAAAAAATAAACACTATTTATCAGGAACCCTTCTTCCTTCTCACTCCAAACAGGAAAAAAAAAACCTCATTCAAATTTACAGAAAGCTAGGTATTTTTAGTTTATAGTGATTGATGACAACAGTAGCGGGAAAGCCAGGACAAAATAGTGTGTGGAAAGATCAATGTGGACTTGCCTGCATTGCTTTCAGAGGGGCACTGTGGAACTGACTCTCCTGGTGCTTGTCATAACGCAAACGAGATGACGTTCCTGTGACGATACTGCAGTCACACAAGTATTTCACCAGTTTAAGGGTTTAAACTCACCCAAAAGATGCCCATTATTGGGTCAGGACAATCACTATTGCAAATATACTTACTGCTCAGTGTAGTAGTAGTGGAAGGCTGCTTGTATGGATTAGCTTAAAATAGGTACAGGACAACTGTTTTATGGGAAGGTTCTCACCAAACAGGAATGTCCAGGAAAGCAAAGGTAGGAGGAACGAGCAAGATCTTTATGGCTAAAATAGAACAATGATACATTGTACTGCCTGAAAGATCCTATATCTTGTTGTGTTTGGTGTTGCTTACTGTGGCTAAGGGCTCTAAGCATTTGCTAGGTGATTCCAGCTGCTCTCCAACGTTTCTCTCCCAGGTATTGTTCTTGACTCTGGAGATGGTGTCACCCACAACGTACCTATTTATGAAGGTTATGCTTTGCCTCACGCTATCATGCGTCTGGATCTGGCTGGCAGGGATCTGACTGACTACCTCATGAAGATCCTCACGGAGCGTGGCTATTCCTTTGTGACAACAGGTCAGTCCTTCAGCTTTGCCCTCCTGTGAAAATCCTCATGTCTCTCTTGGCCCATGTTCTTCCTCTAGTATTTTGCTTATCCAAACTTTGATATGATTCCCATATATCTGCAGCTGAACGTGAGATTGTTCGTGATATCAAAGAGAAATTGTGCTATGTTGCACTGGACTTTGAGAATGAAATGGCCACTGCTGCCTCTTCTTCCTCTTTGGAAAAGAGCTATGAATTGCCCGATGGTCAAGTGATTACGATTGGTAATGAACGTTTCCGCTGCCCTGAAACATTATTCCAGCCATCCTTTATTGGTAAGTATTCCCAGGAAATTCTCTTTTCTGTAGGAGGTATGAATGAATCAGATGATCTAGAAGGTGTCCCACTCCCCTTCCTGCTTATCTAAATTTGGCACAAAATCAAACATAAATAATGAATTAGATCCTCAGGCCCTGTAACTGTGCTTAATGTGATCTCAACTGGTAATTAGCTGAGCTTCAGGCTCTTCTTGCAAGTTTTAGGTCAGGTTTTAGGGTCAGAATTTTTTGGTGACAAAATATACTGTTAGAATATCATCATGTCATTGACGGCAAGAATAACTTGCCGTGCTGTATTTGTAAGGCTTACACTTACAACAGGATCTGACTCCATGAAGTAAATTGTCTGGGAGGGGGAAAAAATGGAATGAAGGTATGTGTATATGTATATGCACTGTAATTAAACATTGCCATGGTCAAGAAGGTAAGCTTGGCTGTTTGTGAGTGCAGCTGACAGATATAGCAAATGCTTAGACTCTAAGTCCTCAGCAATAAATGCAGTTGTTCATCAGCTGACATCTTACTGTGGATCTGGTGTCAGCCCTTTCAGGAAGCACCTGTTAAAATGAATAAATTGGAATGCAACCTACAGACACTTGCTTCTGGTTTATTTTTCCTTACCACCAAGTACTAATATCTTGGTCCATACCTTGGTTACGTCTTGCCTTGATGTTTGTGAATGGTATAGACTATCTTTTCAGTAGGCTGAAAAATAAATGAGGTTACTATTGTCTTCTTTAGTTCTGCTTCAGCTGCTTTCGTTGTCTTTATTGCTGTCTTTTCTATATTCAGCTAGTGATGTTTTGAGACTCTGACATAACCTAATACATGTTTCTATTCTATATCACTTTCTCCAATTGCCATATACTAAATGAGTTTATCTTGTGTGTCTACCTCTTTTCTTACTGTATATTTTGAGTATCTTTCCTTTGTACATACATTATGATTCTTACCCTTTCTAACAAATAATTTTTATTTTCTTAGCTAGTTCTGTAATTCTGGTGGGGGATTTTTGTGTTTTTCTATAACATTTAATAATCAGTAAGTAATTTTACAACAAAAATGTCATAGCAGTTCATATCATTGATGAGGAGAAATGCTGAGAGTTCTCTTCGCAAAGACTTCTTGTATAATTTACTGATCTACTTCTTTCTCCTCAAGGTATGGAATCTGCTGGTATTCACGAAACTACCTACAACAGTATCATGAAGTGTGATATTGATATTCGTAAAGACCTGTATGCTAACAACGTCCTCTCAGGTGGAACGACGATGTACCCTGGCATCGCTGATCGCATGCAGAAGGAAATCACTGCACTTGCTCCTAGCACTATGAAGATCAAGGTGAGGAATTTGGCTCTGTACTATAAAGTGTGCGTAAGGATGGGAAAAAGGTCCACATCATTAAACTAGGATATAGGAACAACTCAAAAGTGAGATACACAGCCTATGGACAAACGAGAAGAAATTCCATTTAATCAGCATAATTATGTGATTAGAAGCAAGTGTTAGAAAGGAGGAAAATATGATTATAGATTTTCTTAAGGAATATTACATCTATTGTACCAGCTGCTGAAGATCAATGCTGTTATTATAGAAAAGTTCTTTATTTACTTAAGAAGATATCTAGTGGGCTTTTTACAGTGGTGATGTGGGTTGGTTGTTCAGAAATGTAACTGTTAAATGAGGATTTTGTTGCTTTTCTTTATCCTAGATCATTGCCCCACCTGAGCGCAAGTACTCTGTCTGGATTGGTGGCTCCATTCTAGCATCTCTGTCCACCTTCCAGCAAATGTGGATCAGTAAACAGGAGTATGATGAAGCTGGGCCATCCATCGTCCACCGCAAGTGCTTCTAAGCACTTTTCCCTCAATTTACTTCCCACTCAGGATGACGACAATATGCTTCTTGGAGTCTTCTGGCAACCCTTCCTGAACTCTTCAGTCATTGTACAGTTTGTTTACACACCCGTGCAATTTATTTGTGCTTCTAATATTTATTGCTTTATAAATAAACAAGATCTGGGACTTGCAACCTACAAATGATTGTTTGTTTTTTTTTTTTTTAATTATAAGTATTCTTTGGTTAAAAAAGTGAGACTAAATGCTCTGGGATTTAGAAACTCTCTTCAAACCTATCAATGCCTTCACTGCATGCATGTCGTTCTAAGTGATGTAGGTGTGTTAGGTCATGGTTTTCTTTTAGTAAGAATTTATAGTTTTCATTTTGAAACTTGAAACAAAAGAAGCATCATATATCCAGACTTAAAAAGAAATAGCCTTGAGGGTAGACTCAGTAAGTGGAACAGATTGAAGGAAACCTCCCATAGTTACTCAATGGGTTTAGAAATGTTTCTTCTGTTGCATTTATTATAACCCAAATATTTTGATATTGATTTTTTGAAAGCCAAAGTTTCTGTAAAAGAATTATGTTAATACATTTAGAATGTGATTTATAATGAATTAGCTCAATCCTAAGGAGTTATACAATTGTTTTCTGTGGGCTATAAATATTCATGACAAAACATTAATTCAAACTGACAGTTTACTCATCTTTCCTCATCTCTTCAAAGCCAGAGATAAAGAAGTGAAGCCTTTATTGTGCTAATGCACAAGAATCAAGCTTTTGCTATATAAACATACAATTGTTATAATCGTGACTATTTTCACATCATCATTCATACTTCTTAGGCAATTTTTAATCCTTAATCTTTGCTATTCTTTGTTGCTATTTGACCCAGATACTACAATCCTAAACTGCATACTTTCTGTCGGCTTTTGTGTTCCTCACCATGGCTTTTTATAACAGTGGTCTGCATTTTTCTTTTTTAAAAAGTAGTATCTAAAAGGTGAAGTACAGAATGATCTGGGAGGTTTTCATTAAAATAATGGAACCGTCAGTATCATGATTTCAACTATGTAAAGATTGCAGTTTGCCTAAACTTGATGTAAGCTGTGCCTGTAGTTAGTTAGGTGTATGCTCTGCTGAGAGTCATTAAAGGTGTTTGAAAAGATTAAATTTCATGCTAATTTTATACTCAAATTCTAATTAAAAAAAAAAACAAACAATAATAATAATAGGCAGTTTACACAGTTGCAGGGAAACTTTTCCTGTTTCACCTTATTTTCTGGAAAGGCATTAAAACTGGCTATCAGATGTGATCTGCAGTTAAGCAGAAGTGATTTTACTCTTTGAATATATGAAGATGTCTTTAGTATCCGTCTTCAATTTACTTACCATTCAAAGACATTTTACTGAGGTGCCATTCTAATTGCCTACTATCAGCTTGCAATTGAGATTTTCAAATATTTCTAGATATTTTGCTTTTGGGCAGAGAAAGTGGATGAAGGTATTAAATATAAATAAAATTTAAACATAAATGGGAAATTTTAAAACTTTGTTTGCATTTTGAACATAAATTTAAATATTTAAAATAAAAATGGAATTTTAACATAAATATTACAAATTAAACATAAACACGAAATACTTATCCTCACACTGCACATAGTATTACAGAAATGCTGCTACAAATAGGCCCTCTGACAATACAATACAAATTAATTAACCTGTGAGTCTGTTAAGGCAGAGTCAACAGCTTCCACTGTTCTCAAGAAGGTTTCCAGAGTAAGGAACCACTCTAAAGTTCACACCATGGAGAAACTATGCATGTTTTGAAAACATGGGAGTATTTCCAGATTTCTGGCTGACACAAATTTAATTATTCAAACACAAATTACATTTGCCAACAAAGTTTTCATATTGTTCAGAACCATGGCACTTTTCTTGCTTGGTCTTGCTTGCTAATTTGAAAGTTTTGGCTGTCAAAAAGGTCATCTCAGGTATTAGGGTGAATTAACAGGGTGACACAGGACATAAATTGCAACTAATTGGAGCTTAAAATGTTAAGCAAGTATGCGAAGGGCATGCTAAGTCAGACCCAGCGGATGCCTGGCTGACTGGCTCTGACTGACAGGTCAGGAATGGCAGGCGTACAGCTGGCACCACGTTCAGGGCTGTGATCAGGAGTTCACCCTTGAGCGTGTGGGCATGAGGAGGGAACCAAAGGAAGCCGCTGATTGCATGACTGATGGAAAAATTTCTTCCATAGACATTTTGGGGTTTGTAATTTACAGTTTATGGAAATGGACATAAGCAGCAAGGATAGTGCAAAATAGTGATATGCTTGCATATATGTAGGATATGACTAAAAGGTAGCAACGCCTTACCCTTTTTCTCTTATTACATGTTTCCAGATGTATTCAGTTTTAATGCAATGATCCCATATTTTTCCATTAAAAAAATATGTATTCACACTCAGTGCAGTGAAAACTTCAATAATTCAATGAGATAGGAATTAAGATAAATATTTATGGGAGCAAAACTAGATCTGTTAAATATGTATAATGCCACTGATCAATTTGATTCAGAGATATTTGAGTGTTAAGCCACATAAGCTAGGATTCAAAACACCTATAAGAGATGCCACTGTTAAAGTTTATCCTCTGTTTACACTTTACGAAAAGCCCGTTACAGTGGTATACATTTTGTATGGCAAAGGAAGATGGTGGAATGGGATCCACCTGGATAGCACCTATACGATAACCTGTAAAATTATTGCAGATGTTTGCTTTAAAAAGGCAAATTAAAAAACAAACCAACCCAAACCCTGCTATGATCATCTATAGGCTATCAACCTACAATCTTCATCTCTGAAACATCTCAGTTGATGAAGTCATTGACATAAATTGATAGGCTTTTACTCTCTGCATTGACCATCCCTGGGCATGGAGATACACATGGACATATGTCACTCAGTCTTCTAGCGCCTTAGGGTTCTTCCCTCCCTTCTTCTCCAGCTGCAATTGTTGCCCCTCTGCTCCATGCTGCGGTCCCTATAGGGCACAAGCGGGAAGCACTCACAGTTTTATTGCAGACCTCACTTCTGGCTGGTTACATTAAAGAAACTGTTCGGGAGAACAGCATCTTTTCCTGCTATATATTCTACTGCAAATCAGTCACCCTTGGTTTTCAAGCTGATGGCAAAATTTGCTGAAAGTTGACCTCCAAGCGCCTGTGGAGGCCTTGGCTTGACAGCAGAGTTTTGAAACTAAAGGATCGGAGCTAACCTTCATTGCTCTTGCTGAGATTGTCTTTGGCTGGACAGGAGAAACTTGTGTTTAGCCAAACTTATAGATTCAACACATGCATTTTGAAAAGCATGTGGATGCATGGCAAAGCATCTATCTGCCACATCTTTTTGTGTCCTGTCATTTGACTTTGCAACTCCTTGTTACTTTATATGTAAAATGGTGTGGAAGTCATTCTGTGGAAGTCAGTCTGATGTGATTTTTAAGCTTGATAAGGAGGATTTATTGAGTAATAAGAGCTAAAAAATGGTAAGAAATACTAAAATGTATCAGCAGCTGAGACAAAATGTTAAGGTCTTTTCTGGCAGCCAGAACAACACAGCGGCTCTTGAGTTAAGGGTGTCGAGGTTTGGCCAGTCCTGCCTGACTCATAGATCTTACAGAAAACTTTCATTGTAGATCGAGGAACATGTTGGTAATGAGGGAGTATTGAGGGATAGGATTATGATCAGAACAGAAAGCTTGTAACATCTCTATGAAATATATGCTAAGAATCTGAAAATCCTGTGATTCTGCTTAAAAAGATGGGGTTTTTGACAGGAAATAAGGAGATGTTTCAGAAGTCACTTGTTAGTACTTCAAGGCTCTTTCAAAAAAATTGGTAGGACAGTCATTATAAATCTGATAGAGTTGTCTACTTTGCACTAATCTTCTCTAAAAAGGCTGTTTTATCTAAAGCTTTAAAAAAGTCAGCCTGAGGCAAAGCACTAATATGAAAATTTTTATCTTGAATAATTGAGTTCTGTAGAGTGATAATTTTTAAAATGTAGAATAAGAGGGTTTTATACTTAAAAACATTAGGTGACTCTAAATATATGTGACAGTCAGATTAATGTACAATAATAACACAACAATAAAAAAAAATAGAGA
The DNA here is from genome assembly GCF_009769465.1 of Tauraco erythrolophus. Taxonomy (NCBI): domain Eukaryota; kingdom Metazoa; phylum Chordata; class Aves; order Musophagiformes; family Musophagidae; genus Tauraco; species Tauraco erythrolophus. The sequence goes on from NC_141470.1 coordinate 39,648,656, forward strand.
AAAAAACAAACATGAGATCCAGGCAGAGATTGTCGCTTTCTTCCAGTAATAGCTAAACTCAGTCACACCCTGAAGCATCCTATGTGACAGAAGCCTCTGTCATTATCAAGATTCAAGAAAAAGGAAAAAAAAATCCTTTGTAAAATTGAGTGATTAGTAAATCTCACTCATTACACTCTAGAAAGAAGCAATTCAGGCAGTTTAATATACTACCCATTACCTTTGCTTTTTCTCCTGCAGATGACTATCATTGCTGAAACTTGCAAATTCAGCATACAGAAATGTTAATTATTGGAAAAAAAATATTGTACTGATATATAATTAAAGGACGGATTTAATTTGTGATTAATCTGTCCTGTGTGAATAATGTTGGATGAAATTAATTTAGCAGGCATGAGCAAAAGTTAATGTACCTGGTGGCAATCTTATTTTTCATCATAAAGAAATTCACAAAATACAGTATATCTGAGGTCTACCAAATACAAGGCAATATGTTCTCACAGAGGAAATTAATTATATTTTATTTTAGAAACCTATTTTAACCTTTTGATATATATATATGCAGGAGAAAAGATGGATATGAAATAGCATAAAGCTTTACTGACATAGTTTTACATAACACGTAAATGGTATACTAAGTCCGGGAAGGTAACCAATAAAATTTAGGTAGCAAGGCAGTAAGAAAGAGCTTAAAGATTAGTTTTGAGTCATTAAGCCCCTCAGGTTTAGATCACCAGAAAGGGTGTCTTCAGTGATAACGAGTACTGCACGAGCTTTCTTTCCAAAGGATCTCAAATGCCTTATGAACTATATTGGCTTCTGGACATGATTTTGCAAAAAGGTGATGCTCAAAGGGAAATCGAGTTGCTCCCAGGTGTTAGACAGGGCCTGCAACTCCAGCTCTTTTAGAGAGCATGGAGATAGTTGGCTGTAGCAGCACAGCAACTCCTGTCACGTATTCCTTCCTCTCCCCTGGCTCTCTGTAGCTGGCTGTGTCTGCCTCAGCTGAGATGGGAAAGAAGGTGAAAAATCTGGCTCGTTTCATTCTGGGTAGGAAAGGGTCTGGGAGGCACATATTGCTGGGCCAGTCAGGGTGGGGGGATCTTCCACAGCATCCAGAAGTACAAGGGGTTTACAGTAGCTGCTATCAAGGAAAAAAGATAAGTTTAGGAAATTCAAGCCATATCCTTATTTTTATGTAATAGTTGAGTTTTGAGACTGAATTTCATGCTAATTCTTCTTTGGTTTTTATTTTGATTATATGAATTATTTTCAGGACACAAGCTTCTGCCTTCAAAAGCAATCTTAAGCAAGAAAATAATCTGCCTTGGGTCTTTTTTTTAAGTAAGCTTTTTTGGTTACTAAAAATATTTTAAAGTTAACTATTTATGTGTGTGTGTTTGCAATGCTCTAATTCTCTGGTAAGATAGAGGAGAGAAGAATTCTTGCAGAAATAGAAATCTCAGCAGATTTTAAAGACAAACCACTGAACACGTCATAAGAAAAAAAAACCACTTTGCTTCTTTAGCATTAGTTATGTCTTGAATTTAGTACCTAAACTGGGACATCCTTCCCTGTTAAAAAAATCCACTACCTACAAGAAAACATTGTTTTCCACCAGTTAAATCCAGGCCATTTCTGTGGCTGTAACTTTACTTTGCATAAAGATTAAAGGGAATCATCTTCTATTACAAGGCTAAACAGAAAACATCTTTTTTTGTGCTAAAATAGTGACTTCATTATCTGATGTGTTAGTTTGACAGTTGGAGTAACCAATTATCTAAATTAGTACCATTAATCATTTGAGTTACTAGTTCAGCATTGGTTGTGAATTCAACTTCACTTCCACACTTTCGTTCGTAAGTAAAACACTGAACTCATAACAGACAGTCTGTTTGTATATGTAGAAATGTGAGCTACAAAAAATACAATCTGTGGTTTTATTCTTACAAATATTTAATGATTTCTTTGATTTATATTTAAAAAGCCATATATATATATATTTTCAGGAATGAATATATATTATTTAATGTATATTATGGCTTACTAAATGTCACAATCCATTATGAGATACTACAAAATGCCCAGATATGCTTTCAAATTGTAATGCAGTGTATTGTAAAACCCAAAACCTTTAATATGTGACAAAACCTTTAATATGTGATGAACAGGTTTACAAAAATGGTCTTAGGCCTTGCTAGTCTTACTGGTGTGGAAATGATTTTAGATTTACTTTTAATTCAATTGGAGCTCTCTTGTGCAGCCCAACTCTGTATGGCAACCCGACAAACCGCAGTAATGCAGTGGCTTTTGATCTTTTGCCCATATATTTTGGCAGCTAAATCTAATGGACTTTGAAAGAAGCTCACATGGAACCGATATCCTCGCTGTACACAGGAAAATGAGTGATTATGTTGTTGCTCGTGATAGTCACTCTTGCATTTAGTTCTGGGTTCTCCAAAGTGTTTGCTGTAACTATATATATATATCTATATACACACTTATAGGTACATTTATACATATGTGTGTATACACATACATATGCATACAAATATTTTCCCTAAGTCTTCTCCTTAACTTTATGATGGAAGGTCATCCCTGACTTGGTAACAAGTTTCAGACACCACGTCTGTATGACATAGCATATGAGCACCCCCCGCTGAAAATCCACATAGTTGAAGTTGGAAGGACAAATAGTTCATGTCAGAAACATCACAGAGATATTTGACTAAGACAAAACTGTGGATATTTTGTAGCCTGGTTCGTAAGACAGAAGTTAACTCTTGATTTAATTTTCTGCTCAAGGGAAAACCTCAGAATTTTTGAATTTTGAGAAAAGATCAGAACTGAAGTGTTTTTAGTGATAACGTGAAATACTCGTTCCTTTCTACAACCTACAGTCAAAGTGCCACAGAGTCTGAACATGTCATGTACTGCTGAAAGTGTAAAAAGTACCCAGAGTCATGGAGACGATAAGTTTACACTGTCTGGTGTCACATTTTGTATTTTAATGGCGCAGCAATAGTTTAGTGTACTCTTCCTTTCTGATCAAACATAGTGCCAGCTGTTGTCATCAGCTGAGTGGACGAATTTGTTGCCTTTTCACTTCAACTGAAACTACAAATTCTGCTCTTTGTATTGGCACCTAACAGAAACAGGAACTACCTTATGACCTTGTTTTTGTAAATAAACAGCATATGAAATCATCAGGAATGGTATCCTGCAGGCTCTTCCTTCTGCTGAAAGACATGCAAAGGGTTCCTTTGCTCAGTCTGTCTATATATATTACACAAAGCAAACATATTGCCATTTAAAATACTAAGACGACTATTTTTTTTTATAAGGAATAATACAGACATGGTGATAGCGCAATCTCCAAATAGGGTTGTGTGGTGACAGGGAGACAGTTGCTGCTATTAAAAGCTTGACATTTATCACTCACAGTGGTTAAATTTATCATGGTATTTGTGGCATTTGCCAATCTAAGTATAGAGAATGCCACAAATGCTACAGAACAGATAAATACTGCTGTGCAAAACCCAGCAAACTGCTGGTGGTGCTTTGCTAAACCTATAGCACTCTATGTTCTGGAAATACATTGCAGGTGCTACTGGCTGGGAATTTCTCAGTATGGAAAAGAAAAAAGGTTGTTATGCTTTCCTTTTCCTTTATCTTGCCTATTTAGACCAAAAGGTCTTTTGTATAGCAAATATTTCTGTGTGTCTCTTTGTACCCTCCAGAGCAACGGTGACCCTATCAGAGTCTGAGTGTCCTAAAGCTAACAAAAACCAGATTACAGGATATCATTTACACAGAAAAAATGGGGTCTGTTCAGTACCTGAAAGTTACGAAGTGTTCCACTGGAATATAAGGTTAGGAAGTGTTCCACTGAAATATATGCCATGTACCTTGTGACGAACAACCCACTGTGCAAGTCTAGTTGGAAAAAATGGCTTTTCAAGCAGAAAGTTGTCGTCTAGGACATAATTTAAGAGCCCTAGAGCTCCTTTTAAATCCTGAAGAACAGAATCCATCACATTGTACATTTACTCTAAGACACACAGAAAAATCATCTTTATTTTCTTTGCAATACCTACAAAAAAGGCATTAAGATAACAAAATGCACAATGGAACTATTTTTTCTTCACCTAATAAAGCAACTTTAATTGTGGTATAGAAGATAAAGGTTTGCCATTGTCTAACAGTGTTGGGGTTTTGGAGTCTAGGCACCTAAATCCCGTTTCTGTCTTGGAAAAATATTGTTTCTTGACTTCTCCAGGTTCACAAGGTGAAAAGGAAGTGGACAGCTGCTCTCAAGTCTTATCCACAGGTGCAGTTCTGTCCCTGCTTGACTGGAGGAGATGCTGTGGTGCTTCAGCACCAATTCTCATGAGTATTCAGTTGTGTAAAGGTTTTTTGCTACACCTTAAAAAAGAGTTGCAAAAAGTTGAATGTGGCCATAGTTGTGACAAAAGTCTCCCATCTTTGGCCATTAAACACTGCCATTTCTCTGGGAGATGAAGTACTCTTGATTCCTTAATGGGATTCTACCCTTGTAGGACAGACCTAAACCTGGAGTTAGATAAGTTCCCTGCCATGGAGCTGTTGAGACTGGCTATTTGATTCTTTCTTAAGATTTTGAACAGACTCAGAAGAGTATATAGTGAAATTTCTGGGCTATTGACAAAACCTGTTGTTACAAGTCAGTCCTGCTGTCAGTCCTTGACATGAATTCTTCATATTTTTCAACATTGTCTCCCAGATTCCCTGCTCTTTCCATGAACAGTTTGCATGGTGAAAGCAACGGAGGGAAGTATGGTAGGGAAAGAGGGTGCTGTATCCAACTTCAATCATTTCATTTTATCATTTAAAATTTACCCAAATCATAGGTAATTTGACTTCTTTAAAAATGTCCTGAAGAGTGAAATGTATTTTGCTTCATTATTTTGGAAGACTATAACTTCAGGTATGAGTTAAATGTAGAACAAAAATGCTGTGCTATATTCTTAGGTCCATGAAAAATATGTAAAGGCCAAATTCTCAGCTCAGGTAAATCGAAACACTGCTCTTGTTTTGAAGCCAACAATACTAGTAGGAGTGTCTAAAGTAGGTGAGGGTATGGCTATTTTCCTGAATAGCTTTTTCCTTTTCATGCTGTAAATCTCCAGTACATGCTTCTAATTAACCACTATATATAGTGGCTAAAAAGAGTCATGAAGACACTCTTGAAGTTTGTCTTTGTGAAAGGGCGTTTAGTGTGGTTTTTTTAAACTCTGTGTCTTGATCCCGAACTTGCTGCAGGCACTGAGAATTAACTTAAATGCTGCTACGTGCAACTTCTGAATTGTTTATTATACCCACCAAAATACTGGAGGTTTTATGTGTAAAAAGCAGCTGTATATCTCTGAACATGCTTTTGGCTTCTGAGAAGATGATTTTCGTAATAAATATCAAACAAAAGGAACACTTCTGTGTTCTCTTAAGTAAGAATGCAATGCTACACAGTCAAAGACCACTTAGACTTTAAGTGAAATACTACTTTAACTTTTTCTTTTCTATGCATATTGCGATTTGCTTTTCCCATTTACACATTCACTTAATTAAAAATAACAATATTTTAACAAGTTATTCATAGACTTTGTAGCAATATGCTTGATTTGTTCTGGAGCCAGCTGTGATAGGTCATACCCTCTCTGCAGGGCAATCACCACTGTCCTGTGATACAAGTATATTGACCCTTTCTAGTTCTGGAAAGATTGAATTTCCCTACTGCCAGAGAAAAGAAAAATTAAATATCTTTTGTTTAATTCTTTTGATATATTCACTTCATATATTTCTCTGATCAGCCCTTCCAGTGAAAAGGATAGCTCTTATTTATCATGTCAAAAACAATGTCTTACTTTACATTATACTTTTTTTTCCTGAAGTCTTCTTAAAAACTAAAGAAAACTGCCTTTTTGGGAAGGGCTAATCACAAGAGGAGAGACCTTACAGAAGTGAAAACTCAGTCATTGTTCTCTGCTTGAGGATGTTTCTATCATCATGGCACAGGTAGGAGGCTTGCCACCCAAATTAGTTTACCTTGTTGGCCGCGTTGTCTTGCGCAGTGAAACACGCTCTATTGAGTGTATTTTCCATTCAACAGGAACTCTGCCCACACGGTGTGTATGACTCATCCACCTGTCTAGTTGGTGTTCTTTGGATTAATTGATTTATCTTCGAGCTCATGTTTTCTCTCATGCCTTGTTTGTCTTCGTAGCAGTCATATTTGGGTTTCACACATTCATTTTTCCTGTATGTCCTGCCTTCAAGCCCAAGGAACAGTTTGCACTGACATTTCAGGTAGCATGACACTGGACTTTGATAACTAGTTGGTGTAATTAAACTAAATACGTTTCACAAATTTATTAAAACCCTATGGGGACTTGGCTATCATTTATTTTCTCTCTTCCCCTGCACTAGCTGTCCTGTAAGTCTTTTCTCTTTATAACACAATTTCTGCCCAAGGCAGACCCTTCACTCTGGAGAAATGTATGGACTAATGAAATGTATCAGATAGCATTAATGAAACAAATTAGATCATAATTTATCCACGTCTTTTTGACATATTACTTATTGACATATTTTTAAACAGCGCAAGTATTTAAGTGTTTATCAACAAATATTTGAAGTCACTTGCCTATCTTTTTCCACTGAAACTATAGGATGGAAATACTAATACAGTGAAATCAGAGCTTGAAATCTACTGTTCCTTAACACCAGAAGAGGTCTAGTTTTGAGAAAACGCTGGATAGCTGCATTGCAACATGAGGCTTTGAAACTCCTGTATGAAAATGCTCTGTGTATGTGTGTAATTTTCATCTATTTTGATAATGTGAAAATCTTTATTAAATCCAAAGCCCTGGCCCTTCTGTTTTGTTGACTCTCTGTAATCCATCTTTTCTTTTTAGGCAGAGTGAAGCCTCTGGAATGAAAGAATGAAAGTTCTCCATAGACTTGTTCTTAGAAGTTTCCACAAGAAAGCCTGTGTTTCATCGTGGCTCTGTGCTGAAAAGGAAAATGACTGTAAATCCGGATGGGGAAAGGCGTGCTTACTGTCTCGTGTCAGGAGGTATGCCCTCCTTACTGATTTGCACACAGCTTGAGTGATTCTGCTCTGAGGAAGCTGTGTGCAGAACAGATATTCCGGAGGTGTGACTGAAAAAAATATAAAATTCTGTATTTTTTCTGTTGTGTGCCCAGCAGGTATAGGCACATATAAATGTAAGAGATCCTTCAAAATCTGAAAAACAGAAAACGTAGTATTTGCAGTAAATCTCATGAATTGATAAAAAATAATTGTGGATAAAATTATACACATAAAAGATTTACCCACTTGCATGTAAGTAGAAATATGTGACACTGTTCTCACTCTGATGTAGTCTTGGAAGTTCAACTGATGAACACTTTAAATGGCAAATTCTACAGTTCAGGGTCTGTATTAAGTGTTCAGTCTGGCAAGAGGCAGGTAACGAAGCCTTTCAGTTTCCCTTGATCCATCCTCAGTGAGGTGTAGAGCTGGACAAGCACTAATGGGAAAGGTACCCAAGGACAACTCAAACAGCTGCTTGATGCTGTTAGTGCAAACCAGTCTGCCAGCACCAGATCCCCAAACTTCCTGGGAATGTCATAAAGAAGATGCAGATAGGGTAAGGGAAGGTATGTCTTTCCATGTTATTTTTCACTCAGTAGGACCGACATAGCTCTAGATTAAGGAAATTACAGATCAAGGTACCATATAAAATCTTTTTTTTTTTTTTTTTTCCCTATTAATCACTGATAGTTTGTTTATGTTTCTCACAGGAAAACAGTCCTTGCTTTCTTAAAGAAAAATGTGAAAGAGGTTGCAAACAGCTACAAAGTGGAATTTCTAAATCTAAAATGCAAAGTAAATATCTGGTTAAAATGAGGACAGATTTGCATAGGATATGTGTAAATCAATGCAGCCCTTGAGCGACTCTGACCTATGCAAGAAATTATGGGTTTCACTGTTATCTAGAAATAGTACCACAGCAACATTATGCATAATGCTTATTTGTCTTTTTCTTAAAAGCAGAGAAATAAATCACGCACAATGGTAGGTGTTCTACAATGTTTTAAGAATGATTGAATTTACCTTTTTCTTCTGCTATGTCACAAATTCTTTCCTGTCACATAGTCAAAAGTACACCATTTTTGATAGATTCTGGAAAACATAGTTATGAATTGAATATTTCGGAACATTAAAATTTTTGCAAAATCTATAGGTAAACACTTCAATTTTATTTGAGACAGAAGAAATTGAGTACTGTAAGCACAAATTTACAAAACTCAGGGCTTATGATTCATAGAAAATTTTGATATTCCAAATTTGATTTTGCTCCGTTTTGGAAGAGAAACATGACAAAAACGTAATGAAATGATCATCCTGGAAAACTTTTTTTAAGGAAAGCTTAACAAATGGCGTTCTGAAAACAAAGCATGCTCCACTGCACTGAGCATATGCTGTTTGTTAATAACAGTTGTGGAATTCACAAAAATGCCAGTTTAAATCACCACCTGTGAAAGTCCAAATCTGCATGATTGTGATGGGTCTGGGAAACTATTCTGGGTCTATGAATTGGTATTTTCCAGTGAAAGTGTGTAGATCTATAGACTAGACCAAAGATTCTAGACTAAAAACCTGACACTCTTGAATGTTTGTAAAAGTTAAATTCACTTGAGTTTTTTTTTAACATATTCCATGAACTCTACAAAATGAGTCAGACTCTTCTCTCAAACCTCTGACTGTATATTTTTGATCCACAGGTACTAATGTCACTGAAAAGATAACTCAATAGCTTTTACCTAGAGCCTTACCTGAGACAAAGTCTAAAATCACTTGGAATCTAAATATATTCCATCCATGCAGGCCATTTAAATCACCTCAATAGTTTTAAAGAAGACGACTCCTGGAAAATAGGATTTCCTATGGAATTCTCTATGAAATATTATTTCATATTTCTTTTTGCAGTCTGTCATTCAAATAGTCACTAATTATAAAACACATGCGTAATAAACACATGCATTTGCACACCAAAGTGTGTGTGTGTGTGCAAGCATTTATACTTTATATATCTGTAATGGATTTAATATCAAATGTATTTCACACACTTGTATTGTAACTGTAGAGTCTTTGAACAACAGAAGGATAAAAGAACGTCTGCATTTCTTACTGAGCTCCTGCTTTTCACTCCCATTCACTGACATAGTTTACTTTCAAATCAATCATTTGATTGCCCTAGTTATTTCAAGGGATTGTTTCAGCCCGGCCTCTGAAGGGATGCTTTAATGTAATGTGAATTCCCTTCTGAGACTGGTGAGATGGGGAGGGAGAGGACAAGAGTGAGAGGCACCAGGAATACCGAAGACATATGGTGGTGTAACAATCAAAACAAAGGAAAGCAACTCTGCTGTAAATCACGTCACTGAGCTGAAAGCAGCTGGGAGTATAGGCATTCAGCATTTGGATGAAGACAAATGTAGACAAGGCAAAGCAAAGCAGTAGGTCTGAAAAAAATGCTTGATGTAATGCATTCATACTGCAATACTGAAGCATAGTTTCTCATAAATATTTTTTTTCCCTACAGAATATGAGAAGCATCAAAATGCTTCTTAGAGTTCCAACATAGGGCACTCTCTTCTTATTATTTAATCTTAATTTTTGCTGTTCTGGGTATTCTGAAGCACTCAGTAACTTGCTCAGAATTTGTTTCTGCCACTAGAGATTTACAAATGTTCTAGTGTAAATAAGATCTTCAAGGGTCTTAAATTCTGGCTCCACTAACATCAGAAGGAATTGCCATTAACACCATGAAAACTGACTACTGAGGGATGGAGATATTAATATAGAAATTAAAAAAAAAAAAATTTGTTTTTTTTTTTTAATTTATAATTAGATTTACTTAAGTTTCTTCAAATTACAATTTGTAACTCCTTTAGGTTTATAAGGAAAAGGGGAAAAGTAAGTTTTGTCAAACTGAATCTCACCAATATTCTGTATTGGCTCTAGCATAGTGGCCACATAATGGCTGGTATTCTACCATAATGCATTAGTCTGTTACATAGGGCTGCATATCTTTGGAGTATGTACCTTTGAAAGAATAGACTCTAGGAAAAAAAAATCGATTTTTTTTATCAGTGAAAGATCATTTTCATTCACATATTGAATTTATTATTATGTGAGTATGTGCATATTGTTTTGCATCTTTACAATGCGTACTAAATCTGATTGTACGGAATCCTTCATACTCTTCTGTGTCCAAAGTATTTTTGAAAGGCTCTTTCCTTAGTGAGTAAGGAACTCAAAATAGACTATAATGAGAATCCACATGAGATTTTCTCACAAATTTACACTTAAGCCATCATAGTTCATGAAGCTGCATTAATGGATGCTTTAGCAGAATGCGAATGTTCTTTTGAGACTGATGAAAGAGAGAGGAGAAAGTCAGGAGGCTTGCAGCAGATGATCTGGCTCCTGGAATACTTTATTTCTTTTGTACTTCTTTCCAGAGTTTGTCAATTCATAAGGAGTTGATTAAATGAAGTTTTCCTTCTTCTAGCTGCAGCCTGTCTGCGTGCAAACAAGTTTACTCTCAGGAGTTTGACAGAAGTGCAGACCCTGCTGCACTGGGAGTTGTATATCTGCCAGAAATATATGCAATTGTGATTCAGTATATATGTCCAAATTTTTTCCAAGGAAATTGATTTGAACTGTTAGTTGGTTCATGTGAAGGTCCTTGTGGACAGCTGACAAGACCCCCATGAAACTTGAGTGATTTTGTCTGTCAGGGAATAAAATATTCTGTAACTAGAAAAGTATGATACTTAAAATTTGATTTCTAATTAAAGCAGTTACATTTAGGTATTTTAAATTCTTAGTTCAAAACATTATTTACTTAATAACTGCCTCCCTCATGAATATTTGTTATTCTACCCCCCCTTGCAAGAACAGTTACAGAAATTCAGGATGACATATGAGGCCTTATTTTAAAAGCTTGTTAATATTCATAGATTTATTCCTTATTTACTGATAATATTCATTGATTTTCTGAAAAACTTTCAATTTATAGCAATCTTCAGTGATAGATATGAACTCCTGATGCATAATAGAGTCTTAATATGATCATTAAGGTAACTGAGTACTTTGTCTGTTTATGCATTATAGAAAACCCTGAACCCTGTGCACTTGGCACCTTGCTCTTCTCAACCGTGAAGTGTATCATTGCAGGCTGTGTTCCATCCTCACAGCAAGGAACACAAGTGCTTGCCCTGCTACTGACAGTTTTGGTACAAAGACTATTGACCAGGTGTGAAGACTGCGCTACCTGTTCCTTGGCAGCAAAATGTCGGTGTACTTAAAAGGTTGCTTTCTTTTGTGAAGGACTGAGGCCATTAGTACATCCAGATTTTGGACCCTTTGGGAGGTCTTTACTTTTCAACCTGTAGGAAAAATGCACTTTCTGTGGTGTGAAACACTAGAGTTGCCTTATGAAGGAATTTCATTTAAGGAAAAAACACAGGGATTTCTTATTGAGAGGCACATAGCAGCTGACTGCAGCTAGGATCGTACTCATACAGTGAGGGGAGAATGTACACACAAATGCTCATTTTAATAAGAGAGAAAGTGTAGGTGGAAGCAGATGACCTAGATGATTTTATGAATAAAAGATTTAATCTGATGCAATCGTTTCATTAATACATACATGGCACCAAATGAAAACAGAGCATAGCAGATGGCTGTGAGAGGTCTTAAAAAGGCATTTTCAGTTTAGTAGCTAATGACTTAGATTTCATGGACTACACCAAATACTACCAGAAAGAAAGCACTTGTCATTCAGTCTTCCGAAGAAAGTTCTACTGCTTTATGAAAATAATGCTGAAAAATCTCTCTTTTGTGACATTAGCTAGAAAATGCAAACACAAAGCAGATATGGGGCAACATGTTTCACAAAAACTTTCTAATTTAAAGCTCTTTCTTTGCTCCCACAAAAACTTTCTAATTTAAAGCTCTTTCTTTGCTCCCAGTTTGCTACAATTGATGGAAATAGGGATTTGCAACATAATAATGAAATAGTCATTTGTTATGCAGTTTCAAAATCAACATATGACGTTTATTTATTTGCTGCAATTATGGATCCACTGAGAACAACTGCAGAAAAAGTATCGTCGAGGAAGACCATTAGGGCAGTACTAAAAATACGTAGCTTTATTTTAAGAGAAAATCTTTGGAATAAATGTAGGATGAATGTATAACTTTAAAAGCAGGTAGTATGTGGGGAAGGCTTGTGTAAGATCTGGATTCTTTTTTTTTCATTAGTTCCCCTCAGCACAGAGAATAACAAACAGGGGAACACCATGGGTTAGCACACTGTCTGACAGCAGGTATGGCACTAGCCATGTGGCTTCTTCATCCCGCCCCAGTCATGCCATCCACATCCAGGCTGCAGGGGGTTTGACAGAAGAGCCAAATGTGTCAGCTCTGCTCCCAGTGTGATACGCTCCGTACTTGAGGAATGTGCAGCCTGCAAGATTTGACTGCTCTCCGGACCCTTTACAAAACCAGATCAGGGCAAAAGGTCTGGATTTCTTAGAGAGAATCTGGCCTACAGCTTCTTAGAGACAGATTAACCTCAGTTTGGCATCAAATTGAGGACACATACAGTCTCATTCTTCAGACCTAATCCAAGATCAACTCAGTCTACATTATTTTATCGCAAATTAATATTGTGGCAGTGGCATCTTTGAACACATGCAGACTCCAAAGTCTTCTTTTTGCAGAGATTGTTTGAGCTCCTATTAGAAACAGCAGAGTTTATACTGAATTTTGTCTATAGAGGAATACTCACTCTCTTTGAATGCAGAGCAAAACAAAAAAAATGCACCCTCCCACCCAAAAGCCGGTGCATGGAGTGGGAAGCTGATTTTGTATGCAACTGACAAAAAAATGTTGAACAGGACAGATCTGGCCGTGATGCAAACTGCTATTGCTGCTTTATTACGAAATGGTTCTTTGTAAGCCGGGAGACATAAAGCTTTGATAATCCCAAATGCTTGTGAATGAAATGTAGGCATGGTTTTCTAATGTGAATACCATACCCTGTGCAACACACATCCACAGCATTCTTGGCAGCTTGCTGCTCTACAAATCTTGGCTTTACCATAGCCTGAAGCATTCAGGGGAATGGTGTAAAACCTAAGATGAACCTTTAGAAGCTGAAAATCTTCTTATGTCTACAACTCTCTCTTACAACCATGACTATACATAGTCAGAGCACTTTGTGATTTAGGCAATTGGTCACAAAGTCCACAGGTTGCTGTTATACATGTAATGGATAATGGAAATGCAAACAAATGCATTCTTCACACACCTTTCATCGTTGCACTAAACACTCAGAGAATACCAGTGTTGGTTATTATTACTTCGATTTTGACAATAAGTCAGAGCTCAAATTAAGGACAACAATCCATAGTTCCAGAAATTGTACATGCAAGTTTGAGATCTATCAAACTTCTTTGAGTTTTCCAGTCACTTAAAATGAAACAAAAAGAAACTCTGAAGCTGAAATTATTTTTTTCCCCCAAGCTAACTAAGTTTCAAGGCCAAGTATCCCGCATGTGAATATGGTTAGGGAGGTGTATGAGGTTACCGTTAAAAAAGGGAGGTCAGCTCTTTCAGAATGGGATGCAACTCCTGTAAGAGCAGGCCTGAAAGTATTTAACATTACACCATTTAAACCAAAAGCAATTTCATAACAGTGCTTACATGTTTGTACCATTCATTTATGATATTTCTTCTCCGCATTTGGGCTACCAGTAGTAAGTAGAACTCATCACAGATAGCAAACATTGATTAAGTGTTCATTGACAGGACCGTGTTTGATATCATTGGAATTTGATTCCGTTTTATTTACTGGTCCTAAAAGTTCAGATAAGTGGGTTTTCTATTCCAATGATAGAGAATAGTTTTCCTTTGTAGAAATTCTTGTATTTGTTTGTGAACCAAAATCTCTTCTCCTCTCTTCAGCAATTTCAATCATGGCTTTCCCTCTCTGTTTGGTTTGTTAAATAAGATTATCATCATTAGCTTCTTAGCATATTCCCTGCCCTCTCTCCTTCTACACATGCGTTACTGCTTCCTCTACTGCTTTGATTTCTCTCATTTTCAGATCCATCTGCAAACTGATACTTTGGGTTCCTTATGAGGTGCTCAATTATCAGGGTAGTGGCATTGATTCTACAGTCCTCCTAAAACAAAAGAAACAACCTCTTCTTTTTAGTTATGGTGTTGCTGCAGAGGCAGGTTTTGCAAACTACATGAAAAAAGTCAAATGCAGAAAGTGCAAGAACCAGCTTTGAAGAAGAATGTGATCAGATTTTAAGGAAAAACAGTGATTATTCAGTCTTCCCAGTAAATCCCAACAGTGCAGGAAGGAAGCAATCCAGATTATTGAATGCTTCTTCAAAGACTCTTGACTGGGAGAGAAGAAAAATTTACCAATTTATGTGCCAACAGAGGTATTCACTGGTCTCTTATTCAACACTTTCCTAACTCAAAGAGTTGGGGATTCAGTCAGGCAACTGACCCAATATTATTTGAAACAGAGACCATCTGCATGCTCCAAATGAAAAGACAACAAACCTTGGTGTGTCTAAACCACACGGATGTCCTCTGCACAGACAAAGCGTGGTCTCATCTATTCAGAAAACACTTAACATCATTAATACAGGACAGAATTGGTTCATGAGGGAGCTGCAAATAAACCGAAGGACTACGCTGTTTACAATGGCCTGAGCAGTTCTGCTTTTGAAAGAGACTGATTTTACTGAGTTTGGCAGTAGGAACGTTATGATCAGACTGACTAGAATTTTTCTTCTGTTGTGTTTTAATGAGATTAGTTGAGCAAAAGAACAGCGAGTATGAAGCTATACTCGATCTTTATGGAAATACACAGAAAACATTTTAC
This sequence comes from Tauraco erythrolophus, assembly GCF_009769465.1. Lineage (NCBI taxonomy): Eukaryota > Metazoa > Chordata > Aves > Musophagiformes > Musophagidae > Tauraco > Tauraco erythrolophus. The sequence goes on from NC_141470.1 coordinate 39,663,679, forward strand.
GCTTCTCCACCAGAGAACAGTCAGTTCCAGTTGGTGCCAAGGTTTTGTGTGGAATTGTTTGGTGGTGTCTCAGGTGCAGCCTCTAAGGGTATCTGTAAAATAAAAAATATTTTAAACACAATATAGTAGTTTATGGAAATAAAATATGCGGACTGATTGTAATGCAGGGATTTATTAAAGATACTTTATTCTTGTGCCATTTAGAGATACTTTACGTGAAGGTTTGGTGTCTTTCCTAGCAGAAATCCAATCTCAGTCTCAGAATTATCTGAAATGGCTACATACACGTTTCATTTCTCCTTAGTGATTCTTATATCTGTAATCAGTGGAGAATAAAGATGCAAGTTTAAGCCTAATATCTTCCGAGGGTAAGCAGTTCTAACAGGTAAGGTCGTTGCTGTATGACACCGCTGTTTTGTGAGTGGCAGAAGACACAGCCAGGCTCAGGGAGAGATGCAAAGCCCAGCAACCCCCGGGAATCCCCCCGGCATCCAGGCGTTCCTGGCTGGAGGGGCCACGGTGTCACAGGCACGCCCTAGAGCAGCTTTTCAAACCAGCAGCCGAGGGGCAGCGCCCGTTCCCCGGGGAAACTGCTCTCCCGGTTCGGTCCGGCCCGGTCCAGCCGGCGGAGCGCCGGGGTGTGTGCCGGGGGGTGCGGGTGCTCCGGCAAGGAGGCACTCGGTTGCACAACGAACCTTGTGCTGGCTGGGGCAGCTCTTCCTCCACCCTCCCTCCTCCTCCTCCTCCTCCTCCTCCTCCTTCTCCTCCTCCTTCTCCTCCTCCTTTATTTATTTCACTTATTTTATTGCATTTATTTATTTATATTCACCGGAATAATAAAAACGAGAAAATCCGAGCGCTGCTTTTGGCTGCTCTCCACCAACCTGTCAGTGACGCAAGCGGAGACTACTTAAAGGCAGATTAGAGGCAGCAAGACATTAAAAGCCGACCGTCCTCCCTCCGCGCCGCGGGTCCGCCGCGCCGCGCCGCGCCGCGCCACGAGCCGAGCGGGCCGGGCCGGTGCCGGCCGCCGCGGGGCCCCGAGCCCAGCCCAGCTCTGCCCAGCTCAGCCCAGCTCAGCCCAGCCCAGCCCAGCCCAGCCCAGCCCAGCACAGTCCAGCCCAGCCCAGCCCAGCCCAGCCGAGCAGGGAGTCCTCGGCAGGGCTGCCGCCTGCAGCCGCCTTCCCGCCACCGGACTGCGGGCGGTAGAGAGGGGTTGCTCTTTCGTTGGTTTTTCCACTCCCTGAAAAGAAAAAAAAAAAAAAAGGGGAGGAGGAGGGAAGGAAGGAAGAAGTGAAGAGATCCCCTCCGCTTGCCAAAGTCTTTGTCTCCGGATGAACAGCGATGGGGGAATGGACTATTCTAGAGAGGCTACTGGAAGCTGCCGTGCAGCAGCACTCTACTATGATAGGGAGGTAAGGGCTACTGGGGAGCTACGCGGGGCACGGGGGGGATCCCGTTCTGTCCGAGCGGCCGTGCGCGGCACCCTTCGCGCGGGGCTCCTGCGGTGTGTGCCGTGAGCGCGTGTGCGTGTGTGCGCGGCACGGGGCGCCGGGGCGCGGGGACACCGCGAACGCCGCCGTCCTTGTCCCAGAGGAGCCGCGGGGCAGCGGGCGGCCACCGGGGAGACCTCTCTGCCATCGCGGTCCCGCGGCCCCCGCAACCCCGTGCCGCCCCCTCCCGTGCTTGCGGGGCCTCTAAGGGGCCGTGCGATCGGTTTTTCTCCCACGGGAGGAGGTGGGGGCGGGGGGCAGCGCTGACCGCGTCCCGAGCTTTCCGGCAGCGGCAGATTCGCACGGCCTCGCACGGCCGCGCCGAGGCGATGCCGCGCGGGCTGCGCGCCCCCCGCGCGGGAGCGGAGCCGCCGCCGCCGCCGCCGGTGGGAGCCGCGCTGGGGGCGCGGCGGCGCGGGCGCCCGGTCAGCACTGGACAGCTCCCGGCCGCGCGGCGGCGGCGCGCACTGACGGGCTTCTCTGTTCCAGGATCCTGCTGACCGTGGTGGTGATCTTCAGGATACTCATTGTGGCCATTGTAGGGGAGACGGTGTACGATGACGAGCAAACCATGTTTGTCTGTAACACGCTGCAGCCAGGCTGCAACCAGGCTTGTTACGACCAGGCTTTCCCTATCTCTCATATAAGGTACTGGGTGTTCCAGATCATCATGGTGTGCACTCCCAGCCTTTGCTTCATAACGTACTCCGTTCACCAGTCTGCTAAGCAGAGGGAACGGAGGTACTCCACTGTCTTCCTCACCTTGGAGAGGGACCAGGATTCTATGAAGCGTGAGGACAGTAAGAAAATCAAGAACACGATTGTCAATGGGGTGCTGCAGAACACTGAGAACTCCACCAAAGAGGCAGAGCCAGACTGCCTAGAAGTGAAGGAAATCCCCAATCCTGCTATCCGAACTACAAAGTCAAAGATGAGGAGGCAAGAAGGCATTTCTCGATTTTATATCATCCAAGTGGTCTTTCGAAATGCCCTAGAGATCGGATTCTTAGTGGGACAGTATTTTCTGTATGGATTCAATGTCCCTTCCATGTACGAATGTGACAGATACCCTTGCATTAAAGAAGTAGAGTGCTATGTCTCTAGACCCACTGAGAAGACTGTATTCTTGGTATTCATGTTTGCTGTCAGTGGGATTTGTGTGGTGCTCAATCTGGCAGAACTGAACCACTTGGGCTGGAGAAAGATCAAAATGGCAGTGAGAGGAGTACAGGCAAAAAGGAAATCCATATACGAAATCAGAAATAAGGACCTGCCAAGAATGAGCATGCCTAACTTTGGCAGGACTCAGTCAAGTGACTCAGCTTATGTGTGAGGCTGTGACAGAACTGAAACCCTGTGCCAGGTGGAACAGACCCAGACACCATTAGAGAAAGGTACATTGCTTAGGCAAGCGTTTTATCAAACCACCAAGAAAGCCATTAAGGTATCGGATCTGCACTTACTGAACTAGCTGCAAAATGCAGTGCTATGTAAAAGACTGAAAAAACAGCTATAAACCCATGCTTGATCTAGCCTTACAGCACAGCTACTATTATTACTTTTCTTTCTAATGATTGGGTGTTATCTGTCGGTGGAGCGGCTTTTTGGCCATCATTAGGATAAGTTTACAGTTTGAACTGTCTGACTAATTGTTGTAAACATGTAGAATGTTCATATTAAAAATCTGCAAGGATACTGTATATGGGGTGGGATGGGGTGGGGGGAACTGTTGCAATGTGCAGATGTAAGCATGTTTTAAAAGGAGGGAAATTGCACTGTAAGGAACCTGATCACAGCTCAATCAGGATATTTGCGTTCAGCTGTCTCACAGATGTCTTATATTATTTCGCTTGTCTAAATCACCGAGTTTATTCCTGGTGTGTATTACTAGCTATTCTCTATCATAGTTTGTGCATCAATTAGCTACGCTGAACAATAAATGATGAATAGAATTTTGCCATTTTTTTTGTTTGCCTGTCCACACACACACACACACCAGAGACCTTAATCATCTTACATTAGTTGTGATCTGCAAATTATATCAGTACAGTTCAGTTCACTCCCTAATATGTGCATGAATAAGATGGAGTTGGTTCATGCCGGCCAAGATATGTATTTACCTACAAATACCTATGATGACACACATACCAAAGGAACAGAGTTCATTGCTTTTAACTGTGAATATATCACCTTCTCTCTGCTCTTATTTATATAAGTGCCATACTTGAAACATCTAACTCTGTACTTAGTCAAAAGGTTGTCTTGGGATACCAGCTGAAATAAAGTGATTTTATACTCTTCTTTGTTTATTTTATGCTACTTGTTTAGTCATTGCAATGGTGTAAAAGCAGCTAAATCTCTATTGATAAATAAAGTACTTGCCTTTTTTTTTTTTTTTTTTCTGTAAGCCGGAGAGATTTGTTCTTCTTTATTACTGTATACAATTGTAGAAACATACGGGTCAAAATAATTGACTTACAACAATTATTCTTCAGGGTTTAAAGTGTCGTGTTGACATTCTAAACTCTAAGTGACAAAACCTGGGAAATCAGGACTGTTCATTATGTCTGTTTTCCTCCTTAAGCAAGCTTCCTCTGTCTTTAAAGCCTGATCCAAAGCCCACTGACACCAACAACCTTCTCTCTGCTGACACTAAGGGCAACACAGTTGGCCGCCAAGGTCACTCTGGGAATAGCCGGAGTACATTTACCTATAAATGAAACAATTGCAGCTTTTCATCAGGGAAATCAAACAGTAACCTCAGCTTTTCTGCCTTACAGCTGGTTCAAGAAATACACTGTTCATGTCCCATCAGCTTACTGGTAAGCCACTGGGGCAGTCACAAATAAATATCTGTTAACAGCAACCATTTTAATATAGGATGCTAACTTTTTCTTAAGGACCTTATTTAATGCCCACTGAATTCAACAGAAAATATCCCACTGGCAGCAGTAGGAGTTGGATCAGGACTGAAAAACCATACAAGTGCATTCGTAACTAAATATTATCTGCCCTTGAAAGAAAAGGGTCAAAATGGTGCTGGAAAATTTGAGGATAGTTTATAACATAAGAAGGAGACGGGGGCTCAGACTCCCAAACAGCCTTTGATTGTGTTTTATTTCAAGCCTAAAAATGGATTTTATTGTATTTTGGCTTGGAGATAATGCATATAAAATCCTTTTCTCTTGGCTTAAAGTAAATACCTTAATGTTTCATTCTTGTGGTTTGCCAGCATTGTCACTTAAAAAAATGTCGATTAGTTCTTAGATAGTGTATTCACTATCACTTTCATCCGTGGTCTTTTTTTCTTTTACTGTGAAACATAAAAAGACTTTGAGATGTGTTATGTCTTTAAAGATTTAAAAAATATTTTTCTTTATGTATAAAATGAATAGTTTTTCTAATTTTATTATAGAATCCTATAAAGATGAATTTCTCAAATGATTTTTTGCTATATAAATGCACACTGATATTGCTAGTTGACTGCATGCTTACTGGAAAACTGCATGTTATTTTTAGAAGGACAACATGGCAGCTAAAATCTCCATCTGCAGTATAACAAGCTTCTGAAGATTATTATTTGACACACAAATCCAAGTCTGATTTTCATTTCGCAGAGTCCTGGGATGGTTTGCAAAACCTCCTTTTGAATAGATATCGAAGGGAGAAATGTTGTTTGGCAGTCATAGGCATTGTTTTAATGTTTAAGAAATGGGAGATTTTGTGCAAAAGGCTTGATCCAGTGCCAATTAAAGTTGAAGGAAAAAACCCATACTGAATTCACTGGGCTTTGATTCAGGTTCAGCATAATTTCCTGTTAGGCAGAAGCTCTAATGCAAGTTATTTCCAGTGGCTGCATAATGGTGTTTAGTCAAACTCTAGTGAAGGTACATGTCTTGGTAGCTGTAACATTTTAATACCTTAAAATTCTTTAGATAAGACCAAGAAAGGATTCGTTTGTAATAAGCAATGCCTGTGACTCAGTTCATTTAATTATTTTATCTAGTTGCACATTTTTGTACTCCGGTAACTTGGGATTCTTCAGAATTTTCCGAAGAGAAATATATAAGGAAATGCAAATGTTAATTTATGCAACAGGATCAGTAATAAAGTAGGTGAAGACTCATATTTTGATCAACAGAAATACCATCCTCCATATTTACACTAAGTAGAATATGGCTTGTTATATTTCAGAAGAGAAGTGAAATGGTGTCAAGACATCAATTATTCTAGCTTTCCTTTTCTATTGTTATTTTTCGTTTCTTACCAACTGCTTACTTGTCTTGAGCAAGAGAAATGTTGCAAACACTTTTTTTTTGTCAATGTATCATGTGAGAGTCATATGATTAATGCTAATGGACCGTTGGCATGAAAGCTGACCATTTACAAAATAAATGCTTTAAAATTGTCACGGCAATGGAAAAGTGTGTTAAGTGAACAGAATTGAGTGAACATGAAGCTGAAGGACACATTACGGGCCACTTAGGTCTTGCTACTGCCTTGATGAAATGAATTAGTCTTGCCATTCCCATCTACGGAAGAATCAGACATTAAATATGAAAATTGAGTTCATGTTTGTTTTATTCATTGTACACACTGTTTTGTACTGGTGGACAATATTGTATGTCATCATAAATGCAAATATAAAAATTATGTTCACTAAGCTCTTATGGAAAACTGCAATACAATTTAATACACTATTGGTTCTGTGGAATTTTAAAAATGACATAAACTAATTATATTATTTCATTTTTACATAAGCTTGATCTCGTGCTTCTTGAACCTGTGTGAATTTCAAACACTATTTACACAGGGGTTTTGAACCACTTCACTAAGTATATATAAGTTACAATGAGATTCTATAAAAAGATATTTTTGCTGCATATCATTTCTCTATAAATATATTTCATGGTACCTAATTAAATGTAACTTTCCTTTTTGAAATATTTTGTTAAGTTTCTGATGCAATTGTGATCAATGTTTCATATTTTTTTTCCAAAGAATGGTGAAAAGATTACTGCTTGAAACTGACTCAGTCTTTATTTTTTAAAAGGTGCTATTAATAGTGAATCCTATGATTTAAATCTGTTGACAAAATCTTTTTCAGAAGAGCACTAAAGTAAATAATTGTTTGCACCAATAAAACAGCATGGCCTCTGGAAGAGACGGTTTCCTTTTTGATGACAAGCTTTATTTCTCAAATCTATGATTTTTTTTTTTTTTAATTAACATTGATCAGGGATTTCATAACGTATTAGAATTACAGGTTGTAAAGGAGATAAGATTAAGGAAGCATGCATAACAGCAAAATTGAGAAAAATATGCAAGGATTTGTAGGTATTGAGGAAAAAGAGGTAGGCTATGGACTTACTTTACTTATTAACAAGTTTCTGTATAAAAGCATGTTCAAAACATTCATAACCAAATATACTAGATTCTTTGCTTTATCTCTTACGTGAGAAAAACAATTATAGAAATTATTTACAAATATTTTTGCATACTAAATGTCCCTGTGAATACCCTTAGCTTTAGTGAATTTAACATATCTGGAGTTTTTTTGAAGTGCACCACATTTTTTCTCACTGGTCTGCAATGAAAACCATTTTGACATCAGAAAATTTGCCCATCAGAAAAAAGACAGTACTTGACATGAGTATCTAGCAGACATAGATGGAGTGATCAGACTTAAAGCTTCACATTGAAGAGTGATGAACATGCGTTCTGAACGGAGTTACTGCACGGTCAGAAGAACTTAAATATAAAGGGGCTTTCACATTTGCACTGATTGTGATATACTAGAGGTTTAGATCTTTTTAATAAAGATAACTTCTGCAGGAATTTCTTTAATTTCTCCTTTAAAAAAAAGAAAACAAAACCTGCTCTAGTAATGTTCTTTGTGTAAAAATGTGTGTAGTTTTGTATATGTACAGCTTCTCAGAGGGAAGAGTCTACATCTGACTTTGTTAAATGCCCACAAGCAAGTGTACTTGAGGAATGTTTAGTTTGCATACATATATATGTATGGTGTGGTGTGGTCAACACACTGGAGGGAAGGGATGCCATCCAGAGGGACCTTGACAAGCTTGGGGGTTGGGCCTGTGCAAACCTCATGAAGTTCAACAAGGCCAAGTGCAAGGTCCTGCACATGGGTCGGGGCAATCCCAAGCTCAAATACAGGCTGGCCAGAGAATGAATTGAGAGCAGTCCTGAGAAGAAGGATTTGGGGGTGCTGATTGATGAGAAGCTCAACATGAGTCAGCAATGTGTCCTGGCAGCCCAGAAAGCCAACTGCACCCTGGGCTGCATCAAAAGAAGTGTGGCCAGCAGGTCGAGGGAGATGATTCTGCCCCTCTACTCTGCTCTTGTGAGACCCCACCTGCAGTACTGCGTTCAACCATGGGATACTCAGCATAAGAAAGACATGGACCTGTTGGAGTGAGTCCAGAGGAGGACCACAAAGATGATCTGGCTGGTGCACCTCTCCTATGGAGACAGGCTGAGAGAGTAGGGGCTGTTCAGCCTGGAGAAGAGAAGGCTCTGGGGAGACCTTCTAGCAGCCTTCCAATACTTTCAGTGGGCCTACAAGAAAGCTGGAGAGGGACTTTTTACAAGGGCATGTAGTGATAGGACAAGAGGTAATGGCTTTAAACTGAAAGAGAGTAGATTTAGATTAGATATAAGGAAGAAATTCTTCACTCAGAGGGTGGCGAGGCACTGCAACAGGTTGCCCAGAGAAGTTGTGGATGCCCCATCCCTGATAGTGTTCAAGGCCAGGTTGTACGGGGCTTGGAGCAATGTGATAGTGGAAGGTGGCCCTGTCCATGGCAGGGGAGCTGGAACTAGATAATCTTTAAGGTTCCTTTCAACCCTGACTAGTCTATGATTCTATGATTCTCTGATCGAGATAATGTATTCAACTCTTTACCACAGCTTTCTCACATGGAAGTGGGAATTTAATTTGTAAGAGCAAGGAAATAATTTGTTGTATCTGCTATATATTTGTACTGATTTCCTCAATGTGAAACACTACATACTTCTATCATGAAAGTATTGAGCTTTCTCTGTTTATTAAAGGAGTGGAAACACATTCCTAAAAAAGATTTAACATTTTTACACTAATTTCACAGCTTCCTTGTGGGTTTCTTTTTGTATTGTTTTGGTTTTTTGTGTGTGGTTTAAATTTTCTTGATGCATTCCTAAATTTAATATTCTGGTTATTATGTGGATTGTATCTCCAGAGATGCATAATTTTTCTGTTTTTCTTCTTAATTATCATAATTAACTAAGATTCTGCACATCTTTTAATGTATTACAATTCTTAAAGAGTGTCAGCAAATAAGGTCAGGTTTTCTTGCCATATTTGCATGAGATCTACAGCCAATTACGTGTCATTGGAATTGTGGGTTTTGGCTAAAAAAAAAAAAACAAACAAAACAGACAGTTTTTATTTACCGCTTTAATTATTACTCCATTTTAAGAAATTATGTATCCTGCATTTCTTCATGTATGTAAGTGGAGCCTGAAGGTTCTCTCTGCCTTCAGCTGTGTGGTGTGCATCTCAGATTTTGGTTTACTTTTAGACCAGAAGATCACAGTGTATGACCAACCAAGGGAATCACAATGCTTAGTGGGACACATGAAAAAAAAAAAAGTGAATTTTAGAGTGACATTGATCCTCTAAATAGTATACATTAAATGAAATAAATCTTTATGATTTAATGACACACAAATTAATAGATACATTGTATGTTACCTGCAGTTTTATTAACAAAAAAGCAGTGTTAGTGACTACTGAGAGATTTTAATTTTAAAATGTAAATTTTAAAATTTCTCACATGGGTGTTTAAAAATCCCTTAATATGATGGAAAGACTGGAATGTAATTGTAAAATTGGCCAATCTCATTAAGTTACTGAAGCACAAATTGTAAATACATCTCTGTTGATAAAATTTACTTTGCTTGTATGCATGTACTCTGCCTAGGTGGCAGTCAAGACAGAAGGGGCTTTAATTGCAAAATGTTTATTAGACTGCAATAAGAGCATAGACGGACAAAATATTTCTAGTACAATTTATGAATTTGCTAGCATGATTTATTAACATTAATGGGGCTTGTGCGGCTGAATCTTAGTGTATTAAGTAGAAAATATTCATTCCTGCTGTTTGCTCAACAACTTGACCTTTCTACTGTAAATTAATCCAATATTTTGAATTCACTTTAAACTAATTAAACTTTGAGGCCCTCCTGCACTCTTTCATGAAAACACATATCAGCGAGAAGCTAGCTTGTCAGCATGAGCATATGGTTATCTAAATTTAGCCTATTTCATTGAAAAGGTGTCAAATTCGATACATTGAAACTGTCACACCATTGGAGCAGCAGCTTACACTTTGCAGTATTACAAGGTTTATGGTGATATGCTGTGCCAAAGAGCTATGCAGCATTGGATATTTGATTCCTCTCAGTACTGAAAAGGCTATGAATTTCTTCTCCATTTGTTTCAATGACCTTCTGCTTTGAATAAAACAGGAAAAAAGGAATCACACCAATAGCATGATCAGGAGGTCTGGCTATGCTAAGGTCCCTGACCGTGCTATCTCCTTAGCAAATGTGTGAGCTTCTAAAACAAAAATATAAAAATGGAACTGTGTTTAAACTGTCAATCCTAGTCAAACAGGACTTCTGCTCAAAAACTTTCCGTGCTACTCTACTACAAGACTATGAACAATACTATAGGGCTATGACAGCTGCTGTAATGATGCTGCACTCCTATGTGCAAATATTTCAGTGTAATTGGCACCTGACTGGCCACTGGTCGAGTGCCTGTTTAAACCCCCTAAATTTTTTTGGCCAGCATCACTCTTCATGCAACTACCCACCACGAGGTAAAACTCTCATTCAAGCAACCGCGTTTTCTCAAAGTTTATCCTAGGACAGCGGATAACATTCTCACAGGAACTAAACCCACAAAACTGGCTCCAATCTGCTCAGCAGCATAAGCAAAACCACAGGAGATAGTACAGGAAGGGCTGGCTTTGCCAGTTTTCTGCTGCTAAGGAGAAGTGGGAAAGAAAAGCTGTGTCCTTGTCTTCACCCCTGTCCTCACTTCTCAGAGACGGCTGTCACCTCGCATATGCGGCTGTTCCCTGCACCCAGCAGCTGTGGTGAGCTCTGTGGTTGTGCCTGTTGTTCTGTCCTGCCTGCTTGTGCCCTTGTAGGGACTGTAACGGGCCCCGCAACTGAAAGACCCTGGCAGTTGGTAGTTCTTGCTTGTCCAGGGATGGCTTCATTGTTCTTCAGCAAGACATCAAGCATTTTTCTTGTGCAAGACAGCTGCCTGTAATATCATGCCCGAGGCAACTCTTGATAATCCATGCATTCAATCTGTAGTGCAAAACAAGGGTTTAATAAACGCGAGAGTTATTTTATGAAATTAAGGCTGTGATTTCTCAGTTGGGAAGAGATATACACAACAAAATCATTTATGTTGGATCATTCATCCAGAAATGCTGACTCATTGCAGAACTAATGCATATTTCAAGTTGAATTCTACCTAACAAAATCTTACTTCTGTTGATGTAAATTAGAAATCCTTACACTAATCTGAAAAAGAACGTAATGTCACATGCAAATTAAAGTGAAGAGTACGTTTTCTAATGTCTAATAAGGACATGTCTAATAAGGACATTTTCTAAAAAGTCCCCTTTTATTTTAAAATAAACCACTACATATAAAAAAAAGATCTTCCTTCTGTACTTGTGATGAGCATTATATGCAATTGTCCCCTTGCTAATTTTTTTTTAAACCTTTTATAACACCTTCTTCTGGCATTCAGCATACTCAGAACTCCAGGATAGATCAGCGCTGAAGATGAACATACTTAAATACATAAATCTCCTCAAGTGAAAAAAGATAAAGTTCAAAAAGACTTCCAGAGAAGAAGTATAATTGACTTTATTGTCTAGAAATAATTTGAACTGTTTTCTAAAACAGAATTTACCAGGAAAATATTTAAACTAGTGCTAGGAGAGACTAACTTTAAATTTTCTAAAGAATTGGGTGAGTTAGAATGTTGACTTAACATTTTGTTAGGTAAATGTGTATTTCGCTGGATCCGATGGCCTTGAGAGAGGTGAGGCTGCTCCAGCTCCATGTAAGACTGAGCATGTGCTCCCAGTAGACACATGCAAGCAGTGCATAAACATGCACATCACATATAGACATGGCTGGCCACACAGAGCAGGCAGACACATGGAGCATTCACATGGCCTCATCCTGCTCCCCTTTGCGGCTGTGCAGGATGTAGGTATGCCAGTGGAAATATATATATACGCATGTACAATGTAGACTCCTCCACCAGCTGGGCTCAGACTCTTGGCCTGCCCAGTAGCTGCCCCTGGATCCCAGTCTCCCCAGTTGCTGTCACCCACACGAGTGACACACCCTGAGCCTGCAGCCCGGCTCCGGCTGCTGGTGAAGACCCTGCACTCGAGCAGACACACACGCACATGTATGCACACCCAAAGCTGGTCTCGGTTTCACTCACTTGTGTCTCTCCAGTCATAACCACTCAGGCACATGGGCCTCCTGATCCATGGGCTGACTCCAGTTACTGGCATCCAGACTCCCATACGGACACACTCAGTAGAGAGTCCCTCACGCAGGAAAGAGTTAGAGAGGAATTTAAAAAGACAGGACAGACTGAGCTAGTCAGCTGCAGGGCATGGCCAGACAAGCATACCAACCAGCTGAATACAACCAGCTGGCCCCTTTGCCTCCCCTTATCCCCACACTTGTTCGTCCCTAAATCATCTAGATCCCTCCCTTTCCCTACCTTTGGTTTGTCCCCTAAATATCCCAGAAAAAATCTTGACATGCACTTCTTCTGCATCCCATAATATGTTCCATATCCTTAAGCACCCCCTCCAGCTAGGGCAAAACCACTAAAAGGTGCTCTGGGCTTGGCTTATCTTGATGGGCTGAATATCCAGACACCAGCGCTGAGGCTTTCCTGGGGCAAGCCTCGGAGGGGGCTGGACAGGATGACCGTTCCTTAATTTAGGTTCCCTCCTTGATGTTGTACTCCTGTACTTCTCCGGGCTTGTGGAGATGGGCCTTTTATGGGCTGATGGCTCCTGTGATAGGTGTGGCAGGAATTGGGCAGGGTGTTGTTTAGGTCTCCCTCACCTGCCATTGTCTCTTTTGTGAGTGGGCAGGTGAGCTTTGACCACACAAAAATCTTTTATCAGATTGTGCTGGATTTGCCTGGGATAGAGTTAATTTTCTTCATAGTAGCTGGTATGGGGCTATGGTTTGGATTTGTGCTGAAGACAGTGCAGATAATACAGAGATGTTTTAGTTACTACTGAGCAGTGCTTACACAGAGTCAGGGTATTTCTGCTTCTCACCCCACCCCACCAGTGAGTAGACTGTGGGTGCACAAGACATTGGGAGGGGATGCAGCTGGGACAGCTGACCCCAGCTGACCAAAGGGATATTCCATACCATTTGACATCATGCTCTGCACATAAAGCTGAGGGAAGAAGAAGGAAGGGGGGATGTTCGGAGTGACGGTGTTTGTCTTCCTAAGTAATCATTAAGAGTGGTGGAGCCCTGCTTTCCTAGAGATGGCTGAACACCTGCCTGCCCATGGGAAGTAGTGAATTAATTCCTTGTTTTGCTTTGCTTGCATGCAAGCTTTTGCTTTCCCTATTAAACTGTCTTTATCTCAACCCATGAGTTTTCTCACTTTTGCTCTTCCGATTCTCTCCCCATCCCACTGCGAGGGGAGTGAGCGAGTGGCTGGGTAGTGCTTAGCTGCTGGCCAGGGTTAAACCACTACAGAGAGATATATGCGGCTTTTAGAAATGTTACTATTCTGCTGTCAGAGCTTATAGCAGAAATGCATGACAGAAGAACTTCTAAAATTGACTCAGCTGTACTTGTGTAAGATCCTGCACCTTATATTAAACTGCTGAAGAAGGAGTTTTAACTAACATGATAAGCTTTATAAAGAAGAAGCTGAGCTGTGCAAATATGGAAGGGGTTTTTTGCTTATTTTGCAAGGGTGGTCAATCACTTTTTTGTAATTTCTTTCCTCAATAAAGTAAAAGTATTTCTCAGTAACTTGAGTGAAAGTTGGCTTCACATTTGTTAAGGAATTCAGTCGTGATGAGACTCCTGCAGAGAAGAGGAACTGAGAGCTGGGGCCAGCGCCTTCTTAAATCGTCTCAACTGGTTCTTCTGCAATACCTGTCAGCACCCTTAGATCCAATTCTCAGTCAGCAAAACAGCTTCCATCCTCCAATGGCATGTGCTAAATTGCTTTCCTAGATTGAGACATTAAGCTCTATGGCCAAATCAACACGAGGAATGCCATGGCTTCTGTAAAGGCAGGAGGATTTCTGAGCATTTAGAGTCATTTACATCTCAAGCTTTCATCTTAAAGATGAAAAACATTACCCTTTTATCTATAGTGTAGTTTCAATTATTTTAGTCTTATTAACAACTGTGCTATTGATAGTACATGTGAAAACTTAAAATCTGTAAAATTTTGTCTGTATTGGCTTTACACTGTCTTAAAAACATGAAGGGATAGATAGGCCTGTCTTGCTACTTTTGTTCTGATTTCATTCAATTTATTAATCTGATTAGTTCAAATGATAGACTGCATCTCGGCCCTTACTCTTCTAACTCAGTCCCTGTTCTTCAGCTCAATGACTGTTGACAGGCACAGAAGAAAGTATTTCAGAGCACATAAAATGCCCCTCATGAATGTTCTGTTAGAATCCCAGCAATCGTCTGCTTGAATAATTTTTCACTGTTTTATTACAGATGGCAGGTCTGAGTCTACTGGGAAACAGACAGCAGCTCACTGCCTACCCTCTTGCAAAGACAGTGCAATAAGTGCAGCACGCATGGAACAAACATGAGGACGTAAACACCTGTATGAAAAAGAATGTGCAGAAATGTTTGCAGTAGAGATTGTCCATTGAGGTCTGAACACCTTTCACCAGCTTACAGAGGGAGGAGTAACTCCATGGAGATTTGTAGTCTCGGTGCAAACCCGCATTTTCAGCATATCAAGTGAGAACTAAGTCTGGCTCTGTTTTTACAACAAAGCAATGTCGTAAAATATAATTCAGATTAAATTTATTGTGTTGTGCAATTGTTACAGCTTTATGTCAATATGAACTGTATGACACTTCAAAATGAATACGGCACCTGTCTTTTTTATTCCAGTCACATTTTTGGTCAGCTTGCTATTTCCCCGTTAAACTCACATATGAGTCAAAATGTTTATATATATTGTGGAGATCTGTGGTTGTACTGACTCCCTGTGTGTTTGAGCTGCTATTTGAATCCTTACAAAAGGAAACATCATGCAAGATCCTTTTCATTGCACAGACATTTTTGCTCTTCCCTTCCGTGTGGACTTTTCTTTGATAGCTGCTTAGCCATGGGCTGATTTTGACTTCACTCAGGTGACTTTACAAGCTAATGACAGAAGCATTCATTAAGAAGAGTGGCTCAGCTCTATGGCATGGCAGAATTATTATAGTGATAGAAAATTCAATCACCTTTATTTAAGGGTTATATTATGCTAGAAAATTCAGTCACGTTTATTTAAGGGTTATATTGTGCAACCACTTGTCTTGACTTTAGCAGTTATTCTTATTTACAGTTACTCTGCTGACCTGACTGTACTCTGAGGAAATATATACATTTCTGTAAGCCATCTCCTCCTTCCACTCCTTGCTGTCACTCGCTCACTATGAGGAGTATTTCCATTCTGCAGTTGCACAGGCATGCTCAGAGGCTGCTATGAGCCTGGCTGTGGTGTTAATGCCTGCTGAGTGCCATCCTCCTGAGGCTCGATGGCATCCATTTAAACAAACTTGATTTCATTATACTCCACTGTGGGCAATTTAGGGCCTGTATCCTCTGGGATCTGTGGGTTTTCCATGAACCTTTGCATTTTGATGGTGCTACACTGTCATAAAAAGGGTACTGGTGAAGCAAAGCCCTTTTTTTTCCCCGTTATTAAAAGTCAGTGACAGACCAAGAGGTCTCAACTGAAGTTTTACGAAAAATCTACTGCATGTTACATTACAATGGAAGTTAAATAACAATAAGCTCAAATATGGATGTTCCTTTATTGTAGAAACATTTAGTTGCTTCAGAAGAAGGTTACTCCATTTCCTTCCTTGAATGCGTGAGACTGTGGTTGCTTGTTTTTAAACACAGCTTTTTTCATGGGCTATCTTTTGACAGCCTATGCACAAGTAGCAGTTTGTGGATAACAGATTGGGAAAAAAAAGGGGAAAGATAACTTACACAACATCAGTAAAATCATTGGCAAAGTCTAAAATAAAGCTTACAGGAAAAGCCAAGGCCTAGCAAGTAACTTAAAAGGTTAGTATCTTCCTCTATGATTTCTAGTGTTCTGCTCTTAACAGCAGATGAGCCCTTCTTCTTAATAATTAAGAAGCTATTCAAGCATCTATTTGAATCTATTTGTTAGCTGATATATCACATAGATCACGTATCACATATTTAGTCACGTAGATAAAGGTCATTAACTGTAAGTAACTCAGCTTTCTCAGGTTCTTTATTGTTCACCTTTGTAGTTTGTGTATGAGCTATGACTCTAAATCATATCATTACTAAATTACGTCAATGTAATTCAAAGTCTTCTCCTACCTGACATCCCTGTAACAAAGCAGAATAACCAAAGTACTACCCTTGGTGTTTCTAAGTAGCTGAAAGCTGTTTGAGAGAGATTTTTAGCAAACTAGTCCAAAATATTCCCTGATGCTGTTTACAGGTTAAACTCTAATGTTAAAAACTGTTGCTCTGAATTAACTTATTCAAGTTAAGAGCTTGTAATTAAGTGGATTTCACACATATCTCCCCCACTCTCTGTCTTAAAGTGCTGCAGAAAAAGGAGTAAACTGAAAACAAAATAGCAGCAGTTCTTTCAACTGTGAACTCTATCCTTTTTGCCTACAGAGGTGTTATAGATACCTTGGAAAAATAAAGCAAGATCTAAGAGTGAATTAAGCCTGTACATCTGTAAAGGGGCAAGGGAGAGAGAAAGTACCATTTTTTTGTGCAGGATTAGCCATAGTGGAGGACTGTCAGCTCATTTCATGTCAGGGACTATACACAGTTCAAAGCCTGATAGCCACCTGGAAGTCCTGCTAGTGACACGTAGAACGTTAGCAGAAACTTCAAATTGGGAAGGGAGATGTTCAGTTCCCTGAAAAACATGTAACATTGTTTATGTTCTTCCTGCATGACGAAATTTGCAAAATTTCCTGTGGTCCTTCTGCACGGAGCCAGCACTTGGTGCTGTTGAAGGTGTTACAATCTAGGACCCAGATCTCAGTCAGAAGTACTTCAGTTTCTGGGTCTGGAGAGTCTGACTGCTACCTAAAACCCTGGATGAGAAGAAACATTTAGAATTTCAGTTTGTTATTTGGCTCTAATCCTTTAAATCCAACCTGAGGATGCTTGTAAAACATTAATGTGTAATTCATCAGCTCTCCTGAGCAAAAACAAATGAATAGAAGTGAATCTCATTATGCAAAAATCTTGAAGGTGAAAGAACTAGGGATTCCAAAAATATTCTCCATATGTAGTGCTGTGACACCTGATGAGAGCTCGATATCAGGGGGAGAAGTGAGATAATGCATCTAATTGCAGCCTTCCAGCTTCTGCAAAATGATTTGAGCGGATTACCATTTACCAGCTTTGTGGGTCCACTTTTTCCAGTCACCAAATACAGTTTTGATCTTAGTGAGGAAAGGATTGTAATCTTAAGCTTGCTATCTTTACTTCCATAAAAAATGGATGCGCATATGAACTTGCACTGATTTTCTGTAAAAATCGCAATGACCTTTTTTTCTTTTTTAAGTAAGTGGGAATACCAGTTTCCATTTTTCACAGATACTGTTCATTCAACTGAATATAGTCTTTCCTTATTTTTTTTTTCTGTTTGTTTGGGATGAAAATTCTGGGTACTTTTGCACATTTGTTTGAAAGAAATTAAAGACTTCTTCTTTTTACTCCTTTCACCAAGACTTTTTACTTCTTGATAAAAAACTTCTTTCAGCCTAGGTCATTCCACTAACCCGTTTGCTTAATTTATCAATTTGCCTTTAGAAAATGAAAACATTGTACCTGATCTGTTCTTATTTGTTCTTCCACTTAACTGAAAGAGATTGAAGAACGGTGCCGTGGTGCAAGGTTACTGTCAATGATCAGCTTTGCTACTGTGGCTTGAGACTTAGCAAAGACAGCATCAAATAATTACTACTTTTTGTCACTTTCTTGATTATTTAGTGGATATCGCATACAAACACAGCTATATAATTTGTGCTGCTGCATTTCCACTCTATGCCTGTGAAGCGTATGTTTCTCATGTGTCCATGTAATTCAAATATGTGAATTCATAACAGACTGTTATCCTGACAGAATATCTTCTAGCAATATCTGCTAATGCTCACAATTCTATTTAGTCTGTATAAGCACTCTTATTTGTTTACAGTGTTACTCTTACCTCTATTGTAATGTTTCAACCAGTACATGGCATTTAATACTGCTCTTCAAGTCATGGTCTTTAAATTGTTTGTGTGGTGGGTTTTTTGTTGTTGTTGTTGTTGTTTTGTTTTTTTTTCCCAACTAACTATGCCTGCTTGTGAAAGTCACATCAATGGTATTAGAACATTGCAGATCTTTAAAATAAAGTAGTCTTGCTTATAAAATAACCATGGGATGTTATGAAGCTAGAATTTGATGGAAGCTGCAAACTAATTCACAAAGTTTAACAGCTCTATAACATGAACATCTAAGGCCAGACCAGGAAAAAAATCATCTGAAAATCTTACTTCTTGACTTGACTGGAAATAATCATCTTCTTTACCAAGAAACTTCTATGAATGTTCTTTATAACCTGTTTGACAAAAATCTAACCTGCTTATATGAATACTTGTTTTGTTCTATAATGAATTCCAATAAAAGAGGGCAGAAACCAGTGAAAGGAAGAATGGACAGAACAGGCTATGAAGCAACAGTTCTAACAATAATTTGTTCTCTGGAAAAATCTTTTTTTATTGAAACTCTCCAGAGCACCAGGTAAAATTTTTATTTGTTTGAATTTTGACTAGTGTTAGAGAAAAAATGTTCATAGATTTCTAGGTTGGAAAAGACCTTAGAGATCATCGAGTCCAACCATCCCTAATCCCCATTAAACCATATCCTCAAGTAGCTCATCCACCCTATTCTTAAACACATCCAGGGATGGGGACTCAACCACCTCCCTGGGCAGCTTATTCCAGTGGCTGACAACCCTTTCAGAGAAGAAATACTTCCTAACATCCAACCTGAATCTCCCCTGACTAAGCTTATGCCCATTTCCTCTTGTTCTATCACCCATCACTAATGTAAAGAGCCCTTCCCCTAACTCCCCACCATCTTTTCTCAAGTATTTATAGGCCGTAATCAGGTCTCCCCTCAGCCTCCTCTTCTCCAGGCTAAACAGCCCCAACTCCCTCAGCCGAGGGAGTTAACTTACATTGCAGGAAAAAATAAGGTGAAGAATATTGACGCATATCCTTAACTTTAATATGAAGTTAATTCTGATTTGCTAATCAAATTGTATGAAGATAAAACCAGAAAAATAGAAGACAATACTCTACCATGTATATAAGACACTTACTGTATTAAACGTAGCTATCGTTTGTATCTGATCATTTTGCTAACATTTACACCTGTACAAACCTATTGACTTCCTGTTGCTTATGTGTGCGTATCTTAGAGCAGAATTTGGTCCAATGACTTCATCTGCTGTCACATAAAGTAAACAGATTATTTTGACAGAAAAATCCACAGGGAGAAAAATGCATATATCTGTATGAATTAGTTTGATTTCAGTACTGCAGGATGGGATTTAATGATTAAACACACTCTGGTAAAAAACAGGTTCCAGATGGTATGCATAGCAAAATATGTTTGCTCTCTACCTGTGGGTTTTGAAGTAAAATACAATCTTCCCAACATCTGGTATACCACCTCTGGACATCTGAAAATGCACAAAGTGGACAGACATTATCAGATTACAGAAGGCTATATTGAGTATATTTCATATAGATAATGGCATGAAATAGGAACATCAACAGAATACCAAAAAATATTACTTCCATGTAGCATTTTATATTTGATTTGTAGATTGCTGGCTGTGCAATACTAACTTTCTTAGAATAGCTACAAATGTCATATATAATTTATTGTGTAGTTTCCATTGCTAGACAGAAAAAGTACACTGAGCGTTATCTAAAAATGTGTTGACATGCTGGCTTATATATAAATAATAAATACTTTTGTGCTATCTCCTAAGGGAGCTGTCAGAGAAGAAATCCAACAACAACCTGCAGTATCTTTTCAGTAGGGTTGACATATACAACATTATTGTTCCAGTCCAATACAGGATCAGCATAAGTCTATATGCATCAGTAACTCCATAGAGTTATCTTATGGAACCATACGTATACCTAAAGTTCTGTTTAAATTATTGGAGACTCTAGAGTGACTTGAATCTTTATTTCCAAACCGATCAATTCCACAGGATATTGACTGCTCAGTTTAAAGTTCCTAGAATATACAAATTCTATGGTATACAGGTTGCAATCATGTGATAATATTTTTTGATGTTTTCCATATCTAACAGCTGCCAGAAATGTATTTTTTTTTAAGTTGAGTGAAGCATTTCTTCTGAATAAGGAAAGCAGGAGAAACGCACTTTTCTTCTGTTGTACCTGAGCTGGCGTAATGGACTGCCTGGTTAAACACTACGTAGCCAGAAGTGTGAGAGAAGTAAGTAGGCTGACATCCATGCTGGATTGACTTTGACTTTCATTTTCAACCAAACAGCCAAGGAGCCTGAAGATAAGGCTTCAGGGACAGAAGGCAGTAGTTCTAATGCCATGCAGAACAGCCTGGAGGAATTGGTGGAATCTCTTCATGCAACTAGTGTTTAAAAGGTACTCCAACCATAATTCAGGTGGCTTGTTATCTGCTTGTGGGTTGTAGTTTGAATACCCACAGAAGAGCCTGATAGGGCCTGACAGAGATATTTGGCCAGGATAGCTGATGCCTTTATAATATAAAAGTGTCTTGGATGTTCGAATGAAAACTGGCTGAGATAATGTTGCTTTCATGTTTTCAGGCATTGAAAATAATGTGGGAAAATTTTAAAGGAAAATCACCAGACTATGTATATCTGAAGTTGATCAAACACTTAAATGACAGCCTAAATATGAACACTTTTCTAAAGCAGTATGGTTAAATGCTTTGCCATACTCTGGACTATAAGTTTGGATATTTATTTAGCCAGTTTTGTTGAGCTTAATAGGAACTAATAGGCTGCAGTGTGTTTTATTTGTCAATTTTATTCAATGGAAATTTTTTCAGCAGCATTATGATGTTTACAGAAATTACTGCTTTGCAACAACATTTTTCCTATATTCAATCTGAAAACTAAAAACCTGAAAACAATCTCAACTTTAGATACACATTTCTCAGGAGCCTAAATATTACTCCAGAGTAGTTGATTTTTGCTTCTCTATCACCAGCGTCTGAAATTATATTTGATGAGAAACAAATCTATATTGCAGAAGGTTTTTCCCTCTTCTTTGTATTCTCAAGGATTGACACTTCTTGAGCAGTTTTGTTGACGGCGCCTGTTCCAGGTATTGTAACTGTATCTATGTTTCTAATAATGACCATCCAACACTAGCAACAAGTAAGTGATGTGCCATTCTCAAATGATTCATGTTAGTTTAGTTCAGTACAGAACCTAATGAATAGAGGAATAAATATTGCACTCAGAAACATTGTCCTGATTCAAACTCTGAATGAAGCAGCAGTCTTTCCTTTTCCATTATATCAATAGGTAAAATTGGATAGCAGAAATTCGCTAGGTGAACAGCTCCAGTCTTTGAGCATTTTCCCTAATCCAGTCTGCAGAATAGTCCGTAGCGGTTATGACATTTTTATGGTTAAAATCAAGGCTGTTCAGTCTGAAGCCTGGTTCTGCTGAGTGAAGTTATTTAAATTCCAGTCTTGTTTCAGTTTAATGTAACAGCAGAAGGAGTGACATGAGCATTTTCTGTCCTTCACCACAGCTGGGAGAATAGGCATTGTCAGCTGCAGCACACTGTCGATCTGGAGACCTGCCATTCTGCTGAGAAAAAGTTTATGGTTGGTCTAACCTTGCTGTTTCTTGGGGGCAGGTGGACTTGCGGGCCAGAGTGCTGGCTTGCTGAATCATGTGTGTTAGTTGTCTGTGAGCCATTTTAAAGGGTCTGTTTTAAAACACTGCTTATTCAAGCAAGTTATGTAAATAATTAACACAAAAAGCGATGGGTGGATGAGGGCATGGACAGGTCAGTAAACAGAGTTGTTTTGCTTTCTTGGCAGGCAGTAAAAGCCCAGTGGGACACAGCGAGGCACTCTGACTCTTATTTTGTGTTCCTCTTTGCAGTCTCCTATCTTTCTCCTGTCTCAGGGAGAGATTGTCGCATGCTTAGCCAAGCAAGCTACTTTTTTGAGATGATCAAAATTGGACCCTCAGAAGCAATATCCTTAGCCTGGCCAGAGTGAAGTGCTTGCATCTCTCAAATGCGCTTCAGTTTCTGCTCCCTTTTAAAGAGTATGAGAGGTACTAACCTCATCTGATATTGCAAGTTGCCCTATTTCCTCTGAATTGTGGAGGAGACTTGTGACCATGTGGGTATGTAACTGACCTGGTCAGTGACCACACGTGATTGAAGGAGGGCAACTGAAGAGGTTATGGCAGCCTCAGCTGGAAAATAACCCCCTTTCAAGTGGCAAAATGTCTCTTTGGGGAGGAAACGATAACTTGAATTGTTGTAACTTGTTCATTGCAATTGTGAAAGTATAGATTGGGATTCATGATGTCTGTGTTTTATTGTTATCTGGAAAAAAAAATACTGCAAGAGTGATATCATAAAAGACTGACTGTTATCTTCAACTTGTTTACATGAGGATGCTAGAAAAGGTGAAATGCAGTGGGGAGAAAAAAATAAAATTCCTGGCCTAGTTTTTGAGGACAAAGGAATTTCTATCCTTGCACTTCATCTCGGTGTAAACAACAATGATGCTGTACTTAATTATTGAGCCAATGTGCTCATAGTAGGCCAAACAATGAAGATATGACAGATGTATTTGATAGGTTAGGCTTTCCACATCTCCTATGGTTAAAAAGAAAATAAGAGGAATTCTTATTTTTCAGTGTAGTAGCAGACAGATATCTGGAACGTTGTAGGTTCAAATAACTTAAAACATTTTGGATTTATATATTTCTGTGTAGAACTGTGTGGAAGAAGTTGATGTACTTTCCCAGACCACATGGAAAATGTAAGTTTTCAAAGCAATACATCTGTCAGCATCCAGACTTTAACATCTAGACTAAAAACCATAATAGCCAGCTGTTTATAGGGATCCAGAGCTTACAGGAAATCAGTGGCTTCCAGAGGCTTGAAAGAGGATACATGCATAGTAAAGAATAAATCAGAAACTAAATTGCTGCTAATGATTCTCGATGAGACAATAAGAAATTCCAGATCATGAAAATCAAGTTCTTATTGTGATTTTATGAAAGATCGGCAGCAAGGGGCAATGGATTGTGCTGCAGCACCAAACACAAGGGAGGTCTCAGCTTAGAGCAGCTAATACAAAGAGCAAGGAAAAGAAGGTAGGAAATTGGTGTTAGAAACACCAATGTTAATGTGACCCACATTAACAGATTGCATAAAATCACATGGTCAAAATCTACTTAATCTCTTAGTAGCCAAAACACGAAGAAATTGAATGCTGACGATATACAACAAGAGTCTGTAGAAAGTGGTGTTTTCATTCTTCCTTTCCATAATATTTTAGAGGAAGGAAAGAGAAAATATATACATTTTTAATATATTTTCTGCGTTAGTTATGATATAGTATTTTTGTTTTAACACTGAGAAATAACATGAGAGGCTAAATTGAATACAGTAAATTAATCAGAAAACAAAGGGACAAGGAATATATAAAATCCAGGCTCAGCAAAAAGGATAGCCCATGGCCAAAAGAAGGATGGTATAAACTTCTTAAAATCCCTGTATTATACAATAAATTTTTTTTTCCTTTATAAAAATGCTGATTCACAAAAGCAAAAGCATATTAAATCTCTTCTGTAGTTTAAAATTATCTTATGTGCTATTTGACAATTTCAGCTAACTCTTGCAACCTCTCTATAAACCATCCTGACTGAAACAGATGGATATGTAATTCAAATAATGAGCTGGATCCTCTCCCTGTAGCAGTCAATTATACAGTTTTTTTTTTCAGTATCGTATTCAAGAGACTAAGATCTTTCTCTATATATAGATCACCTGAAATGACCTTGCTTATGCAGTGTCAGAGCCAAAATGGAACAGTAGGATCTGTATGTGGCTGTATTTTTAAAAGCACAAACTGATTCTTTAAGAACTATTGTATCTAACAACATTTGCACTTAAATTGTTCCCAGCACTTATCACTGTGATTTTTTAACGTGACACTTTCTCTAGGTAAACTGCCCAGAGACATCTGATGTCTGAACATGAATGCCGTGCAGAGAATCCTAGGAACACTGTATTTTGCTGAGAAAATAATGACGATGACGGAATGCAAGCTCATTTCAGTAACAATAAATGACAATCTCTAAATGATGAGAACTCATGGCAAAGATTTGATTTGCATCCAGCACTGAATATGATATCGTCTAAGGACCTGTCAAGTGGTGTGCGTACAGTGTTCATCAAAGGTATTACACAGGAACGTCTCTTCGTCTGTGCTTGTCAACACGCACTCTGAGATATATTTGGGACAGGACCAAGTAAACCTTTACTTGTAAAAGCATTTGACTGAGTGCCGTGGAAATTTCCCTCAGACCATAGTAAGGTATCAATGACAAAACTCTAGTGAACTGTGTCATAGGATTTGAATACCTCGTTAACAAGTGAAGCAAGCTTGCTAAGATTGGATAGGGGCCTCAGTGCTGTTCATTCATATTAGACTCACCAGGAATCATTAAGAAAAAAGATAGGCTGCTTGCCTTTGGCTTGGAAAGCACTGTTGAGGATACAATTTCTGTAGCTTATGGAGTAAAATCTAGGAAGCCTCATAAAGCTGTGCAGCGGGCTGGATCTACTATGAAACAGCTTGCCTGTTGCTCAAAAAGAAAACTTCTTGCCCATTGCAGAACAGCTCAAAAAGTAAGAATCACAGTAATTTCTTTTCTGTTTTATATGATCTAGTGGTATGTGAATATAAACATCAATTGTGTGTGGCTGCAGTCAAAATGACCTGGAACTGAATCATAGAATCACAGAATCATAGAATGGTTAGGGTTGGAAGGGACCTCAAAGATCATCTAGTTCCAACCCC
Organism: Tauraco erythrolophus; assembly: GCF_009769465.1. Lineage (NCBI taxonomy): Eukaryota > Metazoa > Chordata > Aves > Musophagiformes > Musophagidae > Tauraco > Tauraco erythrolophus. The sequence goes on from NC_141470.1 coordinate 39,688,662, forward strand.
CTGCCATGGGCAGGGAAACCCTCCGCTACACCAGGTTGCCCAAAGACTCTTCCAATCTGGCCTGAAACACTTCCAGGGATGGGGCATCTACAACTTCTCTAGGAAACCTGTTCTAGTGCCTCACCACCCTCACAGTGAAAAATTTCTTCCTTATATCTTGTCTAAATCTCCCCTCTTTCAGTTTAAATCCATTGCCCCTTGTCCTATCACTACACGCTCTTATGAAAAGTCCCTCTTCAGCTTTCCTGTAGGTCCCCTTTAGGTACTGGAAAGCTGCTATAAGGTCACCCCGGAGCCTTCTCTTCTCCAGGCTGAACAGCCCCAACTCTCTCAGCCTGTCTTCATAGCAGAGGTGCTCCAGCCCTCGAATCATCTTCTGCCAGTGCACATTGCCGGTTCATGTTGAGCTTCTCACCCACCAGCACTCCCAAGTCCTTTTCCTCAGGGCTGCTCTCAATCCATTCTCCGCCCAGCCTGTACTTGTGCTTGGGATTGCCCTGACCCACGTGCAGGACCTTGCACTTGGCCTTGTTGAACTTCATGAGGTTCTCACAGGCCCACCTCTCCAGCCTGTCAAGGTCCCTCTGGATGGCATCCCTTCCCTCCAGCGTGTCCACAACACCACACAACCTGGTGTCATCTGCAAACTTGCTGAGGGTGCACTCGATGAAGAATGAGAAGAAGCTGAAACCTGAATCTGCAGTTAAAAACAGCCTTAGAGTGCTCCTTTTGCAAAGAATTCATAATCTGATGAGTTTATATCTTTTATTTTTTTCATAAAGAGATATGGCAAGTCTCTAGAATTCCTGTGTTTACAGCATATTCGTGAAATAACTTGTTTGTATAACTTACAATCCTGAAATAGTTTACTGTGTATGAAGTATTCAAATGTATTGTGTTGACTAAACAAAGATACTGTTGTGCTCTGACTTATCATATAAATTCAATTAACAATTGTATTAGTGCGCTCTGAAAATACTATCATATTTTTGTGTGCATATGAGTTCAAAAGAACATTTACAACAAATGGAAACAAAAGCATTGCAAATAACAGAAAATATTTTTACTGTACTTTATTTTGGAATGAGAGACATCACTTTCATTTTTGGCTTACTGGAGGACCACTACTTTACTTTTTTCTTGTTTTCTTAATATTTTTCCATCTTTCAGGGTAATTAGCATTTCTAGAGCACTCTAAGTGTTGCAATTCCATTTCAAGTTGTGTTTCTCACTTCTTGGAGATATCTTAGACAGGGATATCTCAGATAGGGAGTCAAGAAATAGAAAATCAGTCAGTACTTACCCATGGAAAAAGTGGGTTAGGGAAACAGAATATTCCTTCAACAGCTGGATTTCTATCCCTTGTTCCTCCTCCTGCCTGGGGAAGAGTAGATTCATATCCCAGACTGTACTGCACTAGTAAGGCTATCCATTGTGAGCAGTAAATTTGACCTAGGTAAAGAAAAGTAATTTGAAGGAGATCCCTCCATCCCTCCCTACAGTATGCTCTGGAGATGGACAAGAATTTTAATGTAGGAGAAAACAGGGAACTTGGGGTATGTGTATGTGTGACTTTGAAAGCGGGCTATAAAAAGATCAGAGTTTGGAACATCTGATCGAAAAGATACAAATTCTTACTCCTGTTACACTTCTGACAGTTCTGACATATTTGTTCTGAAGTACAGATTAACTAAGCACTATTTGCTCTTAGTTGGCATTTATGACAACCAGTGGGAAACAAAGAGCTCTAAATATAATGTCTAACTTGGTTTGCAGTAAACTATATGGACTATAATAATTTATTTCTGCTCTGTTTTTTTTTTCTGACAACTTGTTTACTTTTCTTAGAGAAGATACAGACTTATATACTAACAAGATGAACCTTCTATGATCTCTATCAGAAGGAGAAAGTCGTGTAGTAGGTATGTGAAATAGAATCTTTTTGAGTGATTATGTATTATAGATGACCATTTATATAGAAATTGTGTGCCTAGAATAACTTTAACCTTGTTCAGTGGCCGTGAGGCTAAAGCTGATTAAATGAAAAGTGACAAAAATTCAAACTTTTTTTACCAACATCTTTCATGAAAAGAATTTAGTGTTGCAAGAGGTGTGAAAAGTACATTTGCTCACCATTTCATCACCCACTGAGCCTGCTTTCAGTTATATACAACATCTATGTGAAGGGTCTGTATTTCTCATATGCTGATGGTGACAGTTTCAGGTTTCTTTTACTTTGGATGTTGTTACACCTGCTCCCATAGTCAATGATATGAAACTTCATGATGTGCCACCCTCCTTTTGCAGTTGTATCACATAAATAGAACACAGATGGATGTATGTTGCCTTACAACATGGTCTTTTGCCTAACAATAGATTTTTCCTTAGCAGCAGATAGAGCAAGAGTTTCATTGTCATAACTGCTTATGCTCATTTATGTAAAGTGGTGCAATTGAGGTCTGCTGAGGACTGAGCTATCTAAATGTTGGCTAAATCACAGTTCTACTATGTTCTCTGTGACACTGAATGACAATGTATAGATGTCCATCTTGGTAGTCCAGTTTGTAAGACTCCAATGGTCAACCTGTTATTGTTGCCAAAAAAATGACCAGTATAAGCAGAGATAACTAAATCCATGCAGAAAACACATGATTTGGGCCTTTTTTCTCTTATTAGCCTACACTTTTGAAAATTAAAAATAAAAATCCTTTGGTAATATTTTTTTTTGCTTTTGTATAGACTTCTGGGCTTGTCAGAAGAAGAAATAATGAATACATTCCAAATCCACTATTACCTTTATTTATGAAAGGAGCCAAATCATCCTTTTTTTAGAGCTTAGGGCATTGTCACAAGGTAAAAGGAAGTTCTGCTCCTGAGTTCTGTGAGGTCAGTCATAAAACACAGGTTATTTCTTTCTGTTTATTCTTCATTGTTCCATATCTCCATGTTTTTCTGGAACTTGCTGGAACTGAGGTGAAATCTTTGGATTAGATTTGGTGCTTTACTGTCATCAAATCCTTGATTGACCCCTTCTGTTCACAGCACTTGAATTTCCTTTTCAAAGCAATTGACTCTCAAATTCTGCCCTCCATCTGGTTTTATAGCTGCAACTGTCTCTCAGACATCCCTTAATAAGATGCTGGTTTCATTTTTTCCACATTCTTCCTCTCCATCATAGCTACAGATTCCACGCATGCAGGAGAGTATGCTCCCAACACCTCTTTGCCTTCCATGTTATTGTGCTGTTCTCACTTCTAAGTTACCACAGTTAGATTCTAAATGTAAAATGGAATCTTATAAACATTTGAAAATATTCTTTTGTAAATGTAAACACTTTTCCATGCCTAGTAAATTTGATTCTCAGAATAAAGTTTTCTCTATACTGAAATTATCTTCTACATATATGTGTACATACATACATAAAGCCTGGTTCCAAATTGAGATCCAAAACAATATCAACAATAATTTCCCACAATTTCTGCTCTCTCCATTCCTGCCATGGTCTTTGTTTAAAGCTCAGTCTCCTATGCTATAAACTACATGATACATGATGAGACTTGCACTTCCCTCTTTAAGTTTCTCCATCTCCTTGGCACTAAAGTCATCTTCATGTTACACTAATTTGATATCTTTTAGACTACACTTCACACTTCCCTGCTGTTTCAGTTTCTCCTCCTTCAGTTTCTATGTCTTCTCATTCTTCAAAGTCTTACACTTTCCTGGCTTCAGTCTGTCTTTCATCAGTAGGTGTTTGGATTCCATCTCTTTCAACACTCATTTCCACAACTGTCTCCACTCCATATGGTGATCTGCTCCTAGAATTACTTTTGAGCCTGACTACATTATTCAGTTACTTACATCTGCCAAATCACTGCCTGTTATCTTTGACCAAATTTTGAAGTAAATTTCTGCTATCTTTGGAGCAGAGAAAGATATCGAAATGGAGCTGATACTAAGTATGTATCTCAACTTTACACAGTGTAAACTACTTTTCAGAGTCAGTGCACAACCTTGGCTTAAAATGGATGTCTCTTGCTCTAGACTATGACACAACTTTGACAACAGAAGTGGAGTTTGCGCTGGCTGCAAGAGTAGTGATGAATGTCAAGTTATATCAGACGAACAACACATGCCATTTCCTTAAAAAGAGGCATGGATTATACTTGGCTGTACCAATCAGTCCATCCAGCTTGGCCATGTTCTCTGCTCTTGCTGGAAAATTAGAAGAAACTGAGTCACTCTCACTTCTTTCGTGGAAACTAAGAAGCCTTCAGTTCTACTGGTCACCTGGAGCACCATCCACTTCTATTTACTGTGTCATTCAACTTTATCTTCTCTCATGCTCAGACAAAAGATGCCACTTCTTTAAGATTTCCATTGAAGTTCTGGTACTTTCTGGCTCTGCTTATTTGAATAAATCAGATTCCTTAGATGAGAACTTATCTCTGTACTCTTAAAAACAGAGTAGCTACATGCTGGGTGACTACTGGAAATGGTTCTTAGAACTTTTAACTTCAGAACCATTCCAGTTTAACAGTGCTGTAGCTGTCTAGCCAGAAGAAAAGTAGCATTTTTTAGCCTGCTTTCCTGTGATAGTTCGATGTGGGGGAGGGGCTTCTGGTGGTAGGAGAGGGGATTTGCTCCCTGTGCCACCAGATTGGACTCCCATCCCCCTCGGGGTTGAGCCAATTGGCGCCTCTGCGAATTGCCCTATTTACGTTGGGACAAAGGAATAGAAAAGGTGCTTTTGCCCAGGAGTGAGGAGAGGGGACGAGGGCTCAGCCCTCACTCCCTGGCCCCGGGATGGGTGGCTGCCCGCGTCGGGCCGGTGTCACGTGCTCAAGATGGCGGCGGCGAAGCCACTTGGGGAACTCGGGGAGCACCCCGCTCCCAGGGTGCCCGCTGGGCCAAGTTCACCCAGAGATGACTAAGACCTGAGAGAAATGGCCACACAGACACCAGGTCAGTGAAGATGGAGAGGGAGGAGGTGTGTCAGAGCTGAGTTTCCCTTGCAAGCGGTGGCGAGACGGCAGGCGGCCCCCCTGCAGCCAAGATGGGCTCAGCAGAGCAGAGACCCACTCGCGGCCTGTGGAGAAACCCACGTCAGGGAAGAGATGCCTGAGCCTTAGAGAGGTCGTGGAGCATGGGATGCACGATTAGTAACTGTTAATAATGGAGCATGGGATGTACGATGAGGTCGTGAGGCATCTAGAATCCGTGGGACAATCCACGCTGAAGTGAGTGGCCACAACTCCCTAAGAATCCGAGACAGTGGTAAAGCCCACACTGGAGCGATCTGATGGGGAAGGATTGCGTCCTGCGGGTAGGACTCACGCTGGAGAAGTTTGTGGATTTTTCTTCGTGAGTAGGGGATCCACTGGAGCAAGGGAAAATGGTGTAAGGACTCCTTCTCCTTTAAGAAAGGAATGGCAGTAACAACATGGGTGAACTGACCTGCACTCCCCCATTCCCTGTCCCCCTGCACCGCTGGGGGGAAGGTAGAGCCGGGAACAAAAGGAAAGGGGGGTGGGGAGGTGTTGTTTTTAAGATCTGGCCTTGTTTTTCTCTTTATCCTCTCAAGTAACCGGTTTTGTTTCCCTTTGTCCTTTTTAAGCAACTGTTAATAAATTGTTTTGTTTTATAGAATCATAGAATCACAGAATGATTAGGGCTGGAAGGGACCTTCAAAGGTCATCCAGTCCAACCCCCCTGCAAGGAACAGGGATATCTCCAACTAGATCAGGTTGCTCAGTTTTAAGAAAACTGAGTCTGTTTTGCCCGGGACCATGGTTGGTGGGTGCTCCCTCTGTTCTTGTCTTGACCCTCAGTCCTTTTATTATAAAACCACGACATTTCCTAAAGACAATATGCTTATGCAGTCAAGCTCTCTATCTGTCTGTTGAGCTACCTATTCCTCATCTAATGGTTTTTGAACCATAAGAGTGATTTCAATTAAGCCTGAAGGATAGGTGAATCTCAAAGAGAACTAATTTCCTAGAAGTTTTGAGAAAACTAACAGAGGAGAAGTCTAAGAGCTCTCACTGAAGATGAGCTCAGCTGCCTTAGTACCTGTTTAAGAATAACTCTGTGGCCAATCAGTGCAAATGTAGCTGCTAACAAGCCATGGCTCATGCTGTCTCTCTCCCAGTGGAGATTTCAAGGGGAGACAGAAGGAGCTGTTATTATTATAATAGGTAGGCAACAAAGAGAGAGATTGAGATAAAGGTTACAAATTGACTGGAAACCATGCTTTTGCAGATCTACTTCTCCTGGGGCAAATTGTCTTCCCGCTTTTTAGATTCTTTTCTTTCATAAGAAATGGATTATTTTTGTGACTTGCTTCTATCACAGTCTCGCTTACAATTTTAGGTGTCAAGTTTTTGGTGTCAGTATCTATTTCACTCATCAGAGTTTTCATGCAGACATTTTCATTCTGACTGATGGCTCTAATATATCCGCAGCTACAAATAGAGAAAACATTCTTATGATACCATGGCATAATAATCAGTGCGATCCTGGACTGCATGCAGCTGCTGTCATGATTCTTAGCTGTAAACAAATGACACTGTTTCTTAAGGACACAAGATAGTGTCTTAAGATATTTTTATAATTGCTTTAAAGTGAATTTTTGAGAAACATCACAAAGTTTTGCAGTGTAAAGTGGACATGCTGCAGATAATGAGATAAATGAATGAAAGTGTGAATAACTGAAATAAAGGAGTTCATCCTGATTTATAAAAGAGCAAGAAGAGCTAATGATTTTAAGCTAATTCAGTAGGAAATTTCCTCAAACTAGAGACAAACACAGAGAGAAGAGAAACACAAAAAGTATCACTGGAGCAAATATTGCAGAATACACAAAAGAATAGCTGCAATGTATTAATAACATTGTTATTAGTAATTATTAATAGCTACAATAATGTAGCAGCAAGGAGTCCTTGCCAGGAGTGAGGCTTAAGGTTTTATGCCATGTTGATTCACAGGGAATGAAGCCTGTCACCGTCTCAAACCCTTTCAGTGATTTCAGCTGAAGGTGAAAACACAAGGGTGCTGAGGGTTTGCTAGGTAAAAAACTGCAGCAAACCCCAGCATTGACTGAATATCATGCAAGGAGATTCCATGCAGACAAGCACACGAATGCTCTTTCATTCTGCAGCACTGCCTCCTCCGGCCACCACCCCTGGCAACTGTGAAACTACAGAACTGGGCTGCCTTTATCTGGTTTGATATTTTAAGTCATCTGTGTATTAATTTTGTAATGAAGGATAAAGATAATTGCAGAGGGCAACAGTGATTTTGAGAGGATGCAGGGCTATTTATTTACTTTTCTTCACTACATGCAGAAGAAATCATACAGTCATTCCCTTTGGCTTAGAACAAAGGAAAATGACTGTCAAATGCACAAGTATTTTCAAGTACTGTCTGCCTTCAGCTATAGAAAAGGTGGTTTCAGTCTCAGGATATATTTTTTAAAAATTGTTTTAGGTCCTTTCAGATGCTTTCAGAGAGGCCAAGGAACTCACACTTTTTTCAAGATTAGGTTAAACACCTGGATATCTGGCTAGAAAGCAACGTACAGCTTTGAGTCATCATAGTTATACCTGATATATCTCTCCATTTGATTTGAGTGCATTTCTGTAGCTAACTTACATCACTATGGAAAAAAGCTAGACTAAGCCAAAAAATTTCCACTTTTAAATATGTTCTGCGTTGGTTGCAATTAGCAATCTTATTTTCAGAAATACAGAACCGTAAAGTCCTAGACAACTTTAGTTGTCAGAAAGGCTGCTAGGAGTCACAGTTACAGTGGGAGCATGGTGTGGTCACTGCTATTCAACACCCAACTGGATCTTGGAGAGAAAGTAAAAACTTGAATGTGTAGTCAGGTACTGCTGAGCAGAGGTTCAGCTTAGTAGCTGTTCAATAAATGGCTGAAAAGCAAATTGTTTTTATAAAGAGGATTTAAACACATATAACAGTTTCTGTGATGATTAGTAAATATGCCTCTCCCCATCTGCTCTGAAGGAATGGTTGGCATGGCATTTTCTGTGCACTTTGCCACACAAACCCACAGGAGCAGCTGAAAGCTGCAAATCTTGGCTCTGCTAAGCAGTCCACTGGAATCCATGTGGAACTGTGGAATGATTTTTTTTAGCTAACCCAGGCAGCTTGGCCTGGTGTATTGACAGCAGGTGGAAAAATAATTTTTCTCATTTCTGAGCATGAGTGCTCAAGAAATTTCAAGAGGAAAAAAAAAAGTGGCCTTACACTTCCATTTTAAAAGATTGCATTTAAAAGATCTTCAACAAGGACAACAAGGACAACACAGATTGGAGTTCCTAGACTATGTGTCAAAATATAACAAACTGTGGCCAAAAATATTGGGCCGCTAGGATTTCCGTCTCTGTTCAGCAAGGGCAATCTTTCCACCCACACAATAAAATTTTGTATATTTTTAACAACTTTGCAGCTGCTGTCGTCATTAATATCCCTTAGTTGCTGTTCACAGTCAGATTTGCTGATAACCATATTTGAAGAGGAGGGGCAGTGTCAGGCTCTTGAGGAGCCTAGGGAGAAAGGCATGGGCCTCTCCCTCCTTTCACCCACACACTGAATGATTTGGATTTCTTCGTAGCTTAACCCAGTGGGACACAACCATGTACTTCCTGGGTTTGGGGCTCATACTGGCTGCTTTTTTTCTAACACCTGCTCTGCCTAAGAAGATGCTTCTCTCTTCATTATCAGGAGACAGAGAGATTAGAATGGCACTATTTATTGGGAATTTATGACCCAGGTTTTGATTTGAAACACAAACAAAATCTCAGCCCAAACTGTTGAGTTTGCCTGATTTTGACTCAGACTAGAGTGGCTTTCTTGAATCATTTATTAAACCATCAAGCCTCTTGTGCTGAGGTCTGAGTTTGTAAGCCCAAGCCTTTGAATGGAATGAGGGAGCACAAGGAATGTGATCTCTGTTAAGAATATTGCAGATAATCCTTAACATGTGCTTAACTGTTAATGAGATGAGAATCTTCCATATACAGAAAAATAGAGGAATTTTGGCTGAAAGGTGCAGCAGGCAAATCAACAACGCAATAACCTAAGTTGTACCAGATTTCAAATTGTGAATTCATGCAACAGAATCCTTAGAAAAAATTCACAGAGAATAACTAAGAAAGTCCTATCAAATTTACTTGTTGCCTTATGTGAAAAACATACATGATGGCAATTCAGCTATGAATCATGGCATTCTATTCAAGCAGTACATTTTCTGTTCTAGACGATGAATTAAGATATTGTCTCTGTTCTAAAACCGGATCACTGTGTCAGCTTTGCCTTTGTCATTGTGCGGCTCAGCTGTAGCTCTCGTGTGTTCAAGCATTTCTCTGTAGGACGCAGTTGGAGTCGAGGATCATGTTGACAGAAACATATGTGGAACCGTCAGCCATTAAATCTCTCAGTCAGAATTTTCTGGCAGACACTAGCAAAAGTTGTAGCAGACTCTCTGCATTCTTTGTGGAAACAGATTTCCATTTTCATGTGAAGCTAAGAGCACCAAGTAGCACATCACAGACTGCAAGATAAAGTACTTGGATTTGAAATACTTTTCCAGACTTACATTGTTATTAACTCAGTTTTTCAGTAGTGGCTATTTATATTTAGGGAACTAAATCCCTGTATTTAAATGCTCAATGGAAGACTCTCCTACATGCAAAATACTGATTCATGTACTAGTTAAATCTTCTTCAAAGCTTTATGCTTATGCTTGTATCTCTCTGTGGTATTTCTCAGAGTCCTAAGGGCTAAAGTTCTCCTGCCAACCCTGAAAAATCATTAGGTAACACTATGACATAGTGATTTTGCTTTAAAAAGGATCTTTGTGTACTTACCATCTCACTTAAATGGCTGAAATACATTTATGGTGAGATCCTGGCCTTAGTTGGTTTGAAAGGGGGCTTTTTGCCATTGTCAGCAACAGAATGATACTTGATCATTTGATCAGGTTATGTTTATAAGGCATAGTGTGGCTCTGTCATCTAACTGAATACTAGCTGGGTACTCTGTGTGAGCAAATGAACTCTGCTTCTTTATCGGACTCACTGGAGTATCTCTGAACAGTTGTGCATTATGTGATACAGAAATACAGATTTACAGAAATACAGATGTTCAGTCAGATTAGGAAGCTGGGTGATTGTTAACAATACACAAGAATAAGTACAGAATGGTACTCTGTTGAAAATGCAAGGGTGGGCCATGAATCGGAAAGGCAGAGTATCTTCCAGAACCGTTCAGCAGGGAGACAGTTCGGATTTATATTGCTGTTGAGGTTTTGTGAGATGCTGTAGAAGGAGATCACTTGGTGTGTACTTGTTTCTTTGCTCTCATCTGTTCTGCAAATGTGAAAAGTCAGGCAGGGATGTTTTCAAAGTATCAGCAGCTGAGCAGACTGGGGCAAATTTCACTATGACTTTGCATACAAAGACAATTCTGGTATCGACTTTAAACGAAGCAAGAAAAGGCTGGTAAATGGATGCTCTGATTAATGAATGTCATACATTCTCAGACTAATAGTAGAATAGCAAAGAATATCTTGAAGTGGAAGGCCTTGTTCATTCTTAACCCAGAAAGGAGAATTCAACTCTTGCTGGACATTTATCATTGGGAAGCCTGGTGGTAACGCCAGTTACAAAGCAGAGCAGACAACGTGTTTTTCTTGCTCTATAGAACGTTTAAATAGCGTCCATTTGTGATGGGTGACAGTGTTCAGAACTGGACACCCTTCATATAAATAAACCAGTATTTACTGATGCAACTGTTTCAAGGAAAATGTTTTTTTTGGAGAGGAACTCACTGTACTAGAGACAACAGGTGGTTCTTCAGGCTTTTCCCTTCTCTTTTTATAGGTTATCTTTAAAGACTTCTACATAGCCTTCACACCAGCTATTCAAAGAGGAATAGCTTTTAACAGAGTGCCATGCCAGTCGTATCAAAACAAAGCGAAGCAAAAGAGAGCTCCAAGACAACCAGTTGCTACTGCAGTTGGCCCAGCAACTGGATGTTAAGTGAAGAGTGAAGAAGGTAAAAACTGGACTGGAGCTCAACGTTCTGTCCACACATTCAACCTTGTTTTCATGCTAAAATTACTTCTTCTAAAGCAGATTTGCATTAAGTTGTTGTGATAATCTGGACCTAGCTTTAAAATAATAGCAATAATCATAGAATCATAGAATGGTTAGTGTTGGAAGTGACCTCAAAGATCAATCTAGTTCCAACCCCCCTGCCAATACATTTTACATATTTACTTTGTAAGTGTATTTGGATGAATTTACTCTGCTTTGCACTCAATGTAGAGTCAGACAAGAAATATTGCTTCTGTCTGTGTGATTAGAGAGATATGTGAATTTTTTTGTGTGCAATTTAATTATGATTTTTTTGATAGGTAAATATATGTTCACTTTTCAAAAGTTTCCAATATTCTGAAAATGACAAAATTCAGTTGATTTCAGTGGAGTAAATTTTCCTTTATCTCAGTTCAGAGTGTATACTTATTTTTCTCTCACAGAAGTCAAATTAAATCTCTTATTTCAACAGGGTAAGGACATATGCCTGTGGCCCTTATTCAGACAAGTACTCTGTTAAAACTATCCCTTTTCATCAAAACCTGTCTTTAAATACCACTGATGACAGTGCTGTTTCATCTGGGCCAGTGTCTGGTCCACTGTTTCTAGCTGAGCAAGAAAAAGAATAGGTCACCAGATTGTAATAACTCGTGATGTGCGATTCTCCCAAGGTCTGATGGCTCTGTACACAATATCAGCATCACGGTGCCTGTCCCTTTAGAATCTAAATGTTCTGTGAATTTACTAAAACACAGTCACAACTGCACAGAAAGCTGCCATATTTCCGTTCCATTTTCAAAATACTAAGTTTGAGAGATAAATTTGAGCTTTATTCCTTCATCCTCTTGATTTTTATTAACAGATTTTGCTTACACACGGGATACAATACAGTTTCTCTTCGAATTGAGTAAAGTTACGGTGAAAAGGAGTATCTGGAGCAAGACTCGAGGCAAACAACCAGATGAGATAAAGCATGAAAAAAATAAGAACATCTTAACAAATTATCTGATTCCATGGGGCTAAGAGTGTAATAACGTCATGGAATATCATAGTAGCAAGCTTGCTTTTAGCTTCTAAATTTAGTAGAGAGCTAATACCAAAAAATCAGCCCCTTCTTACATAATTTAGTCATTTCATACCAGGTGTCATACAGGAAGACTCCAAGGTCACCAAATAACACAGACCAAAAAAATCTAACTCCAAGAAAAAGCTTCATCTACACTGGTTGTCACATCACTCAGAAATCAAAGCTCGCTTTTGTGTATTGACCTGAGATGAGCTGCCAGCACCAGTGACACAGTGACTTCTAGATGCAAGCTAGGGTGACGACTGGAAAATAGCTAAGACCTTGGTCTTGTATTAAGCTGTGTGTAGATGGATGGCCCCCTAAGCTTGTAGTACACAGATTCATGCACACAGTGCAATTAAAAGATTTCTAAGTCAGGAATAAATATTAACTTTAAAAATTCACTTACTGATGGTAAAGGCATTACACTTTTGGATTAAAAAAAAAAATATTTTCTTTTATGGCAGAGATGTGAAATACCTCTTTGCTTCATTCCAAAGAAGGTTTTTCTGCATGTTGTGAACCATGGATTCTCTGAACACTGAATGTCAAATGCATTAGCATGGACTTATCCACTGGAAATGGGTGAGGAGGAGGAAATAGGCTCTTCCTAATAGAATTAGTAACTACATAGTGGTTTGCAACATGAGCTCAGAATACATGATGCTGCTATTTGGCCTAATCTTTTGGGACATGGCAAGTTCCAGGGTATTGATCATTTCAGATTAAATTTAGCTCTTAAATTTGAATTGGTCCCTCCAGCTCTGCTGTCAGATTAATAGCAGCAATGAGAAAGATCTCTTCCCTTCTTAGGTAAGAAACATTCAGGCAGGGCTTTAGCCCATCCTCCAAACACAGCACTGTTACTTTCACAGTATTAACTGCATGATGATTGTGGGTAAAATGATACCTTGAAGTACTACGGGATTTTTGCTGACCATTTCCATTTGATTTTGCAAATCAAATCTATGCAGTTAGGATCAAACTTCTTGGCTGACTGCATTAAAAGACAAGACATTTGGATGAGAGAAATAGATTATGAACATTCTCAGATCTGAAAAATGTCCAACTATTCCATTCCAGATGCATCCTAGTATGCCCGAGAGCAGGAGTTGGCCTACAATCGCATGCTTTTAATATTGTGACTATACTTTCTATGTATAACTTTATGAAGTCATACACCTAGAGGTAAAAACACTGCCTGTGGCAACTAGTCCCCTTAGGAGGGCAGGAGGAGGGCTGTGTGACCGACCCAGCCTGGGGCTCAGTGCACGCACTGTGTGACGTACAGCCTGGACTGTGGGGGTGGGAGGGTGGTGGTGGTGGGGCAAGACCGCAGAGACCGGCGCTCTGCTGCTTCCCACGTTTCCCTAGCATCACCTTCGGCTTGAAGGAACCTCAGAAGATCTGCTCTTTCAGCTGGTGTGGGGAGCAGAAGGGATTCCTTCTGTGTTTGCCGAGCGCTTGATCTGCCCTGTTCTGACCCGACACTGACACAGAGTTTTGATTTTTAATACATACAGAGACATTGCCAAGTTTTACTGCTCGTTAGTTATAAACTATCAACAGGGAAACAATCTGTCTATCAGATATCTCCCTAGGTGAAGATAGCTGAGACATGACACTTGTAAATGATATAGTGGCGTAGGTGTTTGCCATTAAAATGGGTGACTTATAAACAGTACTTAGTCTACAAGTAAATAAAATCACAAAATAGTTATCCAGGTGGGCATTGTTCCAGGAACACACACCACTGACTGAGAGCCCAGTAACTATGACATGCAGAAAATAAATAAATCTCCCTCTTTGCTTCTATCTCAGCTCTTTCTTTTCTAGCTGTAAACGTGGACCCATATCCCACCCCCCAACTTCCTTCACTGCCTCACAAATGACATATCTTCGTCTGTGGTGGCAGCGCTTCCATAGCCTCCCTCCCTTGGCATCTACTGTAGTAAGACAACATGGTCACTTCATTGGCACACTAGAAAGCCAGTACTTTACACACCCCAGAGGGAAGGAAATTGGATCAGGAGGATATTTATAGATTATTCTGATGGAATTTCTGATTGCTTTGGAAGCAACTAGGAATTAAACACGAAACAGTTGTACCCTTTTTCCTTCTTTGAAAGAGATCTACACTGCAAAAAAGAGACATTCAAAACTGTAAACTCTCAGAATGAAAGTACATATTTTTAATTCTATTCCTCTGTACTTATGCATTATGAAAGGAGAATTCATTCTTAGTCTTTCCCACGGCCTGTTCCTATAAAGGTTGTCAGACTAGATGATCAAGATGGGCCCTTCTAGTTTTGTAACCTATGGAGTTCTGATCTAAAATGACACAATAGCACACCATTTTCCCCTCAGCCATGCCTACTTCAGTGCACCAGGTAGATCTGTGCTGTGGTTAAATTAGCTTGCTGTCTCTGGGATAACTGTGCCATTTGTTGGAGAATTTGTGAGATATATAGGGTGGAATAGGTAAGCTTAAAAAAAAAAAAAAAGAAAAAAGGACAGTCACTCTAGGGAATGGGATTCTATCCTTGACTCTCACATAGTTTCTGCATAGTCCAAATTTAGACTGGGTTTCCACATACAATTATTTGTTTCTGAAGATGTAAGTTGAGTTGCAGAGCACTTTATTGGAAATGTTGAGCATTTAAAGCTGCAATTAAAAGCAAAAACTTGTATTTTGTACACAGATAACACACAATGATAAATTATTTGTAGAAGTGCTTGAAATTGGTAACTCAAATTAGTGCAGAATTCTGATATTTATGTATCTGACAATAAGAATACCAGCTCACCACGGTGGTACAAAGCTCAATAATGTTTGTGAAGATCTACAAATGCTGGACAAATAGAAGAATTACACAGGGAGGTAAATCATTGTGTGTTCAGAAAAGAGACTGATTGATGTGCCATAAATAAGACCGTACAATACATCCATTTATGAAGATAAAGCAAAACAAGAGATAGCTGTTCCTTCCTCTACTGCACTAAATGAGAAATGTTTCTATGGAAAATAAATCTAATTCATGAAAGAATAATTTAAAAGATACAAAATTGAGTGTATATTATTTCTGTACACATTTTCATGATGTATAAAACTAGATAAAGGTTCAAGTTTTTGGCTTATTTAAATTGCCAGCTGCTTTCAGACAACTTATACTAGACAGAGATCCTGACCGATCACTCAAATGACACAGAATGCTTTCACAGTGCTTTAAAATCAGTGAAAATAAAGTTCACCAGAATAAATTAGAAGGGGTTAATGTGCACTATACAAAGTAACATGAAGCACTTTATTCTGAATCTGACTTTGGGTCTATAAGTTGTACTCATTGGTCTGTCATCCAGGGAACACTGATCAGGAATGCTTTTAAGGTAACACCTAGTATTTTAGAGTTACGTAATTCCTCACCCACTATGAGCATTTCCCTGGATAGTTGAGTAGTTTTTTTGAACCTCTGCAGTGTTATGTCAGATCCCTTGGCACAGGCAGGTGTGAAATGCTCCAGGGAAATGACTGCAGTCTTACAGCACATGAGCACATGTTATGATCATGGAATACATGGTTTTGAGTCAGCCATACTAATGATGAAAAAAAGGGAAAACTACAGCTGGTTAAATAAACCCTTAAACTAGAGGGATGGGGGATGCTTGTAGGAAAGTTTAACCTGTTCAATTTTCAAACAGTTCTGCTTTGCAAACTGAAGCTCTTGTGACTAGCAACTCTAAGGTCTACAGTGTTTTCAAAGGTAGTAGAAGAAGACGAGACAGAAACACCTAGTCATTACTACAGATAATATCTCAAAAGGGTGCACGCATACCCCTCGCACAGAAATATTTCCCAATCCCTGAGTCAGAAATTCAGTCATGAATTCTAGTGCAAGGGCTAAAGCATAGTTCTCTGGGGAGTAAAGTCACTTGTAACAGCTTAATAGTCAGTTTAGTAAAAGAACAAAAAATTTGATTGGTTAGCAAACCTAGTTTCTCTGTTCTAAATGTGGGGACCTTCTGAGGTGGTAGGAAGAATCTAATTCTTCCTACACTGAAAGAATGCTGCTGCTAAGCTGTAGCTCTTTTGTAAACTGCAAGAGTCACCAAAGAAGGATTTTGGAAGACGCATCTGACTTACCAG
This sequence comes from Tauraco erythrolophus, assembly GCF_009769465.1. NCBI lineage: Eukaryota > Metazoa > Chordata > Aves > Musophagiformes > Musophagidae > Tauraco > Tauraco erythrolophus. The sequence goes on from NC_141470.1 coordinate 39,704,992, forward strand.
TTTACTAGATTAACATCAATTTGACAGGTGTGATGCATCGACACAGTATTATGAGCTTAAGATAAATTATAGTACTCTTTTTCATCACGCAGAAAACTGCAGTGACATATTGCACAAAGCTCAGTGTGTTCAGTCACTAGGCATTTGTGCCTGCTGCCTAAAATAGAATGTCTTTCTGTGATGAGTTAATCCCTCTTTGGCTCTGATCCTGGGTAGATTACTAGTTATAACATGCTATGAAAGACTGCTGTGTAAGACAAGTATTTCACCTAAGTCACTTAGCAAATTCTGTGGACAGTAGAAGTTTCTTGTTCCTCTGCTAGCAATATGAGGAATAATTTCACTGTCTTTGCTGAAGTTTCCAATATATATTTTAATAATTATTTTTTATTATGTATTAGAATGTTCTTAATCCTAGTGCATTTTGAATACTAGGGAAGAAATCAATTTTTGATTTTGCCTAGGAATTCTAATCAGTGTGTGTTCATAATTCAGAGCACAAAATGTGTTTGGTCATTCTGTATCACTTGTTTTTTTAAATTCCAGAAGTCTAAACTTTATGACAACTGCAGTGATAACTGCAGTCTACTTTACACGCATCTGAAGGTCAATAAATATCAAAACTTGGCAAAGAAAAAAGAATATTTTTCAAACATTTCCCTGTAAGGTAAAGGAGTTTATTTCAGCTAAGTTTGTGTCCCCGTTGGAAGGAGCTTTTCATTGATACTCAGTTAATTGAATTTTCCTGAAATGAATGTGGGGAGGAGCCAAGTTATAAGCTTTAGAAAGTTTACACCTTTCTATCCCACAGATTTAGTGCCAAATAGGGATACATTTGAAGTGCTTGGTTTTTAAAATGTGCTGAACACTGATCTTTATCAAACCAGATCATTTTGAAAGGCTTTGGCTTGCAGTCCAAATCACTATCTTCATGCACAAGTCAGCAAAATTTCATTGATTACAAGTGTTTAAGCTGCCAGAGCTTGACACTTGGTCAGAGAATGGAAATGGATTGTCTAATAACCATGAGTAACCAACGCCCCCAGAAATTGTGTGGGAGCTACATAAGGAAATGTTGAGACATTAGAACAATTAAACATTGGTCAACAGAAATGAAAATGTCACCCTAAAGGTCCAGAGATACTATTAATAAAGAAAATTATTGAGGAAATTAATTTATTAACATTTGTGAACCAAAAGGAGAAAAGCCTGTGAAAAAAATCCATTATTATTTCGACAAATATAGACAACTAAGAGAGTGAGAAGTGTGGTCATTTTTTCTTATTTTCCATTCTATTGCATTTTCGATTTTAGCACAAAAGAGTGGGCTGATCTAGAATATTTGTCAAAAATACGTAAACACAATAAGATTCCAAATCTATCTGTACATCTGAGTTGGCTGGTCAATGTCTGTCTTTTGTACATAGATTCAAGCTTGCTGTGCCAGAAAAATGTTCAAGCCAGACAAAAGTGAGCTTTGACCCTGAAGGTATGTGATCCTGCTTACACAGATTATACTGCAGGAGTAAGTCCTGCTGAAAGATGGAGTGTAAAGCCTGCAGGACTTTCAGACTGAATAGGTTCATATGGAAATAGCTCAGAATTTGAGCATGGTATGAATCATTAAAGTAATGCTCAAATTTTATTTCCTTATCACTGGGGATAGGGAAATGGCAGATACTTTACATGGATGATTAACTGTAGCATACCCATTCCTTTTCAGGCAAACCCCAGGTCCCTTTTAGACATCAGAAAGGGGTTATAAAGCAAGATAGTCTGCAAAAGTTTGTATCAATAATCATTCTGGGGAAGATGCAAACAAAAAATATCAATGAAATCAGGTAAATCAGATTTTTTTTTTTTTTTTTTTGATATTGAGCAAAAAGATTAAGGTTCTGTTTCTCAAGAAAGAGCAGGGACTATGAGAAGGGTCTGCATCAGGGCCCTAGTAGTGAATGCTGACATCAGATTTTTCAAGGTCGACCAGAGTAACTGCACTGCCAAAATCAACAATACCATATCACACCTGTCAGAAGCTACAAGATAATTGCCCTGGAGTGAGTCATGTTAACATCCATGTACTCAGAAAAGCGAGCAATTATAAACAGGTTTCTGCTTTCCCTGCCCATCATTATAGTTATTTGTTCAATTTGTTGCTTTGCCTCAGTTCTAGTTAATGTGACTTACAAGCATTTAGTGCATGCTGGAAAGACAAAGGAGAAAAGCAACTCTGCTAAGGGTCTGGGCAGTAGTCCAAAAATCCTAACTCTTTAGTGACACACAAAATTGAACCCAACTCACAGAAAAGAATACAGGATTATGGGGAAGAATGCTGCTGCCTGACATGGAAACAACAGTGAAATTAAATGAAAGCATAATATTGAAAAGGAACCAAACTTTACTTTTTCTGAGGCATGACAGTAAATGTTTCTGTAACAGTTTCAGATATAGCTGACTGTGCTGGTACATTTACATGACCAAAAATCTCTTTCAGTAGTTTCGTTCCACAACGCCCACTACTGTAGGAATTAGAGGAATATGTATTATTCTCAATAGATTACATGGGAAACGAGGCAATTTACATTCTTATGAATTTATTTACCTTTAAGTTCACCCAATATCCAGGTGATAGAGATTTTCTGAAGAGTACATGTTCAGAAATTGAGAGGCAGGAGCTGGCCAAGAAAGCTGCCTCAGTAGTAGTGCAGGTTATAAATTCAGCATGGACAATCTGTTCTTCACACCAGAGCTACAGTGATTTAAAAGGTTTGTCAAGGTCACTGAAGAATACACTATACAGGAGTGCTCCAAAGCACCAGCTGTCAGGACTGTCAAGCCTTGCTAATGAAGTGTGGTATCTGTAGAAAATAATACTGATGCTAATTGAAACCTGAATAGCTTGAAAGCCTAGTAGGTGGTAGCTATTGATTGATTTCCTATGATAATATGAGCTACGCAGCAGGGGGCAATGCCTGTCTACCTGTAGTAATAGTTAAACCGTTGCTGATGCCGTTCATACAAATATCTAGCAGGTTTGAAGTCCTCTTCATGAGGTGGGGAGTTTGATTACATACTTCTCAGGTAATGGATCACTTTTTGCTTTTCTAATAAATCCTAAACAGTGGCTGAGCTTCAAAGAAAGCATAGAAAGACCCCTGGGCCCAAGAAGAGCTTACAATTTGCTAGTTTGTTTTATCTGGGCACTGGTGTGGGTCTGAATAATCTCTCTTAGAATTTAAATAATCTCTTTCACAACCTGAATGTGTGCTTATAGGGGAATAGAAGAAGGCATTTTTATAAAATAAAATGCTGGATGACGATGTATTTTACAAGGAGCTTAACACCAATTCTGTCTCGGGTATGTGAAGGAATGCTGACGGAATCCAGTTACCCCCTGAAGACAAAGGAGAAATGTATAAATTCTGGACCTTTAGAGGATTTGAATTTCAGATAATCACTAAGCTTCCTGTGTGTATAAAGACTGAGGATTTTTAATGTAGAAGTTGAACTTGGAGCACAGGTTGAATTTAAGCATTGAGAAATAGGTTGCCTATGGGCTGAGCACCTCAAAAATTGGGCAGCAGCTGAATTGGGGGCTTGGAGAAATGTAGTGTTGAAATTGACCTAAATCTCCCTCAAGTTGCTAATTATGCACCTAGTTATGTTTGCAGAGGAGAACAACTCAGAACTCAGCTTAGCTCTGGATCCAGACATGATCTAAGTGCAGATGTGTGGCACTGGGTTTAAATGAACTAATGAGCCATACTTCTTGGTTCAGAAATCCCTGCATTGCATGGTGTATATCCTCTATGCCTCTTTTTGAATTCAGTCTCATTTTAACATTAAGACTTAAATGCTACTGAGAATGATATCCATATCTAAACAGTCTATCTCTCAAGGAGCTATGTGAAACACACATCAAGCAAGCTCAATATCAAAGCAGTTTTTAGACTATGTTAAAGAAAGTGGCGCTATTCCATAAGCAGTGTTCAGAACATTCAGAAAACTTCTATAGAACGCCAGTCTGGGGCTTGATAGTTCTCAAGCGCAGAGGTTCAAGCAGTTTGTTCTGCATTTTAAGTTACACTGTTTCTTTGAGATTTTAGACTTTATTTTAGAAATCAGGTAAATAGAGATCACAACTTGTGAATGGTATTTATGTGGGTATCACAGAATCGTAGAATGGTTTGAATTGGAAGGGACCTTAAAGATCACCATAGGCAGGAACACCTTCTGCTAGACCATGTTGCTCAAAACCTCATCCAACCTGGCCTTGAACACTGCCAGGGATGAGGCATCCACAGCTTCTCTGGGCAACCTGTTCCAGTGTTTCATTAGCCTCATTGTAAAAAGTTGCTTCCTTATATCTAGTCTAAATCTACCCTCTTTCAGTTTAAAGAAACTTGTCCTATCACTACACACTCTTGTAAAAAGTCCCTCTCCAGCTTTCCTGTAAGCTCCCTTTAAGTACTGGAAGACTGCTAGACGGTCTCCCTGGAGTCTTCTCTTCTCCAGGCTGAACAGCCCCAACTCTCTCAGCCTGTCTTCATAGGAGAGGTGCTCCAGCCCTCGGATCACCTTCGTGGCCCTCCTCTGGACCCGTATGTAAAAGATCTACAGGAAGGCACTTTTAGTTTTGGGAATGTGGGTCTATCTCTAACATCCAAATAGTACAGATCCTCAGAGTCACTTATTAAATTATTACAAAGAAAACACATACTTCTCATGTCACCAGATGGACCTTCCTTTGCTACTTGTCTCTGCTTGTACTGTACCACCATAGCAAATAAGTTCATTTAATGACAAGTTATAATTTTCCAGATTTATGCTGAGTTGTAATATTCCCATTGGTATCTGTGCATATTTTGCAATTTAGCCTCTTAAGTAAAACTCTGGGTTTTGAATTGCAATTACTTTCAGCTAGCAAGCAATTAAATACAAAATACTGTCTAATCAGTGTCTCAGCTGCGTTTATGGTCTTAAGGTCTTAATTTCACATTGTGAGGACTGTAAGGTTTGTTTGCCAACCAAATCTTGAAGTTGAGAGTGGAGTTGTCTTAACTGAGATATGCAGTACATGCTTTCTCTCTGTTAGGGAAGAACTTTACTACAATGTGTCCATAACAAACTTGTGATTGTTTTTATATTATTCTGACAGTCTCCAAAAGTAGTTATGATCAGCTGTTGCTTACTGATATACAACAAATATGTCTCACTGACATATGCCTGGTCCTCAGCGAAATAAAAACAAAGAAAAAATGGTTTGAGTCTCAAGAAATGGAGAATTTAAATAGGGTGGTTCAAAATGCACTGAACGATCCAGGCATGACCAATACAAGATCTTTTGTTCTCCATATTCACATCCATATTTTCAAGTTAACACCAAGCAAGTTACCATTCTTTAGTAGAAATAAGAGAATGAAAATTATTTTTCTCTGAAAGATACTGAAGCTTTTAGTACCCCTTTCAGACCACCTACAGAGCTTTAATTCTTACAATGCATGGCTGCAAAAAATACAGTGAAAATTGACTTTTCTTCAATTAACTTTTTAGAACTAGCTCAAAGATTCCAAATTATCATCTGAACTTTTAATGTTTAATTCCCTTAACTCGCTAGAAAAACCCTATCCTTTCAGCCACCAGAAATCCAAAGGTGGCTATTGGTAGTGTTTGGACTCCTAACATTCAGTCACCATTATTGGCTTTTCTCTGAAAAACATGTAATTTGTCGGAAGCACTTGGTAACACTGTTAAAACAGTTGCTCCAAAGTCTAGCTTTCAGGCCAAGTGAGAACGCTGCAGAAATTGGAGATCTATGTGGCTGAGGAATCTGGATATATAGGTTAAAAATAGCTGATGCATCAAATGGGTCAGTTTTCATGCAAGACTTTTATGGTTAAGAGATTGAATCTGTTAACAACTGTTGCAGTGTATATTCCTATGAAATTAACCATTTGGAAGCTTGACCTGAATCACCTCAAAAGTGAAAGTGAATCGTTGCCCACAACAACAACAGAAAAGATCAGCTTAATAACACGTCTTGCTCATAGAATAATAATTTTAGCATGAAAAATTTCTTTCATGATGCTATACAGCCTTGGCTATCTTTACTGTTTCCAATGATTTGGTAGAATACATGTATTGTATAAATGCAGCATTCTGAAATGTTTTAATTTTCCTTCCTTTTCTATTAGAAAATAAACGTAACCAACAGATTTTGAGAAAATGAGGGTTGCAAGTATGGGGCATTTATTGCCCACTTCAGAGTTTTAAAAATTTGGTATAAAATAGAGAACGCTTAAAAAACTAATAAAATGTTTACAGTTTTTAATAGTACTAATTGTCAATGCGTAAAGAATAAAGAAAAAAATCTAAGAAAAGCAGAGTGATCATTATTTTGTTTTCCTAGATGTGAAATAAACATTGATGAAGGAAATGAAGGGAAAAAAGGGAAGAAAAGTAGTCTACCTAGCTATACATACCCATTTTGCTGATCATGTGTTCTGACCACAGCTTTAAAAACCATTAAAATACATCCTTAACATACAGGAAATACTTACCTTGACTTAGGTGGAATTTAAGCACAAACTTAAGCCTTTTATTAAGTATGAATGTGATAACTCATGCTCAAAATAAAGCAAATATTTCCTTAAGACTAATCAGTGAAAGTTTGTGAGGATAGTAGTTACTGGTATATCACTCTACGTATCAGCCATTACTAAAATTTTCTTATTTGCTATACCACGTTCTATAAGACCGTTTTCTTTTAGGATTATATTCTCCGTTAAGCTTTCACAATGAGAAGAAAATTACTTGAACTTTCAGATATCAAGATCTTCAAGGACTATTTGGCTATGTCTGAACAGAGAAGAAATCCTGCTAAACTGTTAAAGCAAAATCCTAAATTATGCCTTTGTGACCTCTTGTTTTCCTCATTATTTTGAAATTAGTTTAATGACTCATTAGGTAGCACAGTGGCAGTCCTACCCCACTTCCTGCAGAAGAAAAACACTGCAAACATAAGAGGATTATATTACTACTAGGATTCCTTCTGCATTAATAAGCTTAAGAGGAACCTGAGTTACAGTAGAAGAAGATGAGCTACAGTAGAATATTCTGCACTGTACCTTGAGTCTAGTTTGGGCTCCCTCCCTGCAGCCAATTCAGATGCTACAATTTAGAAGGCTCACTTTTGTCATTAAAGCTAATTAGGCAAGTTCTATTTAGACAAATTTAATACTGTTACTAATGAATGAAGATCATAATATCTGGCATGCAGGTGCTCCCAAGAATGTCTTATTCAGTCAGCATTTATACTCTGCTTAAATTCTACTGCTATCCAGTGTTTCATATGAGTGTATTTTCCCCAAAGTAACTATTTATAGTGATAGTAGATAGTAGGGTAAGAATAGAGTGCTCAGTATGGAGACCTAAATATCTAAAGAACTAAAGTTGCCAGGGGAAGGGAACCTCAATCCATCCCACTCCCACTAATTTGGTGCCAGTGTCAGCAACAGATGCTTGGAGTCTGGAGAAGGATCACAGGTCAGCAAGGGAGCTCCTGAAGAACAGCAGAAAGGAATTCCAGCCACTCCAGCCAGTAAGTCAACTTCATCAGGGGCCCAACTTTTACACCTCTATGCAAACACACATAGCATGGGAAATAAAGAAGAGGAGTTAGAGATGTGCGCATGTCTGCAGGGCTATGATCTTATTGGCATCATGGAGATGTGGTGGGATGGCTTCTATGACTGGAGTGTTCGAATGGCAGGATACCATTTAGGCTCTTTAGGAAGGACAGGCAGGGAAGACGAGGAGATGGAGGTGTCACACTCTGTGTCAATGATCAGCTGGAGTGCATGGAGCTCCGCCTGGGGATGGAGGAAATGACTGAGAGTTTATGGGTCAGGATTAAAGAGAGGCAGGAACAGGTGACATTACAGTGGAGGTCTGCTACAGGCCACTCAACCAGGAAAATCAAATGGATGAGGCTTCCTATAGACAGATAGGAGCAGCCTCATGTTCACAAGCCGTAGTCCTCCTGGGGGACTTCAACCACCCTGATATCCATTGGAGGAAAAACACAGCACAGCATAAATAATCCAGGAGATTCCTGGAATGCATGGATGATAACTTCCTTCTCCAAGTGACAGAGGAACCAATGAGTAGAGGTGCTATGCTGAATTGTTCTCACTAACAAGGAGGGGCTGGTGGGGAATGTGAATCTCAAGGGCAGCCTTGCCTGTAGTGACCACGAAACGGTGGAGTTCAAGATCCTCAGGGCAGTGAGGAGAGAGCACAGCAAGCTCACTACTCTGGCTTTCAGGAGAGTGGACTTTGGCCTCTTCAGGGATCTGCTTGGTAGAGTACCATGGGATAAAGCCCTGGAGGGCAGAGGGCCCCAAGAAAACTGGTTAACAGTCAAGGATCACCTCCTCCAAACTCAGAAGCGGTACATCCCAACAAAGAGGAAGTCAGGAAAAAATGCCAGGAGGGCTGCATGGATGAAGAAGGAGCTCCTGGGCAAACTCAAACACAAAAGGGAAGCCTACAGAAGGTGGAAACAAAGACAGGTAGCCTGGGAGGAAAACAGAGAAATAGTCCGAGCAACCAGGGATCAGGTGAGGAAAGCTAAAACACTGATAGAATTAAAGCTAGCCAGGGACGTCAAGGACAACAAGAAAAATTTCTATAGCCAATCCCTCCTATTACTTAGATTTATCAGCTCTTCATTTAATGGCCATAGGTACTAATGCATTTGGCCTGAATTAGGTGAGTTACAGTTATTCTTTGTATTGATGGAGAAAAAAAATATCTGTCAGCATCGTTAGGCATGAAATTTTCTCTCAAGACTGTGAATCATTCAGTGGTTTTTTGCTTGACCTTGCTTTTCTGCCTGTTTGCATGTCTAAAACCGTGCCTTGATCTTAGGGGGGTTATTTCAGCTGAAGTGAGCTCACTAGGCTCCCCATTGAGCAAGGCTGTCAGGCAAGATAGCTGCGTGACATTTGGTTTAATTTGTTGACACTAAAAATCCCTGAGTTCAGCTCGGATGGAAGACAGATCATGCAATGCCCCAGTGAAGGACTTGGAGCATTCTTAGCATAGAGGCTTCAGACAGAGAACAGTGTGATAATGCTAAATTAACAAGAAGTCAGAAAGCTTTGGTGTTCCTTGTGTTAGCAGAAGTATGAATTCCACTTTGTGGCTTAAGACTTTTTTTACATGCCCTGTAAGCAGCTGAAAAAAATGCTTGAATTTTAAGATTTGATTTCATTACTCAAAACAGAGATTGCACTGTTTCACATCTTAAAAAAGTGTTTATCATGCCTATCTGCCCAAAAGGCATTGAACATTCCTCAGATTTATTTTTGCATTGCTAGTAGTTATAGAAGCAACAAAGAAATTAGAGCAGTACTTACTAGGTATGAATATAATATTTCAGTCAGCATTTTTATATTTAGAAAAGAGTAAATAAAGCTTATGGTTTCTGAAATGTTTTCATTATTAGAGATTTCCAACAATCATTCTCTTCTTTCAATTCAAGAATTAATTCCTTATTCTGTGTTTAAAAAAGTGTGTATCTCCAATAAAAACTAAAGGATGTTGCTATTTTTGGTATGATACTTAGGTATCAGCTGCATGAAAACACAGAATTGCATTCCAGATAAAATCCCTCCTACAGTAAAATTTTGTTCTTTTGACTTCATCTATATGTGTTTTTACTGAAATTCTGGAGTTTCATACATAAACTGACAGTTCCTCTATTTCTTTTTACATGTTTAAAAACCTAATGATATTAAATGTGTCAGAACTCCAGTGCTATGAGATCTGGCTTATACAATAACTGAGACTTCAGCATTAATTAACAAGTTATAATTTGATATTATTTCTGAGGAACTTCTGGAGCACATCCACCTAGTGCCCATGGAAAAATCTAATACAAAGGCAATGGGATTACAAATCCTAAACAGGTGGGTTCAACAAATGAGCAGGTCAGAGAAGGGAATGAAGGTGATCAATTAGTAACAAAAGTACTAGAATTGTTATTTCCTGGTCAATTAAGAGCAGTAACAATAAATACCTGCCTTTCTAGGATCTGCTGTCTAGTTTGCAGCTTTCTGAGTGTCCTATAGCAGAAGGTAATTTGAGGAAGAGTTAAGAGGAATAAAAAAAATTACAGTCTTAGAGAACGGATTTAAAACATGCATGCTAGCCTGTGAACACTTGTTAAGAATGAGAACATCAGCGCACTATTTCACAACTGTAACAGTTAAAGAGTCATTTTAAATATATTGTGTCAAGGGTTTCGTTTGTGCTTTTTTTTTTCAGTTGCACTATTTTTCATCAGTTTCTTACTGGTCCATAACAACAACAACAAAAAAGTTGTGTGTCCCAGATCCGCCAGTCCTCAGGGTGACTGTGCTCTTGTAGCCATGTTTGTGTAGAGAAGAGATCCTTGAAAACCGCCCACCTTCTCTCCGTGCTCTGACAGCCACCCTACTGCAATCAGCCAAGAAGGAACTCACATGCACAGGAGAGAGCTGCAGGCTCTGCCCTGGTGTCGGCTGAGGCTGGCTTCTCAGAGGCCAACCTGTGCTCTCAACTCAGGTGGCTGAGTGAGGGTAAAAGAGAGAAGACTGAAAATACAAAGAAATAGCGTTGGAAAAGCTCAACAATCCTTCCTCTCACCCCGACTCTCCCTCCCCTGAAAAAAGGAAAGTGATGATAAAATTTAATTAAGATAATAAAAAGGAAAGACCTACAGGCAGGAAGCTGCCTGGGAAAAATCGGATTTAGTCTAGTTCTGCATAGCTTAAATGTCAAGAGACTGGTGAAAACATGGTTCAGGAGCAGAAGCCCAGTTGCACAGTCAGAATTCATGTCAAACTGCTAGTGTTCCTAAATGCTTTCCTGATGAACCACAGAATCCCAATTACATCCACACTAGGCTTTTATGTGTGGAATATTGGATGGTTGCCCTGGAAAACCCTGCCTGGTTTGTTAGCTGACTGGGAAATGCTCAGAGGTTATATACAGACCATCACTGCAACTTTCTGACATAGGATCTGAAGGAAATGAGGATTACGACGCAGTGTTCAATGTCCTGTATTTCTTAATTTGCCTGTATGCCTTTTTATTCCAGGTAAATAAATCCATGAGGCAGCTCAGAGTTACTCACAGCTACTCATTTTATGAAGTATTGTCTTTGTTGTGAATCTGTCACCTGCTTGTTTCATTTACTTTTCCTTAATACTTTTAGGGTGATATGCTCATTAAAATGAAATCAACAAAACATATGGAAATACTTAATGACAAGCTTAAATTATATAGATTTTGTGAACCTTACCTGCCTTTACAGTATACAAGGTATAGAGGAGCAGAACATGTTTTGTTGTAGGGAAAGAGCTGAAGGAGAAACAGAAATAGGACTGAATTATTTGAGTCACAACAAAAGGAGTTCCCACTAGCATCCTTGTGTAGATTTGACAGATATGGTCTGAAAGCAAACAGCAAGTGATAACTGGGGTGACGCTCAAAATTGATAAGCTTTTCTATAAAATGCTGTTGTTGTCTTTGATCCTAAAATATTGCACAGGTCAAATAATTTGCTAACACTCTATGCAGAGTATGTTTTCTGTTGTGATTTCTCACACAGACACTTAAATTTTACACGTTTTAAGACTGCAAAATGTATTTCGTTAATAGCAAATGAGCAAAAATGAGCTTGCCTGTCACTGCACAGATAGTTGTGTGACACGGTGCAATGATGGGAAAAAGTGAGTTGCATCTGTGATCTGAAAGCTGCACAAAGAGTTTTGGAGTTGTGGTTTCACTAGGTGTGTGGTAGGAAGGGTTTGTTAGAAAATGTGCTTTACCCACTGCCTTGTCACAGACTTCCTCTTATCTCCAGGTTTCAAGTCATCTCCTGGAATGAAGTTTGTAATTCACTGGGCTTAGATCACACACTTTGACATGAATTACACTGTTCACTGAACTGGAGTAACATCATAAATAATCCTCATCCCCTGGGGAGTCCAATCTATTCATCACTCCCTTCAACGTTCTCTCCATGTGGATTAGCACACACAGAGTAAAAAAGGAGCTGCAACCAACAAACGATGCTAGCTCTTCATAAAAGGTGATAACAGTGCCATTTCTTATAATATGGACTGGAGAATTTGAGTTGAATTATACATTACAGACATCTTACCCGTTCTGCAGTGTCTGTGTTGAAGGCCATTATCTTCAGTCCTTTGGGAACTGCAAGGAACTGGAAACATGGAAGCTTAGAAGAAAGAAGAAGAAAAAAGAATTAAAACTTTTGGCTAGAAGCAAATTTTAGTTTATTATTCAGCTCAGTTCCACTGTGTTCCACTTTCAAAGTTTCGCTAGCTGTTCCACTTAAAAAACAAATGATAGGATGAAAAAGAAAGACTCCTTTAAAGTAGTATTTCTTCAGGGGGACAGGTAAGATCTCATGACTTTTGACTAATGTTACAGAAGCTGAATTTGCAAAAATAAGTCAGAAAACTTTTGCTTAGCTTTTCTTTTAATTTTATTTATGAAACAAACTTAGTTCACCAAAGTCTACAGCTATTTATGTTGACAAACACTGGTTATGTCTAAACCAGGAGGCTACTTACTTTGGACTCATATCTCAACATAGAATCATAGGATCATAGAGTAGTTTGGGTTGGAAGGGACCTGTAAAGTTCATCCAGTCCAATCCTCCCTGCAATAAGCAGGGACATCTTCAATTAGATCAGGTTTCTCAGAGACTCATCCAATCTAACCTTGAATGTTTCCAGGGGTGTGGCATCTACCACCTCTCTGGGAAACCTGTTCCAGTGTTTCACCAACCTTATAATAAAAAAAATTCCTTATATCTAGTCTAAATCTACCCTCTTTTCATTTAAAACCGTTACCCCTTGTCCTATCACTACAGGCCCTGCTAAAATGCTTGTCCTCATCTTCCTTATAAGCCTCCTCTAAGTACTGAAAGGCTGCAATAAAGTTCCCCTAGAGGCTTCTCTTCTCCAGGCTGATCAACTCAAACTCTCTCAGCCTGTCTTCATAGGAGAGGTGCTCCAGCCCTCAGATCGTTTTTATGGCCATCCTCTGGATCTGCTCCAACAAATTCATGTCTTTCCTGTGCTGAGGTGTCCAGAGCTGAACGCAGCACTGCAGGTAGGTTCTTATGAGAGCAGAGCAGAGGGGCAGAATAACCTCCCTCGACCTGCTGACCATGCTTCTTTGGATGCAGCCCAGGATATGGTTGGCTTTCTGCCCTGCAAGCCCACATTGTCATCTCAGGTCGAGCTTTTCATCAACCAGCACTCCCAAGTCCTTTTCCTCAGGGCCGCTCTCAATCCATTCTCCACCCAGCCTGTGTTTGTGCTTGGGATTGCCCCCGCCCACGTGCAGGACCTTGCACGTTGAACTTCATGAGGTTCTCACAGGCCCACCTCTCCAGCCTGTTAAGGTCCCTCTAGATGGCACCGCTTCCCTCGGGCGTGTTGACCACACCACACAGCTGGGTGTGAGCGTGTTGACTACACCACACAGCTGGGTGTCGTCACCAAACTTGCTGAGGGTGCACTCCACTCCATTGTCCATGTCACTGACAAAGATGTTAAACAGCATCAGTCCCAATACTGATGCCTGAGGAATGCCACTCGTCACTGGTCTCCATGACATCACTCTGTTGACCGCAGCTCTTTAAGTGCGACCATTCAACCAATTCCTTATCCAAGTGGTTCATCCGTTAAATCCATGTCTCTCCAGTTTAGAGACAAGGATATCTTGTGGGACAGTGTCAAATGCTTTGGACAAGTCGAGGTAGATGATGCCAGTTGCTCTTCCCTTATCCACCAATGCTGTAATGCCTAAATTTGTCAGGAATGATTTGCCCTTTTGTACCTGTTACAATTCATGTTTAAAGGCAAAATAACAGCTAAATACTAAACATGAGAATTCCAGACAGTTGAGAGAAGTAGCAATTAAGATTTTCCTCTTTAAGAAACTAAGCAGATAAGAAAAGTTTTTAAAGTTTCATAGAGAACTTTTATGTCCATTCAGAATATCTTTTTTTTCAGTATCAGAATAGGAAATTTCAGAACACTACTTTGTCAAATGGAAAGCATGTATTTTTTTCTCTTGGTGAAAAAAGTCAAATATTATTGTGTCTGTGAATATACTTATGACTGGCTTTTCTTGACCGCACTGTACTTGGAAAGGAAACATTATGCAAGTAAACTAGAACACTGAGGGTTTTGATACAGAGTAGCACACGAGTTTGCATGGTTTTGTGGCTTGCTTCTGATCCTTTCACATCCGTATTTATGTTCAAAGAGCAACATTTCAAATGCCTCCTGCTCAGATCTTCTTTTTGGCTAGTAAATAATCGAAACTCTTCTGGTCTTTCTTCTTCTTTTTTTTTTTTTTTTTTTTTTTAAGATATTTGTTTCCTGAAAATGAAGTCACTTCTTTAGTAGGTAGTTTGCATGTAGGCACTTTGAGAAGAATATCTCAGAATTTCAAATCTGGATCATTCCACCAAGCCGAGCTTCTTCCATCAAGACAAAGCTTTTCATAACTTTGTAGGGAACAAAGATCAAAAGTTCTGTGACATAGATGTTAGATATTTTAAATTGTAACTATGCATAAAATGAAACTACAACTTTAAGAGCCTAAGCACACCTAACATTTACAACCAAACAGTTTGTATGAGAATAACTTTTGCCACTTCACAGTCCAGTGAAATAATACCTTGATAAGACGGTTCACTGAAAACAGATGCTAACTGTTGGGAAAAAATGCCTGTAGCAAGTTTAAGCAACTTCGTATCTATCTCATCTAAGCCTATGCCTGACCGCAAAAGTAGAAAGGCCCTCATACTCTTTCTGTTGCTTACAACAGAACAGGTAACATACGTCTTTTGATTAACTTTTAGTGTAGTAAAAGCTGCTGCAAGCTGAGAACCTGCTACATATTAGAGGCAAGGGAAGGGGCATTTGAGGAAAAAAATCTAGTGAAATATGGTAAATTTGTTGTCCCTGACAGTACATACTATAAGATCTATCTGATCAATGAATTGAAGAAAAACATATATTGACATTTCCATTTCTTAATACCTGTGTCAGATCTCGAGTTTCTGTCACAAGTGAAAAGGATTAAATATTCACCAGAAAAAAAAATAATAATCTGACAACATAGTCAGTACCATACACAGGAAAATACAGGATAAAAATAAAATCTCTATTACCTTGGGTAATCTAACAAAGCTTCTGCTTGACTAAAAACAATGCCTTAATTTCCTGCGCTCCTCCCTTTCATGGAAAATAAATATTTAAGAAAAACAATACAAATAGGTGTATTCTAAAAATAGAAAAGAGAACCATCTCGATACTGGGAAAGAAAACCTGTCTTCTTGTCATTTGTATCCTAAAAGTTTGTGAAAGTTAGCAAAGATTAATCAATCATGAACAAATCTGAAATAAGGTCAGTCTTGCATCAAGTGAAAATGTCATGTTTATTGTCAGTTATTCAACCTCCTCGATTCACTTGGGTTCGTCTCTGTGAATGAGCTGTAAATAAAATGTGTCCAGCTTAACTGCAGGCTGATTCTTTGAATCTTAGTTTTTACTGGTTTCTTTGAAATACCAGCTGTTTTATTTCTTTAAAGAACTAATGCATTTGGGATGTGCCAAAAAAGAGAATATATAACATCTTGTCAGAGACCTTGACCGTAACTCTAGCCTAGGAAGTCATCTCTAAAAACAGCTCACTTTTCAGGAGGCCAAGACTTTTACTCAGATAACTCTTACAAGAAACTTGCTGGGAACTGTACCTCAATTGAATATAATTGCAGAAAAAGGTTAAGGTGATTTGAACTGATCCAAATCCCTCCAAATGAGGCCGAATAATTAATTTCTAGATAACATAGGCATCCAAACATTAATTTTCCATCTGTATTAGTCTAGCAAAACTGTATCTAAAGTTGTGTGTTCAGCCCGAGGCCTGATCAGGAGTATTCCACAATATCCTACAATGCACTTAAGGACAAACTTCCTTCGATGCAACTTTATCACCTATTAAATACATCGAGAGTGTACATACCTAGGGAAACTCCTGAAGTTTTGAAATTAAATTATGCTCTTCAGTGCACCAGATTTAAAATGAATTTACAAATTGGGATAAGCTCAATTTATCCTGGTTTTTCAGATTAAATATTATAAAAATCCTCTCTTTTTTGAGTCACCTTTCTGAAGCTTTCCTGTCTCAATGTCCTTGAGAGTATTAGTAGCATTTGTTTAGTTTTAGGACATTGGTAAACATTGAAGAACCACTTTTGTTAAAAAAATGAACCCTGTCATACTTTGATATTTCCTGATTTATTTCTTTATTATTTGTTTTTAGTGCATGTAACACATTGGTACACCTATGAATTGATTATTTTAGAATAAAGTCCTCATCCAGACATAGCTTTTAACTATATTCTGCTTTAAAGGGATTGAAGTGTTTTGAATTTAAATTCACAAATTTATAAAAATGCTGCTGCTTAATCTGATTCAAAATACCAATTTGTTTTCAAATATTGTTTACTTTCACATTATTTTGACAACACTGAAATCAGTGCTATTTTTCACTGAGATAAAAAAAGAACACCAGGATTGCTCTCCACATCCCTTTTGCAAACTACTTTTCAGTGCAAGTATCTTGTAATTTCAGAACTGGTAAAAGAATACTAAAGCAGTTTGTAAACTTTCAGGACAAAAAAGCTAGACAAAAGCCACTTTAGAGAATTATATATGCATATACAGATGAAGCCATTTTTTCTCACTATTTTTAAGTTCAAATTTTTTTTATAAAAAGTGAAATTCTGAGAGTTGCCTAAAAGAACTGAACATTGCTCTAAAATTATAATCTAAATAATTCAGATTATCTGAAAACAAATAAAAAAAGTTATTTACAGTAAGAGTTGATCTCTCTACCCAAGTATGAACAGAAACTTTTGGGATTGAAAGAGAGAAAGTTCGTGTTTGTCTGATTTTGGTGGTGTGTGGGGTTTTTGTTTGTTTGTTTGTTTGTTTGTTTTCCTGTTTTTGTTTGTTTCTATAAAATGCCACATGGAGCTTATTGCGGTAACAGAAAAAAATTTTGGGGAAAGGATGTTGCACTGATATTTCTGAAAACTTGATGTGCTTCTAATTACTTCAGAGATCAGCAGCTATTAAAGAAATGCTTCAGTTTAGATGATACTTTACCAAAGAAGAGTTGAAATGAAGTTAAATGGTGTGGAAGAACTCTTATCTTTTATAATAAGCTAAACAAGTTACAGCTTGCTATACAGAAGTCCTAATTTCCTGCTCTCGGATGTGTTTTACCTCTCAGATCAGGCGAAAGAACCATGACAGAAATACTACACGTATCCTGTATGGATTTATGAAAGGACTTTCTCCTCTCCCTGATATTTGTTTTTCCATATTTGCTGATCATAGACTCATAGAATCATAGAATTAATAGGATTGTAAGGGACTTCAAAGATCATCTAGTTGCAACTCCCCTGCCACAGGCAGGGAAACCCTTCACTACACCAGGTTGCCCAAAGCCTCATCCAACCTGGCCTTGAACACTTCCAGGGATGGGGCATCCACAACTTCTCTAGGCAACCTGTTCCAGTGCCTCACCACTATCAGAGTGAAGAATTTCTTCCTTATATCTAATTGAAATCTCCCCTCTTTCAGTTTAAAGCCATTGCCCCTTGTCCTATCACTACATGTCCTTGTAAAAAGTCCCTCTCCAGCTTTCCTGAAGGCCCCCTTTAGGTACTGGAAAGCTGCTATAAGATCACCCCGGAGCCTTCTCTTCTCCAGGCTGAACAGCCCCAACTATCTCAGCCTGTTTTCATAGTAGAGGTGCTCCAGCCCTCGGATCATCTTCATGGCCCTCCTCTGGACTTGCTCCAGCAGCTCCATGTCCTTCTTATGTTGGGGACTCCAGAGCTGAACACAGTATTCCAGGTGGGATCTCGCGAGAGCAGAGTAGAGGGGCAGAATCCCCTCCCTTGACCGGCAGGCCACGCTTCTTTTGATGCAGCCCAGGATACGGTTGGCTTTCTGGGCTGCCAGCGCACATTGCCAGCTCATGTTGAGCTTCTCATCCACCAGCACTCCCAAGTCCTTTTCCTCCGTGCTGCTCTCAATCCATTCTCCGCCCAGCCTGTACTTGTGCTTGGGATTGCCCCGACCCACGTGCAGGACTTTGCACTTGGCCTTGTTGAACTTCATGAGGTTCTCACAGGTCCACCTCTCCAGCCTGTCAAGGTCCCTCTAGATGGCATCCCTTCCCTGCAGTGTGTCCACAACACCACACAACTTGGTGTCCTCTGCAAACTTGCTGAGGATGCACTCGATCCCACCATCCATGTCGCCAACAAAGATGTTAAACAGCACTGGCTCCAGTACTGACCCCTGAGGAACACCGCTCATCACCGGCCTCCACCTGGACATTGAACTGTTGACCACAGCTCTTTGAGTTCGATCGCCCTATATGCATGATGATATAGGATATCTTTTCTTGGCTACATATCAACATATATTAGATAACCTCCTGAACCATAAAAGTGTTTCATACCTCATTTCAAAATTTTATATTATCCAAAAGCTCAAGTAATGTCCCAAAGATCAAGTCCTTGAAATTAACTTATTTTTATTTGCTATTCTTTAAATTTTTATACAAAAATAATAATTCCTTAAGATAAGTGGTTTTTAAGTGTCTAATAATAAAAGTAAAATTAATTGTCAAAAAACATTATCAAAGAATTTCAATATAATAGCCTGACAAAAACTTTCAAATACATTACAAGTCACATGTTAAAGTCAAGTCCTATGAAAATCTAAATTGTTTTAATATAATCATAGTCTAGCAATTTCTTTCTCAAGTGATTATTCTTTCTTAACTTGTTTTAAACTGTTTTTCAGACCAGAGCCATCATAGCTACCTTTAACTACACTGTGTGATGTAGAAAAACCTTTGGAAAAACTTTGCAGCACAGCATAGATGATAGACATCTGTACTATTTCCATAAACTTAAGGTTAAATATTTCTATAAATTAATTATTATATTCAAGCTAAAAACAAGTCATTTGTTTTCCGTTATGCATAATTCAAAGCTTTTGTATGTTAGTGGACTCAGAGGGTCAAATGAAGAGACACACACATTATTTAAAAAGCTTACTCAAAGTGGAAAAAAAAATCTGGTAACCATTAGAGAGGGACATGCAGAGACATGTTTAACCCCTGTGCGACTTAATGTGAGTGTGGGGAAATATGCACAGGCACGCACCCACACATACCATGTTAATATGGACTCTAATAAGTCTTATTTGTCAGCTTCTTCAGTCAACTTTCCAAATCGAACTTTGGAAAAACACATTGCTCATATAATTTTTTTTCTTCTGCATCTGAGAAGATCCTCACTGTTTAGCTGAAATCAAAAGATTGTATGTTTTTACAAAGTAATGTCAGAATAAGGAACTGATGATTTCAGAAAGAATAATTCCAGAGAAATGAACAAATCAACGTATTGACTCCTTTATGCTGTAGTCAATATGGGTTCACAGATATGTTCTGAATGACTCCTAGTAAAATCTTAGGATGCCGCATTGCACAATGGACATCTGAAACAAGTAAACTCTTTTTAACAGAAAGCTATCTAGAACTGGAAAACAAATACTTACTATTTAGAATATGTTCTCCAATATTTTTTGAGAGTGTGTTTGAGGTTGATATACTAAAAGATTTCTTTGGATTTATTCAGCAATTTAATTTTCCGTAGAATTCTGGCTTAGGACCTTTCCTATTGGACAGGATAATCTTGATTTCTTCTATTAAAGAAGATTTGGTCAGTCTCCATCAGTTGG
The DNA here is from genome assembly GCF_009769465.1 of Tauraco erythrolophus. NCBI lineage: Eukaryota > Metazoa > Chordata > Aves > Musophagiformes > Musophagidae > Tauraco > Tauraco erythrolophus. The sequence goes on from NC_141470.1 coordinate 39,724,920, forward strand.
TAAGACCAATATTTCTTCCCCTCTCAACCCAAAAGCAGTCAATTCTTGTCTCTTCTCATTATACTGAAAAGCTAAACAAGTGAAAGAATGTATAGCTATTTCGGTTAGAAGTATGTACTGATTTTGTGTTGGTCTTACTGCATTAATGCAGATAGAAACTATGCGTTAACAGAGAGAAGTGCAGAAAGATTGCATTTGTTTTGTTAACTCTCACATTAAGTTTTGTCTTTTGAAGGAGGATAAACATGTTTTTCCTTGGTGAACAAATATGATAAAAAGAAAACGAGATTTTTAACTGACTGACATTATTATTTACCCTTAATTATTTCTGATAATTTTTCAATTTAATCTAGTAAATGGTTTGTAATCGGATTGAAATCTTTGTGCTAGAGCATTCTGATCTGTCTTTACTGGAGGTGCGGTAGTATCTTCTGCATCTAAAACTGATCAAATGTCCACAACAACAATATTGTCTACATAAAAGCATGTCAGTGAAACATAGGTTAGGTAGTTTCAGAAGCAAAATTATTTTTGTCTTCTGTCATGCCACTGAAACTGACATCACAAATGTTGTTAACTAATTTTCTGCATAAACTTTAAGATGTCTCAAACATCTCATCTAGTCATTGACTTCAACCAAGCTGATTGCTTACGCTTCTTAAGTCTTCGTCTTTGCCGTACTGGGATTCTTCCTATGTCTTATGCTTTCCTTGGAACAGTGTTTCACCATGTTCTTTCTCCCTTTGTCCTTTAGATTCCCATTCTTGACTCCTTCAACATTGCTTTCTGTTACATCTGAGCCCCTGGTTTTCAAGTTTTCACTTTTGACCAAATCTGTTTTCTTCATGTCATTTTTTACCCTCTTATATAATCTTCCTTGAAGTGAAAAAATGATACAAGAATTGCCTTTTAAACATGAATGAAGCAGTATCAACCACTGTGCTGCCCAAAGCAGAGAAATGAATTGATTTGGGGAAATTAAATATTGATACTATGTTCTTAGGGCCAGCACTAAACTAGGCAATTTTGCAAATTCGTATGACCCTCTGAGAGCTGGTGTGAAAAGATACTAAAGTATAAGACAAATGGCTAAAAGAGAGGAGTCTGTAGCTGCCACATCAGGATTGTAAGCTACGGGTTCTTGTGAACATTCTTGCACAACTCCACTGAACGTAAAAGAGTAAAGAGCAGAGTGTGCCATCTTTACTCAGACAGGGACACAGAAAACTTGATTCAGTTTGAATATGTATAGTTGTACCTGCATGAAACAAATGTGGAACTGCGCTGGAATTTTCCTTGAAGTTAGTACTCAACTGGAGTCAAACCAAAGGAGTTCCCTTCATAAACTGTATAAAGAGCTAAAGGGTACAAAATTCTAGGTCAGTTGTCAGTTAGAGAGAGTATTTCTGTCAACAGTTTTGTTTTCTTATACACTATAAGACTGAGTGTTAATTTTCATACTCGTAAGATTTCTGTATTTTGAGTTATGAAACAACAAAAAGCTAGAAAATACAAAAGTTTCTTTTAAAGGTACTCTTCGATTTGTCAACTATGATTTAAGTTAAGCATCAGCTTTTATCTCAAAAAATGAAAAGCCTCTTACTTTGGTGACTATTTTTTTAGAAGAAAAAATTTAATCACATTTCCCTGTTATACATACGAAGAACACTCAAGTCAGTTAAATATAAATCTCTACAGAACAGTAAAATTTCATCCACTCTGTGTGAAGGGTGTATGTGCACACCCACATGCATGAAAGGACAGGTCATGAAGCTCTTACAGTCTAGACACTCTTATTTGTATTAGGAAGGGATACGTTGAAAAGTAAGCCATAAGCTGATCATTCAAGGTCATAGATTTGGAACAGCCTTGGCAGCGGTGCGTGATGCTCACCAAGACTGCTTTTCTAACCTTTATTTTGTGTCAAATTCAGAAGCATGATTTCTACCAATAGAAGCATGATTTCTATTTGTGAAAATATTTTGTACTTATTTCCAAAATAAGACTGATGTAAAAAAACATCACTGCAATTTCTACCTACTAAAAACAGGTTCCTTAGCTTTCTTAAAAGAGTATAATGAACCCACTTAATCAGCTCCCTAATTCAGCATCAGTGTTCACTTAGCACAATTAGAGAACAGGAAATTCCTCTCCTATTCTTCTTTTTCTTCTTCTATATTCTTACTTTCTTATGCTTCAGTCTATGAGCAAAACTCATTTGCATACTGGTGTGAAACAGACAGTATATTGCAACAGTAGAAGAGAATATAAGTTTATGTAATGGTGAATTTGGTTCTGTAATCTTAAAGAAATACACTCTGAAGCAAAAGCATCATCTTCCATACATGTTTTCGGTTTTTAATAAACGGTGCTTTTCAGAAGCTTAAATTGCAGAATTAAAAATTGCTCGAAATCAATCTAAAAGAGAAAAACCCAAAACAAAGTAAAGCTATAAATATGTTTTAAATCGCATCCTCCTCCACTTAAGTCTTCTGTGAGATACCAAACTTCTGAACTTTACTTAAACATCATATAACTCTTTTTTAATAGTATTTTTATATTATCAATTCTGTATTACCATTCTATGTTAACTTTTTCTATTCTCTTCTAGCTGATATCTGGCATTTTATTACTAAATATATTTATTCTTTTAAATATAAAGATGACTTCAGCAAATGCATCATTTTATGAAACCGGCTATATTTATCATTCCTACTTCTAGTCAGCTATTAGTCCTTGAGCTTTTTATTGTTATTTATTTTTAAATGGATATTCTGATGAATAATAAGCATGTACTGAAGCATTATCTGTAGCTCCATTTGCAGTAGTTTTCTGTTCTCTGTACTTTACAGTTCTTAAATCTTTCTCCTTCCCAGACTCTCAATATTTTTTTCATTTTTAAAAGCCTTCTGTTTATTGCTTCCACTAATCTTTAGATCTCTGCTTAACCTCATTGCCCACTATTGTCCTTTTCTACGTTTGGATTTAACCAGCATGTCAATTACAGTCTCCCTAGAAGTTTTCTTATGCATTCCTCATTTTTAATTAAAAAAAAAAAACCCTGAGAAAATCCACATTTTTAATGGTACTTGTGATATCACAGCTTTCCTCAAGTTCTGTGTCCTGAAAAACCTATACTCTTCCTCTTTCTATAGGAAATGCTAATAGAAGTGGAGAAAAGATGGAAAGAAAAGATTTTTTTTTTTTTTAATCTCCCTTCCTTTAAGAGAAACTCAGAAAAGTCTTTGAGAGTACCATCTACATCATCCTTATCACTTCTGACATCGTTTGGAGAGAAGGGCAAGTCACAAATGGCAAATGGGTCTAAGCCTGACACACGAAGACTGAAGTGTCTGAAGGAAACTTGGGAGGAGTTAATAATGGTGTAACAGATGCATCTGAGAGGATAGAAGAAAATATAAATGAATCATTAAGTTTTAGACCAGAGATAATTATGCCCATCTTGTGAGTGTCTCTCATTGTTGGCATTACATATTTTGATACTTCTAAAGTGTCATACTTTAGGCAGTCTTACCTACAGTATTACCTACACTTAGGTACAGGATTTCATTTTCAGCTTTGACTAAAAGTAAGCAGAAAGGGTTTTTGCTGACTTTTTAAACTTGAGTCCACAAGAAATATTGAAATCAACATCCTAGAATGTCTCTTACTTGAATATTGTCCATACTAACAGTAACTTGTGAGGGACATCTTTCAGATACACCCAAGCATGTCAGCTAGATCACAACATATAATCTCAAAATCATCACTTCCTTTCTTTAATAATCTCCTTCACCTTGCTAGCAAGTAAGACAAACTCATCCATAATTTACTTAATTTTCATAGCCTGAATGTTTCTTAATTACTGCCTAGGAACAATTGTATTGATGCTGGAATAGGTGCTGGAATTTATTAGTCAATAGCACTAATTTTGTGTGTAAGAAGGTATATGGTGCTCAGCTCTGTGGCTGTAGAAACTTCTCAAACAGCCAAATCAGCACAGCTCAACTGAAAAAAGAAGTGGAAATTTACATTTGGAACAGGAGAACATGGGCCAGTTCTTTGGGAGCCAGAGCTAGTCCTCTTCCAAAATGCGAGAGTATTATGAGCAGATGGTGCTGTAGCTGTACTTGAGTAATAAAACATGGAGTTGCATAACCCGTCTTTATTCTTATGCTTTAAACAACCATTTCCACTGCCCTTGTGAATCATCTCCCTTGAAAGTCTCTTGAGCCCCTGTATTTCATCAGTGATTTTCTGGCCTGCTTCCCTCAGCCTGCCTCATTTTTTAATTTGCTCAGAAGACTTACTTCAGTTCTTTCGTTAGACAGTCAAAGAAAAAGTCCTTCAGAGGGATTAGTAATAAGTCTTAAGGTTGTGTCAAGCAAGCTTATGGTAAAAGGATTTCTTAAACATACCATGCATCAGTGAAAGTGGTTGACTACAAAAGTGTAAACTTTCTACCTGTTGCCTGGTTCTCTGCTTCCTGCAAGTCCTCAGCCAGTAAGCAGAGTTATTTATCTGGCATCTACAAAGTAGGCGGATGAAGTTTTCAGATGCACAGATTCTAAGTGATAAGGTGTAATGCTTTGCAAGGTACACAAATATTAGAAATAAGAGAATTTCCCCTCCCATCCTTCCCTGCCACAGTATATACTGCTAAAAATGTGAGAACTGTAGCTAAGGAAGACTGGTGTTATTCTGATATGCCTACTTTTGAGGAGCTTTATCTCACTGAAGTACCATGGTCCTGCAGTTGCCGTTGTGGCAGTCTTTGTTCATATCACCTACACATTTGCTTGCTTCTAACCTGTACTTCAGTGTACAAGGCACACCGAAGCCGAGTTAATATACCATTTTTATAATCATGTATTCATTTACAAATGTATTATAATTGCACCTGACTTCCATGATTTTTGAAAATATGGAATAATTACAAAAAACAATTTTCAATTAAACAGTAAAAATCCAAGGACTCAAAATTAAGATTCAGTTTCTGCCATGTGTAACTGGTCTCCCAGAACACAACTACTCCACTCTTTGGCTTGAAAGTGTTTACATTTTCAGCACAAAGTACATATTGTGATAAATAACATTGTATTCCTTGATAATTTCTACATGCCAGATAGTAGTAATGTCCAGGGTGCCCATATCTGACTTTTGAAAGGGAAGAATATGTGTTTACAACTGCCAGTCACTCTGACTGAACAAAGGGACAGGCTGAAAGCAGCAGGGTTGTGATCGCTAGGAGCTTGAATAAACAAACTGATGTTTCTCTTTCGCCTCTCTCTTTTCACACTGCTGAGGAGAAGCCATTAACATTTTCCAGCTGTGCTATAATGATAATTTACTATTTTAAGAAACAGTATCTTGTTTTGCTTTCTTTATACATCCAAGATAACTTTATGGACAATAGGGAATTTAGAAGATTTGGAAAATCTCAAGTTAGTAAGTCAGATAAACACAAGCAATAAATGGAGGAGAAAAAAATTATTTCTTGCATCAAAATGTTATATTTTCCTTTATTTAACTGTAATTCAATTTTTCAGCAATCATTTTACTGTCAGAAAGAAATTATGCTTTTAAAATATGGGGCAATAATAAAGGTAGAAGCACATCCTCAACGCAGCTATAGATGTTGCTTCCCAGTGCTGCCATACACGATTATAAGTTAAGACTGGGCCTCAGTTCTGCTTATAGATGTGTAATCAGGACCTTGAATTTCCAAATCCCCTTTTAAACCTTTAAACTACTTGAAGTAGAACTTCAAAGGAGACCCATAGCAACAGTCAGCAAGAACAGTGCGAAACTTATAAGAAACAAAAGCAATTTCTACATATACCTAAAAAATGATAAAGTAGTGAATAAAGCTGGCCACAAAGATGGGAAGAGGACGGAACAGGAATAAGAAGGAGGCTGAAGTTTTGAAACAGAAAACAGAAGTGAAAAGACCACCATAATGGAGTCTGCAAACCTGAGCCAGTCCATCCAGACCTGTTCTGTGTGGAATTCATAACAAAGATTTCCAAAAGGGAGAGGAAAAAAGAGAGAAAGCTATAACCTCCTGGTTTTTTGTGGTTGTTTTTTTTTTTTTTATAATCCCCCCTCTGCTGGGATTACAGTGGACTTAGATTAATTTCACAGTTCAGATCCAGCAGTGTCCTAATACCTTGACTATTAAAGATATCTCTTCAGTTTGATCGTTCTAGATTGGAGAAGGTCCCCTTTAAGCGTTGCAGTTTCTACAGTGTCACAATTATTTCCTTTGAAAACTTTTTTGTTGTACAGTTCATGACTTGGTGTAGATATGAAACTAGATGAAGAGGAGATGCGTAGGTAAAAATCACGGTCCTGGAAAGGGCCTTTACTCAGCTCTGGAAAGGAACCTCAACAGTCCTTGCAGTATTATTTTTGCAGTTGCTAAAAGAATACTCTGAACGGCTGGAGATGAACTGTAGCAGCAACTGCAGTAGAAACTGCACCAGCTTCCCATGCTTATTCACATGTCTGAATTGCATTTAACAAAAGTTTTATTTCATTGTCTGTGAAGGATTTCTTGCTTTCAGAAGAAAGAAAGAAGTGTTGCAGTGAGACAGAATTTTGAAAAAGATGATTGGTGTTAATTACATTCACTCTCATGATACTGTGGTTGATTCCACTAGGGATTCCCATCTAAGTGCCAAAACAAATATGAATTTGGATCTAGAGCCAGTTTAAAGTCACAGCATCAGCTAGACCTAGTGAGAACGGCTGAACAATAAGAGATACTGATTAGGGTAAACATTTTTCTCTCTTATGAGACTATAAATAAAAATTTGAATGTGGCCATATGGTCAAATGATTTATTCATGGCTACTATATTATTTAGATCATTGAGAAATGTGTTACTTTAATTATGGAGAAATGGAAAGATTTTGTGCAGACAGGGAATGGGGGGCATTTTTTTAAAAAGTCCTTAATGTACAGGCTGGTGAGGATTCCTTCCTAGGTAGAAATAGTAGCTTTCATTCACAAAAGTAAATGCTGCCACTGCAGTATCTCAGGTGAAAATCTTTCTAGAATGCTTCAGTTCTGGTGAAATGCCAAGAGTTTCTTGGCTTTTTGCTTTGAGTGCAGAAATGCTTCTGCAGTTCTGTTACCCTGCAAGACACTTCATTCAGACAAAACAGCAGAAAATGTTAACTTACAAAACAGACTGTCACAGCTGCAGTTGTTTTTTAAGAACATGTCAGCAATGAACGACTTGATCTAATTCAGAAAGAGTCAAAGACTGCAGAAACGTTTGGCTGGTACTAGTTTAAAATAGCACTACCATAAAATGTCATGTACATCTTAGTCTTCTAAGCATATATTTCTTGTTGTTGACTTCACTGCACTGCAAATCAGCTTGCATTCTTTCTATCAGTATCATAATAGAGGACATATCTTTTTTTTTTTTTTTTTTTTTACTGTACACTTGTAAATCTTACATAGATATGTTAGATACAAGTAATGGCTATTTCACTATCTTTCGTGTGCTTCATAGACTATTCCAAACTACGTAGAAGCTAGCTGAGTTGGCTCATGTAATACAGAATAGGCAAAAAGTAGCTAGGAGGTGCCTAAGGATCTGTTCTTGTATATCTAATTGCTTACTTATCTGACTAGTTTTCCAAGACTGTCCCTCTTAAACATGGTAAAATGTTGAAAACTGTTTCTTTGCACCTATATGATACTGATTGCTACTTCTGCATGAAACTTCCATCAGAAATTCATAGTCCACACACTTGGTGCTGATGTTTTGAGCCTCATGAAAATAAGAATTGAGTTTAGAGATAGGGACGTAGCCGAAGGCAAAAATGATCGGAAATGTGTTTTGCAAGATTTGATGGCAAACTGCACACAGTCTTGCTTTGAGAACTGAGTTATTCTGAACACCCCAAGAAAACATAATGGAATCATGAAAACCTGGAAAAAGAAATAAAGCAAAGTAAAAAAATTTCATGTGTATTCTACTTTAATCCCAACCCTCCTAATAGACCCCATCATGCTGAAACATACAGGAACAAATACATCCCTGCCAAATAAACAATCCCAGGTGTCAGCACTGATGATCTTCTCAAGTTACTTCAAGGCATCCCAGTTATTCACAGTAACAGAGGCAATGGGAGAGGTCCAAAGCATCTCTGATTACTGCCATGGCACAACTCTCCCAAGAATTTCAGTTCCCTCATTAAGGCAATGTCATTACCATGACCTGCTCACAAGCTTGATTGAAATTTCTCTAACAATGATGACAGGATCATGTTATCCAGGCCCACCTCAGCTTTTTCCAGGGCATAAGATGAGAAAGGTAGATTTGAAGGCAAACAGAAATCTAAGAGAATGCCTAAGGAAAATGACAGCTTACTAACTATAGAGTAATTATTGTTATACAAAGTTAACTTTATGAAATAATGGAAAAAAGAACAGCAACAGAGGGTACTAAAGGTGCCGCACATCTCATCATTCACTGCATTTGTATTTAAGAATCAGAACCAGTGCTGCAGATCGTATGCTGGGCTTTCTCATGGATGTAGATCACCTCTGGAACTAATACGAGGCCATCCATGTTTTTTTCACTTATCATTAAAGGGCATGAATTCTTCCATAGGGCAAAGCTAGTGCGTTTACTCAGACTCCTACGTAAATTGTCCCAGGATCCTAATTTGATGTACTCCGGTGGAAAGTGATTAGGGTCAGAGGACTTAAGCTGTATTCTGACACATATTAGATTTAAATAATCCTGTCTCATCTCTTCTGGCTCCTATACAGTTTATTTTAACATGTTTTGCTGAGTGAGTTGGTTTGTAAGGTTTAACCGAGTTTTACCAGCATCTAGTGACATTTTACTGTATATTCTTATCACCTTCGGGTGCTACAAATGTTTTACTGAATGTCATTCCAGAGTTCATGGGGAACACCTGCACCTATTCATTTCTTAATATGGTACTACATAGAAATAATAACCTTGGAAGGTGAAATGTTTCTTGAATCCAATGGAAAATGGAATACAAATGTACACAAAGCAACCAAATTTTGTATCAGTAGAGAAGCTCCAGACCAGATAAGAGCTTGGAGAAGTGATCGGACACAGACTGGTGAAAGGCAAACCAGACTGGAGTAATGCATTTTCAAGGTGCTGAGCTGGCTGCTAAGATTTGTTGGCATAACTCAGCATCATAAAAAGAGGCCAGAGGAAGGCATATTTTGTGTTGACTTAAACACTTAAATATCTCTTCTACTAGTCATGGCATTAGGCAGGATACTAGCACAATGCAAGTGCTGTTACTGTTAGCACTGAAAACTTAAACAAAGGAGTTCTAGACTCAAACATTATGAATAACTCTGTATTTGTTCCACATAGCACACAATAAATCAAGTTTAAAAATATTCAGTTCCATGTACATGTTATCCAAATGACTAGAATTCAACACGGTTCTTAAACTACTAATTTGTCATAAAGCATCTAAAGTTACTCTGTTTTCAGTACATAAGCTATTATCGTGACAGATCAAGATACGAAATACAAAGCTGTTTTTTTGTAGTGCTAGCAAGGCCATTTATGTAGGGAGAAAAGGGAGATAACATATTAAGAACTGACTACAGACTTCTCAAGCAAAGAGTGTTACTATCCTTCAGACTGGGTTATAATATCAAACTGCAATGGAACAACAGGGGATTCATGAGTTTACACTTCTTTGCATCTGTAAATACATAGATGTTTAAAAAATATGTTTAATGCTTTTAAAATATGATTCAGCAGAGAAAAAGAGCAGTGCAGTGAGATAAAAAGATGATTTATCCCATGGCCAGTGTGTTTCAAATTGACCAGAGAAAGTAATCTAATCAGACTTTATTAAACTGATTCTGCAGTACATCCTCAATGCCTGGAAGCATTGTCTGAGCTGGTCTGCAGTCTAATCCTACTTTAGGATGCTTGCCAACTATTTAGCCTTTTCGAAGTAGAAACACAGACACATACAATTTAATTATGGCAAACTGTTTTAATTAGAAAAAATGTGAACTTTTGATGATGCCTGACTTCTGAGAGAAGCTACATTCATGACAGCAATATTTAAATAACTCTGAACAAACACATCCTCTTTATTCAGAGCAAGCTATAGCAGACATTGTAGGCTCACAAACCAGCCTAAAGAGCTGCTGCCAGGTTATATAATCTTTGAGCACTCATCCAAGGCAGTCCTTAAGGCAAGCACAGAGGGGAGAATTGCTAAGGGGTTGGTTTTGCTTCAGCCATTTCCCCCATTTTGTGACAATCACTGCCCCATAAGCTGGCAGTATTGGCAGTGGCAGTTCAGACCCATATCAAAAAAGAAGCTCCATTTGTGCGACAGATCACTCCCCACAGGTCGCCAAAAAAGCACACTCGAAAAATAAGGGCAGACTGTTGTCAGTCTTTGCTTGCATATGCAGATGTTTAAGTTTGCTCTCCTCATCTTCTGTTTGTCCGTTAAATCTCAGTAAGTTCCCATGTCTTGTGGTAAACATATAACATGGAGGAACTCCTTTTTTTCCACAGAGCTGGGGCAGTGCAAAGAAAAGAGCTTGTCATGTTCAATGAAGACATGCAGTCACCACATTTCATGCACATTAATGCACTCCAGGTATTCCATTAATATTCCAGGTATCATTCCTGCATTTCCTCAGTGTATTGATTCTGGGTGGGACAGAGTTAATTTTCTTCATAGCAGCTGGTATAGTGCTATGTTTTGAATTTGTGACCAAAACAGTGTTGATAACACTCCAGTGTTTTAGCTGTAGCTTACAGAGCATCAAGGCCTTCTCTGTTTCTCATGCTCATCCCAACAGCAAGTAGGCTGGAGGTGCACAAGAAGTTGGGAGTGGAAGCAGCCAGGACAGTCAGCCCCAACTGACCAAAGGGGTATCCGATGCCACGTGATGTGCTCAGTAATAAAAAGCTGGGAAAAAGAGGAGGAAGGGAGGGATTTTTGGAGTTATGGTGTTTGTCTTCTCAAGTAACTGTTAGGCATGATGAAGCCCTATTTTCTTGGAAATGGCTAAACACCTGCTTAGCAGTGGGAAGTAGTGAATTAATTCCTTACTTTGCTTTGCTTGCACATGCAGCTTCTGTTTTCCGTGTTAAACTGTCTTTATCTCAACACATAAGTTTTCTCACTTTTGTCCTTCTGATTCTCTTGCCCATCCCAGTGGGGAGAATGAGTGAGCAGTTGTGTGGGGCTGAGCTGCCTACTGGTGTTAACCCACAACACTCAGGCATAGTGTCTTTCACTGTTTTCCTGAAGATGGTGCAACTGTGCCCCGTGCTGCCTTCCTTGACACAAGAATAATATAGCACTTTTAAAGTTAAAAATCTGAGACAACTTGCTGATCACATCCTTCAAGTGTAATATTACAAGTCACACTTCGTTAATCAGTTCTGTGCTCTTTATTATACCAATGCAGGTTATTCCTCCTGTTATCTCCCTCAGTTGCATGTACTTTCACCCTGCACTCTGCAAGACCATCTGCTCCCTCATTTCACATTTCCAGCTTGATAAATGCTTTTGCAGAAACTCTTGTACATATATTTCTTCCTCCTTCTCCTGGTGAAGCAATGCTACTGTGTAATTCCGCTGATGTGTGTCCATGTCTTAAATTGCTGACATCTTCTATACTTCGACATCCGTCTTCTGTTTGTTCACGACCTTCTGCCCTTCAAGAAACAAGTCGGCCATTCTTTTAGAACTGCCAAAGTCTATCAGGACTCAAGTATTGGATTCTCATTGCCTTCCTTTCTTTCCTCAGTCAGGCAGATAAGATATGTGTATGTGGAAATACACAAGTCTTGAGTTTTCAGGGTACGTATGATGGAAAGTTCTATGGAAGGAAGGAGAAGAACAACTCTCTATCATCCAATGAATCACACATGAGATACTATCAGCTCTTCTGCATGTTGCTTATGAGTTTACCATGATGTTTCTGGTAAGGCTATACAGCAGTGCACAAAGACAGTGTATAAATACAAAAATTGACAATATTCAGTATAACTGGAGAGGTTTGAATCAGCAGCAAAATGTGTGTCCATTGTTTCCCAGTGCCACATTGAAGCATTGAGTACTGGAAAGGTTCTACATGAGGAGAGATGACTGTTATGGTTTGAAGACGGGGGAGAGGTCCGGGTGGCACAAGCTGCCCATCAGACCGGACTCCCATCCCCCTCAGGGCTTGAGCCAATTGACGCATCTGCGAATTGCCCTATTTACGTCGGGACAAAGGAACCGGAAAGGTGTGCCTGTGCCCAGGAGCAAGGAGAAGGGAGGGGGGCACGGCCCCCGCTCCCGGTGCCCGGCCGGGCCAGCGGCCTGGGCCGGGCCGGGCCGGTGCCTGCCCCGTCAAGGATGGCTGCGGCGGAGCCGCTTGGGGAACTTGGGGAGAGCCCCGCTGCCGGGGCACCCACCGGGCCGAGTTCACCCAGACAGGACTGAAATCTAAGAGAAACGGCCACACAGATAAGAGGTCAGTGAAGATGGGACGGAACAACGAGTGCCACGGCTGAGTTCCCTCTTGTGAGCAGCCCCTTGCAGCCGGTCCTCGGTGGAGCAAGCAGAGACCCACTCGCAGCCCGTGGAGGACCCACGTCGAGAGGAGATGCCAGAGCCTAAGCACGGTACGCATCTAGAGTCCGTGGGATGACCCCCGCCGGTGGGGAGGTGTTTTGTTAAAGGAGATGCCTGAGCCTGAGACTATTGTGAATCCTGGGCACAGGTCGAGGCGCATTTACGCATTTACGCATCTAAGTCTGTACGGAGGCGCATTTCAGGTCGATCTGACGACCCACGCCGGAGCGCATTTGAAGTCTGTATGATGACCCACGCCAGAGCGAGTGGCTACAGCTCCTTAAAAGCCCAGGACTGGTAAAGCCCGCACTTGGGGCAAATCCGATGGGGTAAGGATTTGCCCCCCAGCAGGCAGGATTCACGCTTTCGCCGTGAGTAGGGGATCCACTGGAGCAAGGGACAATGGTGTAAGGACTCCTTTTCCTTTAAGAGAAGCGGCAGTAACAACATGGAATGAACTGACCTTCACTCCCCCATTCCCTGCCCCCTGCGCCGCTGGGGGGAGGAGGTAGAGCCGGGAAGAAGAGGCAAAGGGGGGAAGTGGTGTTGTTTTTAAGACCTGGCCTTGTTTACTTGTTATCCTCTCAAGTAACCGTTTTTGTTTGCTTTTCTCTTTCTAGGTAGCTGTTAACAAATAGTTTTGCTTTAAGAAAACAGCCTCTTTTGCCCGGGACCGTGGTCGGTGGGTTCTTCTCTGTTCCTGTCTCGATCCTCAGCTCTTTTATTACATTTTTCTCCTCTCCATTTTACTGGGGTGGAAGAGCTGCGTGGGGTTTAGTTGCTGGATCGGCCTAACCCACAACAATGACAAGCAAATAAAGATGCAAAGTAGGATTAACTCTATAGCATGACTGTCTGCAACTCAGATATCTCAAGCAATAATAAAGGCTTCCTAGAAATGTTTAGCTTTCCTGGCTTTTCCTTCCCAATTACACTTCTCGTTCTTTCTCTGTGATTTCTCTTCACACCTGTCAGAAAGAGTTTCCAGAAGTTTCCCTTTCCTTTTGTGATGGTTTCTTAAATGCTGTCATTCCCCTTACTCTGAACTTCCTAAGACACACAGCATTCTTTCTACTTTTTGTTGTATATACCCAAATACTTCACTTTTCTAGTACAATTACCATTACTTCCCATTCTAGCTTGCTCCACTAGTTTGTTGCTCACTGCTCACCGCTCACCTATCTCTTCATGTTGGAGGTTCCTTCTATATTCCCACTGTCTTTACAAAGATACTCTTTTATCTAACTGGTTCTTTCTATTGCTCCAGAAAAAAAAAATCTTACTGTTGCCTTCTATTAGTGAAAATACTGTCTTTAGTCACAGCACTATAACCTAAGGATAAATGGGGTTGGGTTACTGCCCCCCATATGAACCTTGTGAGCCATGTGAAAAGAGCATGTGCCTCTGTTCAGAGATACGATTAGAGTGGAAATCCTTCATCAAAACAGCTGGCCCTAATAATTCCCATCTATTCTAGTTGCAATTCTTGTGGTGTCCACAGAACAGTGCAGAACTACAGTTTCTCTCAGTCCTCTCACTCGGGCAAGAAATGAGTTGGAAATATTTTTCACTGGAGTTCTAGCAGTTGCGGTGCTCCAGAAGAAGAGTCATGGGTAGAAGCTAACAGAGGACAGGAATGCATACTTCTGTCCTGGTTTAGCCCAGACGGCAGTTAAGCTGCCACGAGGTTGCTTGCTCACTCCTCCCCCTCAGTGAGGTGGAGAGGAGAAAAGTGTAACAAAAGGGCTGAGGGTCGAGATCAGAACAGGGAGGGACCACCCACTGACCATGGCCCCAGCAAAACGGATTCAATTTGGGGACAAATCAATTTAATTCATTAAATTCATTACATTGATTCATTAATTCAGAGAGGATAACAAGAAACAAAGTCAGATCTTAAAACAACCTTCCCCCCACCCCTCCCTTCTTCCTGGCTCTGCCTCCTCCCCCAGCGGCACAGAGGGATGGGGAATGGGGGGTTGAAGGTTAGTTTGTCACACGTTGTTTTTGCTGATTCTTTCTTAAAGGAGGAGGACTCCTTACACTCTTTTCCCCTGCTCCGAGGAGTCCCCTCCTCACAGGACAGTCCACAGGCTTCTCCAATGTGAGTCCTTCCCACAGGATGCAATCCTTACCCATCAGATTGCTCCAGTGCGGGCTTCTTCCCCACAGAGTCATGGCTTCTGAGGGAGCTGTCACCTGCGCCAGTGTGAGGTTCTCCACGGGCTTCAGATACCTCTCTGCCTTGTTGTCAGCCTCCAGTTGCTCATGGAGACCATTCTCTATGACCTCCTTCAGACACGTGCATCTCTGCTGCAATGTGGTGTTCTCCACGGACTGTGGGTGGGTCTCTGCTCCACCGTTAATCTCCACAGGCAGCAGAGGGGCTGCTGCCATCTCACCATGGGCTGCAGGGGAATCTCCGCTCTGGCACACCTCTTCCCGCTCCATCTTCACTGACCTTAGTGCCTGCGTGGCTGTTTCTCTCAGGTCTCAGCCCTCTCTCTGCTGTAGCCATGCTGGGCCCTATGAACCTCAGCAGTCCCAGCAGGACGAACTCTGCTCAGTGGGTGCCCCAAGAGCGGAGCGCTTCCAAGCTCTCCAAGCTGCACTGCTGTGGTCATCTCCAGTCGGGTAGTAGGTGGTGGGTCCCACCCGGCCAGAATCCAATCCAACCAGTTCTGGAGACAGGGAAGCTTTTCTCAGCTACTTACAGGGGCTATTTTTGCAGCCCCTCCCTCGCTACCAAAACCCCATCACAACACAACTTCCCAGTAAATCTGTGCTTGAAGAAATGCTGGGTTTGGCCTCTAAAATTCTTTCTTGGATCTAATTCTGTTAACAATAATCTGGCCAGTGCCAATGGATTTCCACCATGGTCAATGATGTGTATAATTTCATTCGTATCCATTTTCTTTCGCAGATCCTTGTGGAACTGTTTCACTCCATGTGTCTGCGAAGCATATGGATTAGAATAGCTTGATCCTGAATGAAGCATCGCCAAAGAAAAAGATAAAATAAGCAAAGAATTTCAACTTCCCAAAATTTATAGTAATTACTAATTATTTTATATGCCTTTAAAAAGTAAAGCATTAAAAGTCAGAACATTCTCAGTGATCACTGGAGGTTAGCTGCCAGGTTTTATCTGCTTTTTGACCTTTCAAACTGCAAGCCATGCAAACTCCGTATTTCTAACCTGTTCCTTTAAAATTCCTAGGTTTTGTATGTGCAATGCTAATCCAACTATTTTATTTATTTATTTTGCTTGTATGATGTCCTTACATTTGGAAGGCTGCCTGAGGAAAGATGCCTAAAGGAAAAGAGGGAACCTAGATAACTGTAAAAATACCTTGCGTTCTTTTCACAGCATAAATGTATGGGCATGATGGCAACCCTCCTCCCTTTTAAACGCTGGAGCTGTATATAGTAGAGGAGACCACATCACTACTGCCCTGTTGTGATCTTTTGTAAGAGGCAGATAGTACCATGCTGTGATATTTACAGCATTGTGCGCTGTGTTTAGTGGCAGATCTGCTAACAACGGCAAATCTATTCCTGGCCTTAGAGAGCGGAATTCTGCCTACTTCTCTCTGCATTGCCTTCCTCTTGTGACGTATATTACATTTAGATCTTTGATGTTAAATAGAGCCCAGCCAAAAAAGAACTTTGAATCTGAGTGCTTTCAGGTTTCTGAGTAGGGAGTGGATTTGAATTCCTAGATTAGAAGTAACCCTTCTGATTTTAGTACTGGGTCATATCCAGAATCATATGGGACCTAATTTCTAGCTGTATCCACATGCAGCCAAGAACTCACAGCCAATCTGAAGAAACTTGGGAGAAGCTGACAGAAATAATATTAAAGGTAGAATAATGAAAAAGGATAGAAACCTCACAAACTTGGATCACTTTGATCTTACAAGTTTTCATAATATCACAGAAAAACTGAACACTCATTCTACTTATTTCTACAGTAATTAATCACATCTGCTAAAAATTAAGTGTACTTTCTAAACCAGTTGTTCATACTCCCTCTGATGAAGAGAGACATTGATTTTTTGCATTGATTCTGCAAGTCTTAAACAACTAATTTTTAAAGTGGAACGAATGGCTCTCTGGAGGCTCTTTTCTCTCTCCATGAACTGCAGACAATTACTTTAGCCCAGACATACGACGTTTGCATGTCTCAATGTTTTTATGCAACCCAATGTTCTTTGTGTAACTTTCATACATAAAACCCACCACTTTACAACAATCCCAAGTGCTGTGTTTTTTGCAAAGTTTTTATCTACCTGGAGTGGTTAAGGCAAAATTAAATTTAGATTGTTTTTCTTTCACTGTTTCCTTAAAAAGTAGAGAAAAAAAGTTAGCAAAATCTGTGAATAAAAGGTGATTGGCTACACAGTACTAATTCATAATGAAAATGACTCGTTAAACTATTTTCATTGCACTGTTTATACAAAGACCAAAATACTCTATTTAAAAAAAAAACCAACAGTGCCTTAAGCCTTGAGACACATGTAAATTAAAAAATATCACTTTCTTTCTACAAATGGAAAAGAGAAATTTAAACTAGCATGAAGAGATAAAACCAGAACCCATTCTTCTCACTTCTATGTCTGAGCTTTTACCATATTACCATTCTTCTCCCTCTCCCAATCAGTAAATTAACTGACACTATCATTCCCAAAGCAGCAATGCCTTTACTGCATGCGTAGCACTCACTAAAAGTGCATTTGAACCTCTCCAGTGAAGCAGAAAGATTGATCCAACACAGCTCTTCAAATATTGGGAGGAGTTGGGCTCCTTTTTTCCCAGCAGCTTCCTCAAAACACCAGCATAAAAATAATCTCTAAAATGCCTGTAGTCACAATTAATATCCTCATTAAGACTTCGGCACGTCTGAAGAAACTGAAGTGCATAATCAGTAGTTCGCAGGGCAGTCAGCTTTTAGCTATGAGAAGCTTCAGTTACCACATTCCCCCTTTCCACAAGGCATGAGGATACAACACATTTGTGGCAGAGTAACGTGAGCACTCTCTCCTTCTGCATCGCATGAATGGCTGAGCCCATCATCACTCATACAGGAGCATATGCAGCTGGGGAGTACCGAGCCTGGACATTTCAGTCCTTAGAGGCATCACAGAATGAGAAATTCTTAATGTATACAGTTCTTTTGAGACCTGAGAAACTTTTTTACTTGGGACATTTAAATCCTAGGATGTGCACTCTATGAACTGTTGTCAGGAGGCTTGCTAGTCAATGTTTGTATACAGTTTCTGATGCCAAAATGAGAAAGCAAACATGTATTTTCTCAAAATCCTAAAAATGTCAATAGCATCCAAGTAATATTAAACATTTGCATAGGTGTTTATGCCTAGGGTAAAAGGCAGTCTGTCTTTGAGTATCTGTTGAATGCATCAAAACCCCAAATCATCTGCACTAACATGACAGCTTAGAAATCATTGCTTCCTTCATTGCTTTCACTGACCACAGATTGAACTTTAACTTTCTATAGTGTTCTGCTTTGTGCTTCAGTTTATAGTGTCTTGATCTCCCTGTCACACCAATACGCTTCATTGTGTAGCTACACTCAGCACAGTCAACCTCACTACGCCAGTTTTCAGAGAGCTATTATCCTTCATTTAACAAATGTGTCCCAAAAACTAGAGATCCCTCATCCTTGACACAACTTTCAGGATGGTATGATTTTTGAACAGTCTAGTCTCCAAAACATTCATACCATACATCTTCTTACAGCATCTAACCTCGAAGTTCAGCAGGCTTGGTACAGTACCCTTCTAGAAACTACACAAGAACAGAGCATTTCATGAAACACTTTGAATAACCTGCAAGTGGTGTTATCCAGGAGCTAATAAACGGCACCCACATGGAGTTCTGATAGTTTCAAAGAGGCTGGATGCAGAAGTTGCACTGTAAGCTTTCAACTGCAAGACTGAATGTTGGCTAATTGGAGAATCTTGACAAATCAGAGAAAACACAGTGAAAATTGTGTGTTATGTTTCAAATGTCCGTCAGCTTTTATGATTATTAAGAGCATTTATCAGTCATGAACTGCAAACAGCAAAGTAGACTATAGTCTACTCAGTCTGTTTACCACTTCATACTCATGTTTCAAAACAGCTGAAATAGATTCCACCTAGACAGAACTTTCTGTCCTGCATATTCTGTATATGTGCATGTATTGGATACCATCCTTGCTTCCTGGTATCAACAGCTGCTATCATACTTTTTTACAAGCTGTCAGAATAAATAATTTTTTTAAAGCACCAATAATTTGAATATCAGTATCTGAAGGTGTTTATATTTCTGTTCTCCTACCTGTTACATATATGAGCGTCAAATTTTTTGTCAAGTAATTTCAAAATTTCAATTAAAAATCATACTGACATAAATCTGGCAAGGCAAAACAAGCAAGGCACAAAGCTTACAAAAATTGTAATATTTCTTATGCAAAACTAATAACCGTTTGACTAAAGAACTGCAGGTGACAGAAGCATGTATACAATCTGAGTAAAGAATTGCCTATCTATTCAATATCATGGTATGTTAGAAGTGCTTATAATTCAAATCAATAACTCTCTCCTCTGAGTAATCGTGTCACATAAGATTACACACCATTATGTACAACAATTCAGCACACTGAGATTCCCTTGTCACTGTTTGACTGCACTTACATGACAGGGCGACTGGCTACTTCTGCAGCTCTGGTCCCCAGTCATCTAGACTGTGGAACGCATGGGACCACACTTCTCCCTGAACATTCAGACTTCATTTTAAAGGAAAGAAGGATGTGTGAGGGCATGGGGTGCATACAGGTACCATTGTTTTTTAAATTACACCTGTATTTTAAAACTTCTTGTCATATAGCTGAGATGCAGGCAGTGATTTGGCTGTGAACACATTGAAGAATACAACCTATCTTAAGAATGAACTCAGGTCAGACTTTTCTAAACACTCTTAAGCAACTATCAGGCATCTCAACAGAGTATGATGGCCTTGTCTTCCCTTTCAGACTTGACTGAGTAATGAACGATCCCTTAGATAACAATTTACCTACAGGCTCCATAGAATTCCTATATTTAGTCATAAACAACGGCAGTAAAGGAACATACTGTATTTTCCTTCTGCTCCAGTTAGTGCTAAGTGTTATAAAAATTAACAGATATGGACTGTTATATTCCTTGCACCAAAATCTTTGTGGAATGTGACATCGCCATGTGCCTTGCAACTGGTGAGACATTTTTTTCTCCATGTACTTTGTTTCTAAATAAAGCAACAACAATTTTACCCTCCTCCTTTTTGTCTCTGGTTTCTAATGCTGTGATATTAATAAGGAGTGACATGTTTAAAGCCTTTATTTCTACTGGTGGAGAATATTTTTGCAAGATATATAGTATAGTGCTCCAAGACGAGGACACTTTTATGGTAATTTTATAGTGTAAGGCAAGAGAAGATTTTCCTCTCAAAAAATTATTAGTCAAACCAGTAGATCATTATAGTAAATTAAGAAATTAATTTTGTGAACATTTCAAGCAATATCTTTCACACAACTGTCCTCTATTAAAAGTGCTATGATGAAATCTGCCTGATCTATGCACTATCTACCTTGGCCAGCCCATAGGATTAGGTTCAGGCTCAAAGTGGGAATAAGAGGAACGGAAATGTTTTCAGTCTGATAACAACAGCTGTTATAGTGTAATAAAGAGCTCAATGCTACTGACCCACCGTTTTCATCTTGCTCTTCCTCTTCAATCTGAAGGTCAGTAAATTCCTTAAGTATTCAGCGAAGACTTCCTGAGTCCTCCCACACACATTAGGCGCTGGTGCTTGTTACTGGGGGTGGCACAAGACCATCATGAGTTTTAGATTCTTCCTCCACAGTTCTGTGACAGATTTCTCTCTTTTTTTTTTTTTTTTTTTTGTAAGACAAGTTACTTTTTAGCACCTCTCTCACTAGCTTTGACACCAAGTGATTTCTAACAGGAAATTCCCCATGTTTCTTTCCTCCAGTCTCATCAAGTGAGAAGATGTACAGCCAGTCTAGTACAAAAAAAGTAACAGCCAAGTCAGTGGACAGCAAATCCAGTAACTATCCACACAGCTGATCAATCTGGTTAGATTTTCAGTCCTCTATGCTGGAAGAAACAAAACAAATACTTCTTGGAGTGAAATGATGAGATAAAGCTATATCCCCCTCTAAAACCTGCTTCAATCCAATCCAGTCCTAAGACGGGCTGTGTACTTGGTAATGTAAAAATTCTGTTCAAAAGAATGGTGAAAGTAAAACAGGCTCTGCATACTGGGTGTCTTCTACTTTGATTTTTAAGACATGGTTCTACCCACTGTCAGACACATGAAGAGGTTTCATTTGAACATCAGAATAATTAGTCAGTTCTGAAAATCCTGGCCATCCCCGTGGTTTGACAACTGCACAAGATGTCGGGATGCCATTACCAGGAAAGCTAGTTGGCATCTTCTGATGCTGCAGCAAGATTTATCTGGGATTTTAAGGTGTCAGGAATGAATCCAGATCCAGGCTTACCATCATGTAGGCTATAACAAGAAGCAAAGGGGGAGAAAATAGGCATAAATGTTTACTGTGTTTCCTGTTCATAAAAAAAACAAAAAAGATTTTTGAAGATAAAAAACAGGAGTGGTGGGATGTTATTTTTTGGATATCATTAGGGTATACAAAGAAGTTTAGATATTTCTTTATCCAAAGCATTTTGTCATTAGGAGCTTTAGGAATGTGAAGTCTTTTACTTTCCTTTCTTACAGAGAGTTGAATGATACAATATTATGTACAGGGAAAATTCTGAACATTGTGTGAACAATATTAACAAATATCTAATAAGCATTTTAGAATAGCCCTTAGCAACAACAAAACCAACACTTGAAGCAGCCTTAATAAATATCAGTTTTCTCAGCTTTGTCTCTCTCTTATTGTTTTGTTACTGCTTCTTCTATTATCCCAAATTTTTATGGCTTTAGGAGGACCTGAATTTGTAAAATACATTTCTGTAGCACAGAAAGCATGCATTATTTTCAAATTTGAAAATACAAGAATGTAATGACAGTTTTCTCTCCTTATGGTAAATAATAATAGAAGTCTTTGTTTAGAACCATCATTATATATGAAGAGGTTTAGACAATATTAGTGATTGGAAATAAAATGAAATTTCAGTGCACCAAGAGGAATTTGGAAGAGGAATGAAGCTGGTGAATAGTCTAGAGAACAAGTTTTATGAGGAGCGGCTGAGGGAATCGGGCTGTTTAGCCTGGAGAAAAGGAGGCCGAAGGGAGACCTGTCACTCTCTATAACTATCTGAAAGGAGGTTGTAGCAAGGTGGGTGTCTGTCTCTTCTCCCAAGTAAGAAGGGATAGGACGAGAGGAAATGGCCTCAAGTTGTGCCAGTGAGGTTTAGTTTGAATATTAGAAAGGGTTATTAAACATTGGAATCGGCTGCTCAGGGAAGTTGAGTCACCATCCCTGGAGTTATTTAAAAGATGTGGTTCTTAGGCACGTGATTTAGTGTTGTATTTGGCAGTGTTAGGTTTATGGCTGGTCTTGATGATCTTAAAATTCTTTTCCAACCTAAATGATTTTATGATTCTACAGTCTTTTTGTTTTCTCAAAATAGCACTTAACTTCTTTGCAAATGTGGTCATCCAAAACTTAGACAGATTAATCTTCTTTAGGAAGTTGGATGCATTTTCTGGTAGTTCGTATCTAATTCCTATTTTGTACTGCAAATCAGCTCTTTAATTTATCTGATTACCTTCTAATTTAATTTTCCGCATCCATCAGTTTACATGATAAAGGAAAAACACCCATTACACATTTTAGCATTTAAATTAATTGATACCATTAAACCGACAACTAAAACTTTGATGGAGTTTTTATGTGATTTTTACCACAGCTAATCCCATATCCTCTTAAACAACAGAGTCTGAAATTTTAACAAAGACAAAAAAAAATTGACAGGTAGCGTTGGAGTCCTTTTCTTTCTATTGATTTCCCAGTTAGTATCAAGCTACTTTAAGTCCTTCTCTTGGTCTGTGCAGTTTTGAACTAGCTTGTGCAGTATTCGGTCCTCAGCCACTTATCTGCATGTGAACAGTGGCCACGTGAGGTGCTAGGGAGATCACTGTGAGAGACACTGTCTCCTGCCATGCTCTTACGTAGTTTTCTAAACCACTGGAAAACTCTATTGTAACTTAGTGGTATTTTATATACAGTTAATGTCACTGAAGGCTCAGGTTGCTGGGGACTCTGGCTGATGGAGTTCTTTCATCCAAAGCACTGGGGGGAATTTGAATTATTGGCAATATTTCAGATGCTTATAAAACACATCCCTGGTCTGTTTAAAAAACAAAATCTCTATACAAATGAGATTTTTAATGAAAATCAGACAATTTACATGAATACTCCAAAATCTCTACACCTTTAAATAATTACTATAAAATATCTACTCTGTAGATTTTTTTCTCCTGTGCTTGTTCATCAGAAAACAATGAAAGGAAAATGAAGTGACATTCTTCAGGTTATTTCCTGAAGTGTCTGATAACACTTGGTGAACATTAGCATTTTTTTCCAACTTTCCTATAACTAGCACCATGTATCAATGTTCTAAACAGAAGTCTGTTTCTTGTAATGTTTTATAAGCTCTTTTCTTTTAACTGAGGCTGTATTATTACAATTCTGTTTTAGATGTACCATATAAAATGCAGAGACAGTTTATTTCAGCTATAAGCAGAAATAATTTGATGAATAACCACAACAAATACATTTGTTTTTATAAATAACATCCCAGCTGTTTGAAAATATCATTCCTATAATATCTGCTCAAGAGGTCTACATGTTGTTTGCAATCAAATTTTTAACAAGTGCTTATGTAAGGAAATGTGATTGTTTCAAAAAATACTTCTTTTCTCTTGCCTTTCCTTTCCTCACCTTTCCTTTCCTTTATTAAATGAATGAGTGGTAAATATGAGACATATTTAGGTTAGAGGAACATGAATAGCAAGAACTGATGGTAGAAGAAGGCAGTATTTATGCTTTATGCATAATGCTGCCAAATCATCAACTAGTTGCCCTTTTGATAACCTCTTTTTATTTCAGTTCTGCTAAAAATATCTCAACAGCCCTTGATGAAGCCATAATTTAACAAAATTCAATATCCTGCAAGAAACAACAGGTTTAGGAATCCTCAGTCATGCCCCAGAAAAGCCAGAAGAACATGAACAATCTACAGTATTTCTGGGAAAAGACTGTGTTGTAATCCTTTGCCAGCCAGAATCAGCAGAGATTTAAAATCTTCTCCTGCAAATGTTAACCCCACAACTGACAAATCTCAGGGGAGAATCTTTGAAGCTTTTCACTGACGTTAAGAAGAGCTCAAACATTTTTTTCTGTAAGCAACTGGTACATTAAAAATAAAGTAGCATACTGGAGATTAATTTTATTTGAAATCATACAGTTTTATGTGCAATATTCAGATATCTGAAAGCTGGTGGAAACATCCTTTAATGGCAGATTGAAACAGAATAATGAATAGAACGTGGTAAGGCAGAGGGCAAGGGGTCAAGTCAGGACTCTATCTTCATTCAAACCTCTTGGCCTTACTGTAGAGCTGAAAAACAGTCCAGAATACAGACCTTGAATTTCAATTACTGGTGCTACGTCAGGGCAGCAAATGAATGCACTTATACATGTTTGGGACTTAGATCAAAATAATACAATTCAGCCCTTTATGCATTTGGTGGCATTTCTGTTTAATAAATTTCAGCGTTGTCCACAAGTACCTATGGAGGGATTTTCACAGCACAATGAGAAAGTAAAAACATTTCAAAAATTTGCTACAGACTCCAACAGCAAACTTTTTTTTTGACCAGTTGCAACTCAAAATTGCAGTGTTTCTATGTGCAACAACTCTTTCCTGTTAAGCAAAGACATCATTTATCACATGAGATGTGAAACTTACTATAAACTTGGTTTTTGACAGAAATGTCAGAGTGATATTCAAGCTATCTTTGCCTGGGCAAATAATAAAAGAATGGACTAATCAGAAGTAGAATATCTCTTTCATTTATTTAATCTCTCAGAACAAATGCTCAAAACCCAAATATTTAATATGTAGCTTGATTTATGTATTGACATTTTAATAGCACAGTTGGCTCTTTGATATGCATAGATATATGCATTAACTTAGTCAACTAGACTGTTCAGTTAGCCCACAATTCATGTTGCAGGTGCACAGACTCTGAGATAGCTCAGCGCAGCCTACTTTGATCTGGCAAGCGTACTGACAAGAAACACGGTACAAATGCAGTAATTCTGTTTCGGTATCTGTAGAATTAGCCACATTCTAATCATACAGATCTTGATCTACTAGGTGTGACTGAACACAAGCTGACTTTATGTAGAGGCAGCCGGGATGTGTGTGCACTACAGCACTTCAAGTTCTGGTTGAATATATGATGTGAGATGCAGCACAGTAAGGAGATGGCCATATGACTACTAGACTTGCCTCCACAATCTCGTATGCTCCTACCTCCAAGACAATAAACTTTCTTGGAATGGGGCATAATGCAGCGTTGAACATAGTCACTGAGCTGATGCTGTGCACAGCAGTACAGGCAGCAGTAGCTGGCATCCGTTCTTCGCTCATGTGTTTCATTTGTCCTTAATCAGTTCCTACCAAATAGGGAACTGACTGCAGGGCTGTCCTGTTGTGATGGTGATGCTGGAGACTTACTACATTAGTCTGGCTGGCAATACATGGAAGATCCATTCCTTTTCCTTCCTTTCTCCCCTGGTGCTGCCAGCAAGCCGAGCGCTCGGTCCTTTCCTGGGGTCCAGGCAAGCAGCACAGGGGCTGGTTCATTAACGTCAAGGGAAACAATTCAGCATGATGGAAACATGCAGCTGCCCTTCCTGAGCTACTCTCATCTTCTACCATGCTTGCTTTGATGCTGGTCAATCATTTAGCACATTCTTAGCAATCATTCTGCTAAGTTCCATCCTTGCTGAACCCAGTTGCATCCCATTTTCCATGCCTGCAGTCTTTCCTTCAAAAATCTACCTACAACAGAAGCTTAGCACGTGATGAAGGCTGGACATGTAGCTGTCTAAATTAATTTATGCTTGGCAGCATTTGTCAGTCATTCTACTAATCTCCTCCCAACCTTTATATTTTGTATCATTTGTGGTGATATTCAGAATGTCTGTACAGACACTTTGTATTTTCAAGTTTCCACATCATACCTGGCCCTGTGGCTGGTGTTCACTAGACTGCAAACGCTCTAGTTCCAAAACACATGCCGAACCTTAGGCTCTGGGCTATGGAAGCCTAAACCTGTCATGAACATGACGTATATAGCTACCAGAGGCAGCAGGTTCTGAATATTCAGTAACACCAGAGCAGTATGTTGCATGGGCTCTGCGCTGCAAACATTATTTATAGTTCACTTGTGAGTCAATTGTTTGCAGCATTTGCTGGAGGTAAGTAGGGTTTTCAACCTTTAAAAATAGATGTTAACAATAAGCATGAATATTATCTCACATGCATATGTATGTGAGTGTCTACTACAGACCTACCGCTAGCCATCCCAACAGAAGCAGATGGCTGCATCGGCACGGTACTGATGAGCTGATTGGGCCTGTTTCAGACATTGGTTTGTACATGAAGTTGCATTTCTTTCCAAAGTTACCTCATTTCATCACATAGCACTGAGACCTGCCAAGCTACAAGGGACTAGCTTGTGATCACTCACCGTTAAGCACCTCTCTCCAGCCATCCAGACATAGACTGACAACGGCACCAAAGTCAGGTGTATCACAGGGACTAAACATGATGGGAGGGGAAAGTTCATCTTTGTCTGTACAGGCTTTTGCATCTGCATTTGAGAAGCCGTGCCAAAGGGGGAAAGAAGGAGATGCTTTGTTTCCTTGTCTCATCTGGGCTTCTGGAACTGTAAAATCTGTGAAAAAAAAAAAAAAAAGTTTGATATTTTTTCTGCAAAGATGACAATCTGACAATCTTATCGAAAATAGTAGAAATAATATAAAGTTGACTAAGTGACAGAGAAAGGGATTCAAACTGGATTCACATCCAGTGAATGCACAAAATGCACAAAAAGATTTTTTTTATATATATGTGTATATATAACGCTTGAAAATAGATTTCTTTCCAATATTCTGTTAAGCATCTTAAAGTGAATTTCTTGACATACTTCCATGCTTTGCAGAGATGTGTAGCTTCAAGGCCTCAAAGTGGATACTAGGATTTCATTCACAACAAGGCCTGCCAACCCTGAAACAAGTGGGGCACTTTACTACTTCGTTCTTGTTTTTCGTCTCTGGCCAGATAACGAAAAATTTCTATCATAGTTTGATTTAATATAAGGCTTAAAAAATATATTTTAATAATATGTGAGGCTTACATCACAAAAAGGCTATTGCAAAGGAATCTTGAGGGTTTCTACACCAGGTCTGACCTCTAGAAATACTTGTTGGCCACCTAATTCATCGCAATGTGCTTATTTGCTTCTGCGGCACATTTTGTTAGTTAGTAAGGCATTTTTAAGGCTTATTTCTACATGAGGACACATTTTGGGATGAAGATAGAAATGTATAAACTGATTCTTTTTATCACACTAAGTTATCATCACAAAAACACTTTAGGGAGAATAAATTCTAAGTAACAGAGTCTGGGTTTGGGCTAAAAGCAGTATCCTCCTAATCAAAATCTCTAAACTGAGACTAATTAGACATGAATGGGATCATCCTTGCTTTCTGAAGAACCAAAGTCTGACCCAGATTACAAAAAAAAACAATAGCAATTGTAGTTTTACCCAACTGGACATTAAATAGATTAAATGACTGAAAGTATTCTCAGAAGATTTCTGGGTGGGGGTGTCTGTGGCATTGGGAAGTATCTCAATTTTTGCATTCTAATTGCTGCAATAGAAACCACAATGTTTTGTTTCAGCAACGATTCTCTCCCCAAGTCCTCTTACTTGAGAACACTGGAATGCTGTAAGTGTCAGTATGGATAACACCTTCACATGTATGCTGCTCGCTGACCTCAAACTACATGAATAAAAGGGCAAGAGAAACCGTGGTGGAATAAGATGCAGTGTTTCAGTAAGGAATACATGTTTTATATTTTTTGGCATTGTGCCACTCTGTTCAGAATTAAGAGATGGATTATTGTGGATTTGTTTTCTTTCAGGAATTAGGGCTGGCCCTGGCTTAGCTTCAGTACTGCAGAGGTATTAACTGCAATGCATTTCTGTCTTACAGCTTCATCCCATTTAGCCATTGTGACTTTGCAGTGACTTCCAAAGCAATCCAATCAGAATGAGTTGGCAGATTAATGTTAACTTTCATGTCAGGACTGAAGGCAATGCAAAATGAAAATGCTAAAAGAAGAGGCATTGCACCAGCCATACTGGAGCTAAAAATAAAACTGAACTGTCTCATGTGAGCTAATGAGCCTTTGTTTAATCTACAAATGGGTAAAGCATTAGTAAACTGCCTTTCTGTGTATTAATCACTCTCCAAATTTAAGTAACATTGAAGCTATAGCCTCTGGCCAGTGTAGTAGAAGGGCTGCTCTTTATTCATCTGAAATTCTGGATTACCACAAAAGTTTCCATCTTCCTGAGCCTTGGCAGACACTGAGTTTGTGATGAATTTTATACTGCAGTTCCTCAGGAACAGTACTGGCAAGATTAGGAGATTCACTGTTTCACCTTTTGTTTGGGCAATGATTCAAATTGTGCTTTTCTCCTTGCAACAAATGAGTATGGAGTGGGATGAAATATTTTAGGAATCAGAGGCCAAGGGGAGAGTTTGGAACATATAAATTAAGCCTCCCCCATACAATTTGAATATTTATTCTAATCCAAACATCAAAGATCAATGATTAGTATAGGTCTTTGGCAGGACTGTATTACAACTATGAAGAGTCTGTATTGTCATGTGTGACTCAAGCTTCTAGTCTAACACATTCCCCTCAATCTGATGACCTAATTGCCACCTAAGTCTAAAAAATACTTGCTTCTTCTCACCTGCATGGTACTAGTTACAGAGAAAGATACTTTTTGGTCTCACAACCAAATTTCTGTTCTCCAGGAATGCAAATGAAGCAATAACGTGGTATTCTTGGATTACTGGTTGAACCTCTTCTTCTGACTGCCATTTATTGCTGTCTTAAATGATATGTGGCAAATAGCAAGCCTGAAACATGTTTTTCATCCATAGCCTGTGGCTTTGGGAAGCCATTTCTTCAGTAGAACTTGTAAATCTTAGACAAAACCAAATAGTTAAATTTCAGTTGCATACTTATACCCACAAAATGCTATCCATCTACATTAGCTCAGCCAGGATGTTCTTAACATCAACATAATCTACTAACATTAAAGTACCAATCAATACTATCCCAATTTTTATCTTCTCAGATCTGTAAGCAAAGCTGGTGAGCTCCTGATCATAATCAAATAAGACTAAGTTTGCTGTTCGTCTTTCAACATCAAAGATATTTCATTTTCACAAGGAAAATTTTTCTATTTTATTGTTAACCGTTTTCTTATAAGTTAGATCACAATTAAAAAAAAAAAATCAGTCTTCCTGTCATTCTCTGTACAGTTTTAATAATCCCTTGCTTTAATATGTAAATACACTTTTCTCAGGACTGTATTTATTCCAAGATTCTAATATCTTCTGTTATTCACAACAGAATGGAAGTCTTGATATATAATTTTGTATGCCCACTCATTTTGCTTCTTATAAGTTGGGAAGTGCATGACAGAAAAAAAAATAACAATAAAAATAGCAGGCAATGGGACTTCGGACAAATTATTGCTCTGATAATTTCACATACTCATGTAAGATGACACAGATGTTTTCTTCAAAATATACTCATACATTAAACAGTTAGTAAATACATTAATATTAAAATGTCTCTAGTATCTAACAGCTGTACTGAACATAGAGCAACCCTATAATAGGGACACTAGAAAATTGAAAGAGAGACTTCCCCATACTTACCATATGCAATTATTCTAATGAAAATATTCTAGGCTAATAATATTGTCAGCAAAATGCCATCTGCAAAGTT
The DNA here is from genome assembly GCF_009769465.1 of Tauraco erythrolophus. Classification (NCBI taxonomy): domain Eukaryota; kingdom Metazoa; phylum Chordata; class Aves; order Musophagiformes; family Musophagidae; genus Tauraco; species Tauraco erythrolophus. The sequence continues at coordinate 39,754,687 of NC_141470.1, forward strand.
ACTGGCATTTTCTAGAAGGTCAAAACCTGAGAAAAACTAAATACAGAAGTGATGGAACTCAGACCAGCTAAATTTTAAGGAAAAAAGTCACTATATGCAGCTCGTTAAATATAAACTATCAAATGCATTTGCCTCACTTCAACTGCCGGCTGCTTTGATTCTTTCTTTTTTGCAGAGCGGGCCTGTTTGTTTACTCTGGAGGTGGTTGCTGTTAGCTATGGATTCACATGAGACGTCAAGGTGGTGGACAGCTCCTCCTGCAGCATTTTGGCTGATGCCAGCAGAACTTGGAGAGGCACAGTGATGCAGTTCTTATATAACACTCCAGGGTTAAAAGCTGGGTTCCCTCCCATTTCCAGCAGTACGCAGCTTGCATTTCTGGTTCTGCAGTGTCATAGAGTACTAGATATCAAACTTGACGCTGCTGAAGGACTGAATAATAGCCATTTATTATCGAGGAACCTCAAACCTACTTAATTTTTAGGTAATATGAACTGGACAAAGCAATTCCATCTTCGGAACATTTCTCTGGCATTCTTTTTAACATATTTTCTTTTCCTCTAAATTTCACAAGCAATGTATGATGGTGATATTTATAGTGCAAAATTATCTTCTTCAAATGCCATGCTTCATAATATGTATTCAGAACTCAGATATCAGAATTAATGCCAGCACATGCCACTGAAGTTTTACTTGTGTAATGGAAATCACTTACTACAAGACTTTTCTTTCCTCAACATAAAATACCAAATAATGTATGGCACATTCCCCACAAGTCTAATACAATTTCGAAATAAGGATTAGCAAATTCCCTACAGAAATCATTTGCTTGTCTTCAAGGTTTTTAATAGAGCATCGCTGCTTATACTAGTCTCTTTCTCATCTTTTTGAATTAAATAGCATCTTATTATCAAACTGAACTAGAACAGGAATGAACCCTAGATGAAATAGTAAACACATTCATAACTCACATTATATTATTTCTATGAACTCTATGCTTTGTCCAGATCAGATAAAATCACCTTCTGATTAAAATGATCCTATTGTTTGGCAGATCAGTTTGTGTTGTATGCAAGGGGCTTGTAGTATGTTGCTGAAATTATATAAGGAAAATATAGAAATAAAAGCGTCAATTTAGTTAGCAGGAATAATGTATGTCACAGATTTTTCCTATAGCTATAAGTTCTCCAGGAAAATTGAAGAGCTTGGCTAGATTAACTGCCACATGACTAGGGCAAAACAGAGTAATGTGTGATTTCATTCCGAAGACCTCTGAGACAGCTCCAGGCTTGGTGATACAGTCCTTCGGCACAATGTATGGCTGTAGCTACTACAGAGCTATCAGCTACTATTTAAAAACAGTGCAGCTGTGGTACTATAGTTCTGCATCCGGCCTAATAGATTGGACCTGTAAGCCAGTGTGATTGTCTCAGTTACAGCATGGCGCTATAGTCAGCTACATTACTCACCACCCTGGAGTTGAGTTGCATGACACAGTATGGAAATATTTATGTAATTTTGTCTTCTTCAGAATTAAATCAACAAGAAAATGGTCTGTCAAGCCCTAGATGACAACAAAACTGTCAAATTCTGCAGCAAAATAATTAAATCATCTCTCATAAAATCTTTCTATTCATTATTTCATCTCGAAATACGTTTTGTCTATTCTATCTCACTGGGAACTGCAAAGCAGTATGATAACACTGGTTGAGTTTATGTATATTGAAAGGTTGGTAGACCCATTAAAAAAAATAAAACCCAGTCTAATTTCTCATCTGAAACTAAGTATATAAATTCTGGAAAATAATATTTAAGAAATTATAGATTGATTAAAACATTAAAGGTATAAGGACACAAGTTTACCTATTCTCTTTATTACGAGGACGTGTAAGAGTTTAAACAAGATTCCAGCATACTTCAAATATTGCAAACTGCTAAATCCAAAAATTATGTTAAAATAAAGTTTTGCTTTTTTTCACTCCAAATATTGTTCAACCAAATTGGCTGGTAATAATTACACTTGAAAATACATTCATCATTTGCCATCATGGGCCAATGTTATTCAAGTATCTTCTGTGACTTTCAGTTGTTCATGCTCCACTTCATGTTCACCCACTTTAAGTGCACAACCTGAGAATCTGCAACAGGAATGATTATTTGTCTTAACTGTGGGTTTGCCCTTGCAGCTACAGCAATAAAATATGTACATTTTTCTCCAAAGTTAATTTTAAAATAGAAAATCTGCAGATTCCCATGACATCTCTAAGGTTAATGAATACAGTTGTCATGATTTCTTTCTTTTCTATTTTCAGATGCTGTTGAGTATAGAACTATTCTGTGAAGTAACCTTTTTGTATCACTAGCAAGTTGAAATCTCAGATAAGGCTAATCCTTAATTTGATATTTTTACAGAGGTTGTATAGTGGACTCCACTTTAACTGGATGCCAATTGTCCAGACAATCCTGACAAAAGTTGATTTTCTGGGGTAAATCCATTTTCTGTAAGGCATGTTAAGCTCAGCGGAATATTTTTTTTAATTCACTATTTATGGTCACTCCTAACAAACTCCTCTAATAGTTTTCTGCATCCTTTTACAAATATATTTTTTTAAGTGCTGCAGGTGTGCATGAGGTATTGAAAGCAAATGAAAGACAGTACTTGTGTGAAGGAGCTTACAGCTGAGGCGATGGAGTTGCAAATAGTTCTGCACCTGCCCAGTTTCTCTTTGCAAAGAGAAAAGAATGTCATCCTGAACCCCGTGTGATTCTGTACCATGTAAAGCAGTACGAGTTTGGTATTGAGTTCAAATTGGAGAGGAATAAACCTCATTATCTGTTGCAGGGACTGGATTTAATGCAGTGACACAGCAATACAAAACTGAGAGTGGCAGTACTGAACTGAGAGTTCAGACACACAGGACATGAAGCAGCAAGAACTTAAATTTCCAAGTGAGATTAGCTTTAGTAATGCTGGTCGGTAGGTACTTGCTCTCTAGTGAACTTGTCAGTCCAGATTTAGGCATTTCTTGCACATGGAGAGCATCAGGGTTCTAAGAATAGGATCCATAGCAGGAACTAGGAAAGTAAAAAGTCACCAAAGCCAGTCTGTAAGAAAGACCAATGAAGAAAAAGAAAAGGTTGCTGAACAGCAATTTTGCTAAGGTAGCCACCAGGAAATTATTTTCTGCAGAATGGAGGAATTTGGATTTAGATTATTAATCCTAGTTTCTAATGGCCTTTCTCTGAGAAAATAAGCCGAAGTTATGTTTTTTATTGATACCACATCCCAGTAAAAAGACTCAGGTTCCTACCTACCTTGTATGCCTGATTTGGAAGAGGAATTTGAAAGAAGATCTCCCACCTCCCCAAAAAATGAACTGGAAGTGAATTATTCAGAGATAACCTAACATCTAGCAATAGGACATCTGAATGTTGGCATACAAGGATGTCTATGAGATTAGTCTCAACAGACAAGCCCAGCAGCAGAATGCCTAATTTGAGACTCTGCCATGTCCACATTCGCAGCTGCTCAGCATCTTCAGGATATGCCCAGGATATCGTTACCCAGCATTAAAAATTTAGGCACCTAGAAGAATTTATTCATGGAGTATTTCTGTGCTGAGATAATTTCAGTGCCTTTCAGGTTAAGTAGCAGCTAAGCAGGGCTTTCTGAGGGTCTCACAGCTGGATTTAGAGAACTGAAGTGGCAGTCTAAATTTAGAGAGCTAAAGTGCTATCTAAATTCCTTTGTGAAGCTATGTGGGAGAGGTAGGGAGCTAATCTTCTGTTGAGGGAGGATAGCTATTTTCAAAGGCTTGGACCTAAGGAAAGCCAATGCAGCTACTGAGACACTGAGATTTCAGTACTTGCTTGTGTTCCATGCTGGCTTAGGACTATGCTGAGCTAATCATGTGAGACCAGTATGTTTCTTTTATAGAAATACAGGAAATTTCTTGTACAGAAATACAGGGAAGTGTTCACTGCCAGACCGGGGTCTCTGCTTAGCTGCTCTGAATCTCCTCCATACCTAACGGGGTGCTCGGAATTAAGATATTTGAACTTAGATACCTTAAGTAGGTGTTGTCTATGTAGCCTGAAATAGATCACAAATGGGAGATCTGGTTACAGCCAGCTTAGTTTCCGAGTTTCTGTACATCAGTTTCTGCTTCCTGGTGTCTCCTTCCCTTCCTTTAAAGGCGTGTAGTAAGCTAATATGTAATCTGCTACCTATATAAAATATAGTGCCTTTCTTTTTGTGCCTTCTCTTACATATTATCTACACAAGAGTGTAGTAGTAATTACATATTATCTACACAAGAGCGGACTTAAACTTCATAGTTATTTGCTAAAATCTGCTTCAGAATTATTCTACAAAGAAAACAACAATGACAAATAATAATATCTAAAAGTATCCCAAGTTTTTCCTGTGACTAAAATACTTTCCTTTTGAGAAATTGTATATTAAATTTTAATCCTGAGGGAGCACTCATCAATAAATTGCAGTTAGCTAGTAAGTATACAAATTAATTCTAATAGAAATATTCCCAGAAGTTTAGCTACAATATAATCTATAAGAAAAGTTACCTAATATTACTGGATAGATAGTAACATATTACTACTAAATTGTAATATATTTGTGATGAAGACACAAATAAGATACACTAGCTACTATTTTTGGTAATATGTACTAATTTTCAGAAACTCACACTATTTGTAATGTTGCAGCTCGCTAGCAACTTCATAGTTAATGGTGCTATTTCACTGAATTTTCTACTGATCTTTCTCCTGATGTGGTGCAGTTTTTGTCAATTCTTTGAACACTTTGTTTTGCAAGAGGAGGGACTTTTCTTCTTGTAAAAGGAAACAATAATCCTTTACACAGCAGACATGGGTAGCTAGTAGATGACTGTGTTGGTATATGTATGGCATGTAAAACTCACCTCAAGGGCCTGTTCAGACAAGGAGAGTCATCTGTGGATCGTTTGCATAGAGACAGAATCACTCAGAAGAGCTGGAGGCTGACATACAGCTTGCTAGTTTCTATTTTTTGTTCCCAAATATAGTATACATGTGATCACCTTTGAACAATTTTTTGTATGTGCATATGCTTATGATATGTAATTGAAAAGCATCTTTGCAGAAAAGGACCTTGGGGTCCTGGTGAGCATCAAGTTGAACACAAGCCAGCAATGTGCCCTTGCACAAAAGAAGGCAAATGGTATCCTGGGCTGCATTAGGAGAAGCATTGCCAGGAGGTCAAGGGAGGTGATCCTTCCTCTCTGCTCAGCACTGGCGAAGCCACCTCTGAAGTACTGTGTTCAGGGCTCCACAGTAAAAATAAGAGATGGATATACTGAAGAGAGTCCGATGAAAGACCACTAAGATGACTAAGGGACTGGAGCACCTCTCCTATGAGGCGAGGCTGAGTGAGCTGGGACTGTTCAGCCTGGAGAAGAGAAGGCGCAGGAGGATCTTATCAATGTATGTAAATAGCTGAAAGGAGAGTATAAAGAAGCAGCCAGACTCCTTTCAGTGGTGTCCAGTGACAGGACAAGAGGCAATGGGCATGAACTGAAACACAGGAGGGTCCATCTGAACATCAGGAAACACCAAGAACTGACACAGGTTGGCCAGAGAAGTTTCATAGTCTCCAACCTTGCAGACATTCAAAAGCTGCCTGGGCATGGCCCTGGCAACCAGCTCTAGGTGACCCTGTTTGAGCCATTCTATAATTTTGTGATTCTGTGATTTTGTGAACTCACAGTACACCTGGAAACTTAATTTTCATAAAGTATAATGATGTATGTTGCGCTGGGCCTACTCTACATAGAGAGTTTTTGTATGTACCCAGGTTTAACAATTAATTTCTTTATTACAGGATTCTGTATGAACAGCTGAAATACAGTACACAAGGATATTTTTATTCAGACTAAAAATAAATATGCTTTTAGTGCTTTATCAAGAATTTTTAAAATTCTTGAAAAATTTATTGATTTCTATTTTTGTCATAGTTACACTATAATTTAGCCTTCTAAAAACTCTTTTGACCTTATTAAGAGCAGCCCTGAGGAAAAGGACTTGGGAGTGCTGGTGGATGAGAAACTCAACATGAGCCGGCAATGTGCACTGGCAGCCCAGAAAGCCAACCGTATCCTGGGCTGCATCAAAAGGAGTGTGGCCAGCAGGTCGAGGGAGGTGATTCTGCCCCTCTGCTCTCGTGAGACCCAACCTGGAATACTGTGTTCAGCTCTGGAGTCCAACACAAGAAGGACATGGAGCTGCTGGAGCGGGTCCAGAGGAGGGCCACAAAGATAATCAGAGGGCTGGAACACCTCTGCTATGAAGACAGGCTGAGAGAGTTGGGGCTGTTCAGCCTGAAGAAGAGAAGGCTCCGGGGTGATCTTATAGCAGCTTTCCGGTACCTAAAGGGGGCCTACAGGAAAGCTGGAGAGGGACTTTTTACAAGGATGTGTAGTGACAGGACAAGGGGTAATGGCTTTAAACTGAAAGAAGGCAGATTTAGATTAGATCTAAGGAAGAAATTCTTCACTCAGAGGGTGGCGAGGCACTGGAACAGGTTGCCCAGAGAAGTTGTAGATGCCCCATCCCTGGAAGTGTTCAAGACTAGGTTGGATGAGGCTTTGGGCAAGCTGGTGTAGTGGACGGTTTCCCTGCCCATGGCAGAGGGGCTGAAACTAGATGATCTTTGAGGTCCCTTCCAACCCTAACCATTCTATGATTCTATGATTCATATGCTTGATATAAGCACAAACTCTTTTTCTTTTGAGATACATACCAGAGGTACTGATAAATCTGACAACAAAAAAAGAGTCATTAGTGAGTATTGTGATAATCTTTGTGATGAGAACATCCATTCTTTAGGTCTGGTTCAAAACTATTTATAAAATCACGTGTATATTAGAAAGAGGTGGGTTTTTTTTAATTCTTCTGTGTAAATGGCATAAAAATACATTTCACTGTACTTAATTATGAAAATATTAACGAAATATTGTTATTCTATGTACTGCTGGATCAAGTGGTCTGTATTTTAAGATGAAAGATTAAGAATGGATTTGGAGTGCTGTCTTGAAAATTCACGTCATTACTAACCACATGAAGAATAATTCTTAACAATGGGATAATATTTTTGCTCTAAATGGTAATTGGTTTCCTGGTAATTGTTTTCCTGGTAGTTGTTCTCGCCCTCCTTCCCCCCTTCCCCTCCTTCCCCCCCTTTTTTTTTTTCATTTGCTATATCTCTCAGAAGTGTATGTGCTACAACTCTCTTGCAGGAAAAAGTACAGAAAGATCAGAAATAGTATTTCTTCCCTTCATGCATGCTTGCAGTATCTATTGGTACTGTAGCAGTAATTTCCTCAATAGTGGTTCATTACCAGCAGTTAGCAACCCCTTCTGGCAATTAACTAATTACCTTGCCTTTGACTATGGTGAAAGGAAAAGTCTATCAAGGGCATTGTTTGCTTAATTAACCAAAAGCAATAGACACATGCTTAGTAATAATTGTAGAAGAAAATCCCTCCAAAATGCACTCATCTTACTCAGTTTTTCACAGGAGCAGTGTAGTCTGAAATGACAAATTAAAGAATTTCAGAAGAATTAACATGCAGGGTTGTGTTTTTTTTCAAAACAAGTGTCAAGACAAGAATATTCTTTTGTGAAATGCAAGTTCCTGGGGTAAGCCAAGGTTCATGGTATTGTCAGAGCTCAAACTAATGCAGCCATGAGCAGCTCCGGCCAGGATGGGCTCTAGTATCCTTCTAGCTGGATGTAGTCCAGGGGATGATTCTGCTTGGCCAGCTGCCTTTTCCTCAGAAGATCTGCCATGGCTTCCTCCACGTGGGCAGAGAGATGGATGGATGGGACCTGTGCCTCCCACAGAGGGCCCAGCAACACCTCCATATGGCCCACGCAAAAAAGACAAGACAAAGCCGATATCTCTCCTCAGTAAAAAGATTGGGTTGTATCTCTCAGTCACAATCCCTTCAGACTTCAGCTACACTAATCTGTGTAAGATCTGCAATAAAAAAGCACCAACTCACCAATTTATAAACAGTTGCTAGCTAAAAGCTCTTCAGTGAAAGATGGCATATTTTGAAATAATTTTCGAAATGAGAGATGAATTTTATTCAAAAAACAGCTGACAAATTATCATCTTCCATTTTCTTCAGAGGAATAAATTATACTTCTTACATTTCATAGTGCTACATCAGTTATCTAATAGGAACCATGAGTGATACAAACATGATGGTAGTCCTTATCTTTTTTTTTTGCTTTTTATTCCCATTTCATTTCCTTAAAGATATTAATAATTTATTCACTTGTAAATGACTCAAGATTCTTCAAAAACATCTGAGCATTATCATGGGCTTTTCTTCCCTGTTAGTGGGAATAGAAAACCAAAAACTCCCTCTTCCCTGAGCCCTCCTACTCCCAACCATGAACTACCTCTATTTTCTGGCTAGGAACAAAAGCAGATTTTAGAAATCTGGAGATACGATAACTGCCAATATTTCTCTTCACCTTAGAAATAAGAAAAACATAAATATATTAGAAATTCAGAATTCTGGGACCTTGTATTGTACTAACAATCACAAAGCATCTGAGAAAAAAAGTCAGATTTATTTTCTTCCTCAGAAAGTAACATTTGTGTCCTTTCCATATAAAACACTTTCTCCTCAGTGATTTCTCTATAAACTTCATGTTTCCCATTGTTTTCTCTGATATCTTCTAGCCCTGCAATAGGATAGGAGTAGGATTTACTTTAGCTTTTGCAGTGGGTAAAGCTCTTTGGAGATATCCTTTTTGAGGATATGCAAGGCATAAAATACATGATGTTAGAGATATTTTACATTTATTTCACTTTATTAAGGCTTTTTGACTAAAGAGTAAGATCTTTATCCACGTCTAATGATCCAACGTCACTTTGATTTCATAGAAAGTCTTCAATAAATTTTAATGAGTGATCAAGTCAAAGAAGGTTTGCAGAAAAATTATCTCCTACAGAGAACTGCATATTCTAACGTGCTTAAACCTGTAGTAGATATTTATGCTGTTGAGTGACTCAATTTGCTTAAATAAATTTCATATTTATTAATATTAAGTATGTGCAGCTGAGATTCATTTCTACTGCTTACATAAGGACAGGCAAATACTGCACACCGCGAAGATAAACACAAAGACTGTTCAATATCCCTGTTCTCTCATTCCTTTCTTTGGATGTTCTGATTTAACATGCAACTATAGGCGATATCCCTAGCATAGCAACTTATACATTGGAGGCTATTTGTCTACTAGCAAAACTATAAACCTGACATTATAATAATTAATATTATGTTGCTTCCAACCTAAAAGGAAGTTTAGCATTTTTTATAACCAATCTTCATGGATTGCTAACCTATTAAACGGGTTAATGTTTACCCAAAGAATTACTACAAATAACACAGTTAAAAGTCAACTGACAATAAAAAATAATCTGTACAATATTTCAGAATCAACATATCTCATGCCTGAAAGACCAGTCCTGCTCTTTAGTTTAACTCTAGATGATTAAAAGCCCATATGTCTTAACATCCTGTGGGCTCACCATCCTGTGGCTTTTTTTTTTCGGTATTCTTTGACAACTTTTGTCATTTCTTGAAACCTTGGAGAGTTAAAACAAGTGTAAGTGACCAAAAAGTGTCTAGATTCCACACTTTTGTTGGCCAGAAACCGTGACTTATGAATGACAATTTGGAAAATATAGTCTTCTATCCTACTACTAGAGTGCCCAAGACTTCTGCAGGCAAAGTAGAACATTAACATGTTATCCAAAGGAGGGGACAATTGCCCAGATGATTAGAAACAACAATAATGAAAATCTGATTTCAAGCATTAGATCACATTTGTGGACAAAATAGAAAACACTTGTTTGCAGTATAATTTACCATCTAGATGCTGTTCCTTGTGCCATCTTAAAGCCCTTTCTAAAAAATCCTTTCAAATGAACAGATGATGAAATCACAGTAAACTGAAGGAGGGTACAGTGCTGTACAGAGGTATAAATTCATACATTCTCTTGCAAAACTCTCTAACTACATATAAAGTTATTAAACTCAGAAATTTCTACTGAAAAATTATAGACATGCAAACACCAAAGTTAAAAATAACAAAATAACTGTCACATGACAATGAAAACATTTTAAAATAAATTATTTAGCTAAATGAATATAGTTACAAATTTAGCTGAAAGCATAGTAAAGATGTATACAATTTGCATAAAATAAGCCCTACTGAGAGAATCCAAACAGCTGCTTAGTGACTGAATTGAACTCTTGTATAATCGGCAACAACAAAGGAAAAAAATTCTCTGTCTATACCCTTCTCTGTAATGCTGTGTTGTCAGGAAAGATATTTTATCTGCGCTCTCCCCATACTCTGAATGGAGGATCATGTTCCAGCTTAGCGTAAAAACAGATGCAGTAACACATCATGCCTAAAGTAATATGCCACTTACACAGCAGATGGAGCCCAGTAACTCAGACTAGTTTGGGAAAACGACCACAAAAGAAGTAGTTTAGCATGAAAAGAGAACAACACAGCACAACAGCAGGCATTTTTATTCTCCCCAGTGTATTTTCAGCAAGCTTGCTCCTTATTGCAGAGAAAAGCCCAACGTGATAATTTTCTCTGGCCCACTGCAGTAGAGCAGACAAACACCACTTAAAGAAGTTCATTTATATCACTGCAACAACCAACCCTTAGAAAGGGAACATTGATAATGAATGTTTTAGGAATAGCTTTTTCTTTCTAAGGCAAATAATTCATCTGCTCATTCATCTGCAGAGTGCTGTTCTTTTTACCTCCCTTGTAAGCTTCCCTGAAACGTGTGATGGAGATTTTTGAAGGCATTTTGTTGGTGGTCTACCTTCCTTCTTGCTGCAGTCATGAGTAAAAGGTCCCTTGATTTTCAGTAGGAGCAAAGAACTGTAAGTTCTAGTTATGGTTTCTTCTTACCATAGGCTTCTGTCTTTCTAGCATCATCATAAATTTTTTAATGTTTCTAAAAGAACTACTTTTTTACCAGCTATTGAACAAATACTAAAAAAAAAAGTCTGCATATCAGTTTTATTGCTATTTCTAAGTACAGAAACCTCAGACAGAGCAGAAAAAAAAAATAATTACAATTAGTTAAGAAAAATTCAACACTACTAACTAGGATAACTCCTTTTTTTTTGAGTTGCTATGAAACTGGATTCATAAGGCTGTTAGAATGAACAGAGAAAATGTCTATGCCATTTTGTAGGACACTTCAGAATGGTAACATCCAGGCTGAGCAGAAAATGGCTGATTTCCACTATAAACAAAAAAGGCATTAGCATTGCATAATAGCTCCAGGGCTGGTTTCAGCTGCATTATGTCACATAGGAATGAATGTGAGAACTGCAAGGTGATCTGGGGTGAAAAGCACAGTATGTTTCTTAAACTAGAAACATGCAAAACCTATTGATGCATTCTGATAACATTTACTTTCAAAAGCATCAGAAAATCAACATATCTCCTTAAAAGCCTTCATAAATATTTAACACCTTGGCACAGGAATACCTACGTCCTTAGTATAAAAGATTTTGTCTGGATTACAAATTATTACTTGAGATATATATTTTTCAGTCTACATCTGCAGCATCCTCAGTGCTCCCCTCCGTGTGTAGACAAAAGGCGTCCTTCGACACTCAGTGCTCCCAATGTTTGTCAGTTTTGTGGCTCTGTCTTGAGGCTCTCAGATAGTCATGAGACAATCTGAGGGAGTAGCCAGAGGTTTGAAGTTAACAAAAAGTGACTGAGTTTATATCTAGGACCATGTTAAATAAGGTTAGGTCAGCTGGTTTTAGTGAGAGCACTATTTATAGAGTGCGCTGTTTTTAAAGAAGTATTTTTCACAGAAAACTTACGTTAATACCTCATTATGTTGCTCAATTTCTCTCTTGACTCAGAGAAGTGCTTGTGAGAGGTCATTCACTTAGCATTTGATATCACTTTTTTACCTGTTTATCTTGTCGTAGAATAGTATTTTTATAGATGGAGGAGGAAACAATGACACTGACGCTGAAAACTATACGATGTTATTTAACTACTGAGAGAAAAATATAGAAACACAAAATATTTGGTAAATTATTTGAGCAATTACTTCTGAAAAACCATAGTCTGTGTAGAAAGGCTTACAGACAGACAGCTATAATCAGTTAAATGTATTTCAAGTAAATTTTACCAGTGAACAACAGATTGGGAAAAAAAGCAAGGCCTCCACTGCAGGAATACTATACTACTTTCAAGTGGCCTAGCAATAGAGTTTGCAAGAAAATGTCATACTCTTTTATTGTCAATCTACTAGCAAAGATCTGTCTTCTCAGAGGCAGATAATATCAACTGTGTGACAGACTGGGAGATTATCTGTGAAAGAGGACTTTGAATGATAACTGCTCGATACTGAATGGGAGGTTGGAAAAGAAAGAACAAGGAGTGTTGTCTTAAGATCAGTATAGCTGGACTCCAGGTACAAGTACCAATGTACCAATTCCATGTGTTTTGTGCTTGGGCTTCTTTTGGTGAATATCTAGAAAGTATTTAGTGTAAACGTTTTTGTAGGCAGTTTTACAGTGTGAATGTTTTGCATGCAACATCACATAGCATGCTCTTCCTCAGTAATTATCAGCTGTAAGTAAACATCTCTGGAGAGACTAATGCTGCCAAAGTCCCCAGATCTTCATGCTCCTGCAACGAAGACCATCAGACAGACAGGAGAAACCTGAGGTGCAAGCTTTCAGGCAAGTGTAATAGGCTGCTATACCATGTGGTCAGTCATGCAATGAATAGGAGACTCAAGAACAACCTTTTTCACTGTACCATTTATAGTTTTATGAATGTATAGGATAGATGTTCATCTTTTGCTAGTTTGTCAGTGAGACCTCTTTATTTTACCACACAGTTAACACAGCAAATGTGCCTACATAGGATCTTTTTGATATTTTTTTATTTTGTCTCTTTTTCTTTTCTTTTTCCCTTTATTCTGGAAATCACTTCTACCTTGATCGTTTGCACATTGGTTACATGAATAAGTCAGTGTAGGAAGGAGGAACTTTTCTACATTGTCTAAAGTTTTTTCTTATAATAACCAATTTTTAACTTTGCGATACTGAAATATTTCTGTGCTAAGGTACATTCCAGCACCTAAAATTTCCTATGCTTCCTTTTCTTCTACTTATTGTTTTTTGTTTTTTCCTCAAATGGTGTGGTGTAGTTAATATACAGATAATTTCTAATATAAACAGAATTCTAAACGAGCATCACCTTCTTAACATATTGCTATGGCACAATATATGAGTAAATGTGTTGGTGTCTGATACTAAAAAACCACGGCCTATACATAGTTGTAAGTTAATGTGAAGGAAAAAATGAAAGGGGAAAAAAATTTGAGCCTTCCAGCTTAATGCAAAATATATTTCCTGGTTATTTAGGTAGACTGGTATAAGAAAAGTAGTTCATTATGAGATATTACTAAGCTAAAAGAATACTTAACACCTAACGCTAAAGTATTAGAGAAATAAAACTAACATTGGATGAAACTGTCTTCGAGATATCTTCCCATGAACTTCCCATTAAATACTAAACATCATATCCTACAATTTATTCTCTTGTATACGTTTGCAGTTGGTTAATTTACAATGTGTAGATTAATCAAAAAAGCTAAAATGCTCTGGTCTCACCACTACATTGACATTCTAGTTCCTTATAGTGGTACTGGGAACAAAATTTTTCACAGCATGGTGCCACTGCTTCATGTCGCCTCCCTGATGTCCAACATGAAAGGCAGAGAATAAGATACACAGACCAAAAGAAGGTGAGTTTACCCATGTGGTCTAACTTAGAGTTTTAGAATCAAAGAATAGTTTGAGTTCGAAGGAACCTCAAAGATCATATAATTCCAACCCTCCTGCCATGGGCAGGGACACCCTCCACCAGACCACGTTGCCCCAAGCCCCATCCAACCTGGCCTTGAACACTTCCAGGGATGGGGCTGCCACAACTTCTCTGAGCAACCTGTTCCAGTGCTTCACCACCCTCAGAGTGAAGAATTTTTTCCTTTTATCTGATTGAAATCTACCCTCTTTCAGTTTAAAACTACTACCTCTTGTCTTATCCTGACACACCCTTGTAAAAATTTCCTCTCTGGCTTTCTTGTAGGCCCCCTTTAAGTACTGGAAGGCTGCTAGAAGATCTCTGCTGAACCTTGTCTCCTCCAGGCTGAACAATGCCAACTGTCTCAGCCTGTTTTCATAGGAGAGGTGCTCCAGCCCTCTGGTCATCTTTGTGGCCCTCCTCTGAACTGGCTCCAATAGCTCCATGTCCTTCTTATGTTGGGGTCCCAGAGCTGGATGCAGTACTGCAGGTGGGGTTTCACGAGAGCAGAGTAGAGGGGCAGAATCACCTCCCTCAACCTGCTGGCCACACTTCTTTTGACGCAGTCCAGGATGTGGTTGGCTTTCTGGGCTGCCAGCGGACACTGCCAGCTCATGTTGAGCTTCTCATCAAGCAACACCCCTCAGTCCTCCTCCAGTCTGCTCTCAATCCATTCTCTGCCCAGCCTGTACTTGTGCTTGGGATTGCCCTGACCCATGTGCAGGACCTTGCACTTGGCCTGCTGAACTTCATGAGGTCAAGGTCCCTCTGGATAGCATCTCTTCCCTTCAGCGCTTCGACTGCACCACACAAACTTGCTGAGGGTACACTCAATCCCACTGTCCATGTTGCCAACTAAGATGTTAGACAGTGCCCTTTTAATTCTCTTCCCCATTCCCTGGGGCAGGGGAGGGTGAGTGAGCAGCTGTGTGCCATTTAGGTGCTGGCTGGGCTAAACCATGAGTTCTTTTTCGTGCCCAACATGGGGCCACAATGACTACAGATTAGGAATAAAAGTCTAATTCTACAACAGAGTTTAATGATGTATTAGAGTTTAGATGAAGTATTCATTGGGCAGTATGTATAAGTAAGATTTTTTTGTTTCTGAATAAGTTTTTTCTTTATTATCAGTTATGTGAGGAAGGCCATATGTGAATCTATTACTACTTACATATTACTTGCAAACAACTACTTTGAATGAGACCTATTCATAGCTTACTCTTTATGCCACCTACTTACTACCTTTCTCACTTCCAGATGGGTCTCCAAATTCATCACTGCTTCCCAGCATAGCCATGTGAAGATTTACAAGGAAGATATTTTCAGGGAAGCATGTTTGTGTAAACATGTGCAATTCACTCTAATTCTACCAACACTCTTGTGAACAGAACTGCATTTTTGTATATTTGTCTGCTCAGCACAGACATGACTGGTAAAAAATGCTTGAACATGGTATGTACAATTTGTTAATCTTATATTTTATTTTTATGCATTAATTATTCAACAATAGGAGCTGGTGGCACTAGAAAGAATTAACATTCCCTGATATTAAGCACTGTGACTTGTAGCAGCTGTCCAAATATCTTATCTTCAAAATAGGTGATGGATTAGTGCCATGTATTTAACACTAGCTTTATTCAGGTCAATACTCTGAATATGTATGTACATGTACAATTTCTAGCACAAAATGGGAGAACCATGAATGAGAATCCTTATGGAAATCCTAAATGCTTCTGCTGAAAAAACAGTGCATGCACTGATAAGGTCCAGCGTACAGGACTTTGCATAGATGCTGCTTTACTCACCATTCTTCACCAACGAGCTGTAAATAATTGTCAAATTTGATGACATAACTGATAAAGTAAAAACAGTGGGAGATGGTAAAGCATGCAGCATCTCATTCATGAAGGAAGGGTGACCTGCCTGGTTGATGAGGGAAGGGCTGTGGATGTAGTTTTCCTTGACCTCAGTAAAGCCTTTGATACAGTTTCTCATAGTGTTCTGGTTGAGAAACTGATAACTGCTGGCCTGGATAGGCACACCCTCCTTTGGGTTAAAAACTGGCTGGATGGCCGAGCCCAAAGAGTGGTGGTAAATGGGGCTAAATCCACCTGGAGGCCGGTCACCAGTGGGGTTCCCCAGGGCTCAGTGCTGGGTCCAGTTCTGTTTAACATCTTTATCAATGACCTGGATGAGGGGATTGAATGTACCCTCAGTAAACGTGCAGACGACACCAAGCTGGGAGGCTGTGTCGATCTGCTCGAGGGTAGGGAGGCCCTTCAGAGGGATTTGAACAGACTGGATCGTTGGGCTGAGGCCAATGGCATGAGCTTTAATAAGGCCAAGTGCAGAGTCCTTCACTTGGGGTATAAAAACCCCAAGCATCGCTATAGGCTCGGGGAAGAGTGGCTGGAGAGCTGCCTGGCGGAGAAGGACCTGGGGGTGTTGGTTGACTACCGGCTTGATATGAGCCAGCAGTGGCCCAGGTGGCCAAAAAGGCCAATGGGATACTGGCGTGTATCAAGAATAGTGCGACCAGCAGGAATATGGAAGTGATCCTGCCACTGTACTCGGCACTGGTGAGGCCGCACCTGGAATATTGTGTCCAGTTTTGGGCCCCTCGCTTTAAGAGAGATATTGAGCTCCTGGAGCGAGTCCAAAGAAGGGCAACTAAACTGGTCAAGGGGCTGGAAAATAAAACTTATGGGGAACGGCTGAGGGAGTTGGGGCTGTTTAGCCTGGAGAAGAGGAGGCTGAGGGGAGACCTGATTACAGCCTACAAATACTTGAGAAAAGATGGTGGGGAGGTGGGGGAAGGGCTCTTTACATTAGTGTTGGGTGATAGAACAAGAGGAAATGGGTATAAGCTTAGTTAGGAGAGATTCAGGTTGGATGTTAGGAAGTATTTCTTCTCTGAAAGGATTGTCAGCCACTGGAATAGGCTGCCCAGGGAGGTGGTTGAGTCCCCATCCCTGGATGTGTTTAAGAATAGGGTGGATGAGCTACTTAGCGATATGGTTTAATGGGGATTAGGGATGGTTGGACTCGAAGATCTCTAAGGTCTTTTCCAACCTAGAAATCTATGAAATCTATGAAATCTATGAAAATCATGTACAAGGAGCAGTAGTCAATATGAAGACTAATTGCTAGTCTATTACTTTTGAAATGTTACTTGTTCTGCATGCATTGATTAAACAGTATAAAGAACAATCCCAACAAGATCCATGAACTCACTTATACTGATGGTAAACTATTTTGTGGTAATCGATTTTCAATTAAATATTCTGCTTTGAGCCTGCAACAAGAGATGTGTAGTGAAACTCTCATTTATAATGAGAAATCAATATTTGATCAAGCATTTCTAGAAAATGTTATGAAAAATACTACTATAAAATTTGTAATACTGTAGCCATACTGTGGAGCATGTTACAGGGAATCCAATGCAATGACCAAACAGAATAACAAAACAAACCGATAGGGATGGTCAAAGTGGAAAAAAAAATAAAAAAGCTTTTTTTACTACTTTCCTAAAGAAATAGATGTGACAAGGCCAATCTGACTCTAAAAATGGGTTTATAGTATTTAAACCATACAGTTATGAGCAGTTAAGCATCTGACAGTTTGGGGCTCTATTAAAATATATAGTATCTCAGAAATTTTATCATATAGTTAATTAAGAGGAAGGGTTCAGAAGTACAAAATATCAGCTAGAACTATGGAATGCTGAAACATCATCTTTTTGCAATGATATATATTATTACCAGAAAATAGAACTGGAAAGAATATTTTTCAGAAGAGCTGATATGCAGATCAGACAGATACATTAGAGAAAGGAACATATGCATGGGAAAGCCACGGTTGAGATACAGAAGAACAGGCAGAAGAGAAAAGAAACAAAGCAGACATTAAGCAGTAGCATTTCTTACCATGGACCTATAGCCGCATCACCTATGAAATTGTTACCAGATGCCCTGTGGAAATAAGCAATTTGCCTTGGCCAAAGGATTATGGTGACTATGAAACAGTCAGGACACAGGCTTGCAACATCAGGTATGCAGTACATTGCACCTGGTCATAGCTTTCTTAAAGTAGTTAAAGCAGTAGTAAAGTACTCTAAACCAATCAACAGGACACCCATTGCATCATAAGTATCTAAGGTAGGTAAAAGGTAGCAGATCTTCTACTGACTATAAAGCAAGCTAGATAATAGCCTACTATATCCCGTTAAAGGTGAATGCAGTTAATTTCTCCCCAGATAACTTATCTTCTACATTGGAAGGACAACATTTATGGGAATCAGTCATGAAAATGATTAAAACCTTATCCATGACTACCTTATGACCAATCTGAACATACTAGAGGAGCTGAGACAGCAACAAGAACACTTGATGGCAAATCACAATTGGAAGGAGTTGCTCTTCAGACGGATAAAAGGATCCCAAAGAGAAAGTAATATCAGCTGTGACAAGGTACAATAAATGAGATCCATTAATACCTTCTCTGCATTTTTAGAGTTTATCCAGCAAACTCTCAGTATGGAGCATCCTGCTCAAATGTATGCTATGCCTATGGCTGGGACAAAACAGTAAGCCAACCTTTGTTAAAAAACCCCACCCAATTTGCCAGTCTGAAAGGTGAATTATTTTAACAAAACAATGGGAAATAAAGCATTGAGAAATGTCCCAGAGAACAGGAATGACCCAGCAAAGTGGAGTAATTTTAAAATTAAAATAATTTTCTTATTCTTGTAAGTATCCTTCCTTGGTGAAAAGAGAAGGCTTTGCTTTCTGTAATCATTTCCTACTGATACATAACAAATGACATAAAGACAGAGTTCTGTATAGGATGGGTCCCGCTTTGAATTTGTTGAGTGTTCTCTGCAGGCTGAGGGAAATGCTTAGGGGATGATACTGGGAAGCTACAGATGTGTTTTGAGCCTAGATATGCTGTTAGTTTATCCAAACGCACCAAAGGAATCAAGCCTGGGTCTCTTAATTTCAAGAGTTAGATCATGTATTATCATTTCCTGGAAACATGGAAAAAACATGCTGGGAAGAACCTAGATGAGCCAGTCTCTGCCTCTGCCATGGGCCAAGTTAACCTTTTTGACTGCGAGACCCTTTAAAAAGGCAATCTTGTCAGTATACTAAAAGAAAAAGCTGTAAGTCTCCCAAGTCACCTGGAAATGCTGGTTTATATCTGCTGTAGTTGCCAGGCAACTGTCACAATCTTCCAGTTACTAAAAATTGTCTGACTGGAGTTGACCTTACTTTTATGCTATGGTTACCCCTACAGCCTTCCCCAAAATAACAAAATTCTGTCAATCTGCCAGAAACAAAATTCTGTCATTACACTGAGATTTTGCAGCCCATTAGTCCATAATATGAACTACTGCCTTTAGGTGTCCCAAAGGGATGAGCTGCTAAAGCAACTGATTTATTTCTGTTAGAGGCGAGGGTTTTGGTTTTTAGCCCATGTGTATTTCTTTCTTTCATTTTTAAAAATGAATATTCATATTGTTTCTAAGCATGGGAACCTCTTCTGCACTGCGGTCTTAGCCAAAATCTCAATTAGACTGGATAGAAAAGCAGCCTATTTTTAAGAAAGCGGTATGTGGTCTTTGTGGCCTTACAGCAACAAAACATGTCGGAGTGCAGATCCTTGAAGAGACTGCACGAAGAAAATCCTGTGTAAATAGAGACTGGAGCTCTAAAGTTAGGCCTCAAGGGCAGAATGCCCTTGAAGTTAAGGATAAGAAAACTATGCAGTATGATAAGGGAGTAGTGTTTGCTTAGAGCAGAGCTTCGCTAGGCGGGTGCCTGTTTGAAATAAGCTGTTAAATATGACAAGCGTATGTATCATCCAATAATGGTGTAGAAAAGGTGTGGTCTCAGGATTATTGGCAAATACTGTCTATATAAGCAATAAGAACTGCGCAATAAACGAGACTTCCTGCAGCTAACTCATATTGAGTCGTCTCAGTACTTCTCCAAATCCCTTCTCCGCATTATGGCGCCCGAACAGGGACGGGAAAAAATGAGCTGGACTCATCGTTTCACTCGGGACATTTATTACTTGTTTTGAACGAGTGTTATTTTAGCGGAGAAGGGACGGCGACCTCAGGCGGCCCATCGGGGAAAGCCGGGCGGATCTACCCAGGCGGCCTATACAGGAAAGCCGACGATCCGCAGGATCCATTAAGGCGGCCCATCGGGGAAAGCCGTGCAGATCTACATACAGGCGGCCTATAGGGGAAAGCCGGAAGATCTGTAGGATCCACTGTCGCGGTAAGACGATGGAACAGGACGTTGCATTGTCGTTGTTGGGAAGCTTCTTAGAGAAGCGTGGATTAAAACTTGGAAAAAGATATTGGCCCCCCCGATTGCAGGGGGGTATGCAAAAGATATTATCGGGAAACATGAAGAATTAGGAACCAAAGGAAAGAAGAAGTAAGCGACTGAAGAAAAAAAAAAAAAAAAAAAAAAAAAAAAGAAAAAAGAAAAAAAAAAAAAAAAAAAAAAAAAAAAAAAAGCGACAACTGCCTCAACAGGAGGAGGTAAGCGACTGGGAACAATGGGAAGCATGGCTTTAACAGAACATAAGTCTGTAGTTAAAGTGTTGACAAAGTGCTAGAGAAACCAGCACTATTAACAGTTCTGACTTGATAAAACTCCCGGTACTCCTGGTTTGGGTATCAGCCCATGTACCGGAGGCAAGCTCTTCAAATACATACATGACAAGGACTTGGGACACTATAGACGTTAAACTTTGGTGTGCAGCCACCTGTGGGGATGCTGCTGGCCTGGAAAAGTCATCATCGAATCTTTTGATCCAGGGCCCCGAACGAAAGACAGACTTATTTCTTTCCCCCTCTTCCAACGAAGTCGGTACAACCGGCACCCCCGCGCCGCACCGCCCACCGCGCCCGGCGGCGCCCCGGGAACGCCGCTGCTGCTGCCGGCCGGGGCCGCGGGCGGCGTTTGCCTCGGCGCTGCCGCCCGTGCGCGGAGCGAGCCGCGGCTGGACGGGACGGAGACGCGCGGCGGGCCCCGCTGCGCCGGTTCGTTCGCAGCTGATGGTCCCCTCGGCGGGAGGGGGCGGCGGCGGTTACGGAGCGCGAGCGGCCGGAGCTGCGACAACAACAACAACAACAACAACAACGACAACAAGGGGGGGCCGGCACAGGGCTGCTGGGTCGTCATCGCCACCCTGCCCCCCCGCCCGGCTGAGGCGAGGGAGGGCTGACCCCCCCCCCCCCCCCCCCCCCCCCGCCGCTGCTGCCCCCCCACCTGCCGGCCGCGCCTGGCGAGCGGCCGCTTGGCCCCGCCCCCCCGCCCGGCTGAGGCCCGGGGCCCAGGTTGTACCGCGAGACAGCACATCGTAACTTAGATCGTCTCGATCGACATCGCGGGAAATAACTAATTCTCTTCTGTTCCAGCAATTTCAACAGCTAATATCAGTGTTGCAAAACCGTAAACATGCATATTCCATTGTACATCTGCGAGCGCACACCACGCTGCCAGGGCCTATAGCAGAAGGGAACAGGCGAGCTGAGCCTCTCACGAGTGCAGCTCTGGTACCAAACTCGCTCATGCAGGCAAAATCTTGCATGACTGCTACCATCAGACTGCTAATGCTATTAGGTGACAATTTGGTATAACAACAGAGCAAGCCCGCTCAATCGTACAATTGTGTAGTACCTGTCAAAATACGATCGTGCCACCAGTGAATGGTGTTAATCCTCGTGGTTTACGCTCGCAGGAACTTTTGGCATACACTTCGTATCAGACATATGTATTTTTGTCATCATAAGATATTGAGCATGTTATTGGTATTCCTTACAATCCTACTGGGCAACTGATCATAGAATACGCACATGGTACTTTGGAGAATATGCTTTTAAAACAGGAATGATGGGGAAATCTCCCAATGAAACAATAGCTAAAGTGTTATAGGTGTTAAATCTCTTAAATCAAGAGCTAAATATTTTGGGATGAATAAAATGTCACACATGTCAAAATCAGGCACAGGCACGGTTACAGCAAGTAGCTTTCCAACAACTGACTGAACTGACTAAGAGAGCATTAAGACGTGTCCCTGATTTTGGGGACAGGGGAGGCTTCCTCTGCTTCCATTCGGCAGGGAGCACAGGAACCTTATGAGCATTTCCTTGATCAACTACAAATGGCAGTTCAGAGATAAACAGAAAATCCGGCTACTGCAGATGTGTTGGTATTCCAGTTAGCCATTGAAAATGCTAACACAGACTGCCAACAAGCTCTTGATCTTATCAGAAATCGGGCAAAAAACGATTGCAGATTTAGTAAAGGCGTGTCAGAATGTGGTCTCGGAACACTATAAAGCAGAGATATTGGCAGCTAAATGTTTTGGTCAACAGTAATCACTGACACGTTGGTGCATTTAATTCCTACTGGTGTCTTTGGTCTTATATCACAAGGATTATGTGCACTATTGCTGGGACGATCATCCACCACAAAATTAGGATTGTTTGTACTCCCAAGGGTAATTGATTCTGAGGAAAAAAAAGCCAAACAAACAAACAAACCACCAAAATGCTTGTAACTGCTTCTGCAGGGCTATAATAGAGCTTAGCAAGGTATTCCTTTGCATATAAGGGGAGATCCATGTACTATAGGGACTTTAAGAATGTATTTCCCTAACACCACCATGAACTTAAGTCATAGACACACCCAGAATAGCTGCAGCACGCATGCTTATGATAGCTAGTGTGATTCCAGAGCAGAATTTTGGGAACCAGCTAAAATCATTGCAGCTTCAATATTTGCACCAGGAGTTGGAGTGGCACAGGTGTTAACTACACTGAATAAGTTGGGTTGTTGGCTTGCAAAACAAACTAATGCTACAGCTTCTGCTTTATCAATGCTCTTAATTGACAGGATGGTTAAAATCTTTAGTAAAGCAGGCATTATATTGCTAGTAGTTCTTCTATGCATAGTAATAATCACCCCCTGCCTATTGTCACGCTCCCAGCAAACGGTACAGAGTACGGTTCATCAAGTAATGGTCATAGAAAAACAAAAAAGGGGAATTGTGGCATCATGCACACAGTTACAGTTGGGGTTTGACCTTGATGATTTAAGCCTGTGCTCTTTTCTGAAGTTGGAAAACACCGATAAAGAGGATGAGAAAGAGAAGGGAGTGTGAACAGCTGGTGCAGGGAGTGTGAGAAGCTGACATGGGAGTTTGGGAAGTTGATATAGAGTGTGTGAGAAAATGATGTTTAGTTTAGCAAGTAAAAAATAGCTCCTTTTTAGGCATAGCCAATAGTAAAGTTAAAATAGGTGCGTGCACTATTGTTTGTAATCAATCACAGCTGGGTAAGGGGCGCGTGGACACATCGTGGCTAGAGTAATAATCTATAAAAGCTGCCTGTATAACAACAATAAAGGCCACTCTGCTATCACAAAAGAATTTCGGACACAGACAGTCACAGCTGCACAGCCTCCTTTGACAGTAATCATTAATGGGAAGGCTTTTCTGGCCTAGTTTACACAGGGGCTGATGTATCTATAGTGAAAAATCCTGACTGGCCGCCCTCTCGGCCTCTGATACAAGCCCTGGCAGCTGTGATCAGAGTAGGTGGAACACAGATCCCACAGCAGAGTGCACAGACCTCGTTAGTAGTAGGCCCAGGTAACAAACAAGCTATTTTGAAACCATATGTTTTTGATGTCCCACGTACATTATGAGGTCGGGATTTGTTGAATCACTGGAATGTGAGGCTAACCTCAAATTTTTAACACACATCACTGATGTCCAGCCCTGACTCAAGCTGGCAAGCCGGTCTGGGTCGATCAGTGGCCATTAAAAGGCGAGCGGCTGGAGTGGGCTCAAAAATTAGTCAACGAACAGCTCAAATTAGGACATATAATTCCCTCCACTACCCTATGGATTACTCCAATATTTGCTAACCCAAAGAAATCAGGAAAATGGAGATTTATGTTAAAAGATTTAAGAGCTATTATGCAATCATTTCACCAATGGATGCATTACAACCGGGTGTACCAAATCCTACTATGATTCCAGAATGTTAGCATTTGATGGTGATTGATTTAAAAGATTGGGTTATTTCACCTTTTTACTTTTTATTTATTTACACCCTAACGATTGTCCTAGATTTGCCTTTTCAGTTCCAGTGCTTAACAATGAACGACTCACGCAACAATATCATTGGATTGTACTGCTTCGAGGAATGATGAATAATCCTACAGTTTGTCAGTTGGTGGTAGATGATGCTCTCTGTCAGGTCAGACAGCAGATCAAGCTCAGCAGATTGCAGGTGCCTGCCCTGACCATCAACGTATTGTGCCTTCAAATACTCCAGCAGGAGTAAATCCAACAGGTTTATGTGCCAATGAATTATGGCAAACTGATATTACTTATATTCAATCATTTAATCGATCTAAATATGTGCATGTAACTGTTGATATGTTTTCTGCCGTTGTTGTTGCTACTGCTCACACTGAAGAAAACCATGGGAGTACCAAAGAAAATCGGGACAGACAGTGATCCAGTATGGTGCCTTTTTACAGGATTGGGGAGTGACGCACACTACCAGTATCCCTCATTCACCTATGGGACAAGTGGTTATTGAATGAATTCATTTAACATCAAAACAAATACCTAAAAAAAAAAAAAAAAAAAAAAAAAAAAAAAAAAAAAAGGGGCAGTCTTCCGTATATTTCCCCACAAGAGTTAAAATTATTAGGATCAAAATTTGTAGGTAGTGCCAGCAACAACCACGTTACACAAACATGTGTTGTTTTAATCTAAGTGACCATGGTGAGTCCATCCACGAACAATTGCAATGGTTTGGAGAGCATTCGGGGAGAATTGTGGTAGAGGATTGTATATTGATATGTAAACTGTTTTCATGTTTTCTTATTGTTTGGTATATTACGTGTGTGAAAGTTGCTTGTATATATGCTTTGTGTCTTTTCTCCGATCGGAAGGTGTATGGATTCCACCTGTAGCTACTGGAAGGAAAAGCATTAACTGGTATCGAATTAATGACAAAGAATTACAAACTAGACTTAGTTGTGAGCACGTAACTTTGAAAAGAGAAGCTAGGAGGATTGTTATTGAACAACATGTTGCGATCTGCAAAATCCGCTGTTGGCCAGCAGAGCACATACTGGGCAGCCTTGTTGCACGCACTGGCCATGCATGCGGCAACGCTGTGTCAGTGCCTTTGTCATAGACTCTGCTGAGGGTGTAAAAGAGATGGCTCAGAGCGGAGCTGAGGGAGGCTGCAGAGCACACTGTGTGGATAAACAGGGGACGCCCTGAAGGTGCCGTGCCTGCCTCTCTTCTCTGCGATGACCCTGCCGACTGACACCCTCCTGCTCAGTGGAATCTTGGACATAGTGGAAATAGTAAAGCCCTCAGAAAGGGAAGTAGTATGCTAGAAACTGCTTTTGCAAGGCTGTACCAAAACAACATGCTAGTAACTGGGGTTGACGCTCTCGTGCACAGGGTTTTCTTCGTGCAAGAAAAGAAAGGGGGATTTGTCGGAGTGCAGATCCTTGAAGAGACTGCACGAAGAAAATCCTGTGTAAATAGAGACTGGAGCTCTAAAGTTAGGCCTCAAGGGCAGAATGCCCTTGAAGTTAAGGATAAGAAAACTATGCAGTATGATAAGGGAGTAGTGTTTGCTTAGAGCAGAGCTTCGCTAGGCGGGTGCCTGTTTGAAATAAGCTGTTAAATATGACAAGCGTATGTATCATCCAATAATGGTGTAGAAAAGGTGTGGTCTCAGGATTATTGGCAAATACTGTCTATATAAGCAATAAGAACTGCGCAATAAACGAGACTTCCTGCAGCTAACTCATATTGAGTCGTCTCAGTACTTCTCCAAATCCCTTCTCCGCAAAAACACATATCAGTAATTACCATCTGTCAGTGTCTATATACAGATCAATAACAGTGCAGAACTGATAGTCAAGAAATTCCATGTCAATTAAATCACATTAACTTTCAATTTATTTAGCATTTATTGTTCATATAGTAAGAAGGCATGAAAAAGAAACTGTTTTACAAAAGTAGGCATGTATCATTCCTACTTGTAACCAGGAGAGATAAAAAAGACAGAGGTTAAAGGTTCCTAAAGATACTTAGCCTGAATTCCAGTTTTACTTCATGCTCCTAATTCAACGATATCTGAAATTCTTAAAAAAAACATCCAGAAAGAAACTGAACATTAACCAGAGAGCTACTAGGGTAATCTTTAGCTCACCTAACTACCTAGCTTGAATGGATGTGTCCGATTCAAGCTACATTCTCTCTACTGACAACAGAGAAAGACCCAAGGGAAGGTTCATCCCATTTGAATTGTGTATTCATGTCTGTATTGACAAGAGTTAGATGCAATCCAGATGAGTAACTCAAAATAGATACCTAACTTTCAGACAGCTGAGGTTCAGTGAGATGAATTACTCAGGTACAGGTAACCAAAGGAAAGCAGTATGCAGATAGACTTTGAGCTCACATTGCGATTATGTGCAACAAAGGTAGAACTACTCTGGTCTCAGATTATCTTGCTCTGTGATTTATCTACTGAACACTACTTTTTCTGTAGATACTTTTAATGTCTTGGAGAGATTTTTTTCCTAGCACATTAAAAAAGATATTTATTAGATTAAGTGACTCACTGTTTCTTTCCAGCTAGATTTCATTTATGTTCTGCAAGGTCAACATCTTAGCCTGGAATCTCATACAAGTGTGATATAACAATATGACTCGTACTTAACCTACTTAAAAAAAAAATAAAACCGAGCAAGAAATGCCAACTAAAATTACAATATAACAGTGCTAATTATAAGAAAGGTATAAGGACCTCCAGCAAAGAACACAGTGATTCAGGATCCCTCTTGGCAAAATTCCAATTTACTTTCTATATCACTCAAAAAGAAACAAGCCTCAAAAGAGACAGAAGCATAATTTTATTCTATTTACAGCATATCTTGCTGCATATGTATGTCCTTTTTCTATATGAAATGGAACTACTTCCTGTTAAAGTTTTCAGGGAATCAAGATTATTATAATAGTCTTACAGTCTGCCCATATAAAATGCTGATTGATGTAGTACCTTGGTAAGAAGATATCTAATACTTCAGCTGTATTATTCCTAAACCTTAAGCTGAGGCCACACTGGGCAATGATGTCCAAGGTAGTGCAAAACAAAGAGTTTCACAAGTGGTGTGAGCCAAAGTGATGTTGCTCCAAAGAGATGCTGACTGCTCTTCATACTTATTTTCATCCCCATGTTATTTTATTCCTTAACACCAGCATAATTGCTTGTGGAGCTGCATAGTGAATGTAGGGAGCAACTACAGACTGCAAAAAACATTCAGTTATCTATGTCTTGTGCCAAATTAGTTTTAACCCAGGTCAGTTTCACCCCCCTGCCCCTCCCCCTCCCAGTTTTAGACTCATAGTCTTATACATGTGGCGTAGGACATAAGGGTGAGGAAGGGAGGTAAGATGGGATAGAAAGGCACAGAAACAGGAATGAACAGCTGGGGCCACTCCCCTGTTTGACTGTGCTGATTTATGCAGATTTAATGTTCATGAAAAGATCATCTCAGGCACCTCAACAGTAGGACTATAAAATGGTTAATATGGGTATGTTTAGCGCTGTTGGTCAATTTTCCTCCAAGCTAACTAATTTTGAAATAGTTTTACAATTATCTGGAAAAAGCCATTTGAACACTCAGTGAGTAAACAATTTTATGCATATATTTAAGACTAGCAGGTTTAGAACAGACCTGCAGGATTTTAACATATCAAACCACCTGGATATTTTGTTTAAATGGCACCTGCTGTTTTTAATATGGGTGTTTTCAATGAAGATATCAGCAGAGCAAGCAATGATGTGAGACTGTGCGCTCAAAGATGAATGGTATCTGGATGTAGGACAACAGCAGAATGTAAGCAGATATGCTAGAGGATACAATGTCAGTGGCTGGAAGCTATTTGGGTAGCAAATGCTGCAAGTTTTATGAATGGCTGTCAGGAGCCAATCATATAAAATAAACCTTACATAAGCCACACAGAAGCTTGGGAATAGACTTGTAAAATGTTTTGTGCTCCTTCCTTTAGGATCATAGGGCAGATCTAGGTCTAGATCTGAATCTGGATGGGCTTGATCTTGGTAGAGCAACACAGAATCCCCCTGAATTAATTTCCAACCTTAGAAGAGCCTATCTTTCAGAGATAAATACATTCATTAATATAAGGATGGAGAAGCCATCTTGACTTGTCGTTCCAGTATCTAGTTATTCACATTTCTGAAAATGTAAATAAACCTACTGTGAAATTATCTGTCTTCAACTTCCAGCCTCTGGATCCTTTCACACCTCTAGTCTGAGAACTCATTCTGTACCGTTTAGCTGTTTAGACACTAGGATCAAATAATCCTCTGACTTTCTTGGAATTAGTATGAACGAATATTTATCAGAACTTTTTCCTACCAGAAGTGTTCTTCTACTTTTTTATCACAGTTATGGTAAAGGCCAGCTTTAGGCATCAGTTAAGTAGGTATGGCAGACATCCGATGTCAGCAAAATGTCTCCAGGGTGGACACTTGTGGCTTTGGCTGCTTACTTTGTCTCTGCAGGAAGAAGTAGGGAAAAAATTACTTGAACAGTGGAACTTTCCAAAGAGTCCAAATCTCCATTTTCCATCTAAAACTTCTATCCTAAACATAAATCGGCCTAACAGCAAAAATTTCAATGACTGTAGATGCCAAAATATTTTTCTAAAAATATTAACACTGATAAAAGGCATTGCATCCAAGAATTATAAATCGTTTTACTAGCAATCACACTCAATTTACAGCCATACAGGAATTAAGAAGCCACTTGCCTAAAGTCAAAATACTATTCAGAAACAGATCTGAAAATAGAAACAAACCTTCTCTCTGAATATTCATCAGAGAATGTATCAAGAGTGCTCTATGGTTTAGTACATGTATTTAAAATACAAGTAAATTTTTTAAAAGTTGATCTGTCATATAAATATCAAAATCATAATCTGATGTGAGTTTACAGAAATGAACTTTAAATTTAAAATTTAAAAGGAACTTTTTAGCCATTGTTTAAATAAGTTGTTTTTTTTTTCCTCTGCCATGTTCTTTTTTATAAGTTTGAAACATACAAGAACTTTGAACTGCTTGATTACTTGAATCTTGCTTTATTTCTGTTTTCTTTAAGTCTAAAGTTATTTGGTCAGGTGTGATTGCACCACCAGGCCCTTAGCATCAATAGACCAAATAGGTCTGACACTAGTGAACGAATAAATACATACTTGCAGACATCCACTGTCCTAATTTCATGCAGCTGAAATTGTGTATTTGCTCAACAGCTGTTCATATGCACCATTAGTGCCCTCTGCAGTATTATAATGTAGTTGTGATATGCAGTATGATAATAGAACTATAGAAGAAAAAAACAGCAGAGCTCTGAATATTAAGGAACCAAAGTGTGAGAAGAATATGCAATATCGTAATACAGTAAACAGAAGTGTTTATTTGATTTCCATCAACTTAAAATCAATAGTGTGGTGCAATATGATTGCAGTTTGATTTTGAGTGAAGATCTTCACTCATGCAAGCTGCTACACTAACATCAGTTTTCAAAATAACTAAAGTAGAAGGTTGACACTGCATTATGATGATTGTATGACATTGCTAGGAATATGTACACATGACTAAAGTGGTTCAGTACCCAGTAACATCCTTCCAAGGCCTATTCAAACTATAAATGTTCTTGATTTTGTGACAGAGCTGCTCTTAGTCTCTGTTTTGTGCAGTCTGTCATCATCTCAGCTATTGATTTAATTTACTCCACTGGCTTTATCCTGCTTAACCATGGTAATCCCAAACCTGTTTACTCCCACATATCTTTCTCCCATTCCTAATAAAGTTTTGCTGAATACATGTGCTGAAACTCTGAAACTACTACTCGTACCTTTACAATATCAGCAGTAGTGAAGCGCTCAATGAAAGACCCCATAAATTCTAGATTTATTCCCAAGATACCAATGATAAGAGGCACCAAATCTGCTCTTACACCAACTTGCACTGCTCACCTGCTGAGCTACTCATTACTGGTGTCAGATTTTGATTCCTGGATCTCCCTGTGTTCTCTCCTCTCCAGCAAGTTGTCCCAGCCAAGGCTGGGAATGGGAGGATGCATACAACTATGATTTCTGTCCCATATAACTAGATCGGAGTTCGTAGGCTTTTATGTTTTAAAGTTTTCTTCAAGCACCTATGGCAAATGTTTTGCTTCTGTTTGTCGTTGATAATAACAAAGCAGAAATCTGTGACGAGCTGTTTTGTCTGGATAATAAAGCTACAAGAGATGTGAAATTTTCAGATTAGAGAAGGCTGTGCTGTATATGAGATCATACATGAGTGATGTTAGAAAGAAACAACTAGGAAGGTGTTCTATATTGGAAAAAGTAAATAAGAGGAGTTCAAAATGAGGTAACTTGCTTATCAAAGCCATTTGCATACTATTACATAATTAGTGTTATTATGAGGCCTTGGACATTGAAATAATCTCTTTACTATTATTGCAATTTTAGCTAAACTATATTATCCAAATGCAGAAATACCTTTGCGCCATTCTCTCTGTTTAAATACAGAGATAATAGGCAGTAACCTGGGAAGTAGTAATTTTAAAGTGGTTTGAATTCTTGAGAACATTTAGAAATAAACAGAGATGATTTTTTGGTCTAGCTGATTGTATGATAAAGATCAGGAATAAAATGTACATATAGGCAGATATTTAACAAATTTTCCAGAATAATCTAGGAGTTGAATAGCTTTATATGATAACTAAAAAATGCTTATTTTTGTTGTCAGCTGATGGAAAACACCTAAGACTGGATGTAGAAAAGACAGCTCAGAGAGAGGAAGTAGCAAGTGTGAGGATGACAGCCTGGGATGTACTTTCCTGACTCTCTAAATTTGCTAATGAAGCTCAGTAAAAGGCAATAAAGCATTTTATGCTTTACTCATATGCAAAACTCAATAAAGCAAGAGTTTTGAAGGGGCCAAAGGCTGCTCAGGCATTTTTAACACTTGAGAAAAACAAGACTACATTATGCCTCAGGAGAAAACAACATCTCTAAAACAGTATCAGGCTAATAAAAATAACGAATTTGTCCTAAAAAGAGCTGGCACATTGTTGCCAGAAGGATAAAAATTTGTGAAACATGCTTGGATTCTCTGGAAAAAAAAAAAAAAGAAAAAAATCACAGACGTGACTGGCAGTAAATGCAGGAGAGTGAGTTGGATGTTTTATTTGGGCAAGAGGTTTTGTTTGCAGACCTTTTTGAGTATGTCACACATGGCTGAATCTTGATCACCCTATCCAGGCTTAAAATTTTAACCCTCACTCGGAGATCACCTCCCATGGGACAGTATCCTGCAGCTACCAGCCCGTTTGTAATGAGAGTAGCTTGTAGCAAATCCAAGTGTTTGGAACATTTCAGTAGACTGGAAGTTTAAAGCAGATCCTCACTTTTTGGATTCATAACTTTTGAATTTAATAGCTATTTTTATCATCATTATAACCTCTGGTCAAGTGAAAATCTGTTCAGCTTAATTTTCTGTCTCTCTTTAGAGCTGACTTTCTAAGAAGGCAATGATTTAAAAAAAAAACCCAACAACCCATGTTGTGAGATGACTAACAGAATATCCTGAGAAAATAGGGAACTTTATGATTTGTAGCCAAGAGCTGCCTTGGACATAGGATGCTTCTCTTGGACTTTGATCTAATACTAAGATACCAGTGTATATATTACAGTATATTCTAAGGCTAGTGAGAAAATCAACTTTCTATCCCTACATGAAAAGAAAACCACGAAATCTCCAGACTATCCTAAAATTACTTTTAAAAAGTTTGAGTCCTAAAAATATTTTTGGTTTGCCAAAACTAAAATATGCCTGCTCCATGGGCTCTCTCCTACACGCTACTCATCAGTCTCGATTTCTGGCTCCTGTTTTGTGCACAGAATATAAATAGTCACTGGCACACAAACACAAACAGGTAGCCAATATCCATTTTGATACACAGATGCATCAGAAGCTGCAGTGAGGAAAGGTCTGGCCAAAATACAAGCATTTCCCTGGAAACGTTCCTGCTTGTCTGAAGTTACACCTCCAATCAAACCGAGGGGATCTCAATGGATCATTTTGCTGATTTTTGTTGAACACAATTCAGCAGTGCGCTCTTGTGGCGACAGGGCTGACTGCGTACCAGGCACAGAGATGGACCACAGCCAAAAATCCAAAGAAACGGCTTCGCCGTGCTGCTTGCTTGGTGTCCAGGAGGCCACTTCTGGTGTACTCAGTCCAGGTGGAGACCTCAGAATGAAGAGATGTGGAGAAAGGCTTCCGGAGGGCCACCGAGATGATAAGAGAGCCTGCAATGCATGCACTTGGACAAGGAGCATTCAGCTCTGGATTTCTTGAGCTTCAAGGAAAAGGCTGAGAGGTGTAGCTGAAGTCTTCCTAAGTCTGTCTAAAGGACAATTTAAAGATCCTCCTACCGAAACTGAATCTGATTTTTGGGTTATTAGTAAAAGAATTGGTACTTCCTTTCTGTATTTCCCCAAATTTTGGAAGTATAAACAGAGATAAACTTTTTGTGTATACATAATAGAAGATTGCCCACTTCACACTCTTAAGACTTACTAAATAGCATTGCTAATGAATCAACAACAGTCAGGCACCAAAGGGTGAAGGTCTTTTACAACTGACTGACACTTACCCATTTAGCTCACATTCCTGATCAGACATGACATAACGGGACAGATGGTTAAACTGAAAGACTGTTTTGAAAAGAAGAATTTTCAAAATGTTTGGGCAAATGTATTTGCACTGGCAGTCACCTCAAGGTTTGGGGAGTGACTAATGCTGCACTGTCATTAATAGTAGAGCAGGAGTTAAGGGAACAAAATATCTCTGCCTCATGACTTAAATATTTATAAAATAATTATATGTCTACTCATATAGTTTTAATACTATGATTCTCTAGTTTCTGTATGTAGGAGCATTTCAGTTTTGCCATTACTAACAGTCTCTGAATTATTCTTGATACAATTCTTCACAGCTTTTAGCTGACAACTTTTTCTCTGCTCCAGCAAATACATCTTCTTTGTCTATACTTTTAAGCTCCAACTTATTGTTTCCTATATTTAATGAAAATGCCCCATCACGTATTTATAAAGCAGAGAATAGAAACTCTGGGCTCCTGTTGTGACTTACATGTCTACCGCACTATAAATCACTGGCAAAGGCACAGCTTTCTTATATTTCATCTAGACGAGGGATATGATTATATTTATCTCCTGCAACTATACTCTCACTTCATTTTTTACTATCCTGTCTCATTCCTAAGGCACAATATCTAAATTTGCCCCTAGCTATATCTGCTAGGAACATATCACCTGATGGCGTGGCTCATTCTCCACAGTAAAACTCTGGTTCTGGTGGAAGGAAAGAGTTGACTGTCTTATCTAAAATTGAACAGTAAGGCCTTCCAACCAAGGAGTGCCTTGCATTACCTGTTTGTACATCACTAAGTGAAATAGAATTCTATTCCATGACTTCAAGATGCTTAACTGGATTCATATACAAATTATATACAACTGCTTAAGCTGGGGATTGCTGAGATATTGGGAGCAAATGTATTTGGCTTTAATCCTCAGTCAAAATCATCTGAAAAAAAGCATATCTTATGGTAATATCATGCAAGCATATATTGGGATGGGGCATGGGGCTAGAAATAACGGTACTAGCTGAATCACTTCTTTCATCACTTCCATATAACACAGAAAAGGTCTTCCATTAAATGTCAGCCTTGACCAAGGCTGATGGAGAGCAGCAAGTGAACAGCCTGATTTCAGGAAGTCTTTCAGAACACAGTAAATTTATATTACTTTATTATCTTCTCTAGTGTATTTGTCATGAAAAATAATCAAGTTCTGGTTGATTTTTGTCAATAAATTTTGATCAAAAGCTGAACCTGTATGACTTTTAATGCCTCACATAATCTATGAATTATGGTGCTACACTTTATTACTTTGGCCTTTTCAATATTCAGTAATTTACCTGACCGATCACTTTTGCTTTCCTCTGTTTATAGCTTCACTGACTTCCCTGCTCATTATCCAAAGTAAGTATATAAAAACAGAGTTTCCATAGGAAAAAGTAAACAAAACTTTCAACATGAAAAGTAGATCAGAAATGAAAGTACAACTTCTTCTGAAGTAGTCTCGAGCCAATGCTGGATGTTGTGTATCAGAAGGTGTCATGAACAGTAACAATGAGCAATGAAATTGTTGTTCAAAAGTGAACTAAACAGCTAGAAATTTATCTTCACTGCAGAACTATATCTTAGATATTGCCACTATGCGTAAATCCTATTTCCTCTTAGATGATAATGAGCTGAGGGCTGTCTTAAGTGCCATGCACAAGTGTAACCCCTTTCTTTAAATGTAATCTTGATCTGAATTCCAGCTGATGTTATGGAAAGAAACATATATGACAGCTCAATACAACTCACTACATTGTAGTATGATTGCTGCATAATTTGAGCACACAGTGCATCTTTCAAATGCCATAGCTCTACCGTATTTTCCCACAATTGCCTACGAGGCCAGGAAAAAAAAAAACACCAGGCTTATTTTCTTAAAAGCACTGACTGCACAATTCATAGAACAGTTTACTCCAGTGCAAAAATCAAGGGGATATGACCCCCAGGAGACTTGCTGCCATACACAGCTGAGTGCTGTGCAGGAGCCAATGCTGGCTCATTTGATCAGGGTAACTTGATCATAGATAAGCCATACTAACTATGTAGCAACGATATACATTAAGGAAATGTAAAAACTTGTTCCTTTTTTAAATTATCTAAAGATATTAGAGAAATCGGCTCTGAGAAATTTACAATGAGAATTAGACAGCTATTGATCTCATACGCTAAACTGAACTGACATCATGGTAATCTCTGAAGTGTATACCCTTACTCGATGCACAGAAGAAAAAACGATACAATTTGAGGTAGTAGAGAGAAATGACAGGATGAGGAAGATGGAAAATAATGTCTAAAAACATCCTTGCTATGTCATGAAGCAGTATCATGTCTGTTCGTTTCCCCCCCGAACTTTGTTTTCTGAGGCATATAACAATACATGTGGCACCATCTAGTGGCGTCATAAAAACTTACTGAAATTTTGAGACCATCTTTAACTACATGTAGTCACATTGTTTTTAGGGACATCTAATGAGTTACTTAGGTATAGAATTTCTGATTAGTGAAACTTTGATTTTTTAGTCAAAACTGGCATGAAAGTATCATCACTGATGAAAAGTCAGAATAATGTGTTAGAAGCTTCTAAATAAGACTATAATACAAGAAGCTCTCACGATTCCAAATTCTGACACTCTCGTCTCAGATATCTGGATAAAGACATATGCGGTTCAGATGCAGTATTGTTCTTTGAAGTGAAATCTCATATCTCAATAAATGGTAAAGCTAAAGGAGAAGTCAATTCCTCAAATTCTGTTTGATGCTGAATTCTTTGATTTCTGCTGCAGTGTACATTGACTAATTGTCTAATACTATATATTTAGAGATGACGTCTTCTGACTATTGCTTTCTGGGTCATAGCTCTTCCCTTACTTGTCCTCAGATCTCCCACCTTTGGAAACCAGATTAATGGTTTAGGGTGGGAAAGTGCAGGGTTTCTTTAAAAAAATGAAGTATTTTCCAGATCTTCCCTAAATTGAGCTGATTTGCAGATCTGTAGATCTGTCCTTAGAAGTTTGCATACTTCTAAAATTCATGCAGTTATATACTGCTGCATTTCCTATGTCAGTCTTTCCTCAGTCTCACCTCTCTTCTCAGATAGGAAATGCAGATCTATTCAATAATTCTGAGTTTTACCATCTCCATGTATACACATATAACACAAGCTAGATTACTGTTTTCCCTACAAAACACTGCTCTTGCTTAGGACTGATAGGATTGCCTTTCTGTATTATACAGAACAAGATGCACAAAAGCAACAAAGAGTTTGTACATTAGATGAGGTTATAAAAATCTTCAAGCTATACAATGGAGATCTGCGATAGATCATTGTCACTGCAAAATCCCCCTTTTTAACTGTCTTCATGAATGAAAACTGCTTTCTGCTGTAGGTTGCATTAAGTCTGTGAGCCTTCTCAAAATCTTTAGAAAGCAAATGTGCCATTCCTCACTATTTTATCACTCCTCTGGTCTGTTTGTGGAATTTAAGAGAAGATGCTTAAAATTGTGAGGTTATCTCTAATCCTAAACAATTAGGAAGCCCCCAAAAGTCTTCGAATCAATGAAAAGTCTATAAGCAGAATTTTTTAAAAACTGTATAGTGATTATCTAACTCTACTAGAATAAAAAAACGCAACCTATATAAAAAGGAAGCTTATAAATTCTTGTCTTTGGAAGAGCAGTTCATGCTGACTGACACAGTGATAGAGTAAGATTAAAATTCCCTTCAGTAACAAAAAGATAGATTAGTTATATCTGTGAGGAGTTAAGCAAAGTTATCTCAATGTGTCTGCTGCACATGTACATGGTTTGTGCAGTCCCAGTCTCACTCTGCCTGTACTTTGGAGCAAGTTACCTTCAGGTTGGAGAAGGTTAACCTGTCAGAAAAGCCGATTAGTTCATGTAATGTGCCACATTCACTCTGCTGTACTGCTTCTACTAGCCTGGAGGTTGCTAATTTGGAGATATCTTTGCTTTGTCTGATACTATGGAGCTGATATACCCCAAATCTCCTCATCTGAATGAAGTACAGTGTGTGTATGCAGCAGTCAGGCTCGAAATAGCACATTTCTACAATATTTGTTTTTTGGAAAAAAAAAAATTATTTTCTCTCTGCCTTTTCTCAGGGTTGCAGTCTGCCCTAATTTGCAATAGCCTCCAAATATATTTTCTACACAATTATTTTTCTTTAGAATTCCTGTGTTGTGAAAATATTATGAAACAGCATTTTGGCCAGATAAATCCTTCCTTACTGATTTATAAATCTTTCTATGTTTGATCTCTTATTAAGATAATTTTCTCATCACTAAATACCAATACTTTGTTTCCACAGCACAATAACGAATAAAAAGAAAAATAATTGCAAACAAAATCTTTCTAAAAACTTAGCCTCCTAGTAGTGAGTTAATCCCAGCTGTATATATACTCTC
The DNA here is from genome assembly GCF_009769465.1 of Tauraco erythrolophus. Classification (NCBI taxonomy): domain Eukaryota; kingdom Metazoa; phylum Chordata; class Aves; order Musophagiformes; family Musophagidae; genus Tauraco; species Tauraco erythrolophus. Next base: position 39,791,936 of record NC_141470.1, read on the forward strand.
CTTATTTAAAGCATCTTGAACCTAAAACAGCTGCTGCTGGTTTTGTTGCTACATCAGAGTCAACTTAGGAAAGAATATGGTAATGAGAGCTGACAAACAGCAAGTCTCCGATTCAGAAACATCTAGAAATTCCCTGGATAGGAGAAGACAAAATCCAGTGATCTGCGAAAATCACAGATGGCCATATAGCTGGGTTGGAAATGGAGACTTCTTTCTGCCAGCAACAAATATTCATGACTTTGCCAAAGAGCCAATTGCAAAGAAAGTTGAAACAAATCCAGAGGTGGAAAAATGTATGAAGTACAGGTCTCAGAAGTCTTTATGAAAACTTAGTTTTAGAAGGATGTGAATGTAGTATCTCCCCATGTGGAACAACGGAGGTGAAAATCAGACCGCAGAGTAATGACAGTTAAGAATTTGAGCTTTTCAAATGAGATACTGGTATAATTCTTGTACATATCCAGTCTGGTTAAAATTCTCCTTACTCCCCTGGAGAAAATTTCAAGGAACTCACTATTAGAAATTCTTTGCTAACCTATTCAAGATGATACTTTCAAATACTGATAACAATTCATGATTGTTCCCTACATCAACTCTGCTCAAGCTTTTAGAAACCAGCTGTGAAAGCGACATGTAAAGCTAGTGGTCAGCAAATTTACAGAAACACATAACTTCCTCAGTTGCTAGATCATGAGTCTGGGGGGCTGGATGTACAAAGCTCATACGAGTATTGGGATGCAGACCAATGCAGTGCTTCATTTCTTTTTGCCTGTCTGGCTGCCCAGTGCAATTCACGATGATCTTAGAATGATTGAGAGAGAGAAAAACTGAGAGGAACTAGCAGGGACTAGTCAGTGTGAAACGCCAAAAAGAGAAAAAAGTAGTTCTCCAAAGAGTTAGTTATTTCTCCAATTCAGTATTCACAACCATGAGCTCCCTTTGTGAACGTTATTGCCAAAGCAACTTACCCTTTCATCCTCACAAAAAAAAAAAATGATAAAAAGGAAAGAAAAGCAGGACATAGTTCTTCTGCTGTTTTTTCCTGAAGAGTCAGTAGTTAAAATAGCTATAGTTCATTGGCATGAAAGTCTCACTCGAAGCAGCCAGTGCAATCTGGGCATTCAGACCAGGCAACTATTAGCAGCTCATTTCAACTATCAATTACATTGACTGTACAGGCAGGGTGAGCAGGAGAAAGCCAACTTAGACAGTAGTTGAGTAGGTCCTTAGTGAATGCAAACTACAATTGAACACTGGACTTTGATAACTAAGAGGCATGCAGATGTTTAATGCCACCACCTCTTAATGTTAAACAGCAGAGACTTCTCCCACCAAGTAGAAACAGTGGAATCTACAAGCATGAATTGGATCAAATCCAAGGAGAATGACATTTTGAGCAAAAACTGCAGTAAGACTAGAAAAATTTACCTTGTCACTATAGCCGTCATCCTCTAGTTGCTCTCCTTTACAAATACAATGTTCATTGAATTCTCTCTGATATCAAGACTCTGGCAGTAAGTTTTTACGTTTCCTACAACTTTTCCTTTACAAAGCAACATTTTAGATTGTACTCTCTGTGAAAAATTACATTGTCACCAATAAAAATATTTACATTTATTAACTCGTAAAGTATGTTTTCCCTTCTACTGATAACAGGAAATAACTCTACTGTTAACAGAAGAGTTAGCTGTCTTTATACAGGTATAAACTAATGTACACATGAAAGCTCCTACATTTACCATGCTATCTTGCAGATGCCAGTGTGATACTGCTTAGGCTGACATGAATATGCTAACTTTGGACATTTAGCCTGGTGGGAGCATTGGTTCCAGTCCTAGCTTATCTTCCAGTCATTCGGTTGATTCTTATAGTCAGATACCTTCCACTACCCAGAACGCAGGTTGCTTCTGTATGTTGCTGGACTCAAAATAAAAGACGGCTACTCTATGGTAAGTAGGAGCTTGGGTTTCTGAAGAGTGAGAACTTGTTATAAGAGACAGTGTACTGTTACGTTCCCTATGCATGAGCAATATCAGCTTTATGAACTGGCAATAGACACAGTAGTGAACTCTAGAGCAGAAGGGAGTTATAAGTCACATATGGCTCACATGAATGGGAAAGAGGAGAAACTGACCTCTCACTTGACACCATGATCAGTGAGGAGGTAACACCGGATAGCTCAGCCTCATTGGAGAGGCTACACCATGTCTATGTATTTGTTCTTCACTGTGCTTTACCAAGGGATAGAAGCTTACTTTTTACAAGAGAAGTCAAACGGAGAAGAGGTGCCTGCAGAGGCAGATGCACATCCCAGTGGAGAAAGAGCTCTTTTTCCTTTGTTCTAATGTACGCCAAGCAGATGGCTTAAGCTGACCTCTTTTACTGAAAAGGAAGAGAACACAAGAACTTCACACTTCTGTAGTTAGCATCAGTCTCACTCAGGAAGCTGTAATCATCTAACAAGAGACACGGCTGTCTCCTAGCAGTAAGCCGTGCTGCCTGTGTCCAGACATGAACTTTTCCAGGCCAGATTCTGAAAGGAAGACCCAAATAATATACTGTAGACAACACAGTTTTTCAGTAAAGAAGAAAAAGAACAGGAAACATTGTTGAAGCTGTGCTTTTAAGGTATTTCTTAAAAAGCTTTGAGAATGCCCTAAGTATATTAATTATTCAGAGGCAGTTCTAAAATAGTTTCTAGTTTAAAAAAAAAAAAAAAAAAGAAAAAGATAAAATTAAAAATTTGTATTTAACAGTTAGCTCCTGTTTTTATTTTTATCAGCCAGGGATAGTATTTATAACCTAGTTATACAAAAATGTTTTTAGAAATAATCTTCTGTTTAATTAATATTCAGAACTATGTTCAATCCTTCACATTTTCATGCGTAGGCTACATAGGAGGCTGGATTATGTTTACAAAAAGGTAACTGCCCTCCTGAAAACTTGAACATAAAGTTCAAAATTGTTGACTACAAAAGTAGGACTTTGAAAGTCATACTTTCCTTTCTCACAAATACTGATTTTATATGTAATGCTATTAATAGTTACTGCTAAGTACATCTTGTTTTTTTCTTTTGTGATGTGGTATACCAAATTCTTTATTACTTCAATATGTACCAGAAATACTAAGACAGAGGTATAATGAAAACCCAATCAGTAAGAAGTAGCTAAACATGACTATGGTAAAAATAGTAGGAAATAAAAATCAGTTCTCAATCACATTTAATGTTTTAACTAACAAATGGCAAAATATAATATGAATAAGCTAACTGATGCCTTGAGATAATAATTCTGAGAAAGAATTATCTTACAAACATTTTTCATCTTCTCCAGATATATTTTCATCTAAAGCAGGTGTGTAAGAGCCTTTCACCAACTAATAGGAAAAAAGCCTATTTGTCCATGGGCAGGGACATCTTTCACTACATCAGGTTGCTCAGAGCAACCACAAGTGACACATAAGTGAGTGATTTAAAAATCTAGTGATTGATTGCTGAGTTTTTTATTAAAGATTTTAATGGACTGCAAAGTTTTGCAATCTTTGTATCATTTCAGGAAAGTCATCTAAATTTTTTGAGAACATTAACAGTTCTATGATAATAGACTATATGCTACTTTTCATCTCCTTCATGTGTATCCAGATGAAAGTTCTCTTTCATCTTCTCCATCTCTTTCTGTCTATACACTTTGTATCTTAAAAAGAGTCTTCAAGTCCTCTGGGAGAAAAATTGAACTCTTTCAGCAGAACATGATAGAAAGTATGTACTATGTCCATTCAACATTAAGCTTAAAACCCTCAACCAGATAGCCAGATTCCATCAAACACTAATGAAATATAAACATTAAATAAACAGATTATGAATTGATGGATTGTATCAGGAAACCCTGTCAATGGTGTTGAGAACATCTATTAACAACTAGGAACGTGGTTGAATTTTTTTGGTGTGGCATATGTGCTGCAGTTTACGCACAATTCTAGTTTCGGTGCTTAAGCAGTCAGCTGAACTTTGACACATATGTAATGCTGTTTCTGGGATTATCAACTTTACAATAAAATCAAAAAATGGCTATCTTAGAGGGGGAATCATTGTGAATGAAGATCCTTTTGTACATGCATGTAGTGCTGATACCTGAGACATATTTGAATAAAGGATCACTTTGAAACAAGGCTCACTAACCATAACCAAATGAATGATCAGAATGATCAAAACTGCTGCTGTTCGGGAGTTATGGTCCTAAATGCTGTGTGGTCGTTGTGGATTAATCCCAGTACACAGCTCAACCCCACACAGCTGCTCACTTACTCTTTCCCAGTGGGATGGAGGAGAAAATCAGGAGGGTAAAAGTGAAAAAACTTGTTCATTAAGATAAAGACAGTTTAATAGAGAAAAAGCAAAAGCTTGGAGTACAAGCAAAGTAGAACAAGAATTCATTCACTACTCACCATCGGCAGGTAAGCATTTAGCCATTTTGAGGAAAGTAGGGTTCCATCATGTGTAATGGTTACTTGGAAGACAAACATCAAAATTCTGAACATACCTCCCTTCCTTCTTCTTTCCCCTAGGTTTTATCATTGAGTGCAATCTTGCATGATATGGAATATTTGTTTCGTCAGCTGTCCCAGCTGTTTTGCCTCCCGATTTCTTGTGCACCCTCAGCCTACTCACTGGTGGAGCAGCATGAGAAACAGAGATCTCGATGCTGTGCAATCACTGCTTAACAATAGCTAAAACATCCCTGTGTTGCCAACACTGTTTTCGTCACAAACTAGAAACACCGTCCCATACTACGAACAAAATTAATGTTATCCTTGCCAAAACCAGTATGTGATACAGAAATCAATATGATGATTTTGTCACAGGCAGACTCAAGGTTTCACAGCAGTGAATCAACATCAATAAGAATAAAATAGCACATACCTGCTTGGACTTTCTGAGCCAATGTAGCATGACTACTTGAGAGAAGGGGGATGAAGGGAAGAGCAGTCCATCTCCAGCTCCATGCTGGGTTGTTTCCAGACCTTCTTTGTCTACCAGCAGAAGGATGAGGGAAAACCATGCCCGGGGAGTAGGATAAGTTTTCTCATTACTGAAGCTGAGAAGATAGTATAATCTTGGCACTCTAAGTAGGGCCTGGGGGAGCTGCTCTGCTATCACGTGATTTTCATGTGTTTCTGCTGCTGCCTTAGGCAACTTCCTACTTGATCTGGACCTAGAACTGCCCCCTGCCTTGGCAGATATGCTCCATAGAAGTCAAATGCCAGGTTTAGAAATTTAATTTGGGAGCTGTCTCGTTGTTAATAATATTTTTGAGTTATAATACAAGTTTGAAAAACTGAATTATTTCAAATTATTATCAACATTAAAAAGTTAATCTGTTCATGGAATATAGAATACACCACTGACACAGTGGATACCACAAAAAGAAACGACAAGTGCTTACAGTGGGTGACTCTCTGTTAAGGGGCAACAGAGGTGCCGATCTGCCAGCCTAAAAAAGAGTCAAGAGAGGTACGCTGCCTTCTGAGAGTTGAGGTCTGAGATGTTGCCAAGAAGGTGCCACAACTTGTCAAGAGCACAGACTACTATCCATTGCTATTCTTTCATGTGGGCACGAATAACACCACAAGTCGGAATCTGAGCAGAATCAAGGAAGACTACAAAGATAATAGTTCATCTCCTTTAAAGGTAAGGGAAGTAGGCGGAGCAAGAGACCTCCTTGGCTTAACTGCGAGCTTCTGAGTCTGCTCAAAACCAAAAGAGAAGCGTACCAGAGATGGAAAAGCAGACAAATACCCATTGAGAACTACAAGGGCACTGTCAGGGCGTGCAGAGATGCAGTTAGAAAGGCAAAAGCTCAGCTTGAATTGAAATTAGCCAGAGACATAAAAAATTGCAAGAAAGGGTTCTTCAGGTATGTAAACAACAAGAACAAACAGAAGTAAAACATTGGCCCACTGTTAAACAGGAGAGGTGAATTAGTCACCCACAATACTGAAAAGGCAGAGGTTCTCAATACTTGCTTCACCTCTGTCTTTACCAGCACTGTTGGGCCCCAGGCCTTGGGAACAAAAACCCAGGTTGATGCAAACACAGACCCACCATCAGTGAAGGAGGAGATGGTATGTGAACTATCACAGGAGCTTGATCCCTACAAACTGACCGGTTACCCCACCGATTATCCACCTGAGGGTGCTAAGAGAGATGGCTGATGTTGTTGCGAGGTCACTCTCCATAATCTTCAAGAAATCATGGAGGTCAGAAGATGTTCTGGAAGACTAGAAGAAGGCTCTGTCACCCCCATTTACAAGAAGGGCTTAAAGAAGGATCCAGTAAATCATAGGCCCATCAGCCCTACTTCAGTCCCTGGGAAAGTTGTGCAACAAATCCTTCTGAGGGCTATCACAAGTCAAAAGAAGCACATGGTTGGGAAAAGCCAGCATGGATTCACCAAAGGCAGATTGTGCTTAACAAACCTGATCATTTTCTATGACACAGTAACCTGCTTGGTTGATGTGGGGCGAGCAGTGGACATCTGCTTAGATTCTTCCAAGGCTTTTGATACAGTTCCCCACAGTCTCCTGCTAGAGAAACTGATGTGTTACCACCCTTAAAGTCCCTTCCAACTTGGTATTTTATGATTCTATGATTTTTTTTAATTCAGTCATCAATGAAACAGTAACAAAATATGATAAACTCTAGGTAAGTTCATGAAGAAGTGTTTGTTCAAAGGTATTTGTTTGCTGATTCTCATATTGAATTTAAGCCAGGAAATCATCTACACTGAAGTTCTCCTTGTGAGTTTTTAATGGAAAAATAATATAAAATCTACATTGAAAAGAAGAAAAATAACAGCTACATTGAATAAAGTTCTAGTGCCTAAATACCAAGTGTCATATAAAACAAGTGTGAGGACATGCCAATAACATACAACCATTGCAAAGGTTTTAACCCCTTGTGCATGTATAAGTGCACAAGCATGAGAGAAAAGAAATATTGTTTACTTACATACATTAAATACAAATAGTGTTACAGAATGACAATTGAAAAAGAAATATTATGCTGATGATCAATGAAAGAAGGAAATTTCTGACAATGCTGGCTAATGGATTGTGAATATATGCTCTGAGAAAAGCGATGGGACCAGTCTTGACTGATAGTAGACTTTTCTTGGTAACCTATTTTTAGAGGACCAAAGGCTCATATGAAATCCTGAGGGCATATAAATTAGGATCACGATAATAGACTGAGTCTTTCAATAACTGAGTTTCTGCGCATGGGGTTTAATGTGCTTGGAGAAACAGGAAGTACTCCACTTCTGCCTCCACTTCCCCTTCTGAAACTCATCAAAATGAGTACTTGATGAAAGCTTTTCTTTCCTTTAAGAGGGAGCTATCACTGTTCCACAAGTTCAGTACATTTACATGACCTTTCTCTTGCTTGTGTCTCAGGACCACCAAATGCAGAAAAAAAAGCAGACAAAAATGTACAGATGACATCTTGTTCTACCTCAGAAACTGTCATAAGCAAACTGGAGCTTCATGCATAATACTGTACTTAAATTTTCTCATATTTAAGAAGTACATATGATTCTATTGTCAAAATATTCTTTTTAAAATCTGTCCAAAATCAACTAAACATATCCTTTATCCAGGGACTGCTTCCCCTCAATCCATTACAGTTTTAAAACTATTTTGAAAGTAAGTAGGACAATATAAACACAAATCCATGGTTAGACAGGAGGCATAGATGAAATAAGGGACAGTGGTTGCAGTTACGTAATAATTCATGATAGTACCATATGGGAAATTATAGGGCCTTTGATCTTATGAACCCTATAGCTAATGATAAGTAATGCAAGGATCAAAACTAACTTGCTAAGTCATCTCTGTTTTAATATAATATTTTTGGAGGATATCCATTTTGGTTAGAAAAGAGTCAACTTATACATTATTCTAAGCTGATCTGATCTCTCAGTCTCTACCGGATTTTGGTAAGACTGTGAATTTTGCTGAATTTATTTCAAGGGAGAGATTGAGCGGTAAAATGGCAATGAAAACCTACACTGTTGGTCTCTATTTAGTTTCCAGAGCACCAAAGAAAGAAGATCGAAGCTAACAATTATGACGAAGAGTCCAGAAATGGATAAGGAAACAAAGGTGCTGGAAGTGCGGTCCTGTGTGGCATCAGAACTCACTTCCACTCTTGATTTTGATGTTGTGAAGATCAGAAAAGGTAGAGTTACTATTTTCTCTCTTTTTTTCGTTTTTTTTTAACCATTTTTATATTACTTTATTTTACTATTGTGAAATCTCCTGACTATATGCTTTGATTTTCCTAGAAAATATGTGCATAATTAATATGTGAAGGTGTTCAAGTGATAAAATGTATATTATCCTTCCATCTTGCAGATAATACCATGAATCACTTTATGTTTTCTTCAGCTCTAGAAGTGTGTTTGCCTAAAAGTATTCTACCATACAAAAACAGTTGGGGATTATAAGACATTCCATATCAAATCAGAGGATTTAGACTCCTTATAAATCACTGAATAAACAGTAATTCAGGCGGTGTTGCTGCTCAAAATAAAAAAAAAGTTAAAGATTGTGCTTAGATGTTAAAAATCAGACAAATATAGTGTAATTTTCTGTTTCGAGCTTCCCTGATGAGTCAGTTTGCCTTCTTTCTTCATTCTGTATTAGTGATGGATTTAATTTTATTGCAATTGTAACTTTGAGTTGATGAGGACATTGTTCAGTTTTGTTCATCATGATTTAGGTAACTGAGGTTAAATTAAGATATTCATGGGTTTTAAATCTGAGTATTTATTGGCTTGAAATCAAAGTCATAGAAGAATATAGGTCTGACTTTTCCATTAAAATTTCGATGAGAGTATCCAGTCTCACAAGGTTAAGATGTTATCCCAGACGATAAATCTGTAAGCTAATAAAATGGCTTCTAAATCTTTGTGTATTTCCTTCAAAGAATGCACTAGCATCATCATTCTTTGTCACAAGAAGTTAAATTGCGCTTAAAAGTTTTTCAGGGTAGATTTAGGTTGTATTCACACCAGCAAAGTTCTCTTTGCTGCATATCTCTGTCTTACAAATACGAAATAATCTGTTTCTTTAAACTGTGTTTGCATTAGATTTGCTCATGTTGCATGAAATGAAACACAAAGATGTCTCTCATGTTTCATGATGTTTCATGGCATAAGCTGAGCTATTCTACACCACAGTAGTATATAAGTAAATATAAGTACTATCATAGTGGGTTGTAGACCTCTTATCCCCAGGAATTCTTCATGTATATTAGCTCTCTGAGCTTGACTGCTACTTCTTTTTGTTCTTCTGGACCAAATCAAGAGGTTATTAAGTTAGTTTAATGATTTGTAAGTATCCACTGTAATTTAGTAGCTAGAGTAGGTTTTAATAAAAAACAACTTTTTGGAACCTAACGTAACTGAAATGTGCACCTACCACAAGATTACTAATCGTCACAATAAGTAGCTTAGAAAGCGGGCAGTAAATAAGCTCTGTAATTGGAAACACCATGTGTTCTGCAGGAAGAAAATGTGATTTTAACAATTACTTCAGTCTTATTGAATAGATTTCATTCCACAGGCCAGATAATATCTTTGCAGAACAAGTGCAGTATTAGATCAGTGACAGCAGAAGGTGCTGCCAAATTGTACCTAGAGAAGTTTCAGGATGGAGCCAAATTCTGCTGTGTGCAATGGCTCTGATTCTCAAGAATAGTCAGTACTATTATAAACACAAGATAAGGTTAAACACTGACACAGTTTTTTGCAGATCTGGGCAAAATATCATGCATAAAATAAAGACAATATTTGCATAATAACAATTTACTGAAAGTAGCTACAATAGTATTAGCTTTGCTTTCACTATTTTATAGTAGTACAGCTGAGCTGCTGTTTGATTTAAGCAAATACCAAGTTTTGAGGGTTGGGTTTTTTTTAAAACGAAGATACTAAAGCATCTTTTATTATTTGATTTTGTTCAATATTTCATCCTCAGCGATTTCCAGCTCTACTGGAGATATATCAACTTACATGTCAGAATTTGACACTAACTTCAGAGATTTATTTTATTACTCCTGGGCTTACGATCTTTATTTTGTTTCACGTTGGCTGGCCCCCAAGAGCAGCTTGAAATGGATTAAAATTGAATAGCATTACTTGTGACAAATCCCCTGCTAAACATGCAAAAGAGCAATACACTGGAGAAGTCTGAGTTTATTTCTAATAACAAAATTATGGCTAAAGTGGCTTCTGAAAATAACTTCACTGATTTAAAACTTTTGGACAGAATTACATTAATGGACTTAATTTACGACCAATCCCTTTTGATGAATATTAATGATACTATGTCGCCATAAACCAGGGGCTGGGGGATGTTGCATGAACTTTCAGTGTTCATTTTGCCGAGACACTGGTAAAGTTCAACTCATAAAATTTTAAGCACCTAGCGAAGATTTTTAAATAAAAAGCTGTTGTCTCTAGAATTCTTTTAAAGAGAGTAGAAAGCAAGACTTTTGCTGTGAATTATCTTCTGGAGGACTCAAAGCCTTTTTGCTACAGCTGCACTGTGGGACAGGCAGAGTCCTGTCCCTTCCTTACCAAAGCCAGGGAGATGTTTGGAGTGCAAGACTTCCAGCTTTTAGGTTCCTTCTCCATGGGGTCCAGACATGGCCCTCACACACTTTAACTGGAGCTAGACAGTCCTCCTGCCGGTTTCACATCACCTCTGTTTCCTGTTCAGGGATGGTAATCTCATAAATACCCTGACTTAACCACCAGTTTTCCACCTTTTATTATACATTTTTTTTGCATTTGTTGGATTCATTAAATGCACGCAGACCATTGAAGCCAAAAAAGCTTCCCCATCGGTTGAAATTGCTCTAGAGTGTGATGGGATTGGCCAAGAAAAATCATGAATGTTTGGAAGATCACTGTTGTCAGTGGTTTTCCCACATCACCACAGTATCCGATGCTGCCTTAATGACCTTTTTTCCAAAAGACTGAAAATAATTACTGAAGTAATTATTTGTATGTCAATTTTGCAGAACTTATGCTGCTATAGATCCAAGATATTAGACTATGACTGAATTAATCCAGAGCTATTAAATCACTTATAAGGCTGTGAAAACAGAGTCCCTAGTAAATTGTCATTGCTAAGTTTCTTATGGCCATTTATAGTTTATACTGCACGGTATGTAATGTGTAGGAGAAAGTTTTCCTCTATGTCTTTTTAACAATTATTATTTACATAGAAAATCTTTTATTTCCTCCTGAAATCATCATTTATTCTATTGGCAAGGAAGGTTTTCTTTAGAGTAGAATTATTATTATATAAAAAATGTATACTGTTATGTTTCTGAAAGCTCCAATAAATCACAGAATCACAGAATGTTAGGGATTGAAAGGGACCTCAAAGGATCATCTAGTCCAATCCCCCTGCCAGAGCAGGACCACCTAGATTAGATCACACAAGAATGTGTTCAGGTGGATTTTGAACATCTCCAGAGAAGAAGACTCCACAACCTCTCTGGGCAGCCTGTTCCAGTGTTCTGTTACCCTTACTGGGAAGAAGTTCTTCCTCACGTTTAAGCGGAACCTCCTATGTTCCAGCTTATATCCATTTCCCCTTGTCCTATCATTGGATGCCACTGAGAAGAGCCTGGCTCCATCCTCATGACAGTCAGCCTTTACATATTTATAAACATTAATGAGGTCCCCCCTCAGTCTCCTCTTCTCCAAGCTAAAGAGACCCAGCCCCCTCAGCCTTTCCTCATAAGGGAGATGCTCCACTCCCTTCATCATCTTTGTGGCCCTGTGCTGGACTCTCTCAAGCAGTTCCTTGTCCTTCTTGAACTGAGGGGCCCAGAACTGGACACAATATTCCAGATGCGGCCTCACTAGGGCAGAGTAGAGGGGGAGGAGAACCTCTCTCGACCTACTAACCACACCCCTTCTAATACACCCGAGGATGCCATTGGCCTTCTTGGCCACAAGGGCATATTGCTGGCTCATGGTCATCCTGCTGTCCACCAGGACCCCCAGGTCCTTTTCCCAGGTCCCTTTCCCAGGTCCCTTAATCCCCTTTCCCCTGTGCTTACCTAGCGTTTTTATAGAGATGTGGTACATGACTGATGGTAGAATAGCTGTATTATAATTTTTTCTTTTCTGATAAAGGTAAAAGGACCAAACATTGCTGTAAGTAAGGGAAGTATGACATATTTTTAAATTGCCACATAGTTTTCTAATTTAAATCCAAAGAACGTGTAACATTTTTCAAAAGCACTGAAGCCTCATAGTCTTTTCCAGAAGTTATTACAATGGGCACTATATCAACAGAAAGATGTAGGTATCTGATGTGGCTGCTTAAATGCTTATTCTCTCCTCACAGTATTTTGCGCTTGTCTCTGCTGATCGTCATGAGGTTTCTTTCAGACCATTTCTTGAGTCTCTTGACAGTCCTCTGAATGGGCCCTACCCATCAGCTTATCACAGTTGTCCGTTGGTTTGGTATTACCTGCAAAGGAGATAACATTTATTTATTTATTTATCTAAGAAGAAGTTTCATTCATCCTGGGTAAAAATCGAAAGTGTCAGAGGAGATCAAGACAGTCTGAGGCTTCTTACTCTCAGATTCTCTCTCCAACAAAGCTACTGATGCACAAGAGGGCAGTATGTCACAGGAAAATATAGCATTGGCGTTATAACGTGCACTGCTGCTGCTTCTGGCTTAGAAATGATTTGGGCCTGAGACAGCAGCTCAGTTATTTTAAATCCAGTCATTGAGTCAATTTAATGAGCCCAGGGAACTGAGCAAATTAAACATGTTTTCCTACATTTTTCCAGCCTTTACATCTTTATTGACTATACAGGCTTTGTATATACTATTTCATACTAATGCATGTAGGGAATTCCGCCAAAAGTGACAACATAACAATTTTGCTGCAAGCTGCAGCCAAAGCATGATAATGGCAACAATTGACTCGACAGTAAGTGCTGGCTCTGGTACTTCAAGGTCACCTTTCAGTAGCAGCGGATGAACTTCCAAAAACTGATGTTTCACCACCCTAAGGAACCTGGAATTGAGTTCTTCCTCCTGCATGATTTCAGGAGACATAAGAAAGATACGTGATGAATATTCAGAGAGAGTATTTTAACTTACCTGACCATGAAATAGATTTGCATTGTGCCTGGGATTCAATGTGACAAATTAATTTAGGCCTTACCGCATTTTTAAGCCTCCTAAGACACGAAGCCATGCAATTATCACCATGTAGTCTACGCAGTGTTCTGTTTTACATACTGTGAACACCTCTGTGGTATGGTAATGACATTCTTAATATATCTACTTTTATGGTATAAAAGATCTGGGACTCACAATGAACGTGTTTGTACTGCGAGTCTGGAGAGCGATATCCAAATGCTGTCACAGTTCATTATTTTAAAGCCCCTTGTAAACTCTTTTGTCACAGCATAAAATACATCAACGTTCCTCGTCATGACTGGAAGTCTCTTCTACTGAGGCCAGGGACTGGGATGTTACAGGTGCATTAAAACAGCAGTGAGAGAAAGCCTGTAGAGTATCTTCCTGAAATGTCTGGCTCACACCAATATTGTTATTCAATGTACACTAAACTTATATCTGACTTAAAAATAAAGGAATACAGGTGCAAAGTGAACAAGAAGCCAGTGCTTTATATTAGAAAACCTTTAAAGGAACCAATATTACAGAAGTGCAGAGCATTGAAACTCTGGGGAAAAAAAAAAAAGATTGAAAAAGATCCTATGAAATGTCACTAATTTACTTTTAAAGTACCTTCTTCCCCAGGCTTTTCCCTTCATTGCATGTGAAATCCTGAGAAAAATGTTTTTACTCTTGTACAAGCCATTCATTTTTTTCTATTCTTCAATTTAAATTTTCCCTTGGCAAAACAATATTGTCCCCAGACTTTCAGCAGAGAAAGGCAAAGAGGAAGGGGAAGGAAAAGCAAAGTCCAAACTCATTCTGCTGTGTCTCAGCTGTTTGAGTCTGTAATCCCACTTTCAAAACCAGACCAGAGGCAGTACAGCCACAAGACATCCTCAGTAACCTCAGTAAGGGTATCTTGTGGAACACAATTTGAAAATATGTTTAAAACCACATTTGCAAATACGTTCTTCAGCAAGACCAATCATTGGCATTACAATCTTGCTTTTGACGTAATCCTTTTCAGAGGATAAATCCTCCACACTGGTAAATAATTTTGTCAGATGTAGTCACTCAAATGAATATTGTTCATTTCATATCATAGCATCTTGCAAAACAGAAAGAATAAACCATCTGGCAAATAGATATGCTTACAATGAGAATTCACTTGCATTCTTAGGTACGGTGAAGCTGAAAAGCTAGTCTCTTAAATTTCCTACTTCATTCCCAGGGGCTGGGAAATTTCTAACCTGGGCTGAAAACCATTTAAGCAGTATAAATGGAATCAGTCTCTGAATGCCTAGAAACATAACTCAACCACCAGGTGAAATACAAGCCAAGTAATACTAAGGCATTTTAAATTAAACTCAATATTTTAATTTCTATATGCTTCTAATTAATTAATTGCATGCTGTGGATTTGTAAACATTTTCAAAATTGATTCCGCGAGTTATTTTTTTCTAGGATATTCCTTTTTCAAAGAGGCAATTAGAACTCTTACTCTAGTCACATTATCTACCATACAATACATAGATTGTCAACTTCTTCATATCATACTTTCAGCGTAGTTTCCTCTGGGCAGTCTCCACTTGCGGTACTCTGGGTAGTTTGAATTGCAGGTTTTTTTTCATTTTATTTCTTTGTTTTCAGAGAACTGCTTTGAATCCTGTCTTAGGTTCATTTCTGGTGTGTGAGATCATAAATGTTTCTGACAAATCTGAAAACAAGATCACTTCTAAGTTTTCAAGATCTATTTTCAAGCTGAGAGAAAGCCTAATCAAAACCCATATCAAAGCTTTCCTTCCATTTCATTAATCTGTGCTCAAATATGGGCGCAAATTTAACAGCACTTATCTTAGCTCCACCTACCATAATTTGTAATGGAGCAAAACTATGATATCCTATCATGTGTTCACTGTGCAGAAACACTTAATAGAAAATTTAATCTTTTACACATTAGTAGCACATACTTGTTATAACTGTAATGTAAATGTCAGTCAGCTAGATGGCATGAAAATATTATCACACTGCGATCAAATAAAAGCTTGAGCACAAATTCCGCTGCCAGTGGAATTTCTTCTTTTTGCACACATACATTATAAAGCACCTATTGTAAGATAAATAAGATATCTCATTTTTAGTGAACTCTTAAAATCTTTTAAAAACCACTTTGAAACATCTATTATTTTAATTGGGTAAGTAATATTAGAATATACATGTTTTTCAATGTGATTTTTTATTGCAGGACTAAAAATCCTCTGACATTAAATATGTCAGAAATATTGACATAATCGTACTGCCCAGCTCCTAGGTTCCACTTACAGTCCTCTTCCTCACAATTATCTCTATTGATAACCCCAAGGCATTAGGCCAATGGCAATGGCAAAATCTTGAAAAGTGTGGGGATGACAAGATCTCTGAGAAGTCTCAGGGCCCAGACATTTGTTGGGCTCATTCCAGCAGCCCATCTGTAAGAAGTTTGACTTGGTGTCAGATGAAGTCAGCATAGCTCTGTAGACTGGTTCTGTTTTGTGGAGGTTTGTGATGGAGTTCCACTGAAACTTTCAGTTACCATTACCTAACCCATGCCTTTGGTTAAGGAGACAGTTTCTGAAGTAGTTGTATCTCGGGCAGTGCACTCACACCAGTTGTAACAAGCAGTCTCCCTGGGCAGCCAAAGCAGCTCTTGAGTCTTGGATCTGGCTTTACAGTCACAGAATCATAGAATAGTTTGGGTTAGAAGGGACCTTAAAGATCATCTAGTTCCAACCCCCCTGCCATGGGCAGGGACACCTTCCACTAGATCAGATTGCTCAAAGCCTCATCCAACCTGGCCTTGAACACTTCCAGGGATGGGGCATCCAGAGCATCTCTGGGCAACCTGTTCTAGAGTTTCACCGCCCTCAGAGTGAAGAATTTCTTCCTTAGATCTAATCTAAATCTACCCTCTTTCAGTTTAAAGCCATTACCCCTTGATTCTTCATCACCTGGCCTGGCTCTTGGAAGAAAACTGAGATATTCAGACTCAGCCCTCATTTCTTTGGAGTTTGTCAGTCATGTCGCTAGGGCTGCTATGGTCTGAGTTTTCTGAATCATCCTTTGATTTGGTGTTGGGCTCAGTCCAAAGATTTGACAGAGCATCTTGAAAATATTTTAGTGCGTATACATTGCATGGATACACACACACAAAAATCTCATTATTTCCTTTTCCAAAATCTCATCTTTTTACATATAACTTGATCTTTTCCTGCTTGTCTATTACTTATTTTCTTTAGTTTATGATTTTATTCAATTTATAGCATACTCCATACATTTTCAACTTAACCAATTCCCTCCTCCCCTCCATTAGTTTCTTTTCAAAAGTAGTCAATAATCTCTTTGCTGCAAGAAGTTAGCCAAGAAAACAGTAACATTATTCCAAACTTGTATTTACAATGTCTTCCACAAAAAGCAGAATGGCACTGGTTAATATTGATATGTTCAAAAGTGGTATTTCAGTGCTTCTTCATGGATTGTCTTGTGCTGTGAACAATGGGAAAGCAACAGCTAAAGAGATGTAGAATACTGCCTGTTTCATTCCCCAAATGAAGTTCATTCTCCTGTTTCATTCCTCTGGTGAACTTCACTAAAGTTTGCGTTGGGGCAGGACTAGTAGGAAAGTTCTGTAAAGTTCATTTCATCCAGCCTTTGTCTATTTGCAAAGCAATACAATGTTGTTGGCTGTTAGCATTATATTGTTACCAGGGTCTGTGTATTCAGAATTAACAAACAGAAAATGCCTCAGTGACACGGTCCAGGCAGTTCACTAACACAGAGTGTGGCAGAAAGCCTGCTTAGCCTGTGCAATCACCTCAACAAGCATTTCCTTGATAACCAGCAGTCCATTAAAACTGTGAAGCCCATGAATTTTTCATTAAGGTTTCCACAGAGCAATGGAAATCTCTCTGCTCTGGACATCACTCTTCAAAGCTATTTGGATATGGAAGACTGTAAAAGACTGGGTTTTTTTTCCTCCTCAAAAGGAGGGGTTTAGCATAGGCCAACATTAAGAGAAGTGTGGAAATTGACTGAGTGAGAGAGTAACTTCTGCTACAAATATAAGTCACGGCTGTGGTCACTTTTGATTCTTCTTCTTATCTTAACGTTAGAAGATTCTGCACTTTACTTTTTGCTTCAGTCTGTACCTTATCTACAAGACTAGGCCTTTACCATAGTACTGCCATATACATTGAAACAGAAAATAAAATATGATAGTGGAAAAGCTGATAAAAAAAAAAAAAAAGCTTCAATCACTTTTTCCTGTGGAAAAGACTGAAAAGCATGAAAAAAATTGTTTGAAAATAAATTTACACCAATTGTTTGTTCTTTACATCAAATTTTTTTCCAACAGAAAAAAACATATATTTTCCAACTTTTTCCAGTCTTATTTTTTCAAATAGGATAGTTGTTACTATAAATCCCCCAAATATCTCTAAGACTTATTAAGAAAACAATTCAATTAACATTCAGATACAAGGTGTTTCAGATTTTACAAATTCTTCTGATATGCTGTTGTCTTATTGATGCAAAATTTGCACTGTTAGAAAAGCGACTCTTCCTTTGGAACTGGTGGAGTTGGTAGAGATATCTTTTTGGATGTTCTTTTTGTTAGAGATTTCTATCTTTAAGGTGCTTGTCAATGACATTTCAAAACCCTTCCCCATTTCTCATTTTCTTTTTCTTTGATATTTTGTGTCTGTACTTATTTAATGCTGGCTTATAGAGAACTCAGCAATTCCTATAGTTTCTCCCACAACTTTGTCATCTCTTGTACTTATTCAGGTTCACATCTCACTGGAAGTGAAACTGAAAAATCTAGTGTGAGACTAAAGACAGTCAATTGCAACAATGAAAAAAAATCGGGACACGTTGTACTGAAGCTCATGGTGTTACTTTTTATCGTATCAACTATTTAAACCATTCTGGCTTTTGTTCTCTATGTGCCCTGATACAAATGCCCATTGTAGCCAATATATTAAAGATTAGTGCAGTTTATTAACATTAATACTCATTTCCATCAATATGCATCTCTGTCTTTTACGAAAATCACCAAGTTACCAAGAAGGACATTGCCCTGCATAGGTGAGAGGTATAATTGCTTTTCTTTGTCTCCTAATGATGTGAGCAGTATAGTGTCGCTTCCATGCCAGGGACGGAGAGAAGAACGACACAGAATTCAGGTGCAGGAGAAAATACCAACGCCAACAGCAGGAGCAGCAGTATCAGCAGCGGCAGCAGCAGCATCAACCGTTTATCAATTACAAATCCGTATATATATATAATATGGTTCACAAGGATGGCCAAGGCAATTGGTCGCTTGACCATCCACCTCCCAGAGTGATTGGCTAAATGCTACAACACCCATTTCAAAACAACTTTCCCAGTGTGCCATAAACAAGACTGCATAACAAGCTACAGGTGCAAGATAAAGTCTTAGTTTACAAAAACCTCAAACTGTTTCTCAGCTAGCCTGCATGGGAAAAAGAACTTTCACAGCAGTAGCTGGAAAATTTCTGCTTCTAGCCTTTTTGTATCCACAGTATAGGATAAAAAACATTTTAGTGGTGTCCATAAAATGTCCATGTAAAACTCAGCCATATAGTTAGAAGGGTTCAATAAATTATCTTAGTGATTATTGCTGTCCATACATCCTCCTCCTGAGTCCAGGAAAACTGCCCAGTGTGAAAACCAGATGGGATTTATCAGAAGAGATGCTCAGACACTAGAGTGGAACTGAACAAAAAGGCACACCTTTATTCATCATCATATATTCATAATCAGGTACAATTCCTGTGTCTAGTGTATGAGTACAGACAAATACTTTGTCACTGGAACATAGCACAGAGCAGGATAATTTGCTATTAAAAAAAAATCAATAAAAAATTGGGTAACTGAAAGCTGATGAAATGAACGGAAACTGCATATGCCTCATTATTTCAGCTGGAAATGCATGGAATGAAGAAAGACTTGTGGCTGAGGAGGAAGACCATAATTCACATATTCTTGGTTTACCTTGTATTTAAATACATATCTTATTTTTATTGTTGGTTTTATACTTTAAAAGATGTGGTAAAGTGCTTTCAGAAGAAGAAAAAAACAATTAGATCTTCTGAATATTCTATTGTAGAAAACAAAATGGAAAAACTGGGCAGAGGATGGCTCATGAATTTCAAAAAGAGCTCATGAATTTGCAAATGTGCCTGCTTAGTGCAGATAGTAGCAACACCTCCTCAGACATCATGCGCTATAATGCATTTGGACATGGTTACTTGAGAGGTAGTAAATGAACTGTGGTCCTTGCCTGGGATGTTTGACCAAAAGGGAACAGTCGCAATTGTGTCAGGCTTAATTCACAAAAAAAGGCATGGAGGAAATTAATGCAATGACATCTAGTCTCTAAAAGGATTCCATGAACCGTTCTAGGATGGCAGCTTTTGCATAGCAAAAAATCCAGAGGCTGGAAACCAATTTAAGAAAATCAGAAGCATCTATCGTTTGCACCAGCTGGGCTGCAGTGTGCTGGCACAAGAAAATTCTCAATTTGAACAGCTATTAGCAGGATGTCAAAGTAGACTTTATTTCCGAATCTTCAGGATTTAAGACAGTATTTTATAATAGAAAGTACAGTTAGAAGTTGACACTTTCTTCATACAGAAAAAGATTAATAGCCTTTTCAGCTAGCCTTTTGCTTTACTCATTATATTTGGATTAAGTATTAAAATATAGAGCAGTATCTCAAGAGTTTCTGAACTATAGCTCCAAAGCAGAACAGAAAAATCTTAGATGTCTCTCCAACTATCTTCAGTGAGAGGCAAACTCTGCCTTTCCTATTATAATATTGGACTTCTAAGGTCACCACTTTTTCTTTTTTATTTCTGAGATCTGATTTCTTCTAAAAAATATTTTTTTTTCTTGTAAAGGAATATAACCTATAAAATAGGTTATTCAGACTGCAAACCAAGCTATTCAAAGTTTTCAGAATGTATATGTATGTACTTACATATAAACGTAAATTAAAAAAAAAAAGAATTATTCTGAATATTCTTTTATTTAATTTTGGCTGCTGTGAGAATTTCTGGAATTACTTGTAAAAGCAAAATTAACACAATATATAGTGTTATAGTGTTAATACTTACTGTCACAGACTTGTCTGTTTGTCTGCTAACTAATAACACAATAACAATATAGATGTTAGCATGCATACAGAAATGTATTGTACGTCCTGCAAGCTGATCCACATGAAAGCCATGAGAATTGCAGATGCATACAGGTGTTCTTCACAATCCAGCTGTGATGTCCAGTTCTGATGACACCAATTTCCCATACAACATGTAATAGAAATCTATTATTTAAAAAAAAAAAAAAAGTCTTTACTTTTTCTAATAATGTTACAAGTTTCAAGATATTTGATACATGTCTTAAAATTCCAGATGCTGGAGATCTGTGATTATGGAAGGCTTTCAGATTTCCTAAAGAAACATGCTTTTCTTAACACTCATGGTTGAAGAAAAGTTTGTATATATGACTTGATTGCATGCTGACTGCTCAATATCAGTCTGAAAAAAAAATAGTCAAATATATTGGTTTTAGCATTTTGACAATTCTAATTTTTTTTGAACTCTCAAGTTTTTGTCCTGTATTTCAAACACTTGGCATCATTAAGCAGTGTGGCAACTGAAAGCCCTAATCTTAACTTACTAATGGTACAATTTAAAAAATAGAGAGGATATTTTAACTCCTTTTTTCCACAATACTCTGTTACTTTGTTAAATGGAGTGGTATTTTAGTTACCTGACTTACAGGCTGGTACTGGATTCACACTATCGGTCTTCAGCAGCTCAGTAATCTATTCTGTCCTGCAACATGGGATATTCAGTATCTTCTGGAAATCTAGACAATAAAATGAAAGAAAAAATAAGAGAAAAAAAAAAGAAGAAGAAAAGGAGACTACATCTCCTGAGAAGAATTAACTTGTTATCATTCATTGGGATGAGGAACAAAAGGATTATAAATGAATTTAAAAAAAAATGATTTAATTCCATCAGTGGAAACTGGAAAAAAAAAAAAACAGCCAAACTACTTTTTGCTATGAAACTTTGGAGAAACCACACATTCCTTCAAGAAATATTTCTTTGCAGATCTTTGGTATTCTATGCTTTTAATAGTGTGCATTTCCTATTTGGCATTTAGTTGCATGTAAGGAAGCAATAAAGCAGCCATTTTATTTTGGATTTCAACTTAGTGTTTAGGCTGTTGGTCCATACATTGTATGTGATCCATCATCCAAATACTATTCTGAACAGTGAGTGATGAGTTTGGCTACAAGTTCTCTGTGGTGTTTATCGCTCTATGAAGTCTAAGTCCTTCACAAATAGTATTGATTTTCACAATATTTACTATGGTATGAAACATTATTTCCCACTTTGGAGGTAGACTAAAAAACCCCAGTATTAGTTTTAGGTTCATGAATTGGAACACTGAATTTTTGAGAAACCAAACATTTTGTAACACCTACTGTTGTGGAAGAACAGCTGTATCTGTATGTACTTGGAAAAGTGCAATTCAGCTTAACAGAAAGGAACACGTCAGATAAAATAGGGACAGAATTCCACTCTCATTAGATGAAATAGGGACAGAATCCCACTCCCCAAGGAAACATGCCTGAGCCCTACAGCCTGCTCATTCTCCAGCCACTACATCTAAAAGGGCAAAAAAAGATGAAAGCAAGTTCTACAGAGTTGTTACCTCTGCAATACTATCATGCCTGGAATTAAGCCAGAGATCTGTGGAGGAAAAAAAATTGGTGACATGACTGCAAAGTACTGAATCATAAACCTAAGAGAGTCAGTTTCAAGTTGATAGTGCATAAACAGACAAGTCCTTCCTAACTCTTAAGTACCTGATCTTACAAATTTAGTGTATGTGTATGTATATAGATACACGTATGTACACATTATCTATGTATTTATCTCAAACTTAAAAATATAGGCTCAAAGATTTTAACATAATTACCATTTGTTTACTGATGTAATCATCTTTTATATAGTTTAAGATTGGTGATGAAGAATATCATGTCCAATTAAAATTGCAAAGAGAATTTGATCAGAGATAATATGACTGTGGATTATGATCAAGACTGTTGAAGATGACATTCTTGCTTTTACAAAACGCACACTGGGATCCCAAATGAACAAAAGTGGTCAGAATCCAGCTGGAACCTCCTGCTTAAATGCTACCTATCTCACCGTTACTATCTAGGACTACAGTGAAGTTATTTAATTAACTGAATGGGAAAATCCTGAAAGAAACTGAGAGCAAGCAAAGTAAATTGTCATATTGTTTACGCTTAAAATTTGAACTATATCTTAAGGGGATGTACTCTTTCATTTCTGTCAGAATTTGCTTCTTAGTCTATAACATATAAATTGCAATTTTATATAGTATACAGCTGCAGAGTCTTCTTCTCTTTCTGCACACTCAGAACCCAACTAGGAGGATGAAGTTCAGTTAATCGAGATATCTTAAGTCAAATTCTCCCCCCATTTACATTAGTGCAAACACAGTCACTCCATCACTGAAGATGATATGGAAGTGGCTTTAATGATGAAGATAGTTAATTAAAAAGTGTGGGCTTAGTCCTATAAATATGGAGGTGATTTACGCCTTCAGATTTGAATTACCACCTTCTCTAAAAAGCAGGATCTGCTTTCTGAAAACAGCAGGTTACCACTGGCAAGTGAAAACCCGGAATCCATGAACTCAATAAGTATTATTTGACAAAAATCACTCACCATCAGCTACAGAGCTGTATCAGGTAGAAATGTAACCCTTTTAGCATATTTCCAAAAATAGCTTTAAAGTGTTATCCTGTTAAATTTGAAATTCATTGGCAGAAAGGACACTTCTTTTTTTTACTCCTGTTTCTCTTTGATACGTTCTAACAGAAAAATGAAAAATAGATTTCAGCAAATGTTCCCACTGTTCCAATCACTTGTAAAACAGTAGGAGTTATTTTAATGGACATGATTTAAACTAGACCTTTACCACACATGACCTTCTATTTAAAACTACAAAATATAATGAAGTAATTCCTATGATAAAATATAGCTAAGTAAAATGCAGAAAATAAAAGCACAGAGTTCAAATATTTAAACTTAAGAATAACAGTTTAACACAATATTTTATCAGGTGATTAATTGTGTTTCACTCAAAGTGAAAAAAAATCACAATCACTAAATCACTCATTTCTGAACACTTTTGGTTGTTTTTCTTTTGTAAAATAAAGCTAACAGTAACTAGATAAATGTCTTGAATTTAATCTTTTGACATACACTAACAACTGCCCTTACTTCCATTCATGGGAGTTAAAGATAAGGTGTATCTGATCAGTGGTTAGAGTCACATGTTTCATTGCAGGGTTAATCTGTTTTAAACAGAAATATAACTGGAGATAAATATTGGATCGTCCACTAGATCTAAAGCTTGACAGAAAATGCTGTAGGAAATAAATGTACAAGACATAGATCAATGGCTGTAGGACTGAATTAAAATAATCAACAAACAATTACTCAGTAAAACTTATACATGCGATTTAAAAGGTCTTAACCGTATTAAAAAAATAAAGAAATAATCTTAGTATTGATTAGAATGTAAACAAGTAATTTTAAATTATTTTTGCATACACTTCTCAGAAACTATCCTCTGTAAAACTTGCGATTTCTTTCGTATATCCGCTTTAAAAAGTGACTAGGGTTGATCATAGGGTATCAGATGTTCAGAAAGAAGTTAGTTTCTTATGCTAAGGAGCAGAAACACATGATAAGCAATGGCAATGGAAGATTTTCTAATCTGTCCTATGCCTCAGCTCCTGAAGGCCTGTCAATGTTACCAAGATCTTCACCTTACCTAAGCTAGTTGAGATAATATGGTCTCACATTGACAGGATAAAACGTGGCTGCGAGCGGGACAACCCCTAGAACAGGTGCTGAGATATTCCTTACCATCACTGGCTTCTGAAAAACTTGGCATCAGAAAAGCTTGTGGACCAAAACGTCTAGCTCACTACTTTCAACCCACCAGGCAACATCAGACACTGAGTCACGCAAATTACCTGTGAAATGTCTAATTCAAACCAGAGTCCTAGAGCCATGGAATGTATTCCACTGCATATAGTTGAAGCTATTTAATTGCTTCACTCTTATCTCTGTCTTTTGCTCTTGATGTTTGGAGATATAAAATACTAAATACTAAAATACTACTTTGTCAAAATCTTCTACAGGTAGTGTAGAAAAAAGGAGTCTAACAATTTGTTTCTGGGAATTTTTTTATTAGAAGTTTTTACATTCATACTTGCTTAAAGTGTGAACAAAATAAGAAAGGAAACCAGAGATAAATAACATATTAATGCTTCTAGGCACAAAGTCATATCCGTGGAATTTTTGATTTCTGTGTAGCCATGCAATGTTATTGGTCTTGTATTTTTGCAATGTAGCTGTTGAGTTACACTCCTAAAGATCTTAAGTCAGTTTTGATTAAAGGCATCTGTGAACTTCAGACCCTGCTTACAATGTTCAGTGACATAGTCCAGGATTATTCAGAAGTGTGACAAGTCAGTCAATTTTACTTTTTTTTTCCTCATCTTTGATCTTCATACTTTTCATTCCTCCTAATTTCCAAGGAGCCTTAGAATTTCTCTGCAGAGAGAGACATATTTCAGAGTAACTTCAATAGATTTTTCTACTGTGCCATGTACTGAACTGACACTTTGAAGCAGTCCTCAACGAAAGGTCACTTACAATCTAATTTAATTCATGATGTAATGAGTACATTTAGGGAGCCAGTACAAGGATAATGATGATGTGAAATCCAGTTTGATCGAGTCTATTTAAGTGAACAGCTAATAGAAAAAAGATCAGAAGTCACAGAACCATTAATGATACGGATGAAAAGGATATTGAGGTTACCTGCCCCAAGAGAAAATAAATCCTAGCTCCATCATCTCAGGTCTTCAGAACTCTTAGTGATACCTATTCAACAATATTTACACCATTAAGAAGTATTTTCTATTGCCTAACTTACATCTGCTTTCCTGAAATTGTAATATCATTGCTTCTTAAGCTCTGTATTACAAAACACTTTAATCCTCTTTAATCCTTTGTGCTTCATATTATCTTTTTATATATTTGAAAGTCATCATCATGTAGTCTCTGTTTTTCTTTGCTACACTAAACTTCTTGAACGTGTTCAGACTTCCTCATTGCTTACACTTTGCAGACCATTTTTGTTGCCCTTCAGTTCCCGGCTACTCTCCACTCATGTCAGATCTCTCTCTTTGGAAGATTCAACAAGAATGCAAGCAATATTGGAATTTGTTACTTGTCCATAACAGAAGGAGTAAAAAGATTTTGGGACATTGTGAAAAATATTTTTTTTTCCTCTGGAAAGTTAAAGAATAGAAAAAAAGCAGTTTGATTTGTAGCAAAAGAGAAACAATGAAGAGGAGAGTGCTGAGGAAAGAAGGATGCCAAAATTGTATTAATCAAAAGAACTAGGAACAAGTATAAGGTAGCAGCACACTCTGGCATTGATGGTTTGAATATTACATACATTTGGGTGTAAGAAACTGCCCCAGAAAAACTGACTTGTAGGCAGAGAGAGGAAGCTGGTTAAAAAGTGAAGTACGTCAAAAATTAACCAACAGAACTAATTTGAGACAAAATGGAATCTATCTGAACAAATTTGTTGCTTCGTGCAGAAAAAGTCTATTTTTGTTCAAATGTAAGAAATATCCCAAGTGGTCTTAGTTCTGATCTGTTGCTATGGTAATTCTTAGCCATGTTTTCTTCTGCTGGTCAAATACCTGAGGCAGTTTTTTAAAACATGAAGCTCAGCTTTGCTTCATTAAAAACAAACTTTCACGGCAAACTCAAGAAAAAAACATTTGATGAAGACAAGGTGGCTGTTTGGAAGAGTATTAGAAAGGTGTTATTTTGAAGAGTTGAGGTGCTTCCAATATTTTGGACAAAATTCCCTGTTCAGTGTCCCAGGTCCTTTCATATGGCTACTATCAAAAATGCAAAATATGAACAACTTCACTAGCCACTCGCTTCTTTTGGCTTACCAGACAACCTGCATGCATACAAAGGCTTCTTGGATCAAGACAACATTTATTGCAGCAATATTTTTGCCTCCTCTGTACATTCACCAAGATGCGACACTTTGTATTTGCTGACACAGAAGAAAAACCTTTCCCAACAGTACAACAACAGACGGTAATTGGCTTCTAATAATAGAACAAACCACAGAGGTTTCATGCTGCTTAGCCTTGCTTTAACAGGTGACAGCACAAAGTCGGCCACCTGATAAAAACTGTAAAAGGGGTAAGAGTTAGAAAAAATCATGCAGTCCCTAAGGGTATGATTGTCTACGCTCTAATACAGTGTCGAGGTTTCTTCAATCACAGTATGACGATGATGCCAAAGGATAAATATCCCTGCATCAAGCCCATGCAGCATTTTTCAGTTTGTAACTTGGTTACTTTACTTAGATGTGTTTTCTGCAGCATACAAGAACTTAGACTTGTTTCTAAAAAGCCGGTGAAACAGCTTAAAGGTTTATATGTAAAGAACTTAAGTTCTTTAAGTTCTTAAGAAAAACCTGGTGTAGTGGAGGGTTTCCCTGCCCATGGCAGGGGGGTTGGAACTAGATGATCCTTGAGGTCCCTTCTGACACTAACCATTCTGTGATTCTATGATTCTAACTTAAGTTCCAGTACATATATTTCTTGGAATCAGAGATGAAATTCAAAGATCTCTAAATGTATCAGCTAGTGCAGCATATACTTCAAGACATCAAAGTAAGGAAATTTTTTTTTTTTTTTATCAGCAGGGAAACGGTCTCCACTCTTAATTTCCCACATTGTTATTTGTACTTTTTTCCAGTTGTCACTTCCCACCTGTAACACTATCCTCCGAGCTTCTCTTTAGAGATGATCTGATGTAGATACCCATGTGAGGATATCTACATCCCTCTCGTAGACACCAATGCCAAAGCTATTCAGTATTTACTAGTCATATGCAGTAAAAAGACCAATATGGACATGAGTGGTTCTTTCCTGGCATCATCAAGAGTTCTCTGATGAATTCTTCCAGGTTTAAAATTACCTCAGATGTCCTCAAAGAGGAGAAGAACCAGAATAGAGGAAAGATAACTTTCTCATCTGCAGATCTTTCTTTCTCTTGTGACTAGTGTAGTGATCTATTGTAGAAAAATTATCTGAATTTTCTTACAACTGTATATGGACAGCACAGAACAGGAAAAAAATAAAACCAGACAACCTCTTTCTTTCCTTAAACAAGTTGGGCAGCTATAGCTGAGAATGAGACCTAAGCTGGAATCAGTTTCAGTTCAGAGTCATGACATTCTACTGAATGTTAGACACTGCTCCCTTGCAAAGAACAGGGGGAACAGTTACAGTAGGTATTACTATTATCATCATAATACCATTTATTCTGTAGTCCACAACACCGAAAGCAACAATAATTGGCATTGATGCCAAAACTACAGCATCAAGTATTGCCACTTAAATAGATTTAAGTGACCAGCATGCTTGGGTTTATATGTAACAAGAAGAGCCAGCATAACCTCAGTACGTATAACCTCAGTAATGCAATATCCAGGTTTTGCTTGCCAATACTCTGTCTTTTGCTCACAACTACGTCTCAGTAACCACAGAACTGGCGTCTGAGTCTTTTTTCCTATTGTTCCCTATGCTAGCATTTGTTGCAAGTTAAACACTATTATCATGCTTCTCTCTTCAATACGATAAAAAAAAATCTCTAAACCTCTCTGAACTTCCAATGCCAAAACAGAAATTCTGAGCACATCAGCCCTAACACTATGAAATCTTTAGTGTTCTAGGATACAATCACATCATATTGTAAGCAGGAAAATAGCTCAAGGGCTTCTGGTTAAATTGGGGTTTTTTGTCCTTCTCTATGGATCTTGCATTATTTCAATAATAGCAAGTCTAGCAAAACACACAATAAATGGATAGAAATGGTGCTAAATTTGTTTTGGTCTACTTTCAACCAGGGCAGAGTTTTTTGTCTTTTTTTTTTTTCTTCTTCCTTTTTACTTTTCCTTTCTCATATCTCCATTCTTGGTGAGGTGCTATAATCACCTGTTATCCTCCAGACCCAGATAAGAACATTTCACTGTATCCAAGAGAGTCCTCCTATTTTCTTTTTTTTTTTTCCACATACAGGAACCTCAAGTGTCCAACCATTATAATTCTCTGCTGTCTTATGAGGCATATAACACAGTATTGATACCAAGGTGCTTTCTAAAGGACGGTACAGACAATCCTCTTCAAGGTTTTCTTCCTCAGTCTGACATACAGACTGTAGACACTTCCAAGATATTTTCAGGATGCAGGTAACTAAACCACTCCAAGTCAATTATTATTGCTCTTTTTCAGGGACCACATTTTCATGGCACGTAAGGGCTGACTGGCAACTGTCAAGTCAAATATCTCAATGCACATTCTCATTTTGTTTTGTGAGATATTCAAATATCATTGAGCTCAATAAATACTACACTTGCCATGAATTTTTTTTTCTGTTACATTATTCAAGTTCTGCCCTTTATTTCTCTTACTTGGAATGTGTCATTAACATCTTTTGCTGTTGGTCTTGTGGTTGGCATTTTTTTAACCTGTTTCACTCCCAAATACAATCTTAATATCTACGGTTTTGAACCTAAGGTTATTTTGAGATTTGTTATACTGAAATTTCTTCCAAGAGACAATACCAATTCTATTCTCTTTACCACTCTGTATGAGTCAGGTGCTTTGTTTGCCAGAAGTGCAATGCTGTCAAATCAAGCAAATCAACTTTTCTGATCCTTTTCATTGCATTCTTATGTTATTTCTAGCAGTTGTATTTTTCAAAAGAAGCTAAAATTCCAAGTTTCAAAATTCAGTTGGGGTTGTTTTTTTGTTGTTTTTTTTTTTTGTTTAGTTTTTATTTTAATGGCAGGCATAACTAACAATCCTTTGTGTAACTTCACTTAGCATGTATCTATAGAAACTTACCTAAACACCATATATATATATATTTCTAAAGCTAGACAAAATGTTAATGCAATGACTTGGGTATTTAAAGAACACACTTCACAAAGCAGCTTGGATTGGCTTCTCAGTTGAAGGTCAGAGCTATCATCTCTTTAAACTGCATTCTGCACATCCTGATCAATCTGTCAGAACTGCTATATGCATCCTTCAGTGAATTTAACAGACAGTAGGTAATCAATAGTAGTTATGTACTGTAGCAAGGTGAGAAGACATGATTTGTGAGGGATGTTTAGGGAAAAATAATTAGCCTGATCAGTTACCTCAGTTTAAAGGACAATTAATACAACATTGTAGTTCGGAAATATATCTGAAAGAGGAAATCAAACTCTGGTGGAGAAATTGCTCTATTTTTTCTATTTTTTTTTGTAATTAGTAATGCATTAACTGTATTCTCGTATTTCGTATAAAGAATAGAACAATTTATTTGAAAGCATGTAAGGATTTTAGATCTTTTTAATTAAACTTTATATCACTTTAAAAGGAAAGTAAAAATTATTTAATAAATGAGTACATTAATAGCACAACCCACTGTTGGAGAGTTAGAATTAACTAGCAAGAAAAGTTCCAGATTCCTTGTGTTTCTTGACAAAAGAGTATCTGCTCCTATTTTACACGAAACCATTGTAACAGAGAAAAAAGAAAAAACAGTCCTAGTATAATTTGAAGAACATTGTCAGAACTGTAGAATGCAGTTTCTGTCACATGGAGAAGATGGCAGAGCATAAGCTAAAACAGAAGGGATAATATAAAGAATTGTATCTGAAGCGGAACAACCATCAAATAAGAGGTGATAGCTAAAATGGTAAAGTTAGCTGGTAGAGTCATTAAAATTGGAACCTGCTTAATTTTTCCTCCTTTTTTGCTACTAATGACTTTCTTAATAGTTTGCATGTTAAATATGGGACTCAAGAGAGAAACTGCTTTTTCAGAAACGTCTAACTGTTTAACATAGTTTCGGTGATTTTTAAAAGGCCAAGATAATTATCACTGATAGCATGGTGTACCTATTTATCAGTTTTAATTGCTTCAAGAAACGACTAATGCTTTAAAAACTATATGTATAAACTCACTTATACACCGATTTAGGAGAATTAAAAAAGGATACTACAGCAATATCACTTTTGCTTTTTCACTTGAATGATTGATGAGGACACTTCTCTCCTTCAGAGCAAAGTCATGATTGAATTCATGACAGAAAAAGAAGAAAATGTCATGAATTGTTTTTTTCTTTTCTATAAATTCAGTATAACTATGATATAACTAATAACATATTTCAAAGACTATACTATCATGATCTCTGCAGCTCCAGATATAATTGGTACTGTGCAGGGACAAGAATTAATCAACAAAGAACTCTTTGCTCTTCTTCTAGTCACCATTTCTCAGTCTAATTGTCAACTACTTAATTACTGATATTTACAACTAAAAGTTAGTGCTACAAATCTCTTTCCCTTGATGAAATGAAAGAAAAAAAAAGCTAGGAAAAAATGGTTGGAAAAAATGCACCCATTCTATCTGATCTCATCACTCAGTTCTAAGTAGGGGAAAAGTACATTTTCTAACACCAGTTGTGGCAGCACGCTCTTTATGTCTTACTTCAGGAAATAGTGGAATCTGAACTAACGGTTCAGCTCCTGAGAGTTACAGATTTATTGTCAAGTAGACAAATATCCTACTGTTTTAGAAATAATTTTCTAAGAAATTATTTTCTTTTTTACCAGTTTTCTAGTTCAGGCAACTTCATCTTTCATCTTATTTAAACAAAAAACTGGGATATGGGATAAAAAACTCCTCAGAAAACGAAGGATTTTAATGTGAAAAATGAGTCATATTGTAGAGTCATAATACAAATTAGAAATATGATGTATTGGGGATATGTTTTGAGAATGTTGCATGTGTATGTGTGCATCTGTGAATTGTTTTCCTTTCCATACAATGTCATGAACAAGTACTAGCTGAGTGTGAAGAAGACTTGTACAAATTCACAGTCAATTCTGAACTCCAGGGACAGTGCTTGAGAGATAAATGTTTACATAAAAACCAGTTGTTGTTTTCATAGAAAACTGTGAATACTCAACCCAGGAGATGGGGATAAAAATCTGTCTAAACCAAAACAAAACTAAACGTCACAACAGAGGCTCCCTCATGCCAGAATCATTGCAGCATTTTTTCATTTGCAAATCAATAAAGATGTAATTTATTGTAAATTGAAACTGACTCCAGTGACTGCAGGGATTAATGACCATGACAAATTGACCCAGTGCATGCATTGCCATGTCTAACTCCACTGTCACCCAAAGTTACATTGATCAACAAATTAAATTTTTAATTCCTCTGATTTTCAGATGCTTCTGAAAGCCCGGAAAGTCCCTTTTTAATTTTACAACAAATACACTGTGGTAATCCCCCATCTTTCAAATCTTGATCCTAGACCAGAAAGACCTATTCTTTTATTACTTCTTCCATTCTTTGCCCTCAGTTGGTAAGACATTCTATGATACTCACAGAAGTAACCTATTTCTCAGGTCCTGCTTCCTGTCATTCACACTTTGAGACATGAAGAATTTACAATTTTTCAACCTTTTCAAAGGAGCTCTGAATTACTCGATTTGTCATGTTGGACAGGGGTGTCTTAACCTCTTTGGTCTGACAAGACTGAAGGAAAATGTGCTGTGCCACACATCCCACCTTCTCTTTTCCTCAGTTATCTCCAAATGTCTTCAAATAGTGTGGCTTAGTTCCATTTTACATGGCCAGGTTTCACTCTTTTGGAGAGAAACAAAGGGAAAGCAAAAGAGAAGGGAAGCTTGTCATTGAACACGAAGCATTTATCCAAGCTAATGTTCCATGCCAGAAACCGAAATCTCAGATCTAGAGTATCCTTGACCATAAGTCAATTTTAACTAAGGCTAAGAACATCTACAACTATAGTAAATCTGATCAGGGAATCTGTACTGTATTTGTAATTTACAACACTTAAGAGGTCAAATTAATAAATCAAAAGTTAGTTTCTATATCACTGAATGTAGCTTACAACTTTACATAAAGGACCATCACAAAATTCCATGTGCGTTAGCAAAATAGTCCTTCGAGGCAGACCTAGTGTGAAATTCACCACTTATTTATGCCTTAATTATTGAGACATACACAGAAGATTGACAAAACATGCTTAATACACACAGAACAGCAGCAAAAAAAACCCCAGTCAACACGTACTACAATAAATGAAAATATTTCAGAGAATTGCTCTTAAAACAAATGTGACTACTTAACATGAATGCCTACAGCAGAAGTTGCAGTGAGATTAGGACACTCCTTTCAAAGAGAGTTTGAAAATGTGTAAATGTTTGTTGAAGAGGAGGAAAACTAGTACTAATTCTGTCACACATATGTTTGATGTTATATATGGTTACATAATGACAAATATTGGGATGATAAATTAGTACCATGAAAAAGAGTGAGACTATTACCTTAATACAAGTAAAAAAAGTAGTAAAGAAAACACACAATTTCTTAGTACTGCAAACTTTTTCCCTTTCGCTGATATTTCATAAAGGAAATAATCAGTTTCTTTAGCAATTCCTCTCACATGAAAGAATTGTATTCGAGCATGCAGCTGGCTCAAATAACTTCTAACCTCTGTAAATTGTAAACTTCTAAAACATCCCTCCTACGCTCTCAGAAGTTAAAGCATAGTTGCACATCCTTTCAATACCTGTAACTGAAAGATTAACTTTTACTGTACACTTTAACTGAAAAGAAACTGAAAAGTAACTGATAGATTAACTTTACTGTACTGTTCAAGTAGGACATAAAAAGTCACTGTGGTAACATGCTCTACGTTTTCAAGTCAAGAGATTTAAATTCTTTTCTGAATCTCCTCTAGGATCCCATTGCCTACACAATAGACAAAAAACAAAGCACCTCATCATTATGCTTATATTAATCAGCATGACAGAATTAACAAGAGTTGTAAGAAATTGTATTTTCCTTTTAGCTTTTGTAAATAGGCTAATTAACTCAGTTGTTGTGGATGGAATATTATAACACAGTTATGATTTAACAGCAATTTAAGATTTGTTAAAGGTATGAGGTAGATTAAAGGTTGAATTTTAGCAGCACTCCATGATTAACCAATTTAAAGATTAACAAGATGATTCGGTAGGATATGTTATAGTCAAAACAGCTACTTAATTAGAGATGCAAAAATGACAAGATGCACACTAACTTACTGCAAGGCATCCAAAATCAATACGTATGTACGTATGTGTAAAGCATAAAGGATGCAGACACATAAAATATTTGGATCTAGTGAAATAGACATCCACACTCATGAAAGCAAATGTGTATATTCAAACACACAGTTAAGAAGAGAGGAGGATAGAAGAGACTACAGGTAAAATTTGCCTCTCGAGTTTAGAGTGAATACTCACGAGGTGCATCGGCATTCCTCACTCACGAGGTGCATCGACATTCCTCAATGGGCGATAATTGAGACTTGAAGATAACTCGCCTCGGCCTTTCATCAGCTTTGTTGGTGGATGGTCTACAGAGGTGGTATCTAAGAGGAGTCCCAACTCAGAGGAGATGTTGGTCACTGTCTGCTGCAATAGAGGAGAGCTCAAAGGGTCTCGCTTAGAATCACTATTTTTAAGGTCTGAGATAATTGACTTTTGTCAGGTATTTTTCCATTTTGGTCACAATTCATGTTAGGTAATCTTTGGCAACTTTCAGAGTGGGTTGCAGTCCAAGCAGGAGGGGTTTCAAGTATGTTTCCCAGGCCTCAGGTGTTCCAGGTGCAGTTAGGGAGTGCCTAACCATCCCAACTCATTGTACTAGTACCTAGGACAGAAAGGTACTGGACTGTTTCAACTCACTGCTCCAGCAGGTGAGATCAGAAAGTGCTAGATGGTCCCAATCCACTCACTGCACTTCCAACTGAAACAAGAACAACATTGGCTGGTGCTGGCATCGCAATGTGGCCGGGGAGCGGAGCTTGTACCACCACACTCAGTAAGTGCCTTTTGACAGTAGAAATGGTTTCTCATCATGTTTTTTTTTTTTCAGTCTTGCACAGAGCATTATTCATATCATTCTTCAAAATCTTTTTGAGATAGTCTTGAAAAATCCACACCAATACTGGCCTTACATGGACAAATGGAGTTTACTTCAGCAAAACCAGCTAACTAAGCATTTATTTTGATTACGTTTGTGGTATTAATCTCAAGAAAGAATATAAGTAACAACTCCAGAAATCTGTCATCTGCACTTACAGAGAACAGAAATCCTGCATTGAGGGAAAACTCAGAAAAGGGAGAAAAAGAATGATAATGCAAACTACTTTAATTGCAATAGCTAAAATGACAAGCGTTAAGTAATGGCTATGTGTCTTCTGCCATATTGTGTCAAGCAATAAATTAACTTGCCAGTCAAGCTATAAAAACTGGCCATGTAGATTCTTTTAGAATTCCCATTTGTGAAATAAACCATGCTTGCTGAAAACGCAAAGGCAAGGTATCCACAAAAGTAGATCAAGCAAGTTTGCTTTGTTGGCTAAGCCTGAACCCAAGTTAGTTGGCAGAATGTAACTGAGGAACTCGCTAAACCCTGGTATCGTAATTCTTTCTGATTATGTGCCTGTAAGATTTTTCTAGGGATCAGCTACAGCTGATAGGATGAAAGCTATTGGATTTGCATCTTCCTACTGGAACATGTTCTTCTGTTTCATTTGAACACATGATTACATTTTTATGAGTAGTTATTCGCTGGGTATGTCTGGCAAATAATTATTTTCATATACCAATGTGATTTCGCTAACTTGCTCCATTAAATGTGTTTTTAATACCTGACTCGACATATATTCCAGTCTTCAAGAAAAGACACAGTGTACTTGCATGTTTTCTTTGGTTCAGATGTATCATAGGAAATCTTTGAAGGTTTTCCTGGTCAGCGTCCTGGCTTCTATACATCCCATTCAGAAGCGCCTTAATGCACTGTGCTGAGACTCATAAAAATCTCAGACCTGAAGCTGGGGCACAATTATCTAGAGAGTCTATGACTCTGCAAACAGACCTACATCTTGACTTACACAAAACAATGCTGAACTATTATCACCTCCTAGAAAGCCTCTGCTCTGTGCTCTCTAGGCATTCCAGCCAGTCCTTCTCTTTGTTTCCTTCAATTTGAAAAAATAAAATACCTTATTACTACCATTCCCAAAGGCTTTCCATCATTGTTTTACATCAACTTTCTTCGCAAGAAAAATCCTGAAACTATTTTATTTGGAGAGATTTCTAGATTCCCTCGACACAAGTAGCTGCACTTGCAGTCTGACTTGGGGAATCACTGCCTGTCTGGCAAAATGCTACTCTGTTGCTTTACAATCCTTGGAATGTCAAAAGTATGACAGGTTTTAATACAATTTCTAATAAGAACGGAATATTTACCAATCTAAAGAGTCTGATTGGAACTGGGTAATGGTACACTGGTTTGATAAGTCATTGCAGTTCATAGCATGAGCTGTCACAGCCACTAATCCCACTATGATGCGTTTCAGATAGAAAATATGCTGCAAAATAACAAAATTAAGGTAAAGGCTTTGTGTCATTTCAGTAGTAACATTTTTGCAAATCTCAGAACTGAAAAGTTCGAGATCTGAAGACCGCAGATACTGGAAGTTTTCACTTAAGCCCACTACAGGCCAAGAAAACTTAGCAGAGCTAGTGAAATACTAAACTACCAACACTGCAGAGATTTTTTTTTGTATGGAAGAGACGGCCAAAGAAGAGTTTGTTGTATTTTTTGACCAGTTAGAATGAAAATTAGGACATCTGTCTACCTTTCATTTGGGTTAAACTAAGCCCTCTAGCATTACATTAGCATTTGATTAGGAATGGAAAAGTTGCTTACAGCTTAGGGCATGAAACTTGAAAATGGTTGAGTTAAAGCAATTGTGAGCATACCTTAAAATGAAAACCTACGCTGTTCATTAAAGACAGCTGAACTATTCAATATTAAAAAACAAAGCCTGCCTGCTTTTCTGTTTGTAAATTGCCTGCATGATCTTATGAAATTTAACTCTACATGACTGCCTTGCTTATATCTTGCATGACAAACATGAATCACACCCTTTTTAAAGACTATCACTTTGCCCCTGAAATGCTGAGCTCTGTTGCCCTTTGAGGGTCAAGGTGGTCCAGTCATTTCCTTATTGTGAGTTTTTGGCCTTTTTGTGCCTCCTGTGTTCACTCCGTGACTCTCCTACTGGACGTCATCCATGGGGAGTGGTAAGCCTTGTTTCTAAAAGTACTTCTCATCCTATTCCACGTTGTTCTTTTGTAATACACTCTTTCACTTCAACTGATAATCCCAATGATCGATTTCTAAATTCCAAAATCAGGGACAAGGAAGACTTTGAAGAGTTTTTTAATTTCATTCAGTTAAGAATTAGGCTGCCTGAAATATTGCTTGCAGAATGAATTTCCTATAGCAAATACCATTGCAGAATATGAGTATTTCTGATGCTTTATTAGGATTTATCTTTTTCTTGAATTACTTCTTTCATGCTTTTAGGAGGGGGGGTTTCATGTGTTTCAAAAGGGCAGTTTAATGAAAGCCGACAGTGACAAGGCACTCTATGTGGCTCTGACACAGAGATGCCTTTGTTCTTTACACCAAACCATAGGATGTCAGAGAACTGTTTGAGCACAAGGCAACAGACATTTTTTCCCTTACAGTTGCTGAAGCCTGTGACAAAAGGCACATACACACAGCATTCCCTCAGATACCTTAAACTGGGTTCTTTCATTGCATTAATAGAAATGCATTCAGCCTGAAAGCTGACAGCTTCTTGCAGTGCTTATAAAATCCAAGTAGAGAAGCAATAAGATTTTACTGCCTCCTTTGCCCAGCTTTCCTCTGGTGTCTCTCTTTCTCGAGAAACATTTTGCAACAACAGACTCAGCTTTGCAGGCAGTGTACACTGCACACGTGAAAGATATTATATTGCTCGAAGAGGAACGGAAAAAAAAAGCTCTTTGTCAGAAGCTTACTTTTGTTTCTGATGATTTTAACAAAACAAAAATTAAAAATGTTTCCATGATAATCCTGACATTTTCTTCTAGGAATAAAGAGATCTGGATTTTATATTCTCAGATCACTATTCTATTCCTGACCATTAATTTACTGTAAATTACTTCCATGCCTTAGTTTATACCTGTATGAAAGAAATTTGATATTTCTCTTTGAATTCTTGTTACAGAAGGGTGAAAACCACTACATTCAAGATAAATACCTTATATTATTACAGCTTCAGCACAGACTTTGGAGAAAACCCTTTAGCAAGATTACAAAAGAAACAGCTAGGTTGGTGATCTAGCACTGTGAATTTCTGGCTATTAAATCTTGTCCTAAATCCTTTCAGACATGCTGAAACACCTTCGCTACAGCTTTGCCCTTGTGATGTGAACTATCATCCCTTTACATGCAGTGCACGTCCACATCTTCAGCTACAAACTGTAACAAACTGCAGTCAATAAATAACGCAACAGGAGCTGTTCAAACCCCAAAGGGCAAGGGCTAAAGATTGTACTTCATGCTGGCCTTAAAAACCCTGAGAGTTTAGCTGTGGAGCCACCTCTTAGGATGAGGGACTTGTGAGTAATAAGAGAAAAACATGATAACTGAACATGGAAATACTACAAAAGTGGTAACTAGGGAAGAGTGTCGGGGTAGTAAGGGAAGACATAAATAACCACACACATTTACCATGCCAGACAAAGACAGAGGAATGGATTCTATGAGGCATACCCGATCAATGAACATCAACACATAACCTTTTCCTTCCCACCTACTTTTCCTCTTTCAGTGCCATTGCAGAGATTGCCATATAGATTAGAGATTGCAAAAAAAAAGGATTTTAATTTAACACCTACTAAATTGAGGTAATTAGCAACAGCTAACAGTTAATGATGCTTTCCTCATGAACGGATCCTAAGAGTTATGAAACCTTGCCTGGCAGATAAATGGTACCTTTCTCACCCATCTGTCTTACAAATGATCCTATACGTACAGCTATTATTTCAGTCAGACACTGGCAGCTCTGCAATTGTTCATGGCCTCAAGTGAAGAACAGTATCTGTCATGCAGCTTGAGTGCTCCGACTTTTAACGGACCAGTTTTCAGCTTCTCTGAAATGCTGAACAACTGCACGCAGGGAAACAACAGAAAAGAACAGGTAAGATAAAACCCAAAGGTACTCATGCTTCTCTGTATGCAGGTTTAAAACTCCTCAGGACTGTTCAGAAGAAATTTTACTAGAACTTGCTGCTGGTTCTCTACCCACTTGTGTGAAGACACTAACGGCAAGCCCTCCACCTCTGCTGTTCTCTTCCCTGCAAGCTGCATCATCACCGGGCTCACTTGGCAGTGATTTCATCAATCCTTCTGACTTGCTCATATAGTGACCCCTAAGTCTCCAACCCTTCCCTCACTTTGCCCACCCTCACCTCAGAATTTAGCTGTTGTTGATTTGCTGCATGAACAGTGGTTACAATTCCTTATCCCCGAAGAGGAACATTGAGATTCTTCTGAGCTAAACTCTCTTACAAGCCTCACGCAGCAATCTATTACTAAAGCTAAATGCCTTTTATCATAGTGCCAACCATACCTGCAACACTAAGGATCTCACAGTTGTCATAAATGTTTCCAGATGCTGTGCTTAATAAAACTAGTAAAGGTTTTGGAAAGAAGGATTCTCATTACATTAAAGCTTAATAATCCCACAAGCAAATGCATTTTTTGGTAGGAATCCTTGTTTTCTGATCATGCGAATCCAAAGAAAGCTTTACTGTATCTCTTCTTCCTGAAATTGGAAAAACCCTGACTCACTGATTTGGCTGCAAACCAGTATGTTGATCAATGTTAGTTGTATATGTTGAATATTTCCTTTCTGATATAGTAAGAAACACTACCAAAATTTTCTGGTTCATTATTCTCATCTTTCTTTTCAGTTCTATCCAGAAGAGTGCACTTAAGACAGAAGAAAACTCTTTGTCCTCCCATCTTTAGCAGTAACAGAATTTCAACACAATACAGGCTTCGATTTAGTTCCTCTGCAAAAGTTGGTCACCATTTTAGCTACCAGTGACCTGTGAAATTGTTTAAAATATCAATTAGAATTTTGTCACATGCCTATTCTGTACACTTCTAAACCCATCTGGCCTCCCTAGATAACAAGCTTACTTTTATATCCTTTAATAACCTGAATACTTGACCTTAACACTGAAGATCTGCCATGCTATGAAGCCTCCATGTAACAGTATCTTTACACCCAGTTTACTCAGTCAATATTCAATACCATTCTTCGGCAAGTAGCCCTCATTTGAATATATGAAATTGCCTCTTTGTGCAAAGAAGAACTCTACTTTTATAGTTTTATTCCCATAAGGTAATTAAAACTGCTTTTGCTAACAATTTGAGAAGAAACATGTTATAGCAAATCGAAGGCAAATTAACACAGAAGTTCTTTTTAACCTGTACAGCCTTTAGGGAGGATGCTAACGTAAACCGGTGTTAACCATTGTCTGGAATTTGCTTCAACATGAAATCCTTCAACCTAGTTCCCATTACTTCTTTTTTTAATTACAGTATTCTTTCTAGAGAAAGTTTACATCATTACGGTGGAAACTAATTTTTATGCAGTTTTGCTAGAGTGAAATGTAATTCTGCTAGCCTGAAATATAGAAGTGTCATTTGCAAATAATTTTTATTTTGAATAGACAACTCAAATAATACAAGGACAGTTTTCTTTTCATCACAGTTAAAGTATTTAATGACAAAATCAGGATTTCCAGTAATGACTCAAGAGAGCAGGTTCCACTTTTTTTTTCCCCCAGAATGGCACAAAATAATTTCTACATCTTTGCAAGCTTTCAAGGAATTAGTTACAATAGATACCAGCAAGTGTTACAATTCTGGCATATAATAGCAAAACCTACCTACCTTTAAGACCACTTTTTAGAGAGCACACTTTTGTTAATATTTCACATAATGCACAACTTTTGCTAGACACAAAAGTAGCCTTTTAAGACAGAGTTTGCAGTACAGTAGTCAAGTCTAACAATACATTATTTTTATTCTTTGCAGAACTTTAAAAAGATAAAGAAACTATTGATGTTGTTACAATTTACAAATACATTCTTTCATATGAAACATTAACCTGAATTATAATATGTTATGTACATGACTATCTAATAATACTAGGTTGTATACACTACAAGCTAAGTTCCAGAAGGAAATTGCAATGTGATAAGATTTACCTTTGGATAGACATTTATTACACCTCTGATTTTTTTTTTCTAAAAACTACCAGATCTTGTATTTTAATGAACAGCAAGAACAAAGTAAACACACAAACTGCTTTTCCTTCATTCAATAACACTAGGTTATACTTAGAATTCCCATAGTAAATGGCTTTTGATGGTTGGATAAAAGTCCTGAGTTATGATACATAAACACAATACACTTAACAGGAGGATATGAAAAAAAAAAAACGCTGAA
Organism: Tauraco erythrolophus; assembly: GCF_009769465.1. NCBI lineage: Eukaryota > Metazoa > Chordata > Aves > Musophagiformes > Musophagidae > Tauraco > Tauraco erythrolophus. The sequence continues at coordinate 39,832,888 of NC_141470.1, forward strand.
AAACTGTCAGTGGGACTAAAGTAATGTTTTGAAACAGTTCAACTCACAAAAGGTCTGGAACTTAGCAGTGCAACTGTGACCTTGTCCTGTCCAGCTGATATTCATGTAAACACCTGAAAATCTATGCCTTTTTATCTGAATTTAGACAACTAATTCTTTTCAGGTTTATGTGATCAGGGTTTAGACATTTCTTCTAAATTACTGAGAAGCTTAGAAGACCAGCTAGATGGCAGCAGTTCAAAACCTATTCCTTCTTTCTCTCAAGAGAAAGACTTGTGAGGTTAGCAGCAGAACGTAGTTTAAAAAGTAAGAGTGGAAAAGATGAATGAAGATAGCCAAGTGGTCAAAAATGTACTCCCTGACTGATTTCTAATGCAGTTGTTTTAAAAAAAATAGCCTAACATTTTGTCTCTAGCAGAAGTTTAATATCTAAAGAGGGACTGGCTGATTTGCAGAAATATCCAGTCATTATAATAGCTCTCAGAAAGCCACTGACATTTCCAGGGCAAGTATTAATTGTATGTAGCTCAACGGAGTGTTCAGAACTCATGTTGTTAGTTGAGTCTGTTCTGACTTGTAACAGATGTGGCCAAATTCCTTTTCAGTTGACGGTGCTGGATGTAGTAACTGTTAGAGCTGATGCTAAACAGATTGAAATGATCAATGGTACTACACAGCTGACAAATCTACTCCTCCTCTCAATTCCCAATGTAAAATTAAATAAAGTTTCAGAAAACACATTTTAAACTACAGAAAAAAAACAACAAACAAACAAACAACCAGACGTAAAGTTTGAATGCAATCAATTAACTAAACAGTGTCCTTAGCTCAAATGAGAATGTTTTCCTAAAGCCAAGCATCTTTCTACAAAATGGGTATTTCCAAGAGACTTTCAGTTACTTCAGCTTGCAGTAACTAAAACATTCTCAATTACCACAGAAGCTTTCATCTCTCTTACAAGCACTGCTCTGAGCATTTTGGACTGTTTAAAGTGTCATTAATAATGCAAAAATCTCATTCTACATTGAAAATGAAAGCTACAGTACATTGATATAATGCCAGCTTTCTGGCTCTCCGGAAAGATGAGGACAAAAATGAAGAGCAGACATCTTCAGAAGATGAAGGCTGAAACTCCTGCTAGGATTTCTGTTTCTAGCTTACTAGTTTAAAAAAAAAAAAAAAAACACACAAAAAAGTGCAGCATTTCATTTTCTATTTTTTTCTTCATTCTAGAAGCCTATTAGAACATCTTAAAAATGTTTTGAAAACAGCTGTGAAAGAAAGAGTAAACTACTTATTTTTGTAAGAGAATATAGTGCACATATTACATATAGTGAATATAGAATGAAGTAGGGAGTCACCCTTCCAGCACTAACATACATTGAAAACTGAGACCCAAACTAGAAGCTCTGATTCTAATGTACCAAGACATGCTTTTTGAAAGCCTCTATTTTAAAAATCAGATGACTAGCCAACACAAAAGTCATTCTAATCAGACAAATTTCTGAAGTGTTTCCAAAAATTCTTACTGTAGAACTTATGGAAAACAGATGCCTTGGAAAATAGTGCATTCTCATTTCCCAGGCCTTTGCATTCTCATTTACATAGGCCTTCAGCCTCAGAATCACAGGTAAAAAGAAAATGAAATGTTATTTTATAGCAGATTGCTCAATTCTAGATTGTGTTTGAGGCACAGCTATGTGTGTATAGATGTAAAAATTACTTTCTTCCTCAATTTTGAAACCTCAAGCATACATTCTGAAGGTTTCATTTCAAATAATCAATCCAGAAGGGAAAATAGGAATACTCAAAATGCCGCACTGGTAACAGATTCCCCTATGAAATTCAGATATGCACTTCTGAATGCTGGTGATGGCACATGCAAAACTTCCCACATTGGGTAGAAGATACAAGTTTTTCTGTTTCCCAGGACAAAGCAGTCCACTCTCTGCTAGAGTTACAACCCCAGGTGTTTTAATTTCAACATTCACATTCTGCTGATGCTACATAAAATGAAGAAAAGTATACCCTTTCTTTGGATTTTATTTCCACATATGTGCCCACAACCAGTTAAATAATTTTCTGTACAACTGGGGAAGAATACTACTATTTTAATCCTGATCATCTTGTCATTTGGTCCAGTTCCCCTGTTTGCTTTCACTCCTGTAACAACTGAAATACAGGTAGAAAGTACTGCAGGACTGTGTAGCAATATTACAAAAGAGGAACAAAAGTAAGTCAAAAAGGTAGAAATGCGACACTTTTTCCTGCACAGAAACTGAAAGAATGCATCTTCACTGAACTGGAAGAAAAAAGCACACAGAAGTCTGGATCTCCTGTAAAAGTTGCTGCATGTAGCCTTTTCAGTTTCTCTCGGGAAGATTTCTACTTTGGCCAGTATCTCAGCATTTGTGCTTCATGGCAAGCTGAAAAAGAAAGAAAAAAATGAATTAAAGAGAAATCACATGTAATGATAACTATATCAAGCTAATGCGACCAGTCTAGGTCAGAAGAGTTTGTAAACTGAATTTGCCAAAAGATGCCTGAAATCCGTAACTTCTTTGCATGAAGACATGCAGTCGTTCTCTTTAATGAGACAGAAAGGTCCTTGCCATGCTGAGGAGGCTGGATTTATTTGCTTTCACAGCTGGGTTTCCCAATGTTCCATTATTTTTGCTCTCTGTGAGGAGGGCTAGAGCAAGACGCTAGAAATAAAGACATGGTTATTTAGACTTCATGATTTGGATTGTTCAACACAATCAGAAATTCTAGATATTTAAAACACCTGTTCAGCAGCTCTGTCACTACGTAAAATGAAAAATTAAGGACTGACTGCTTTCTGCCTCTGTGATTACTGCTTATTTCCATTTCAAGTAACTAAAAAATGGACTTAAAATTGGGAATGAGAGGGCAAAGAAAGAGCTGAAATGAGTTAAATCCTGTCTAAAAAGTGTAGACAAACTGACTTTGGCAAACCAAGCAGAGAATTTAGTTTTAGGCTCTGTACAATAAAAAATTGCTATCTGTAGATAACAGCATGCTAACAAAGCTGAGATGAGCGAACCCTCTAGGAAGTTACCCGGATACCAGACCTCAGATTTAATTGACGTGAGCCTTTGATACTCAAGGACCTATTCATAAATACGCCATTTTAAAAAATTATTATTTGTAGAGATATACTGGAAAGGCATTTCAGCATGAAAGAACTCCAACCAACACTAGTTTTTCTCCCCTCAAACAAGATTATTTTTTTTTTCCCAGAAAAATGTCTTTAGCAGGCAACTCCGACAAGTTTTTATTACACAGAATCCGTAACTTTGAGCATCTCTTCAGTCACTAACAAGGGGAAGGAATTTTTTAGAGGCAAACAAAGGTGTCATCAGGAGGATTTGATAGATACCCTGAGCTAAGTTCAAGCCTTTACACAAATAAATACACTTTCATTCAACAAACTGATGGCCAAACCAGAAGCACTTGTGAGTGCTATTGTTTCTGGTGCAAACTAAGTGAGGGTTGTTTTTTGTAGTTTTTGTTTTGTTGTTAAACAGGTGATTAAGGTGTTTTTTAAAGATGCTAGAAAGAGTATTCCTATGCCATGCATCTTCCACTGTCTCATTATGTGTTCTGTATCTTAAAATAACCTGATACATAGCTGAAGTAGAATCATGAATCATTTAGATTGGAAAAGACCTCCAAGATCATCAAGTCCAACTGTAAACCTAACGCTGCCCAATCCACCACTAAACCATGTCCTTAAGCACCACACTTATATGTCTTTTAAATATCTCCAGGGATGGTGACTCAATCACTTCCCTGGGCAGTTTGTTCCAATGCTTGATAACCTAGTGAAGAAATTTTTCCTACTACCCAATCTAGTGCAACCTGAGGCTGTTTCCTCTTGTCCTGTCACTTGTTATTTGAGAGAAAAGACTGACATCCACCTGGCTACAACCTCCATTCAGGTACTTGTAGAGAGAGATAAGGTCTACTCTGAGCCCCTTTTTCTCCAGACTAAACAACCTCAATTCTCTCAGCCACTCTTCATAAGACTTGTTCTCCAGATCCTTCACCAGCTTCACTGCTCTTCTTTAGACACACTCCAGCACCTCAATGTCTTTCTTGCAGTGAGGGGCTCAAAACTGAACATCATATTTGAGGTGTAAAGGGAGACGATCACTCCTCTAGTCCTGCTGGCCAAACAGTTTCTCATACAAGCCAGGATGCTATGGGCTTTCTTGACCACCTGGGCAAATTGCTGGCTCATATTCAGCTGGCTGCCAACCAATACTCCCAGGTCGTTTTATGTCTGGCAAGTTTCCAGTCACAGAACCATAGAATGACTTGGATTGGAAGGGAGCTCAAAGATCATCTAGTTCCAGTCCCCCTGCCATGGGCAGGGACACCCTCTGCTAGACCACGCTGCCCAAAGTCCCATCCAATCTGGCATTGAACACTTCCAGGGTGAGGCATTCACAACTTCTCTGGACAACCTGTTCCAGTGTTTCACCACCCTCAATGTAAAAAATTTCTTCCTTATATCTAACTGAAAAGTACCCTCTCTCAGTTTAAAGCCATTGTCCCTTGTTCTATCACTACACGTCCTTGTAAAAAGTCCCTCTCCAGTTTTTCTGTAGGCCCTCTTTGGGTACTGGAAGACTGCTATAAGATCACCCCGGAGCCTTCTCTTCTCCAGGCTGAACAATTCCAACTCTCTCAGCCTGTCTTCATAGAAGAGGTGTCCCAGCCCTCAGATCATCTTTGTGGCCCTCCTCTGGACCACTCCAGCAGCTCCATGTCCTTCTTGTGTTGGGGATCCCAGAGCTGAATGCAGTATTCCAGGTGGGGTCTCACGAGAGCAGAGTAGAGGGGCAGAATCACCTCCCTTGACCTGCTGGCCACTCTTCTTTTGATGCAGCCCAGAATAGTTTGGCTTTCGGGGCTGCAAGCTCAGTCATCCTTCTCCAAGCCTGTAGCATTGCATGGGATTGTCGTGACCCAAGTGCAGGACCCAGCACTTAGCCTTGCTGAACTTTATACCATTGGCCTTGGCCCACTGATCCAGCCTGTCCAGATTCCTCTGTAGAGCCTGCCTACCCTCGAGCAGATTCACAATCCTGCCCAACTTGGTGTCCTGCAAGCTTACTGCGGGTGCACTCGATCGCCTCACCCAGATCGTTGATAAAGACATTAAACAGAACTTGCCCCAATACACACACCACTTGTGACTGGCCACCAAGTGGATTTAACTCCATTCAACAAAACTTTTTGGGCCTGGTCATCCAGCCAGATTTTTACTCAGTCAAGAGTACGCCCGTCAAAGCCATGAGCAGCCAGTTTCTCCAGGAGAATGCCGTGGGAAACCGTGTCTAGGTAAACATCCACAGCCTTCCCCTCATCCACTAAGCAAGTCACCCTGTCATAGAAGGTGATCAGGTTAGACAAGCAGGACCTGCCTTTCATGAACTCATGCTGACTGGGCACAATTGCCTGGTTGTCCTGTACATGCCACATGATGGTACTCAAGATGATCTGCTCCATAACCTTCTCCTGCACTGAACTCAGAGTGACAGGCCCATAGTTCCGTGGTTTCTCCTTCCAGCCCTTCTTGTAGATGGGTGTCACATTTGCTAAGCTCCAGTCAACTGGGACCTCCCCGGTTAGTCAGGACTGCTGATAAATGATGGGAAGTGGCTTGGTGAGCACTGCCACCAGCTCCCTCAGTACCCTTGGGTGGATCCCATCTGGCCCCATAGGCTTGTGTGTGTCTAAGTGGTGTAGCAGGTCACTAACCATTTCCCCTTGGATCATGGGGGCTTCATTCTGCTCCACGTCCCTGTCTTCCAGCTCAGGGGGCTGGGTATCCCGAGGACAACTGGTCTTACTATTAAAGACTGAGGCAAAGAAGGCACTAAGTACGTCAGCCTTTGTGACTATGTTTCCCCCCGCATCCAATAAAGGATGGAGGTTCTCCTTAGCCCTCCTTTTGTGGCTAATGAATTTATAGAAACATTTTTATTGTCTTTTCAGCAGTAGAGAAATTAAGTTCTAGTCCAGCTGCTTATAGAGTATTTTGTCTGCCTCTTCATCCTAATTGGGTGGTCTATAACAGATTCCCACCATGATATCTGCCTTATTGGCCTTCTCCCCAGTTCTTACTCATAAGCACTCAAGCCTATTGTCACCACCATTAAGCTCTAGATAATCAAAACTCTCCCTAACATACAGGGCTACCCCACTGCCTCTCCTGTCTTGCCTGTCCCTTCTGAAGAGTTTATAGCCATCCATCGCAGCACTTCAGTTGTGCGAGTCATCCCACCATGTTTCTGTGATGGCAACTATATCATAGTTTTCCATCTGCATAACAGCTTCCAGCTCCTCCTGTTTGTTACCCAAGTAATGTCCAGACATACAAATTAAGCTGTAAGAGAAATATGTATTCAGTCATGATGCTATAGTGGTGAAATTAATTATGGGCTGACAATAATTCAAAGTACTTTTAGTGTTTTACTGAAGGTAACTACAAAGCAATGAAAATGGGAACTCTGCTCTGCTGCACAAAGTGTTCACAAATACTAAGTTAAAACTGGTGCCTTTCTCTTCACTGTCACTGTTTTGCCAGAAAGTTACAATTTGCCATCTAAGCAGGACTCAGCTGGACCTCCCTTTCCTGGTTTCACTGGAGTAGTATTTTTTCTTTTCTGTACAAACAACATCTAAGGTCTGAGTAGCATCTGCCCTCAAAGACTTAACCAGAGGAACATTAAAAATAACCAATACTGTACTTATTCCTAAATGCTGCACCAAAACCCCCAACAAAACTCTCTTGCAAACCAAAGCACAACACCATAAAACACCAGTGTCTCTAATGTAATACATTCCTGAGTGGCTGCCCTATGCATTTCTGTCAGGTAACAGTGGAGGAACTGCAGGACTCCTGCATCTCTAAGACACAATTCAAGACTTCAAGCACCAATCCAGAGAAATTTGTGAGAAAAAACATAAACCCCATTTTACTAAGTTATCCTTATGATCATTATGACAGGTATTCCTCTGCAGTCCTCTAAGACCTAAACTATATTTTGTTGTCTTAAAACACAAAGATGTTATTTTCTTGTTAAAAAAGAGAAAACTCAAGCATTTATTGCAAATAGTTAACTATCATCCACTGAAGGACTATCACAGTCCTGTTTCAGGCTGCTGGTAATTGGGATAGCTTCAACAGCACATGGCCTCACACTCATCTGAGGAAGACTGGTAATTTGTGGAACTGGACTGGCAGAAAGGTTTCATAAATCTCATCCTAGCACACAGTCCAAACCCAGATTATCCTTTTCTTTTCTGCATCACTTAGACATTTCCTGCTGAAATTGTTCTCACTTACTACATGTAAACTGAAATGATCATGTACAAAATCCTTATTGAGAATTTCCCTATATTTTTATTTGAGTAAAAAAAAATAAAATACTTGTATTGTGGATGTTTTTGGCTTCTCTACCATTCCTGCAACGTTTCCATCCAATTTTTGTTTTGAATTATTGTATCAGGGGTTTGTAAACTTTTATTTCTAAATATGGAAAGCATAGGCTGTCAGAGATGGTATTTTTATTACAATACTGCATCCTTTAATCCTGAGATTTTTAAAGTCAGATTTTCCTAATAGAACCTGTTGAAAAGATTTGTTTCTGTTCACAGCATGTCTTCATCTGTGGAACTGCTGTTCTGCACATGTGAAAGATGAAAGGGCAGCACACACTAATGAAACCTATTCAAATCTTAATCAAGATTCATGGCAGTCCAGCTGTCAAAGGCATTTTTCATTTTTGAACTTCCTACCAAGCATCACTCTATGCTTTACTCTAAAGCAGCAAACATTTTGCCCCCTATCCTAGAAGGAGTGGCAGCTGCTGTTTAAGGCTGGGTTTCTAATTTGGCCCAGTTATCATCACCGGGGGGGCAGGGAAGGGGAAGCAGAGATGTTAGATGGAAGAGTCCAAGAGCAGGCTCGTATCGTTCTCAGGCCACTCAGCTGAACCACACTAATTTAAATGGACCACCAACTAGAGGATAACCTCAGTAAATACTAAAAGAAGCTGTTTTGTGACATTTTAATGACCACATAAAACAGAGCCTTGTATAGAACCGTAAGATATCAATCCAGGAGTTCTAATGTTAATGCAGTAGCCAGGCATTGTTTGGCATAAGCATGATAAATCCTAACATCCTAATGCATGTGCTAAGCAGCAAAGCTATCAAACTTGCATGCCAAAATGGTTGCTCACATTCAGAAAACTACCTTTTGTTTTGAAAAGCATTCTGTCTGCTGTGGATGTGTTACACAGCAACCAAATGGAATGCTGTAGATGCTTAGAATTTCTGTCAAAGAGATGGAAGCTCAGCACCATTATGCACAGGCAGAAGCAACAGGCATAGTACTATCAATACCTTCCACCAAGAACAGGGAATGTCTACACATTCTCAAGATGGAACAATTCCTTAAAATCCCCGAAAGTAACATTTCCAGACATAAAAAGATATGTCTTTAGAAACAGAGAGTCACAGACCTATGACAGTTTATCAGAGGGGATTAACAACGATTTTACTATACTGCTGCACAAAGCATGAGGAATAGTACCAAACAGTAGCGGGAAGACGGATTTGAAATAGGCTTCATGAAGGTGAAGACAGGTAGTTTCAATTCAAGTGAAAATGTAGCAACCTTCAGATTTATGCACAAAAGAAGTTATAAACCAGAAATCTGCCAAGTGAGGAACAGTATCAAGGAAATCAGCAAGCTGTTTGTAAAGTGTCTCACTGCAATTCTTTCTAGAGCTTCCTCCTCCCAAAATAAAGGAACATGTGACTTTAGCCTACTGAGAGCCTTATCCCACCAAAATCTTACCTTGTGTGCAGTTTCTGCAAACTGCTGAGCACTGTTTTTCAGCTCCTCTGTCTTTTCTTCTGCTCGACCTAGTCTTTCACCACGCTCATTCAAAGCCTGACTTGCCTTCTGTACTGCACTTGTCACACTGTCTGCTGCTGAATGGAGTATGCTGTTTCCTGTAATATCAAAAGAAACTATTAGAACAGTCAAATATATATATGCTTTGAACTAAATACAATTATTTTAATTTATAATGTTCTAGAGCTGATATGTTATCTGCTAGTTTACCATTTAGTTGCATTTTGGATAATGGGATAAGCTACTGTTTTTTCACTCAAACCATATTATTAGCAAATTATAAACATGTACCATATGGCAACATAATACTTGGGGAATATAAGGAAACAGTGTACATAACTTAGCTATGTATTACTTTTTAAGCCTTATGCTCATACATGATTTCAGGAAGCCATTCATCAATGAAACTGTTCACAAGTGCACACAGCTTCTTCATAACACTCTCATGTTAATACTGGTTAACTTTCTTTGGAAGTTACACTATTTCCCTAGAGAATAAATGATTGACAGTGCAGGATACACCTGTATGAATTCATTTTTTTCCATATAATAATTATTATTACTATTACTCGGGTTATTTTATGCTGCTCTGTTCTATCAACCTTTGACCTTTTTCCACATGGAGCACCAGCCACGATTCATGTGACAACATGCTTTATTTAAACCTTAGTATCAAACGTCCCAGTGAGGCTGAACATCTTCTAAGCCTTTAGCTTTACCATCCAAATCAACTAATCAGTTTCTCTGTTTCTTCTCTGGCACACAACGTAGTAGTTTCTTTAAATTTTCAAGAGAACTGCATTTCTGTTCTACATGTATCCCCTTTTAAACATCCACTCTTTTCAGTACTCCTTTCTATACTACTTCTCAACAGAAGGGATTAACCTCTTTCTGGAATGAGCTGTAGATGAATGTTTACAACACGAACCACGGTACAAACTGAAACCTCTTCAGAGAAGGTTAAAACACGTGCAGAACAAATAAAAAGTATTTTCTCCTATTCTTTAACCTTTTCAGTAAAAGGACTAGTAAAAATTCAGCTTTTTGCAACACAGTAGTCCCTTGGTGTCTTCCACACGCTTTAAAACTTAATCTACCTTACAGGGAATTTGTTGTCTAGGAATTCATTGTCAAGGCATATAGAAAGGCACTGTGAGAGCCAGAATGCCAATACAGATAAAAATGTTAACCACTAGGCACACTGTCACTGCCAGTTTTCTTAAACTGCCCCAAATATTATAATCGCACGGAGCTTTTTTTCACAACATTAAAACCAAATATGTAACACTTAAATGAAAGGTACAAAACTAGTTCAACACACAAAGCTGAACCGAGCACTACAGTGAATCTGCTGCTGTAACAAAGTCGGCTGCTCTTACAGACGTACAAAGACAAGCGAAAATAAGCACAAACCCACTGCTTTTATCGTTAATCCGAAAAGTGTGTCTAGTTCAAAAATATTGCCAGGTTAAAAAATAAACCCCAAACATTAATTTGAAAGGTTATTTTGTTATTAGTTTCATAAGGAAAAACAAAAGACCCATTTAGACTCATTTTACGGGTAATACTCCTTTCCTTAGAAACAGCAAACAAACAATGAAGAGTGAAACAAGGTTGCCCCAAGCAGCCCGTGGAACAACAGTACGACCTGCACATGCAGGAACTCTTGAGATAAAAACTGCCTTAAAATTTTATTAAACTAAACCTCAACTAGTATCAAACTATGGAGGTGGGGGAGGGACCCAAGAACCTACACACAATGACTCACATACGATGAGTCAATATGAGAAATACCAAGCAAAGAGCACCCTGGCCTTCTGTATACCAATATCATTACATTTTTCACATCAGTAATTAAAATTAATGGATGTATAGGACGTGGAAGAGCTACAGGTTTGTTTTTTTTCTATTGTTTCATGGCACAAAGAGGCTGCATTTAGAAAAGGAATTTAACAATTGGCATTAATGTTGAAGAGATGAATATCTGAGAATACTGTGAGTTGGAATTTACAGAGACAAAAATGAAACTATCTTTTCAAGTGGTCTCTCTTCAGACACTGAGGAGTCTGATAATAAAATCAAACAACTTTAAATATTGTACACTTTCTTACTCCAAGATTTTTCAGTCGATTGTTATTTTGTTCATAATTTGCTCATTTAAAGCTAGTCCTTAGGAGATTATTTTGGCTTCTGTTCAGGTGGCTTTTCCAATAAACAGATGAACTGGGCAACACCGCACTGGAAATAGTTTCCCTTTTATGGTGGTGTGATCTAAAGGCTTTGACCTTTTGTATAAATCAGTGCCAGTGTTCTAGGCCAAGAGTTTTAAAAGCTCCCAATGCTGGATTAACTCTGTCATTGCTTTACAAGATCACAAAGCTCTGCTGAATTCAAGGGAAGAAGGGTACATGGAGAGCTTTATAAAACTAAGCATCTTGTGAAGCCTTAAAATGTGCTAGGGAATAGAAGTCAACACAGATTGCTGACCTTCTGTCAATGTCAATCGGAAATTGCACAATGAAAATATTCCATATCTTCTATATTCCTGAAAATATCAGAATTTGTGGCCAAATATTGATATCAATTTCTCCACATTGTTTTCAGCAGAGAAGAATGAACCTGGAAGTTAGGCACAATGATAGTAATTGTTTTTCTTTCTAGCTAACATAATATTGTGTTCTCTCCAGGTGAGATCTGCCATATTTCTCTATAGGCAGTGACTTGCAGAAGCTGCTATTCTGATACTGTTCTGGAAAACTACTTTTGGATTATCTTTTCCAATGGGATGTCAGTAAAACAGGAAAAAAAAATAATAATCCACTCTAATCTATAAGCAACACAAACCCATGTCTCAGTAGTCTACTGAATTTCATCAGTGTATTTCTAGAACATATGTAGGTGGTTTCTGGTATGACTGACTATGCCTCGTCCTTATATTAGTAACATTGCAAGAACAGCCACACTTGTTCTGGATGTATTGGAGAATCATTCCTATAAACAAATCACCTATGACCTGCAAATTTTTAAGGTGTTCTTCAGGAGATAACTACTATGATTTGAGATCTCCAGACAAGTTTGTTCCATGACTGAACAATAAAACTGCCTGAACTGTACCTACTTAGGGGTAAACTTATGCCAGCCACCTGCTCTGAGTCACTGAAGAAAAATCCAAAGAAAGGTGACAGTCAGCTTCTCCTTCCTAGATAATTATAGTTCCCATTAAACTGCATAAAACTGGGCCTGTGTCACTGAATAAAGTTTAAAAGCATAATGACAATCAGTTCAAGTTCATTAACGAGACCACCTCTGTCACAACATAATTATTCTATATGCCTCCACATACTATTTACACTCAGATACGCTAGTGCCACTAAAAGTTCAACAGAATTTTGGAAACATTGATTGTAAATACAAAGAATGGCTTTTTTTCTCCTTCACTATTTTGTGTTTCGTTAACTTCCTGTGCATTTATCATTTAAGAACCAAAACCGCAGAACAATTAGAAAACTGAAGGACTCCAAGGAAAAGAGAAAGGTGCTGAACAATTAAAAATGAATATATCCTTGTGAAAGAAGGGAGCATCATAGAGACGCTTCTTGTAAGTTGGAAAGTGGTGTGAAGAAGGGAAGAACACTTACTGAATTAATAGTTTAAATTGACAAAAGCCAAATATAAAAAACACTGAGGGGAAGAGATTAATATAAATTCTGGGTTTCCTAACAAAGAATAGTGGAAGAAGCCTTAAGACTACATTTCTAAATATAGCTAGGAATTAAAGCTGTTTTCCAGTTTATCTCATCACTCCTTAAAAACAGAAGTGACAAAGACAAAATATGGATTCAAAAGGGAATTTTGATTTTTTTATTATTTTTTTTTAATTTCCATCTAAAATTAATGATGATCCTTTTGTCTTATATAAAAGGTCAGCTTTATATTCTTTCCTTAGTTAGAGCAGTTTTCTAACCCTTCGTACCAATGATTATTATTAGACTCCATATACATATATAAAATAACAAAGAAAAAAAAACAGCTTGCTAATATTTTGATCTTGTGTTCATACATACCAAATCTCTTACTGGCAAGTTACCTAAGCATGGGAAAAATTTCAGGTCAAGTAGTTACGTGATTTTTGACTATAACACATCTATTTGTAAATGAACTTCAGAAATACAATAAAGTTAAATTTTTCCCTTGAAGAACCACAGTTAATTTCTTAAGTCTCTCTTTGCATTTCGCCCTGTCATCCAGGCTGTTAATGTTAAATAGTGTAGGTCTTGGTGCTGACTTAAAAGGGATGTCAATAGTAACTGGCTGCTATTTGGACTTTTAACTGCTGACCATTGCCCTTGATGTCCACCCGCCTTGCTGTCCACCTGTCCAGATCGTATTTCCCCAGCTTTGCTATGACGATGCTAGAGGAGACAGTGTTGAATGCCTTGCTGCAGTCAAGGAGAAAGACATCTGCTCCTCTCCTTTCATCCATCAAGCCAGTCACTTCATCACAGAAGACAAGCTGGTCGAGAACAATTTGCTTTTAACAAATCTCTGGTGACTGCACTCCTTGCCCGCTGTGTGTCTTGAAAAGTTTTTCAGAAGGATTTGCTCAATAGCCTTACTAAGGTAAAAAAAATGTATTTCAAGTTAACTAGCAATTGAAGTTTTCAGCACAGAAATATTACCTGGTTCAAATAATCGCTGCATAACAAAGCTTCTCTATGCATGCAAATAGAATTCAAACTCAGGAAAACCTCATTTAATCTTCAGTCCTACATAATATGTAGCCATAATATGGCTATTCATGTTGGATGTTGTCTTAGTTGTCAATGTCAAGCATTAATTTTCAAATTCCAGGTTTGGCAAAAATTACTACAGTCATTAGTGTGTTTCAAAGTAGAAGTGGTTTGGGGTATTTTTTTGTTTGTTCATTTTCCTTTTTGAATTGTCAAATCTTTTTTATCCACCGCCATCTTGGTTTTCATAAAAAGTTTTGAAAAACACCCACCTATAATTACTGCACAGCAAAGATCCACAGTATTTCCTTGATACTAAACTCATTAACTACTTATTTAAAGTTTTAATAGGCTGAAGAAAAAAAAATTATCAAATGTATCAGTATGGCAGCTCGTACCAGTCACAATGAGACTTTTTTTTTCCTAATGTCCTTGTGTGTCTTTTTGTAGGTGAAAAGCTGCTATTTTACCATTCTGTTTCTGGCAGGTTCTCTCTCTGGCAGAGATAATGTTTGTTATGCTAAACCTGAAGGTAATGTGGCTCAAGCAGCAGGAAATTGAGGGGGAAGAACTCTTCTAGTGTGGGCTGCTGTGTGGGAATTTGTACTTGTTCCAGCTAAATATCTCCACCAGCAGTGCTGATCAAGAGCTTGTGAGTCACCAGGCTCTGCAGTCTGCAGCCCATGAACACCCTCGACACAGGTTTCCCTAAACCTCCTCTAAATCTACTAGAGTACAAGCAGCTCCACTGCAAAACTTCTCTCCATGTTCAAGGATAATAGCTGGGATTTGCCCAGAACTAAGTGTTTCTGAACATAGCAGAAACTGGATGATTCCTACAACATTACTTTGGACTAACAACTGCTAGAACAAGTCACAGAAAGTCTCAGTCCTGAGTTACAGTTAGTAATATTTGCTAATAGTAACAGGTCTTACATCAGGATTATTATTTAATTTTTCTTTCACTTTAATCAATCTAGCTACAGGTAGAAACTGTATTGAAGTCAGCTGTTTGATCTCCTTCAGACAACCATGCTTTAACCTGTCTAAATTCTTTAAACCTTTCCTTTAGGGTGTGTATTCCTCCCTCTCCCTAAAAACACGGGAAATTGGTAATTTTGTTTGGCAAATAATCATGGAATCACAGAATCATAGAATGGTTAGGGTTGGAAGGGACCTCAAAGATCATCTAGCTCCAACTCCCCTGCTGTGGGCAGGGACACCCTCCACTACACCAGGTTGCTCAAAGCAATAATGAATTAAGGAGATCGCTGCTATCAAAGTAAAAACACTAGGCTAAATAAATTTTAGTCTGATCTGGTTTGAATTTTCATGATGTTCCAAGAAAACTCCCAAAGATGTTGTTTAACAAAAACTGATGGACATTTAAGAAGAATCAGCAGATTCTTTCAAAACAGTTTTAGAGCAAGGCAAGCATACAGTGATACTTATCTAGTATATTTTCCAAGTCTTCAACTATTTGTGGCTTTAGAGATTTCATAAGACAAAAAATATCTTTGCTCATATCATTTTGATTGAATTATTTTCATAAACTTCTCTAAGAAAAGAACCAACCCCGTTTTTAGCTGGCCAAATAATATTATTCTCCAAACATACCAAATACATGCATTTGGATGATTTCTGCTGTTTAACTCCCCTATTTCAACATATCCTAACAAGAACCACACAAATTAAAGAAAATAAGGTAGCATGAAACACAGTGGATAATTAGCTGACCAAAACCTGAAAGCAGCACATGAACAGAATGCTACTGCACAGCATAGGGAATAAAATTTAAACAAGTGAAGAACAGAGGTCTTAAAAAAAATCACCTTAAAGGTTCAACAGTTCAGTATTTTTATTTCTAACAAGCAAGGTGTAGCCAAATTTCTCAATGCAGCTTGCAAAAGCTTAGATTTAGAAAGAGCTGCATTGGAAAAAACCAACCTTTTTTATGTTTCTGCAAGGGACGATAAAAATTCCTTCCACGGACAGTTGAGTACAATAAGCTTTCTTGCCATAATCAGAAGAAAACGCATTATCTCTGATGCTAGCATCCTTTTATTTTCAATAGTGACATTAAACAACACAAGGGCCATTACATTAAAAAAAGGAAAAAAATTTTTCATTGATGAGATCTCTTGGTAATGAGAATACCTCCTGAACTACTGAGACTCTCTTCTGTTTTATTCAGTACTCCATAGCAATGGTTTCAAGTAAATTATTCATACATTTGAACAGTTAAACTAATACAGATGCTTTTATAAGCACAGATTATTTGTGTTGTCTGAAAAGAGAAGTGTCTTTACCTATACTAAAAGCAAGCTATGTCGCACAGATGATATATGAAATAACATGTTATCTAAAGCTTTACAAGTATTACTCTCTTGGGTCACCTAAGACCAGATTCAAAGGTGGAGAAAAAAAGGTCAAAAAAGATTTTTTTTCCACAGAAAATCTGACAAAGACCAAGAAAAGGAAGAAAAACCCTGCGTATGAGAACTGTTTCTTAAGACTGCCTGCACTAGGCATGAAGAGACTGATATGATCAAATTACTGATTCAAACTTCAAACAGTAGAATGAGAAAAATTTATTTAAGATATCTTTGCTTCAATTCATTGTAGGACTTTGTGTCTTTACTTTGCTCGAAATGTTAATTTTTGGGGGAGTGGTGCATGCTACTACTTTTCCTACATTTTAAGCAAATACCTTCTTAAAGATAAATCCTGACAAAATCAGTACTAAAGTACATTTAATTGTGACAGTATTACTGCTCATATTAATGATAAATAGTTACAGTTAAGATTATTAACCCAGTATATCAAATACAGGCCACAAACAGAAATTCGCACTTTTGGGAAAAGCCTCATATCTAAAGATTCAAGCAGGAGAAGACTTTGTATGTACCAAATTCAAAAACCTTGCAGGAAGACAGTCTAATTTGTTCTCTAATAAGGGTAACTTTCTTGGAGATTATAAAACCAATAAAGTCTAAAAATCTTACTGAGCAATTGATATTTGCCCATTACGACAACTACGAGTTAAAGAGGCTTCCTCTGGAAAAGTTCTGGAATTTTACACGATCTCGAGCAATGCCATTATTACAGCTGATCTGTCAAGGAGCAGAATGTGCAATTAAAACAAGGAACAGCAGCTACGCACCATGGCAAGCTTCTGCTTGAGAATGAGATGCCAAATTTAGACATTTATCTTAAATGCAGTTCCACTGGGGCCACAAGTGAAGAGCTATGAAAGTTGTGAATACTGAAAAAGCTTGTGAACTTTGCTGCTTTTGATCAGCTGACTGGTAAAAATCACTGGAAATGGGATAACTTCCATGTGGATTTTTACTGACATTGATGTCATTCTATAAAGAAAAAGTATGTGTTTTTTTCATTGAAACCTTTCAGCCCACAGGCGAAATCCTGTGTCTCCTACATTTCTACATGACCATAAGCTGAAATATCCAATCAAATTCTATTCAAAATCAGAATATGTTTCCGTAAGGAACATTCAGAAAGAGGAAACAGATTTCATATAAGACAAAAAGACAGTAACTAGTATAAAAAGTTATATGTAATATGGAAAAAAAAAAAAAATCTATTTTGAATGAAAGCCTGTGGTGGGTTGACCCTGGTTGGCAGGTAAGCTCCCATCCAGCTGCTTGCTTACTCCTACCCAGTTCGATGGGAGAAGAGAATCAGAGGGGCAGAAGTGAGAAAAGTCAAAAGTTGAGATGTAAGGGAAAAGGGGGGAAAAAACCCCAACCCAACAAAAAACAAGTGATACAAAAAAAAAAAAAAAAAAATCACTCGCAACCAGCAGCCCAATGCCCAGTCAGTCCCTGAGCAACGGCCACCTTGGGAAAACACCCCCGCAGTTCTTATTGCTGAGCATGCTGTTACATGGCATAGAGCACCTCCTTGGTCAATTTGGGCCAGCTTTGTCAGTTGTGTTCCCTCTCAGTCTACACGCTGGGGGCAGGCAGAATGAGAAACTGAGAAGGCCTTGACACTGTGTAAGCACTTCTCACCTAAAACACTGGTGTGTTAACAACAGTTTGGTCACAAATCTAAAACACAGCACTATAGTGGCTGCTATAAAGACAACGTGCTCCATCCCAGCCAAAACGAATACAAAGCCTAATTTATCTTTTCCCTGTCAAGACAATCCAAAGGGTTTGCACATCTCCAGATGTATTTTCTTTGTCGTTGTTTTGTTTTGCTTCAAATTCAATTCACCAAAGTATTGACATTTCTTTTAGAGTGGGTGGGAGAATCAGGTAGCAACATGCTCTGAAGATAAAACACAGGACTTTCCTAAACAAAAGTACTGCTTACAGTCACAGTGTCAATACTATTGATTGATCTTCTGATTAAGTGGTGTTAATTATTACTGAGAAATATAATACACTGAAGTGCTACAATGGAGGTGTGGAACACAGTGTATTCGTCAACAGATTCGTATTTTTAAATCAGGTAGGTGGCTTTGAAAATTCCATGTTTGCTACCAACTCAATCTCTATATTTACAAAAAGACTGTTTTAAGTAGCATATTCAAAATCATCAACTTCTGTTATCACATAAGCTGAAATATAGTTGTAGCTCATGAGTAAGAATGAAGAAGATTGAGTGAGAACTGGTCAAGGTCAGGATGGAGTCAGTCAAGAGCAATGGTTTGAACACATCAAACGAAAAATGCAGTGCCTGGCCTAACACTGACTGGCTGTGCAAGAGCAGCTGCCCTCAGGGAGAATGTGATCTGGTAACCCAGGAGTTATACATGTAAGGGCAATCTTTTAGCAACATCTCAGTCACCCAGGTCTGGTATGACTATGTTTATGTCTGAATGTTTTCTCTGGTAATTGTGCATTTTTCTCCAATCTGTTTTGATCAGCTACTGCCAACCTGAACGTAGCTTGCATCTGATTAGTCACTCCTTTAGAGAGCACTTCACAAAAGCCACCTCCTCCTCCACCCTCCAAACTGTACTTAAACACTGAAAACAACACTTCAGAAAGAAGAAAGCAATCACAGGAAGCTCAAGTTCTTTACATGGCATTTATTCAGATGGGAATTCGACCACCTAGAAAGGGATTTTTTTTTCAAGGAAAAGGGGAAAGAGGAAGTTACAAGTTTCTTGAGTCTAAAAGTCCCACATATTAGTCAGATTCAGCAATCAAACCAATAAATTTTGTTAGGAGAAAGAATTATGCCATTAAAAAAAAAAAATAGCAGTTGTTCATTCCCACAACACAGCACTGAAGACATGAATGCAAATCTCTTCCTCCACTAAAACTGTCACAGAAACTGTTCCCAACAAGGAACAGCTGCGTTCTGGAATGACCCACCACAAACACAACAGTCATAAAGGACTAAATGAACTCTAGGCTTCTAACTCAGGAAGCTCGGGTATTTCAAAATCAAAATATTTAAGGCTGATGAAGTTCCAACTGATGGTGAAACTTCACACTTCTATAGTCTGCCTCTCCTTACTGAGCATACTCATTTTGTTAAAATCATAATTACCAGAGTTACAGTTTCTAGACTACCATTAGACCAAGGCTTTCCATCACTACTCTAACAGAACAGCTGATCATAAAGGTCGACAGAATGAACACATACTTCCCCTCCTTTTTCATCCCTTTCACATCCCTGTCAAGTGACATTCACATGTATTGGTGCTGACAGCCTCATTTAGGAGCTTTTTTGAATAAAAGAGGAAAATGCTGCTAAAAAGAACCAAATAGATGAGGTATCTGAACCCTCTTAAATAGCCACCTAAAAGCTTTATTAAACAGCTCGAGTTATTAAGCAGATTACATAAATAGTACTTCTGTGATTCTAATCCTATAATTCCCTCTTACAACTTAATGAATTCCCATATCACATCAATAGAGCGTTTTCTAGATAATTTCAATATTTTAATTATCAGCCAGGAACGATGACTAAGTGATCTAAAAGACCAAACATTCATAGAAAGTAGTATCTTTTCTGGATTTATTAATTTAATTATAACTTTGAAATACTTGAAGCTGCAGATTTAAATCTGAACATCAATTTCTCAATTTATCTTTCAAGGATAATGTCCTTCCTAACTTAAATTTGAGCCTTAAAATCTAGAAGTCACCTAACAGCCTGAACAGGAGGATTTCCACAGACTTCCACCTTCTTCAAATTTAAACAAAACACTTCTCTAAGTCTTTGCACCTTAATCTGGAAAGTTTAAGACCTTCAGAAGAAGTATTCGTTACCAAAGTCTGGTAACTGTCGAGATATGTGGTACATATTCTGCACTTAGTTTAGCCTGTACTGATCTTGCAACACTAAGAGACACTGTACTTTCAAGCCACTGATGAATGTTCCACCTTTGTAAAAACCCGATTCTGCTCAGGAGAGTAACACAGGTTTCAGAGGAAGAAGTGATGTCAATTAAGACTGTTTCCCCTGTTTTGATGTGGAGGAAGCAATTTCTTCTGACACAAATGAATGTTTTAATACTCATTAACGCCAATAGTGGCCAAGAAGAGCCGTGAATTTTTCTACATGCAGGCAAATATTGCACATTATTTCGAAGTGGAAACACTTTTAGATTAAAAAGCTATGGAGTTTAGTATTTTGTCCAAAGCACATAAAACAGAACGAAAAAAGAAAAAATAAACAGTGGATTATAAGCACTCTTTAAACCTCTATAAATCTCTTAAAAGATGATTCCGTACTTTTCAGTCTTCCTGATTTGCAACATCTGAAATGAAACCTATAACATTAATTCTAGTAATTTAGAATATTTTATAGTGTAACAACACGTTCTAATATAGCCATAGTTTGTCACTTCATCACTTTCGAATCTGTTATTTACACCTTCATATAATTTCTTTTTATATATCTGTAATCTTCTACTGTTAAGGCAAAAAAAGAGTCACGTTTAACATATCTCAGCTCTCTCAAGAGAAAACAGTATATTTTATTCCTGCTGCTAGTTAAGTAATATCTACATCCTGGGAGTTAAAAAGATGCTTCCAAGTTATTTCTAACAATAACAAAAAATACCTTGCGAATAATAACATTATACTTTTAAAAAGGTCTTACTGATTATAAAGAATGTAGGAGGCAAAACGATAATCCTAACTGTTCAGCTGCAAAACCTCTATCAGCGAACAACAAAACAAGATGAGCTTAATTGACAACTGAGATTAGTTTCTTCCTCTGCTCTCATTAGCCATGTCAGCTCTTTAGATTTGCAAGGTATCTTTAAGTTCCACCCAAATTAAGATAAAATAATAGTATTATTATATTATCTATTATAATAGAATAATCAGTCTAGTGGGAAACATCCCACTTTTTGTTTTAGCCCTGGGTTTAAACTATTTACTGGAAAGAAAGCTAAAGAAGAAAGCTATATACTTTTTCTGGATTGACTAACTGAAGAATGTTTCCATATTCCAGATTCCTGCACTGACTGCAGCCCATGTAGCCGTATCACATCTGGACTGCTAGCTAACCCGGGTCTTGCAAGTAACATCGTCACAGCTGCACAAAGCTCAGAACAGGCTGCAAGGTCCACCTTGAGGACGTGAGTAAACGCTCTGAGTTCAACACTGCTATAACTAGAGTACTGACAGTATTCTGCTTACTAGTAAAGTTATGCTCAACTTGTCTGCATGAGCTTTTTTAATCACAGCTTTGCAGAAATGTTCTAAATGAGACACTGAAGGAACAGTTTCTTCACTTTTGCACCACCATCAAGCATGAACCATGCAGAACAATCACAGTATTCAGGTGCTCAACATCAATCCGATCTAGTGGAAGGTGTCCCTGCCCGTTCCTGCCCCTGGCAGAGGGGCTGGAACTAGATGATCTTTAAGGTCCCTTCCAACCTAAACCATTCTACGATTCTAAATAACTTAGAGCTGAAGTTCACAGTGACTGAAGAGCAGTCTGCTATGGTTCCTGAAGTGGGGTAAGAGAAGTCTGAAAGATACTACTGACCTTAATTCAGCAGAAGGACATGCTACTAAAAATCCATCCAGGTCAGAATAGCAATGACTTTCCTGACTGCAAGCTTAAGTCAACACTTGAGAGAACTTTACCTTTTGTACTTTCCTGTCCAAATCCATAACTGGCTTTAAAACATAATTTCAGCACTAGTCCTTTAGAGGAGAGAAGGAGAGGAGAAGGAAATAGAAAAAAGAATGTTGTTTAGATAGGTGTGCATACTGAGGGTATGTACTGGTTAAACAGAAACAGCAACCAGTCAAGGTATTAAAAATACAGATAAAAGCAAAGAGGGAAAGAAATCATTTGATGTTACATCTTGTTTGTAGTCCAGCAGTGAAAAGAGAATAGAAAATAGTACATAGATCCATCAATTAGGTATTATTTTAATGAAGAAAAATTTCTAACAGAATGTAGAGATGAGACAAATGTCTTTACACAATTTGTTTGTGGCCTGATAGCAGCACAGGATCTATCATGATTAGCCAGTATAATTGGTCTTTCAGTACCTTGGACCAGCTTCTAACCTTCAATAATGGGAAAGTTAAGTCATTTCAGATTTGATTCCACTTCTGGGAATCAAAGCAGTGGTATCAATACCAAGCCTCTTGTCCTCTCAAGATGTTCTACAGCTACACAGATGTAATACAATGCATTAAAGTCTGCGGTGAGGGAAGGTGATGTAAATCTAATCTCTTTTGCATTTTATAAGCGAGTTTAAATACTGTGAATCATAGAATCATAGAATCATAGAATGGTTAGGGCTGGAAGGGACCTTCAAAGGTCATCTAGTCCAACCCCCCTGCAAGGAACAGGGATATCTCCAACTAGATCAGGTTGCTCAGGGCCTCGTCCAACCTGGCCTTGAACGTCTCCAGGGATGGAGCATCCACCACCTCTCTGGGCAACCTGTTCCAGTGTTCTACAACTCTCATGGTAAAAAATTTTTTCCTAATATCCAATCCGAATCTACCTCCCTCTATTTTAAAACCATTACCCCTTGTCTTATCACAACTGGCCCTCCTGAACAGCCTCTCCCCATCTTTCCTGTAGGCCCCCTTGAGGTACTGGAAGACCACTATAAGGTCACCCCGGAGCCTCCTCTTCTCCAGGCTGAACAGCCCCAACTCTTTCAGCCTGTCCTCATAGAAAAGGTGCTCCAGCCCTCTTATCATCTTCATGGCCCTCCTCTGGACCCTCTCCAACTGGTCCATGTCCTTCTTATGTTGGAGGCTCCAGAACTGGACGCAGTACTCCAGGTGAGGTCTCACGAGGGCAGAGTAGAGGGGAAGAATCACCTCTCTCGACCTGCTGGCCACGCTCCTCTTGATGCAGCCCAGGACGCGGTTGGCCTTCTGGGCCGCAAGAGCACATTGCCGGCTCATATTGAGCTTCTCGTCCATCAGTACTCCCAAGTCCTTCTCCTCACGGCTGCTCTCGATCCATTCTCCGCCCAGTCTGTATTTGTGCCTGGGATTGCCACGACCCAGATGTAGGACCTTGCATTTGGCCTGGTTGAACTTCATGAGGTTGGTACGGGCCCACCTCTCCAGCCTGTCGAGGTCCCTCTGGATGGCATCCCTCCCTTCCAGCGTGTCAACAGCACCACACAGCTTGGTGTCATCGGCGAACTTGCTGAGGGTGCACTCCATGCCACTGTCCACGTCACCAACAAAGATGTTGAAGAGGGCCGGGCCCAACACGGACCCCTGAGGGACGCCACTCGTGACCGGTCTCCACTTGGACATCGAGCCGTTGACCACTACTCTCTGAGTGCGGCCATTGAGCCAATTCCTTATCCACCGAGTGGTCCATCCATCAAACCCATGCCTCTCTAGCTTAGAGAGAAGAATGTCGTGTGGGACAGTGTCAAAAGCTTTGCACAAGTCCAGGTAGATGACATCCGTTGGTCGACCCTTGTCCACCGATGCTGTCACCCCATCGTAAAAGGCCACCAAATTGGTCAGGCACGATCTGCCTTTGGTGAAGCCATGTTGGCTGTCACCCACCACCTCCTTGCTCTCCATGTGCCTTAGCATGGTTCCCAGGAGAATCTGCTCCATGACCTTGCCAGGCACAGAGGTGAGGCTGACCGGCCTGTAGTTGCCCGGGTCCTCCTTGTTCCCCTTTTTAAAAATGGGGGTTATGTTCCCTCTCTTCCAGTCATCGGGGACCTCGCCAGACCGCCACGACTTCTCAAATACAATGGCCAGTGGCTTGGCAACTTCATCCGCCAGTTCCTTCAGGACCCGCGGATGGATCTCATCAGGTCCCATGGACTTGTGCACCTTCAAGTTCCTCAGATGTTCCCGAACCTGCTCTTCAAGTACAGTGGGCGGCGGTTCATCCTCACAGTCCCTGCTAGTTCTTTCCACAGCTTGGGCAGTAAGACAAGAGGCTTTATCAGTGAAAACTGAGGCGAAAAAGTCATTGAGTACCTCAGCCTTCTCTATGTCCCGGGTAACCAGAGCACCAGTATCCTTCCGGAGGGGGCCTACGTTCTCCTTGGACTTCCTTTTGTCCCCTACATACCTATAGAAGCTTTTCTTATTGCTTTTTATATCCCTTGCCAAATTTAATTCCTTCAGGGCTTTAGCCTTCCTCACCTGATCCCTGGTCACTCGTACAGCTTCTCTGTATTCCTCCCAGGCTATCTGTCTCCGCTTCCACCCTCTATAGGCTATCCTCTTCATTTTCAGTTGGTCCAGGAGCTCCTTGCTCATCCACGCGGGCTTCCTGGTCTTTTTGCCCAACTTGTTCTTCATCGGGATGCATCTCGATGAAGAGATAGAAAGACAGAAAATCTACAAATTATATCCCTACAAAATGACTATCACGCCACAGCGGGCATTCTGAAACAATCCTTTTGTAAGAGAGGTAATTATGAACAGCAAAAAACCCAACACTTCGGTCTAAGCCATCATCAAGACTACATGGTGTTCTATTTCTTAATGTTTATGTTAAGCCAATACTGCTAATCCATGAAAAGGAATCCTAACTGTAATGCACTGTAATGCAACATGGGACCTACGTACGCTTTCTCTCATCGTAGGTAGCACTGTAACACTGTGCTTTCTCCTGGAATTGGATTCATGGCATGACTGATGTATGCAGAAACTGACTTCTCTATTAAGTTTGCTTTTACAGGCTGTTCACTTTCTTCCACAAAAGCACTTCTCAAGCAGAACTCTAATGCACCAAAACCAACAGTACAGTAAGTTGCAAACCACAATAAACAATACATTCAGTTTTAATGCAATTTCATAGGAAAATATTTACCAAGGCACAGACACACAGTGAAACAAAACACACACAAGCGTATGGCTCAAAGGTGCTGGAACGCTCTACAGATATGACAGCAGTTCAGAACTGCATTATAAACCAACTGCATTTTATTTATACAGAAGTAAATAGAACTGCCACAGAGGTTCAGTCTAGTGGTCTGTCTAGCCGTATGCATTACCACCTTCTCAAAAGGATGTAATACTGCAACAGGCAAACTGGAGCAACTACACAATGAAGTCACTCCCTAAGCCTCAATAATTACTAGTTTGCTTGATGATCAGAAAAACAAGAGCATAATAGCTTACATCCAATCCTTGCTTATCAAAAAAATTACGATTATATTCATATATTTACATAGCTAATATTTTAAATGTTTTTACATAGGCAGCACATTAAAGCAAGGATTTTCATAAGCTAAGTGGTTTTTTATTTCCTTTCTGCCTTTAATGTTTTTATCTTTTAGTGCTAATAAATGTTCCATTAAAAAGAAGGGTAAGATATTATCTACAATTTTTCAAGCCAATTACATTCGCACGCTTTGGTTTCTTCTAGGGCTCAGCATCACCATATAGTTTTGATGTCTCTGCTTTCCTGCCTCCAAAATACTATACTGAAGTTTAAAGTTTAGTCAAAATTACAGAAATTAGAAATCAAAGTCTGAAGAATATATAGCACAAAGATTAAGAGTCAAACTGACAGGTCCCAAATGTCTTTCAGAAAAAACTTATCTTCTCTGTTTCAAACGTACTTCTCCTGTTGATGTTTTTTAATACCGGCATTGATGCCAGGACAGGATATTACCGTATATTGTGGATAAGCTAAAAATTAAGTAAATATCTAATGAGGATCAATTTTATATTACCACAACCTTTACCCTCTTCCAAACTGAGAAATTTATCTACACTTGAAAACTTTAAACTCTAACCTAATACATTTATATCAATCCATAGTAATCTAACTTAGTAATATTTTCAGTACTGACTAATATTTGTACGTAATGGAAGTCTAACCACCTAGAATCAGTAACTACTACAAAAGGACAGAACTCCATTCTGGCTCTGTAAACACCAAAAGCTGATAATCTGACACAAAAAAAGTTTCTCATTTCTATGACAAACAGTAATATTCTGCGTCATGAAGATAATACCTGACTTAGACCTTCATTCTTCAGAAAAGGCAAGAAAATATATTGCTTAATGCTTTCTATATTATCTCATCTCAGAGTTACACAGATCAAAAAGAAATCAACCTTTCTAATGATAAGTGTTCCTTCTCATTTTATATACCACTACAGATTTTACAAGAATGTAATGTACTTTTTTGCTCAAGATTTCCCATTTTAGAAAGTTAATTTAGAGCTCTGATTATATGCAATATTTCTATGGAACTAGCACTCAACTATTCTTATCCATTCTGATCTCAACACATGGCTTCTAGGCTTAAGATAACTAAAATCCATCCAGTTAAATAAAAAAAATGATAAAGCAGAATTAAGCTTGACATGAATATGCAGGGCATAAAAGCAAGCACCTGTGTCCTTGTTTTGACTGAGACAGAGTTAGTTTTTTCTTTTTAGCAGGTAGAAGAGCTCTGTGTTTTGGATTTAGTATGGGATTTGTTATGAGAAGAATATTGATAGCACACTGGTGTTTATAATTGGTACTGAAATATCAAGGACTTTTCATCTTCTCATGTTTTTGCCAGTGTGCAGGAGCACAACAGGCTGAGGGAGAGCACAGCTGGGACAAAGGGCCCACAACTTCTAACTTATGATTTGAATTTAGATTTAGGATTGAGGGCCAAATTGGCCAATGGAGTATTCCATATCATGCAATGTCATATCCAGTATATATATGAGGGTTGATCGGGAAGTCTGGGGACTCTTCTTCTGAGAGGTCTCTCTTGGACTCTTGGAGTTCTCCATCTCCTTCTTTTTAGTTCTCTCACTCGTCCAGAATTGCAGTATCAGGACTTATCCATTTTGGGATTGTTTGCTGGGACAAGCAAGGATTTGATCACCGGGTGGTGAGCAATGATACTGTGAACCACGTGGTTGCATTATATATATATATATATATAAAATATTATTATTTTATCATTATTACTTTAAATTTTGTATTACTGTTGTTATTAACTTGTACTTATCTCAATCCACAAGTCTTCCCTTTTGCCCTGTAATTCTCTTACCCACTTCCCCAGGGGTTGGGGAGGGTGAGCGAGCAGCTGTGTGGCATTTAGTTGACAGCTAGGTTAAAGCAAAACAACCTGAATTTGGCAGCAAAAAATTTATTTCTAATACTTCAGTCTCTAGACTGATAGTGGCCTTGATTTTCACTAAAGCAAGCAACTGAGTATTTGGTATACTTTGGCAAGAAATATCTTAATCGAATGCAAAAATATTTGTTATTCTTGTAGGGAATCATTGCTAAGACTCATCTGATTGGTAATTTCAAAATGGCAAAACACTGCCAAAATAATGTTGTAGATACTTCATCCTTTTCTTTCCCTTCTTTCGAGTCTAATTTGCAGCAGCATTAGTTTACAAGTGAAGAGCAGAACAATTATTCTATTATAATAGAATAATTCTGTTAGAATAATTATGTTCAATTACACACTTTTTTCATCGGCTATCAGGTAAGAGTTGAAACCAACAAGTACCAAGTATTTGACAGGAGGGAGAGGAGCAATCTTTTTTTTTCCCCATCCTAACTCCCAACGGTAAGTTTTCGCTCACCTCCTTTAGTCAGTCATTAATCTTGCACAATACGGTAAACACCACTACAGGCTTACCAGGTCTCACACGCGTTAAACTAAGATGAGTCAATAGCTTATGAAAACAGAAGTACTCATTACCACTCTCACATTGGCAATATATTTTTGGAGGAGAAAAAGAATGATCCATTAATAACTCCAGCCAGTTGTTATAGACAAAAGGTTACAGAGGCAAAGATGTCATTACTCTGGGCTTCTAAGAATAGTTTAACTAACTCAACAGAATGACTGTTAAAACCAAAGCATACAGGGAGGACAAAGCTTAAAACAAAACAAAGACCAAACGCAAGATCACCATCATCGTTCAATCTGCGGTCTTACTCCTTTCCAAGGATTATGCATTTCTAACAGACATCTAAAGGTGGCAGCAACTGTTTATTCTTATAGGCCCAGAATTAATCTTTGAAGACCTTCAAATGCTTTATCACAGGGTTCTATCCAGAAATGAGAGTCAAATTTATCCTCAGTGTCAGCATAACGTTATGTCAAGAATTAAGTTTTTCTAACAAACGCAATCTGTAGATGACAAAATTTCTGCACACCATGCATCTCCAATTTTGCTTTTACATCATCAACGTAAAAAACAATACACTGTGATTCACTTGACCACCAAATAACAATTAACATAACACAAATTAGACATATTCCAGTATCAGAACCCTTATGTTAGAAAGACACAAAAGTTGAAAGTATTTCCTTCTTCAGTCAAAAAATCCTCTACCCCCGAAAGTCTGCCTTTCCTTACCTTTCCAAAATAATATCCAATATGCATATAAGCTATGGAGAGAGCTCTACTAAACAAAAGACTAACTTGAAGTATTTAGTACAAGATATTAGTGGGAGGAATCTTGTTACAGTCTTCCCAAATTTGAATTTGTTCTTTGTTCTCAGAATTAGCACCCACATCTTTGATCAGTTCTCATGACTGCTGTAATTACTAATGTTATTAATCAAGTTACAGAAAACAGTCTAGCCTATTTAACTCCACAGACTATATCCTTACATGATACTCAAACAAAAATAAAGTAAAAATGGTTCTAGAGAAAAAAAATCAGGGGCAGGGCTCTGGCCCATAGGGGGAAGAGTGTGCGAGTCGGGGGATGTGGGGGGGGTGGGGGGTAAAAGGAGGAAGGCAATGAAGAGGGTCTGCAGTTCCACAGGGACACCCGTATTTACTTACAGCTAAGCTCTTAAGCGCTTCCCTTCCTGCAGAAACAGAAACAGCATGAATTTCACTTTCTTCACTCCTGTCCTTGAGGAAGGAATAAGGCTCAATAAGATAAGTAAGCTTGTAAACAAGCCCTTCAAGTTCTTTCATCTTCAGTTCCACTTGAGAGGAAGTGTTCTTTGGTGGTGTGGTTTTCATTGTTTTTGAAAACATGCATTAGTTACAAGATAGACATTACGTATATGATGTGCACATCTGTATTATTAAATAAGCATGTACATGCATGTGTGTATATATTGTAATAATGTATTAGGGTATTAGAATAACATTGTAGAGTACTAGGACTTAAACTGACTAACCATCCAAAAAGAACATTACATCGCACATTTCCCAGAAAGTTCAAAAGGCTAAACCACAAAGGCTACCTTGGTAGAGAGGATGAAGTGACATGCTTTATCCATAATCTGATTGCACTAAGGTTTAAGAATTATTTGAATATACTTCTTTGGCTAATTTGCAGAAAAAATACAAAACCACAATAAAAAAAATTGCAAGCTGCAAATTCTAAACTGAATTTAATTAATGTCAAGATATATCCTCAGGTATATGCTCTTTGGTTTGCTTGGCTACATTCGGACCTCACTTTCCAGTCAGGATGTATTTGAGATCGACATCACTTTTCACTGTATTTTCCATAAAAACCTCTGATACTGCAGGTTTCAGACTAAGTGAGCTTTAATATATAGTTGGCTCATCTTTGGGCTTCAAACGAGGACTGCAGGTGTCTCCCCAGAGTCTAAGCCAGTCAACTACCAACTCACAGAACAGCTTCTAAAGCCAATGAATGGTGCTGCTTCTGGTCGCTTAACAACTACTGCATTTGCCTCAAAGTAACAGATCAACTAACATAATCCAGGGACTGAACTAACTTCCCAGTATTACATATTGCTAAGGAGGCCCGCCTTTAAATGGGAGATATATCAAAGTTGCTATGATAATTGTTCGTTTATTTTTAATCAATGAAGGAAGTTTGTCTCAACTAGATAAGTGCATTGTAATACATTTACATATAAAATCAAGTAAAAGCTTTTGAAGATGATGAAAAGAAGATTAATGAAATATATTCCCCATGTATGTTAGAATATTAGGAAAGATGCTGAGCAACAGAGCAAAACCAACAATGTTTCCACAACTCAAAAAAAAAATTCACCTTATTTTTTCATAACTCATTATTATTTTCAAGAAATATCAACATGGGTGCTAGAATGATACTTTTGGAACTGAGTAAGAATTTATCCGTATGCATGAACACACCAATAAAGTTTATAATTGTAGTACAGATAGAGTAATACTGTAGAAAACCTAGCATTGCATTAAGAATATCAATCTGAACATTTAAAGGAACAACAGACGTTTAAACAGGCTATTTCATCTTACATATTACAAGGCAATTTCTAATTATATGATTGCATTGCCTTTTAAAATAGTTGATACAGCTTATTTGCTAATGAGGACTTCCCCTCTTGCCCCTGCCCCTCAATTTTTGGTAGACATCCTGTTGCTCAATGAGGCGGAAACATGGAAGGTCACTGGAATTTAGGATCAGCTATTACTTGGTTTACAGTTATCATATGTTCTGTCAAATTTAAAACTTATACACAGGGAGTTCGTAAGCCAGAGTGAGAAAAAGCTGACAATATGAAGAACAGCAGAAGCACAGTACCTATGTGGAGATGTATTAGTCCCTGGCCCTGTACTGCATCCACAGTCTGTACGCACACAAACTGTGTCTGTGCACATTCAGAACGACAGGGAAGGAACATGGAAACACTCATCATCTGATATGGGAGGACAGCTGAATAAGCCCATTTTAGCTCTGAAGTTGTAATATAGAGAATGCAGGCATGCTTCATGGGACACAGTGGGGTCTAGTATGTGTTAAAAAAGTAAAAGTCAAGCAGAAGTTTATCAATCCCAGTGGCAATTTTTTTCTTCACTGTGATGACGCTTGTTTGAGGTAAAGGTTAATATTTGACTCAATTTTGGACAGGTCAAGCTTAAAAGAATAAAATAATTTCAGAGGCTGTAACATGCTGGATTATTAACACAGATTTATTAGCAGGAAGGACGGAAGTGAGCATCATTAGCAAACAGATGACAAAGGCTTGATATGAGGTTTCTTCCATATGAAATGGAAAAAATTGTAGAGAATATCTTCTCCCATCAGTGCAAAAACTGCTCCTCCCTCCTCCTCAACACATCAAAAAGAAAACAAAGGAAATTGTATTAACATGGAAGGGGAAAAAAAGAGAGAGGAAGTTTACAAGAAAGTTTTGTGCCTTTTTTCTTAGTTTGAGAAGACACTAAAAGAAAAGGATGATTGACAGAATAGTTCTGACTTATGACAGCAAAGTTAGCGGTAACCTCAGTGTTAGCAGCTAAAATGGAAATAATCTCCAGTTCGGTGGTGTAAGAGCTTGGGAGGTGTAAGAGCTTTTAAAAGTGTTCTGGTTTAGAGCAGGAAAAAAGGAGACTATTTGCAGAAAATCTAGTCTAAGGGAACAATTAAACTCGTTTATTTTCCTAAAGAACACTTTGTGAAATATGTGAAAATCCTACTCCAAAACTAGTTTTTCTTGCTTGAGACGTGGATTGTAAATACCAATTTCACATATTGAACAGGCTTTTTTTTACCTAACCAGATGTTTTTTAGCCTATTCCTGGAAATTCACCTTAAGATATGTAATTTATGAAAGGCAACAAAACTCTAAACTAACTCATTTCTGTCAAGATCAAAGTAAATGCAAAAAAAAACATGAGAAGTTTAGTAATAACCAATTTTTGACAGACTTGTGAGAGGAAATGGCAATGTAGAACAGGCTTTTACTGGGAAATGTTTCAGGTCACCCAGAAAAGTTTCTGGATGAGCAAAAGTAGAGAGACAAATTGAAATCAAAGTTGCTAATAAGAGGGAGGAGAACACCTCTTCACGAGGTAAGGGATGTTGTCCCTAGAACTGAAGACTAGGAAAGCAAAGATAAGAGAATAATGTGAAGTGATGCTTGATGGAGAAATGCTGAAGCCTAGAAGTTTATTACTATGAAGTTACAATATTCAGCTCCATGATTTCAAAATGTAATTAGGCTGCAAGCTCATTTGAACAGAATAACTCACGTGCAAATCATTTCATGTCCAACCGCACAAGGTACTCCAGCTGTGATTGACTTACCTCCCATAATTTTGGATTGGCAGTTGATAAATTCTGGCTTCTTGTCTGTAAGGTATCGTTGACAAGTGTGATGTAGAACCTGAAAGAATGTGCATTTTTCTGAAGCGGTGTTTGCTACCCATTGGTCAAAAGCATTTTCAAATAGTAAATCAAATTCTGGGGAATCCTAGAAGAAAAAAAAAAACAAACCACACACTACTATTATTACAGTTTTATAAATTATTTGGAAAAAGATATAGAGCTATTATTTTTTAAAAGGTATTATGTTGGAAAAAGCAAAAGGGTCATGTAAATCAAGACCATCCTGGAATCATTTTTCCTTTGCAAATTTTTGGATGCAAACAAAAAAAACCCACCAAAACAGGCAGGAAGTTTTTTTTCTTGCAAGTATTTTCAAATGAGGAATATTCAGCTATGACAGTAATACCTGAAAACAAAAACACTTCAGACCAAAAAAATTAAAAGTTGAAATCAAGAAATCCTTGTTATCTACACATATATAGTTGCTTATATCTTCTATATAATGCAAGGATTTGTGCCTCTGTACAAAATCTACTTTCACACTATATTATAGATGATGTGGTTCTGCTCTTGATGCTCAACTAAAGACAGAAAACAAATAGCAAGTCCTCGTTATTGTATTTAATGTATTATCATAAAACGTTGCTTATGGCTCAGGATAACATGAACAGAAAAG
The DNA here is from genome assembly GCF_009769465.1 of Tauraco erythrolophus. Taxonomy (NCBI): domain Eukaryota; kingdom Metazoa; phylum Chordata; class Aves; order Musophagiformes; family Musophagidae; genus Tauraco; species Tauraco erythrolophus. Next base: position 39,865,723 of record NC_141470.1, read on the forward strand.
CATTCTCAGAAAAAAAGCAAAGCCCATCTTTATACCGTCTATCAACTGCCAAAATTAATGGATTTTATGCAAGAAGTATTGCTATATGTTTAGCAGTATTTGCTAAATATTATTTTGTAATCTAATCTAGTAAATACTATTTGGAATCAATGACACTAGGAACCACAGGAAGACAAGTTTGAAAAGAACATGTTTAAGCTTAAGAACTTGACAGGACTTTCAATCTGAGAGTATCCCGAGTATCTGCTGCATAGCAGATGTTGGGAAAGGGCCTAAAACTCACATCCCTTATCTATTTGTCATCGTTGTCATTTTAATTGTCTTTATCCAGAGAAAACAGAATTCCACTCCTTGCATTTCATAGGGCAGTGGCCAAAGAGTTTCTTTTTTTGTACAAAAGACTGTACTGGGCAGTTACAGAATTTGGGGGACCATTGCTGAGATGCTTAGGCGGCTGATCAGAGTACAGCTTTGAACAAATCAAGGGGGTTAGTGACAAACGTATCTGGCTGTATAATGAATGCAGTAAGTCACTCTGTGATCACATAGTATGAGCCACATTCCTAATTTCTAATTCTGCTAATTTACTACTAAAGATTTGCATTCATAAGCATATTACATGTTAGTATGACTTTGTCATGAGGCAGCTCAAGGTGGGCTATATATTCCACAGAAAAGGAATTCCAGAACTATTTCATGGAGGGTTTGTTTGGTTTTGTTGTGTTTTGTTTGTTTAAATCAGTGTTTATGTACCACTGGCAACGAAACCACGCCACCATCCTTTGTACAAAAAAAGGCAAGAAACGCAGAAGGATCTAAGAAAAACCACAAAGTTCATAATATTTCACAAACTTGAACCTCAGTAACCTCTCCTGTCCTTACTTCGACTTACTGCTCTATCAACACAGCTGTATGCCAAAATGGACCCCAAGAGGCTTATAGCTGAAGATCAGGCAAACAAGGCTCTTATTTTTCTCTTTACAAAGAAAGTAGGAAGAAAAGTAGGGAAAGACAGGAAGAAAAAACCTCGCATGATTATGAGCTTTGGCTTCCTCTCATCTTTCCCATAAAAATCTATTTCATATATTCTGTTGAGTTAGTTCTTTTTTGAGATTTCCACTTAAACCTGTATCTTATCTTTCCAGACGCCCTTTGAATAGTGAAAGAATGCCTGATTCACAAATCAGTTACAAAAAAGCTCAGTTTTCATTTTCTAGAACTGTTCAAACTCACCCGATTAGGGTCTATACCATTGACCTGGCGAAGCTGCTCGAGCATCCACTGCGTTCTCCTGACAAAAGACGTAGAGCCTTCAAACTGCTTCACCTTCGTAATAGATGCCTGAGCTGGTTTCTTGTTTGTCACTGAACAGACAGAAGAAAAAAAAACACAACTGAAATGGGCTTAATGTTTCAGAAACGTGCCTTTTAGTTTACTGTATCAGTAGCTGGTTTGTTGGTATATTTTCTATAATGTCCCACAAAGTAAATATATGTCATTGATTCTGACAGTAGAACACATTCCCTTTCCTGGACAACATACTGAAAAGCACATTCCTTATTGTCAGAATGATGTTACGATGCTAAACAAGCAGTATACTACTCAAAATTTGATATATTTTAGCCATTATGAGCTTAAGTTGCCAACATCTTGTAAAACCCAGAAGTTTCTCATATCCAGCCTCTTATTAATTTCTTTCTCTTTGTGTCCTTTTAGACAACAGAACACAAAGAAAGAAAAAGGAAAAAAAAAAAGGGACACGTCCATGTAAACGTAAGTCCATTTATATACCTTTTAAAAAAAATGGTTACATTAAAATGACTTTCATGTTGGTTGATTGATTGAAAAAAACATAGGTTTCTCCAGTCTTTTCACAACATGTAGGTCACACTTGCGTAACATGTGACACCACAAACATCTATGACATTCAATTCTTAGTTTCCAGTCAACAGACATAAGTATATGCACTTACTGCATTGAGAAAGTAAACCCACCAAATCAGACAATATCCTGTGGAAAATACAAGAATTAAGGAACTAAAGATTGCTTGACTCTCCAAAAAACATTAGGTACACAAACAAAGACCATAAATAAGAACGATCTTACATGTTATAAACAAAATATATGTTAAAAACCACAAACAAAGTCAGTCATGAAAGACAGCTCTGCTTTTGAAAAAAATGCAATATAAAAGGCTCCAATTAGTGCACGATAACTCAGCATCAGAGTTTCAAAAAGTACATTAAAGCTAACTTTTCAACAGCAGGAAAATTGGCTTCCTATATTAAGACTTTTTTCCTAAAAAAAATTTCTTTTCATCAGTATAACTTTTAACCTCTATTAAAGTTTTATAAGCAGTTTTAGGCACTTTCTATAGTCATACTCTGTATTTTATTTATATGTTATTTATCCGTTGCTGTATGTTAAGTCACTTCCAAACACATTTTCACTTTCTGTGAGGAAAACATTTGTAGAACCATGTACATTGAGTGGCTGACACACCTGAAGGCTGTGCTGCCATTCAGAGAGACCTGGACAGGCTGGAGAGTTGGGCGGGGAGAAATTTAATGAAATACAACAAGGGCAAGGGTAGAGTCTTGCATTTGGGTAAGAACAACCCCATGTACCAGTACAAGTTGGGGATTGAACTGTCAGGGAGCAGCACAGGGGAAAGGGACCTGGGGGTCCTGGTGGACAGCAGGATGACCATGAGCCAGCAATGTGCCCTTGTGGCCAAGAAGGCCAATGGCATCCTGGGGTGTATTAGAAGGGGTGCGGTTAGTAGGTCGAGAGAGGTTCTCCTCCCCCTCTACTCTGCCCTGGTGAGGCCGCATCTGGAATATTGTGTCCAGTTCTGGGCCCCTCAGTTCAAGAAGGACAAGGAACTGCTTGAGAGAGTCCAGCGCAGGGCCACAGAGATGATTAAGGGAGTGGAGCATCTCCCGTATGAGGAAAGGCTGAGGGAGCTGGGTCTCTTTAGCTTGGAGAAGAGGAGACTGAGGGGGGACCTCATTAATGTTTATAAATATAAAAAGGCTGACTGTCATGAGGATGGAGCCAGGCTCTTCTCAGTGGCATCCAATGATAGGACAAGGGGAAATGGATATAAGCTGGAACATAGGAGGTTCCGCTTAAACGTGAGGAAGAACTTCTTCCCAGTAAGGGTAACAGAACACTGGAACAGGCTGCCCAGAGAGGTTATGGAGTCTCCTTCTCTGGAGATGTTCAAAACCCACCTGGACGCATTCTGATCTAGGTGGTCCTGCTCCGGCAGGGGGATTGGACTAGATGATCCTTTGAGGTCCCTTCCAATCCCTAACATTCTGTGATTCTGTGATACTGCACAATCTACTAAAGCCGGCGTGTCATTTAAAATTTTTCTCCTTAAAACTTATTTGCAAAAGTCCTTTTATCCATATGGTCCACCAAAGAAAGTATTATTAGAAAAGTCACTTTTCTCTACTTTTGGATGCTGGCTGTTAAAGAAAGCTTTTAAAATAATCAAGACTTGAATAGTAAGATTGCTTATTTTTGTGCACCTGCTTCACTCAAACAATCAGGAAAGCTGATGTAATACCTCATCATTCCAAAGAGTTAATATTATTTCTTAGGATGAAAATTTACCAACACACAGTCTTGATGTTAAATGAACTTTGGAATAGATTGGCAGATTCAGATTAATATGGGAAGTTCTTTTCAGTATCTCAGATTTACACATTTTCAGTTCAGTGTGTGCCTGTGCATGTGAAAGTCCAATGAGAATTTAATTTGATAAACAGAAAATCCATTTCCAATAAAATTTTAGTAGGTATAAAAAATATATTTTAAAAAATCAGATACTAACAATTCCACATGGCAGATAATTGTTTTTAAGAAGTTACTTCGGAAAAGAAACCATAGTTGGACTCAATATATTGACCAGCCTATTGACAAGAAGGCAATACACAGATTGCCAGAAGTCTCTTAATCAGCAATTGAAGCACTGAGAACCAAATTGGCGCAGTATGTATTTCAGAATTGCATGTCAAATGGTACAGAACGGAGAAAATCAATGTAATACCAGAAAGACAGCAGCAAAATTAGATAAGAATAACTACTGAAATGCAGGGACTAGGTATTACTAAGACACAAGATTAATATTAAAGATTAATTGATTGCTCAATGGCCTATGCACCCAAGCCTAACAATATCAATAAAGCAGAGGTGACAGGCATCCTATCTATTCTTACGTAGTATATACAGATGCTGTTTTTATTGCAAGTTTACACATCACTGAGTGGGAAATAAATTCGAAAGTTACATGAGTAGACCACAAACTTATGTCCCTACCTACCGAGAAATCACCCTTTCTAGTAGTTATGTCTTTTTTCCCAACCGCAGCGATCACTTTGGCAGACTCTGTAGCACTCCACTGGACCAATGTTCACATATTTCTACAAAGCAGTACTAATAGAAGGCTAAGAGGGGCTCAAGTTTTATGGCCTGTGGATTATTCCCTTTCCATGCAAAACACACAATAATCTACTGCTGAATGAGCATGTATTAAAAAGAAAAAATTGTGTGTACTATATGTAAGCCACATATAGAATTAACACTAGTAGCATTGCAAAACAAAGCGTTCAAAACCAAGCAGCACCAGACAGAACAAGTATGTGATCAAATGCTACTTTTCCCCCTCAAAATCTCATGGATTATCAATTATGAGATACACAGCCTTAAAACTTTAATACAGTAAGCTTCTCAGTGCTCTGAAGGGTTCTACTGACATACATTCTAGGGCATATGATAGTTAAACACTAAATGTCTGATCTCAACATCTCCATAAATTGTCTGGATGATTTGACATATCCAAAATCTAATTCTCCATACTTCTCTGTACAGTAATAAACAGCAGCTTTGTCTTCAGCGGGAGCTGTTAGTGCTCTGTACTTCAGCAAAAGAAGATCACATTAAGTGTCTAAACTTCATAAACTCTTGAAAACACCTATTAGTAACCAACTATAATATCTTGATTAGATGACTGTTTCTATGTCATTCACCACACAGCAAGTCTGGGAGAGGCTGAGAGCCCTTCTTCTACAGAAGGGCTTATAAGGGTCTTGAGTATCTCAATCATCTTAGGTAGAAATTCAGTCTCAAGCTAGCTGACGTGGTCCTCTTGGAAAAACAGCAGTTCTCCCTTTACATCTCACACTCGTAACTATTGCGCACAGCCAAACAGATCTAGTTGCATTTCACTTTTTGTGTCTTGGTATTTTAAGAAAAGCTAGCATTTCTAGAACATTCAAAAAAACAGCTACCCACGAACCCACCAAACGTGCTTTAAAACCTTCTCTTAGGCCATGACAGCTTGACAGTAGTATGGCACGCATTACAACTCTGTGAAACCCCTTGGCAGCTGGGGAAATCATCCTCACTAGTTGCTCATTATGTTGCTCTGCAAACTAGAGCACTTCCACACAAGCCACTGAGTGGGTGCTACCTTGCAAACATGTAAAAAGTCTTTTCTGAAATCTGAAAAAATTGGAAGCAATTACATGCTCCTAGCCACATTCCCTATCTGACAAGTAAGATGTGTTTTCTAAAATCTTGCACAACCATTATCTACCTTAAAACAACAGAAGACAATATTTAAGTTATGCTTCAATTTTAGGTGGGGTTTTTTGTTTGCTTTGCTTGGATTTTTTTGTAACGGAACTTAACACCATGCCTTCAAAAAATGAAGCTGTAGTAGTGTAGTAGTATTTAGAACCCATCATAGGGCCATATTGTATTTCTGTGTGTCATCAGATGCTAATAAAATAGCTTTTTTAATATTTATTTATTTATCTAAAGGAACATACAGTTATTGGTAAAGTAAGAAAGCATGTGTGAGGATTCAGCTACGGAAATTTGTGATGGAAAACATTGAGAGCTTTTTTTTCTTTTACACTATATTAACATACAACCAAAACTCACCAACTCAGAAACAGCACTACTTCTTCTGAGATTGAAGGCATCATTAACCATTTCACATTGTAAATGAAAATAAGTTACAGCATTATGTTTCAAAGAGGTTGATAAATTTTGACAGTCATGCATTTAAGTTAAATACTCTGTTTCAAAAGCAGATCGGAGAATACAAGGCAGAAATACTTAGATCAGAATTATTTTTGGAGAATGCTGTGATAGAGTCAGGAAAGTCACTGTTCTCATCATTTGGAACACACAGATTCAAATACATTTGAATTCCAGACCTCAGCTAGAATCCAGTACCACATGCAAGTCTAGCATCTTAAGCAGCAAATCAATACAGCTCTTCACACGGAAGGCTAAGGGAGACTAGATCTGCAGTCCCAAATATATTTTCTTTATTTTTTCAGCCTTCTAAAGTATCTTTACTTGAACAGAAAAGAATAGCAAAAAATGGTTAATTCTCTAAATCATAGAATGGTTAGGGTTGGAAGGGACCTCAAAGATCATCTAGTTCCAACCCGCCTGCCATGCGCAGGGACACCTTCCACTGGTTGCTCAAAGCCTCATCCAACCTGGCCTTAAACTCTTCCAGGGATGGGGCACCTACAACTTCTCTGGGCAACATGTTCCACTGCCTCATCACCCTCTGAGTGAAGAATTTCTTCCTTATATCTAATCTAAATCTATCCTCTTTCAGTGTAAAGCCACTGCCCCTTGTCCTGTCACTACACGCCCTTGTAAAAAGTCCCTCTCCAGCTTTCCTGTAGGCCCCCTTTAAGCACTGGAAGGCTGCTATAAGATCACCCCAGAGCCTTCTCTTCTCCAGGTTGAACAGCCCTAACTCTCTCAGCCTGTCTTCAGAGGAGAGGCGCTCCAGCCCTCAGATCATCTTTGTGACCCTCCTCTGGACCCGCTCCAGCAGCTCCATGTCCTTCTTGTGTTGGGGACTCCAGAGCCGAATGCAGTACTGCAGGTGGGGTCTCATGAAAGCAGAGTAGAGGGGATGAATCACTGCCCTTGGCCTGCTGGCCACGCTTCTTTTGATACAGCCCCAAAACACCTGGCCTTGAGAAACATTCTGAAAGCACTAAGCCACCACATTATGAACTTCATTTATTTTTATCAGATTTGAAAAGCATATTTAAAAAGCATCTTGGTCCTTGAAGTCAAATCCTGTATGGTAGATGCTCATCCCTCAACCCACAAATAACCAATGATGCAAAGTTTGTCAAATTGGCTGTTAATAATTAAAGATGAAAAAAATCTATGGAATGCACTCAAGGCAATCTAAAACCTTTTATAAAAAGACCTCTGATGAAGGAAAAGTTTAACTCAGTATCATGGCAGTGCGCTGTGATTTCATAGTCACTGTATCTAGCATTTAATCACTCCTACCTTCTCCAGAAACGTTGCCCTAAACCAAAGCTGCTCTTTTCACAGTGAAGCTAAGTCTAAAAACAGCCAGGAGTTTCCTAAACAGTTTTTGATTGAGTCAGAGTAAGAAGAGCAAATTTAAAAGCAGCAGCAGCACATTTTAATTGAAAATATTCTTTAATATCCTATATAGATTTTATTATAAAATAGATAAAATCATGTATTAGTATTTGTTGTAGGAATGCATTTTTTTCGAGCCAGTTCTCAAGCAAAAGTAGGTTATGAACAGACTGTGACAGAGATAACTACTCCTATAAACTTTTCAGTTCTCCAGAGTTACATATTGTTTCCTTTCCCTCCAGATCTCCCTTTGTGCAATTAATCTAATTCTCATTCCACAAGTCCCTTCACTCCCAGCCACCACTGAAACAACTCTTTCATAAACTTGTAAAAGCTCATTGTCTAAAATTCTGACATTCACATACATAAACCTAGTAAGCTAAGCTATGGCTACCAGTTAGGCTCATGACCATTGAAAAAACTGTGACTTTCTTGCTTCTTTGTCCAATAGCTAATCAATTCCACAACATGTTTGAGTTTTTCTGTTTGAAGGACAAAGCATGAATAACTTGTGGAAACGCCTCAGAAGTTTGAGGTAACTCAAGACAGATTTCTTTCTTGCAAGTGTCATAAAGTACAAAGGCTCAAAGAAAAGACAACATAAACATGTTATCTACAAGGCCTCATTTGCTATTCTTGCCTGTATCATTCCAAAGCAAAAGTCAAGAAAAGAAGATTTATCTCTATTCCTCTAACATGAAGAACTCTTCCTTCTGTCACAAGAACAACCTTACAACTGTTTTCGCCCACATTTCAAAATCTTACTGTCCCAGTTTTCTTCCTAGAGCGACGAAATAGGGACTCAACAGGGGAAAGGACACTAAATAAGACATCCCTCCACCCTTGGATAACAGAAGCTTGTATTACTGCTGTTCTACAATGCTCAAGGTAGTTTGAGCTACTACTGTTCAGGCCACATGGACCTATAAGCAAAGTATGGTCCTGGTAAGCAACTTCCACAATTTCCCAAAGCAGCTTTCCAACAATCAGACAACTGAAGCTGAGGATTAAGTAAGATGGAGCAAGTGGGTACATTCTGACCTATTTAGGTACTAAAGGATAAGGACCAGATACACAAATCTGTCTTAGTACACCATGTGGATTTCAGGAAAACTATTTCCAGTCTGCTTCACATGACGGTCATGAGCTTTGCTGCCTATCAACTCCAAACTTTGAGTTTGAACACCAAAACTTGTAGTATTTCATGTTTTCTCACAGCAGTTTCAACTAAACATTAATGTGGAGTCTAAATTAATTCTAGAACTTTGAGCCTTCCCACTGTAGTTGTCCAACTGCTACCTCCTGCACCTTCATACCTGCCATGGTTCTTCAACCTTAGCTATCTGTAATACAAAGAGATATTCTGAGAGGACAGTGTTAATAAGAATCCAGAATTACATTGTCATCTCCAGGATTAATTTGGGGTATAGAAAAAAAAGCATATGGTTGCAGTGGAAGACAGCTAGTCTCACTGAAAATAAACAAGCAGCTAAAACTGGGGCAGGTTTAAATTCCCACTTGCTGGCCAAGGCTTGGCAGGTGTCAAAATGGCTGATAAGCTGAGGCTTGACTTCTCAGAATTGCATTTCTTACTTTTGCCCATATTTTCCTCTTTCCTTCCTTTGATGATACTGCTTTCTCACCATCTGTGATCTAAGGAGCTGAAAGCAGGGAAAAGCTGCACAGTTGCCACCTTCTCCACTTGCCAAACAGGACAAGGGGATGTCAGCGGCCCTAAATACCCAGCAGTATAACACAAAATTAACTCCTTCTGTTTCTTTAGGCACAGTATAATGTTTTGACATGAAATTGGAAAGCACGAAGAAAAGAGAAACTTTCAGATACGACAGAGGAAAACTAGTTGTAAGCCTAAAACCACAGTTTTTCCCAGAGCCCTTCCCAAAAGTTCAAATAACAATCTGCATCATCTGTCTGCTTAAACCAGCATCTACTGCATCACTGTCCATAACAAGTTGCCAGTCCCACTCTCACTGCCTTACAGATAAAAATGTATGAAATATGTATCTCTTAATTAAAGTTTATTCACACATTGTTCAAAATATAATTTTGTTTAAGTAGTATTTTTTCTTTCTACATACAAGTTATCTTTATCTGCTGAATAGTAAAACAAATATCAATTAAGTTAAGTGGCATCTTCCCAAAATGAAAGACAAGACAAAACAGTTTTCTGGTGTCTTCAAATAAAAAAATAATTGCTTTGAGTTGCAATGTTATAACTTTTTTTTTTTTCATGTTTAAGACACCATAAAGTGCTACAAGCCTGATATGACAGTCTGCATGTTTTCCAAACATACCACTGAGTGCACTAATAACAAACTGCTGCTTATAGGTAGAGTGCCTTGCCTTCCAGTTTTGCACCTAGTTCCCTATTAATATTTACTTTTCACAGAACCGTGTAAATACTTGTCCTTAAAAATAGTTTTTATGCCTATTCAAACACTTTAAGCCCCCATCATACCATATGCATTACAGTCCTCACAGTTTCTTGACAGACTCATTTTTCATTCCTACCAAATTTTTAAAGCTAGAAAGATAAAAGTATGGCAGTTATAAATTAATAGCTTGCTTAAATCATTCTTCATATACTACAGCAATATAGTTTAAGGTATTGATATCAAAGCAACTGCTTTTCATCTTGGCACAGTTACACAGACAGATGCAGTTAACAGTGGAAAGAATGGCAGACTTCATTTTAGAGCCAGAGAGAAAGCTTCTGCTTAACTGCAAATATTTGGAAAGGAATCTTATTAAACACATATTCACTTCCAGAAGGATGACTGAATTTCCAGGTTTTGTTGGAATTGCCTTTTACTATTCCATATTGTAAAGCAGCCAACTTTCGAACTTTTCCCACCTCCTTTTTCCTGCATAGGGACAAACTGCTGCATTTGAAGAGGCTTGAGAGATCTCTAGTCAAACATAGGAAATTTGAGTTGCGTATATGTTTTTAGTTAAAATCGAGCTGAGAGGATAGGATAGTGCTCTGACAGATCTACCAAGGTCCTGTTGCTGCAGAGCAAGATAATAGGTATTGCAGCCAGGTCTCAAGGAAGAAGGATGACTTCCTCACAACCCGGGGACCAAAGTCTTCATCAGAAACCTCTCAAGCAGTGCAGAGCTCCTGCTGATCCTGGCCTAAAGCATTTCACATTAGTATTTCACCTTGTCCTGGGACGGTAGAGCCTCACCTCTTAACTGGAAGGTGTTTGGTGATGGAGAATTTCAGCCCACCATGGCATGTACCCTTCTGTTATTAGTCTGGATCATCTACAGCTTCAACCTTCTTAGCTCTCTTTCCTTAAGAGGAAGGCAGCATCCTACACAGACTTTGCTGAACAGGATACTTCAAATAGCCTTGTAAGCATTTACGCACACTTCAGAAAATCCTACTTTAATCTAGTTTAGAAATCAAGGCTCAAGATACAGACCACAGTGAGTATCTGTGTGGGTGGCCAGAGATACTCCTTTAATCACATTCTGGTCAATTCAGCACCCGCAACTGTGGAGAACCTGTTAAAGTTAATACCACAAAAGTACTTCCACTCTTAATAAATGGAATTTGGCTTAATTCCCATACAAGTTAACAGATGTGCATCCGCATGCAGAGAGTACACTAGGAATTACCTCACCAGCCCGAAAACAATGTTTGAACTTCACAGCAAGTGTCCTGAGGGGCAGGAAGAGGCTCTGGAAAATTAAAGTTTGAATTCGTTACTCAGTAACTCACACAAGAAGTACGGCACTAAGAAATAGTTTTCCATTTGTAAGTTTGCTTAGGTAATTTGACAGGCTTCAGGTTCTGGAACGAACTGGCCAAGGACTTTTAAGATCCTACAGTCTACTGTTGTAACAAGGTAGGGCATTTACTGGAGCTTTTAAAGAACTGACTTACAAAACTGCTGTTTTCTTGATTTTGTGCAGAATCAACAGCCTAAAATATAGCAGACGAGACTACCACAAAATAAAATACTTTGTAGATAGCAGATGCAAGCAAGGACTCTGTTACATCTGTTCAATACAAAATCCCTAGCTTTTACTATACAATGGCCTAAGTCAGAACAGCAGTGGGCAAATTATTCCATATTCTCATGACTCAAACTTTCTGATGGACACAATTGTACAAAACCTTCACATTCATACGTGGCGTGATGACATCCAAGTCTCCATATAAGCAACTAAAAAAGGCTGGTAGAATTTGACCACTTCAGATGATGAGAAAATTAAACAAACACACACACACAGCAAAACAAACCAAAACAACAAAACCCCCAGAAACACATCTGAGGGTAAGTACAGAGGGTGACCAAAGGAGAGGCCAAATAGGAAGAAAAACAAGTAAGTGGGCCAATGGCTGCAATCCCAAGTTATCATCACACAGTATTTTAACTGAAGCCAGTTACTTAAATCCTTCCCATTCGACAATAACAAAACCAGTATCTCAACCTACAAAGTACTTTACCCACAGTATATAACCCACAACACATTTACTCAGCAGAAACCAGATATCCAGCCTTTCCCGCATCTTATCACTGGAAGCACAATAATTATGAAGAGATGTTTTCACATGCTGACTTTTTTTTTTTTTCCTGTCTGAATTATTTTCTGCAGACAATTAAAATGAAATACTGCTAGCAACATATACATTTCAGGTACCACTTAGCCAGAGATGTAAAAGTAGGCAAGGGGGCGAAATCTTATGTATATTCTGGGTATTTTCAAGTTCATAAAAATAAGACTGTCAGTACTACTATTATTAGACTTGAGAGAACGCTCATGTTATGTGTGTCTTACACAAATCCAAAGGATATTTTCCATATCAACAGGTTTCATCTCTATCCTATGTATCCAGTAGTAGTCCAGAAAGTAATTTTTTATTTCATATATATGTATGAATGAACAGACTTTTGAAATGTGATCCTACACTCCAATTTTTTTAACTGCTTTAAAAAGTGTGAATGCAGCAAATTAACTATAGACACCAATCTTCACAAATTTACATATTAAACACCTATCAAGGCAGTTCAGAGGTAAGATGAAAAACCTCCATGAGACAGAATCCCCTGTAGTGTTTTATGGACAGTTGAACAGACAGCATTCTTGCTACCCTTCCAATACCCGTCGTGCTTCTGGAAATTAGTTCTCTGCCCGTCTGCAGCCAAGGGTTTTCAATGCTTGCTCTTGCACATTGAGTTCACTGACCAAGTCCTCTTTATCTTCGGCATCAACCAACAAGTATTCTTGATATAACCCACAAAATAAACTTAATAGACTTTCTTAAACCTTCACAAATATTCCCTACAGCTTCAACTATCTCAAGAGACACAGTATGGTCTCTTGCCAAGATGTTCACTACTATTTCCATGTGCTGTTCAACAACAGTATTTCAGGGTCAGAAGTCACCTCCACTTATTTTTATGCCTATTTGATTTGCAAAGCACTTTGAGACCATGAGATGGAAGGTAGTATGCGAGTAACATTTAAAATTTTGAAATCTTTAAGCATGTGAATTGCAATTTGAAAACCAAGTGAAATTGAGACCCTAACGAGGCTAATTTAAAGTGCTAACAAAATCCACTTTACAGAAATAAGTGTTTTGCTCAACTGAGACCTAACACCTAGGTTGTGTATTTACCGTCCATCCTTTTCCACACCAGTATTTTCCTGCTCCATTTTAAATTTGTACAATGACAGCATTTCTCAAACTGCTTTTTTTTCTTTTAACTATTGATTCATTGCAGCTACCCACGGAGTTTCTTTCACTTCATGAACAAGATGCAGGTAATTAAAGTGTCTATAAACTAAAGTATATGTGTACTTTGGTACTTTTACCATACCAATGCTTACTTACAGACTGACATTGAAAGGTCCTACCACAATAAACAGAGAGCAAACAAACAGTTGCAGGCAACACCAGAAGAATGAGAGTGACAAACACTGAACAATTGGTTACGAATCTATAAGTATGGGAAAACAAACGTGAAGAAAAAACATGGTAGACCATTTAAAGCAATAAATAGTTATACTTTGGTTCCTTTTCTTTTTAGACAGCAAAAACAAGGGAAAAAAAGTCTAATTCAGTTCCTCTCTCCCTGTCTCCCTGGCTGCACACTCCAAAACAACAGGATCCTTATCTCACTGATGGCACACGCATTAAGGCAATGTAGATTTTCGTGGCAAAGAAATCATTACTGCTCGAAATCTACAAGAGTAGGTCAGTGAATCAGGTAATTAACATGTCTTCTGTTGTTACACTAGGGTTGTAAAGAAAGAGTGAAATAAAAGTATTTATGTTATGAACTGGGGAAAGGCAGCTTTTTACTACTGGTACGGAAACAAAAATAGCCCTCACAACAAAATCTGGAACTTTGTGTATTTGTTATTTGTTAATATACAATTTATATTAAACATATATTCAACAGTAATTTGAAATGGTTACTTCATAACATTTACTGAAGTTAATAACAAATCAAATATGTACTTCATGTTACAATAATTTTCAGAACTCCAGATAACAGCACACCACCATTGCACCTGAATGTATTTCAATAGGACCATTTGCCTGACTCTTTTTTTTTTTTTTAAACACAGCAAGAATCAATTGCTGATTAATTGGGTCAGTATGCTCAGAAAAGCAAAACCAATGCAGAAAGACCTTTGGCAATGTACTTCAATTGTGTAAAATTACATAGTTTCTCAAGCTTTGAACAGTCACTTGAATTTGAGTATTTTAGCTTCACAGATTTTACCTATGTTATAAACAGCTACTCATTTTTTCTTAATACTTGGATCCTAGGTACATTCACAGATCAAACATATGCAGTAGGAATATGTCCCTTATTAGAATCTGCAGCAACACATTTGCACTGCGCGAAAAGTTTTCCTTCTATATTCTACATTACAAATGTCACACCTGCGGTGGACTAGATTTTATTTAAAGGTGCTATGTGCAGACAGCAGTCATTTACTGTATGTAGTATCTTAAGTTACCTGACATACAAAATACTGCATGCAATTTCTTTTATTAACATGAGAGATTTCACTGTAAGGGACCAGAGCAGAAACTAAAAAAGTAAATACTTGGCATCTGAATTGTAATACTATTACTATTAGCAAGTCTTCTGCAAAGCACTGAATCTCAGAGCACCCCTGTAAAACATGCTTCTTTTAATGCTAATAGTTTTAGTAAAATAAATCTACTCTCATCTACAATTGCACAATCTTGCAATGGTAGGACTGAAAATTTGACTTATTGATAGTTTTCTTGTATTTACTATTTTTGGGAAAACTCTCCAAAGCATCAGTTGTCTCTCTTTACCAAGGATAAGTGTACCATTTCCAACCATGGAGTTTTCTTAGCTATTAAAGAAGAAAAAACACACCTAGAAACTGGTAACTATTTGTTATACAGAGTAAAATAGCAGATGATCAACAGTAGAAGAGAAAGGAAAGCATGCACACTGTTAGCAAATAACAGTTTAACTGTTTTTTAACATTTTAACAGTTTTTATTTCACCAACTTAATCACTCTCCATAAATGAAGCAACAGCACTCAAGGAATGACATACATCTCCTTGAAGAGTTAACATTAAAGGTACTCCATCAAAGAAAGGTCCATCAGGGAGAATTTTGTGGCAGAAGAGAATTGTGCACAGGTAGGTCTCACTTTGATATGCAAATAGGGAACAGCTGAAGGACTTCTCTAACAGCTTCCGTATCTCAGAACATAGACTATGTAACTAACACACGCTTAAGGTGAAGATCTCCTCTGTACAGTGGAAGTTTACCTCAGCCGCATCTTCAAAACTGTACATGAAAAGCTAACTTCCCAAAGTCCCGTGGAGAAGTGATTTATGATGATGTACTTAAACAACTATTTTGAAGATGTATTTTGAAAAGGTTCATTCTCACACTGCTCAACTGAACAAAAGCTGAGTATCTAAAATCATAGACGCAAGACATCACAGTAAAATGAATTATATGGAAATATTCAGTATGTTGCCAGAAAAGCCAAAAGCTGCCATGGCAGATGCATGTCTTTCTGTGTCTTTCTTCCATGAACTATCAACAAGTCAGTTACAACACGTATTTTTAAAGTCTCCGTATTTGTGCTTCCCCATAACTAGTTACAAGAAACCTCAGAGAAACTGTTTGCAGCTCTTTACATCAAGGATTTTACTGACCTCAAAGATTTTCAGCAGGTTCATTAAACCTACTAGATTTAATATGATTAGGCGTAAATTTAATACAGTTTAATGTAGTAGATGTAATCTATGCTACTTAACATGGTGAAGTATAATGAATAGCAGGTGATAAAACTGGTATTCAGCGAATTTGCTATTTCCATTTCCTAAAGGGTTCACTGAAACAGGTAATTTCCAGGCAGAAAAACACAACTAAAAAGATGTTAAAGTTTACTTTATTATCTACCATGCAACACTTGAGTACAACGAAATTGAACAACCTTCCTCATTACGTTGGCATGTGAGAACACTTACAAAGGGAAGACTAAACATCTCAAGTGCATGCCACCAGCTTTTTGTCTCGCCAGCTCCTTTTACAGTTTGCATTCTTCTCCATTTGAAGGAGGCCTATTGATTTGTGTATCTTAAAATACATAGCTCCTTCTGTTACAGGATTAATTACTGCTGTTTCACAGGAATACTTCTTACAGGAATATACTCCAGCCAGTCCTTATAGGTCCCAAATTTTCTTCCCAGTAATGTGGAAGACTATGTTCTTCTCTTTATTCATAACTCAATTAAATTAAATTTGGCTTCAGATTTAATCTCTCAGCTGTGAAGCTACGAAAACCTGACCTGAATGTGCCCCTGGCTATTACTTGACACATGAAATTTCAAAACAAGGAAAAACTTGGAAACAGGTTTAAAATACAATTAATGACTCATGCTTAATGAGAAAAATAGATACCCTACAGACACAGAAATATCTCAAAAAAAAAATTGAGAAATAACTTTTACACATTTTAAATAGAAAATAGTATTTTAAAAACCTTTTAATGATTTACTATGCTAACGTAGCATTAATTTTTAATTCGCAGTAGCATTTTACTGCTTATAGTAGCTTTTCCTTTGTGAAATTTTTCCTCTGAAAAATGATCTATACTGCCAGTATTACAAAAGGAATTTTTTTCATTAATTTATTTCAGAGCACAAAAAATGAGCAACTCAGCCTTTTTTCTTTGTACATTATAGATTCTGATAGCAAGAGGTCTTTGCAGCTGACTGGCTGTTCAGCAACCTTACTCTTCTACCGTACTGTACACATTGTACTGTGCCATTATGAGGGAAAACATCCTTTTCATTACATCTCATAAAACCAAACAAAACCAACTGTTACTATTCCACACCACCATCACCACCCCCCAAAAGAAATTAATTATCACCTTAGAGACATGTTACTAGTTATAATCAAAAAAAATGGTTTCCAGTAATTGCAATTATTACTAGCAATGTCTTTACTAAACATTAAGATTGTAATTTCCTTTACATATTTATCAAACAGGATTGTTAAAAAACATGTAATGTAAGCTTGTTTCACAGTAATATTTTCACATTCTATATCCGACAGGATTCACTGTTTGCGCCTCAATGAATTAACAGTTTGCCAATAGTTCAGTTGGGACGTCTCTATGTTTGATCTGCCAGAGGAGACAATTATTTCTGAAGAAAAACAGAACAAAGGAAATAGCCCACTGGCAAAAGTACTAAAACCACCTAAACAGATAAAAGAGTGTCTTATACTTTTGCTATTTTATGTACTACTGTACGTAAAATACGTACGTATTGCTCCCCTTTGTACTTTGAGCAAAAAAAAGTAAAAAATCCCCCAAAACACAAAAAAATTCTAACTAAACAACCACCCATAATTACTTTCTCCTCTGTCAGAAGTAAGGAAGCGGTTAAAAAATTTTGCTTTCGCCTAGAGTTAATTAAGACTGCATAAAAAGGACACTTACAGTTAAAATAAAAAAATAAAAATAGACATAATCCCCCAGAGCAGTGGAAAGTACATTGTAAATCTTTGAGCGTGGTAAACTCCCTACCAGAGGTAAGAAACTGAGGGACTGCGTGGTAAACTCCCTGCTCGAGATAAGAAAGTGAGGGACTGAAGCCAGCTGGAACCGGGCGGGGGGGGGGAGTTCGTGCTGATGAAGACTCCTGGCTTCATCCATGGTGAAAAGTTCACGCTGATGAAGACTCCTGACTTCATCCACACCAACCCCCAGGATGACCAATGGGACAAACTGCGCATGACTGGTGGGAGCGGGGAGTAAGGCGGACTTATGTAAACACTAATTGTAATATCTCCTCCCTGTCCCCCGAGATAATAATGAATATGTAAAAACATTTACGAGCACGTAACGGATTACAGTATAAATCACCCACTGACGACCGTGTCGGCGCGCCTCTGGCTGCGGTCATGCGCCCAGCGCTGTGATCTTTGCTCCACTGACTTTGTCCCCGAATAAACTACGTGAAAACTATTTACGTGGGCTCGTTTCTCACATCCTCTTTAGCTTGTCTTGTAATGAAAGTACTTTTCAGGTTAACAGACACTCACTAAAGCCTTCTAAGCACTGTAATCCTACCAAAATGGATACAAAACAGAGAGGGAAAATTAACAGACCCAAAGGTCATGAAATAATTTTTGACACATTAAGTGATACAGTAAGAGGCCAGACCTGAAGTCATAGCTGAACTGTGAAGTGAAGCCAAAAGAGAAAAGAGATTTCACTTTGGAAGCATTTTAAAATTTCATTTTCGGTACCAGGTCAATACTGAAGTACAATCTAACAAGTCTGTATAGATTGCACTAATTTTGTCCATTATCTGTAAACGCCAACAATAAAAGCTATTACAGATGTGCATTTCAGTCTCCCTCTACCAAGTACCAATTATCATCAAGTCATAAAGCCCCCAACAAACAAAGAGACAAAAAAAATCATTAAAATATATGGACCCTCAAAAGTAAAAATATCATAGACACTGTAAATAAACAGAAATTCAAAGAACTGATCAAAAATGAAGTCAGAACTTTCTAAAAGTTATTTTTAGGGATATACATTAGTGGACACCATTCAATTTAAGACAAATAGAAGGCATCCAGTAGTATAGCACCCAAGTGCCACATCATACACTTCTTTCAACTGCCAAAGACAATTTTGACATTGTCTTGCAGATTTTACTGATATGTAATTTTTTCTGAAAGATTAAAAACTGTGACTCTCTCCCTCCTCCAGTAAGATGCAACCACAAAAGTCCTTCTTCTCCTTCACAGGGCAAGAAATTAACCACTATTTTCAACACTTCCAATATATAGACTGAAATACAAGACCTTGTTTTTTTAAGAGGTTGAATGATGGAATCGGGAGATAATTAGTGAAGTGTACACCTCAAGACACCGCAAAAGACGACATCAACATCTGTATTTTATGAACTGAGCTGGTCTTTTGAAGGGTTATTAATCATCCCTGCACAGGGCCATTGAGCTAATGACTCAGGTCCTCTCAGTTAAGCTCTATGGACACGGAAGGCATACTAATGTCTGGTTTGAAGCAGATTAGCATTTGAATACTATCTCATCTAAGCTTGGTTTGATGTGGCACACTTCATGGAAAACCAGAAAAAGACTAAACCTCTTCCTCAGAAAAGTATTAAAACCCACCAAAACTGTTACACATCTAGCCCACGCATCTGCTTTGCAAAACATAACAACAAAAAAACCACCAAAACAGAAATAAAACCATGTCTGTTAAAAGCACCACTGCTTACTTTTTTTTTTTTTTTTAAAACCATCTGAACAATAGGATTTTATCTGTCCAAATAGATAACTATGAATTATTTGGCTGGAAGCATGTGTTTTTCATGACTGATTGGATCAACTTCCTACCAGAAAACAGTGAGTGAAAGTATAAATGAATTGACAGTACACAAAGGATAAGATAAAGGAAACTCACATAGAGAGTAAAGAGTATTTTCTTTAAAGTAATATCCATAGTGTTTCCAGAAACAGTACACTAATACCAGTCTTTGAGAGGGGAAAATCATTTGTTTTCCTTTTGCAAATTGTGTGTATGAGTAACACATTTATATTTATAGTCAAAACCAGGTGTAAGGGAGAAAAAAAAAAGAAAATTGAATTGCTGCTCAGATCCCGATTTCCTCTACATTCAAAGGTTAAAATGAAAGATATTTTGAAGCAGATAAATGCAACAGTTTGAAAGATCTTGAAAGGAAGAAAAAAAAAAAAACCCCACAACCCTAAGAGAAAGAACAGGCATGAAACATGAAGAAAGTAAAGATCACAGAACCCAAGAATCTTAAATATTTAAAATAAGTTTCACTATCTAGCAAAAGTTATACAACTAGGACACTCAATAGTTGGAACTTGTGCCAGCAGGTGAGCCCCCATATCTTGCAGTCATGCTGTGACTGGTGGAGTAAGAACTATAATTGAGCGGAGCTACCTGCTGTCTTGGTGGGTGGTCATACAGAGGACATTTGTACTACTGCAATCACATTAAAAAAAGAGTTATTTCCACAAACTGTCACGTATTAGGAGAGAAAAAATACAATGTTACAATAGTGCAAAAAAGCCCTAATTCATGGTAGTATCTGGAGGACAAATAATTCCCCAAACTAGGAGAAACACAGCAATATCACTTCAAACTGAAAGAAAAAAAAAAAAAATCAGCTAAGAAAACTCTGGGTATGAAGGCACGCTGCAGAAAACCTCAACAATCTGCATTTCACTGAATGTCTCGTTCCACAAAACCAGTGTCTGAACATAAAGAGAACTGATACTACAAGCACCATGTAACACCTTGCAGATTTGTTCCTACTGTTGTCACTATGTATTCACTGCACAACGCAACGGGAGGGATTTATTTTACAATGGATGAACTGCTCATTACTTCTCCCTGTACTTAATTCTTCTGACTGATTTATAGCTTCTCTGTGGTAAGAAATGAGGTAAAGACCAGCATACGATCAGGCAAATTTGGGATGTGGGAAGACTGCTAAAGATATGAAAAATGACAACAAATTCTAGCAGGTTTTCCAAAAGCATATATTTGAAGTTATGATCATAGAATGGTTAGGGTTGGAAGGGACCTCAAAGATCATCTAGTTCCAACCCCCCTGCCATGGGCAGAGAAACCCTCCACTACACCAGGTTGCCAAAAGCCTCATCCAACTTGGCCTTGAACAGTTCCAGGGATGGGGCACCTACAACTTCTCTGGGCAACCTGTTCCAGTGCCTCACTGCCCTCTGAGTAAAGAATTTCTTCTTTATATCTAATCTAAATCTGCCCTCTTTCAGTTTAAAGCCGTTATGATCTCTAAACTCAACCACTTCTAAAGAGATGCAAAACCTGCAAACTGAAATCTGACAGTACAGCTTTCTCGCCTCATGACTTTTATTGTCTCATGACCGATTTTTTCAATCCTTAGCAGTGCATTGGAGGTAAGAGGGTGGATAACCTATACCACACTGCATATTTCACAAGATACTCTCTGGAAACATGCTCTATATGGCAAACACATTTGGTTTCTTCCAGTCAGACACTAGAAGAATTAAATAAGACCAGATGAAAATAATTATTCTGACTTCTTTAAAATGTGAGTCCCTAAATGAGACTACTTACTTTTTGTGTCTACAGTAACCTAGCAAGAAGGCTCAGCATGCTTGCTGCAGAAGTCACGAGAAAATGGGTAATTTGTGTTCACTTTCATACATTTGTTGCACCATTTAACAAAGCAAAATCCATTAGGTCCACCTATTCCATGCTAAGGTACAGAAACATGCTAAATAAACCCATGTCCAACCAATAGTTACAGAACTAACACATAACGACTGTCACTGAAAAGTAAAGTAAGCTTCAAATATCAACTCTAATAAATCCTCATGAGGGAGTTTAATATGGGAAGGTTAAAATCAAACCCAATTTGCCTCACGGCATGATACTGTTACAATTTTGCCACACTTCACTGCTAAATTTTGGAAAAGATAATCAACAAACTTATGACTGAGCGGCAATACTTTTGGCAATACTTATCAGGAGCAAGGATAAAATCAGTTTAGTTTTATCTTGATAGAAGCTTCCGTCTCTCATTAAATGCCTCGCATTTACCAGCATCCTAGCTCTTTGTAATGTACTTGTCATTAAAAGCAAAGTTAACTCGAGACTAAGATGTATCTCCAAACCCAATCTCAGGAAAAAAGAAGTCCACTGATATCAATGACAGCCTTGGGAAGCACCCAGCATGTTCATAAAGAGATTTAACCTAGCTTTAATAGTTTCCTCTTCCTCCGGAAATGTTTATTTTTTCGCTTGTTCCAATTCCATTATAAAGCTTTAAAGAAGCTCCTGTTGTATGCAGCACTCAGATTCCCAAAACATCTGTGATTTCATGACAGATTGGAATTACTTTGTCTAAACATGCTGGAGTTCCTCCACTGCCGCCTGCTCATTTATACAATTCAGTCACAGAACTGAACAGACCTCTCAAGGTCATATAGTCAAATCCCTGCTCAAAGCAGCACAAACATTCAGTGAGGTTGCTTAATGGCAAAACATAGTAAAATACATGTATAACTTCACTTTCCCATAGTGATTTTTTTTTTTCTTTTCCCTTTTAAACAATTGGGATTTCTCCGATTGTGACTTGTCACCTTTGCCTCCTAGTTTTCTACTACACACATCTAAGAAGAATATAGTTCTACCTTCTCTACAACCATTAAATATTTAAGGAGTGGAAGGCTGCAACTAGATCCCCTCTCTGCCTTGTCTTTCGATCTTTTCTAAACAAAAATCAGTTTCCTCCATCTCTCCTCCTGTCATATGCTACAGCTTCCTTAGCTGACTTACCTTAGTTGACTTGTGCAAGACTCTGAAGTTAAACAGCACGCACCTTACACTAGGAGGCTGAAAACAGGTTTCCAGATGCGGTCCCATATGCCCAGCACAGGAGAATAATCACTCCTGCTGATCTGCAAGCTACACTCCTGCTAATGTAGCTCAACATGAAGTTTGGCTTCGCTGCCGCAAGCGTGGTCCGCTGACCCCTGTCCTGCCTGTCTTTCCCACAAGGCTGCTCCCGACTCAACCAGCCAGCCCCCAGCCAAAGCAGTGAATTATTCAAGTCCAGGTGAAGGACTTCACATTTGTCTTGGTTGAACATCGTTAAGTTCCTGTCACACTATTCCCCCATCTAGAGTCAGCTTACTAAAAGTCCTATCTCCCTCTCTTCTCCCCTTCAATTTGGTATCACCTGGAAACCTGATGGAAACACAGCACATCCCGTTGCCCTGGGCATAGGCAAGGACATGAACTAGGATCAGCTCCAATATCAGCCTCTGCACTGTGCCACCAGCAGCTGGCCAGTTAAGACTTCAAACCCCTGAGGAGACACAGAATGACATCTTCGAGTGTGGTGGTCCTCCCAGCTCATCCCCTCATCTCACAGTCAACCACTCCATTCCAAATTACCCTATCTGCCTGCAAGGATGGAAAGGCAGAGCCCTGAAAACTGTGCTATACTTCTACATGGCTACATTCCCATATGATTAACTGAGCGATATTAAATTTACTTGAGAATTTATAAATTCCATTAAAAGCATCAATACATCAATTTACTGTTGTAATGCAAAACAGAGAGCTAGAGCTCTTCTGTCTTTTGATGTCAGTTTTATGTAAGATATAATTTTTACCCTCACCAATAAATATTCTACTTTAGCATTACTTAATTATCGAAGGCTCAGGGCCTAACACTTAAAATCAGACCAATTATCTAACACCAAACATAGCGTCTAAGGGCTTAGCACCAAGCAGTTTTGCTAATGAAATTTGATTTGCAAATTTCAATTTAAGTAATGTCTACATAAGCTTCTAGTCAGAGCTTGAACGGACTCTAAAAATACATAGAAATTCTATACATATTACTCGGAAATAATGTTATCATTCAACTTAACTGCCCTCTTAGTTGGTGTCAGCATTTTCTTCTGATCAAATTCTATATTCCTAACATTTGTCACAGTCATTTTTAGTGTGCTGACTACTCTGTAAAAACTGCAAGCACTCTAAAGTGAGGGGATTAAGTAAAAGAAAAAACACAATATTTCTACCAAATTACCCATTTTTCCACTTCTCCCCATTCAAATTTAAATTCATACCAAGAAATAGAAGAATCTCCAAACACTAGAAGTAACAACTGGAATTTCAGCATGTAACTAACCAACTCCTATTATTCTTGTATGAAATTTATTTCTGTGAAAGTTACATGCATTTTTGTATTTGTATTTGCCTTTTAAAACATTTTTTTTTTTTGGCTTGGCTATGACTTTTTGGAGTTTCTTTATTATTCACTGCTTTACATACCCCTAAACCAGACAAATCCCACCCTGAAAGGAAAGCTCCTATGTCTAATCTCATATCTATAGTAGAGCATTTGCTTGATTTTCCTGTTCTCTGATACACAGTATTAATATATTCTATTATTCTAAGCCTCATTGCTTGTGAATTTGCTGTTAATAGCTTCTTCCCACTGCATAGTTTAGAGCCAAAACCCACTAGGAGTGTTGGCTTATCTGCTGCCTCATCTGTGAAGGCTATCCTGTAATTACCCTGTTAGAGTCATCCATAAATAATCGCTGATAAAACCAGTTAAATGGTGCAGCAAAGAAGAAAATATATGTGCTGTCTTTACTGTAAATTGCTTAGTTTAAGTGTATCAATGTGTTTCTCAAGGGCTTGAAAACACATTGAAATTTGTTAAAGATGTGAACAGAATGGCCTTGAACCTAAACTACAGTAGCGGCAGTAATAATTCTATAGCTTTTTGGTTTCCTTAGGTCTTTACCCTACGTGAAACATAATTCTTTCGAAGTTTGCCGAAAGTCTTAAACATAAAAAAGGTCAAATATAAAATTATTTTATAAAAAATTATAATAAAAATGCAGTTTTATTTGTTAAATTATTATCAGCTGCAGACAAAGCAAAAAAGCGAGATTGTGTCCTGAGTGATGCATTCACAAACTGAATCAGTAACACCGCACCATATGCACTTGTATTCAGCTTTAGCAATTCAGGAAGTAAATTCTGAACGTTGATCAAAAGCTACATCAAAGTATCTCACTAAAATATTCCCTGAAGTATTTCTGCTTATGCTACATAAACTAAGATTATATTTTAGAAGATACTTAGACATTTTACCACATTCTATGCTTCTTTGTTGCGTATCTCTATATTTGAGACACTTCCAAGTGTACAATTGTATTAAGTTAATTATTCTCTCTCCCAGTTTTTTAGACTCTTCCAACAGTCTAAAAACAGCCTTTCCAATAGACAGCATCACAAGTAAACTATCGCTACGTCCTTCAGCTCCTGTTAGTAATACTATATATTTTCCTTTCAGATTAGGAAAGATTTCCTGGTAAATCAATTAACAATACAGATCTTAAGTTTGTGTAAGAAAAAAGTTACTGCACAACATCCTTTGAAATTACATTTGCCATGTGATATCAAGATGAACCAAGTACTTATAAAATTCAGAACATCATTTACAGGTATTGACTTATCAGTTTAAAAGCATTAAGAAAGAAAATGGTACACTTACAGATCGATGACAGGCATAGCACATTTTTAATACAACATTCAGAAATTGTATGAGTTGACCAAGAAACGGAGGGTCAAAAGTTCCTAAAGAAAATAATCCTCCTGAGAAGTACCAGGTTTTGTCACTAAACTCAAGTTTCAACGGCTTTGTCCAGTGATTTGAAGTGATTTACGTTACCAAAATGACTCCTCAAAAGTATTCATTTTAGTGAAGATTTTCTAATTCCACAAAAACAAGATGGCAGTCTTAACTCAGATTTAAAGAATTAAAATACTGTGAAATTACAAGCTTTTGTATATCACTATCTGTCTATTAAAAGCAAAAGTGACTTAATCAAAAGGCACCCTATTTTACTTAGAAATTTATCACTTATTGAAGACAAAGACATGAAGTCTCTTCTCCACAGACTGTCATATATTACGCAGTCTGTCCAGTTGGTCAATAGGCTGTCAAGGGGGCATAAATCCCAGCCCAACTTCAATTTAAATACATGGCCTTTAAGTCCACTCATCGGCTGACGCAAATCAATACAAATCCTTTGATGATGGTCCATACTGAGGACTTAAGATCAGATGTTTTACAGATTTAATAAGCGAGAAGGCAACAATAAAGTTCTGCCAAAACAAGTAGGGAAGCACCAGTGGTTCCAGCTGGTGGTTTCTCATGTTTATTAAGAATTCTCTTTTTTTTTTTTTTAAAAAAAAAAAAAAAAAGTCCTGGAGAACACTGTAACAGGACATCATTGTGGTTTAGCCCCAGGTGGCAACTAAGCACCACGCAGTCACTCACTCACTCATTCTCTCCCCTGGTGGGATGGGGAGGAGAAAATGTACCAAAAAGCTCAAGCGTCAAGACAAGGAGAGGGAGGGACCACACACCAATCATGGTCACAGGCAAAACAGACTGGACTTGGGCACAAACCAATTTAGTTCATTAACAATCACCTCAGCGAGGATAATGAGAAAGAGTCAGATCTTAAAGTCATCTTCCCGACCCCTCCCTTCTTCCCAGCTCTACCTCCCCCGGCAGCAGCGCCAGGGGATGGGGAATGGGGGTTGCAGTCAGTTCATCACACGTCATTTCTGCTGCTCCTTCCTCTTCAGGGGAAGGACTCCTCACACTGTTGCCCTGCTCCAGTGCAGGGCCCCTTCCCATGGGAGACAATGCTCCACTAACTTCTCCAACATGAGTTCTTCCCACGCAATGCAGTCCTTACCCATCAGACTGCTCCATTGCAGGTTTTCCCACAGAGTCACAGCCTTCTTCTGGTGCAGCCACCCACTCTGACACAGGGTCCTGCACAGACATCTCTGTTTCACTGTCAATCTCCAGTAGCGTGAGGTCCTTTCTCATGGGAGACAGTTCTTCACTGACTTCTTCGGGTGCAGGCACTCACTCCAGTGTGAGATTCTCTCTCTGTGGGTGAATCTCTGCTCCACAGTTAACCACCATGAGCTACTGGGGGACAGCCTGCCATCTCACCACGGACCACAGAGGAATTTCAGCTCTGGCACACCTCCTCCCCCTCCTTCTTCACTGACCTTGGTGTCTGCAGAGTGTCTCTCACATGTCCCTCCTTTCACCACTGCAGCTGCGCTGTGCCTAACTGGCCTGATGAACCCTGGCAGCCTTGGTGGGACAAGCTCTGCCCAGTGGGCACCCTGGGAGAGAGGCACTTTGGAGCTCTCCCAGCCGCGCCGCCGTGGCCGCCATCAGTTGAGTGGCAGCAGCCCAGCATGGACAGCTGCCCATGTAGGAGGCCAGAGGCCAGGTTTCCCAGCCTCCCTCCTCTCTCCACTGCCGATCCTGCATGACCCAGGTTTCTTTGTCTCACCTAAAATATGTTATTCACAGAGGTGCTGATTAGTGCCCGGAGCCTTCTCTTCTCCAGGCTGAACAGTCCCAACTCTCTCTCAGCCTGTCTCCATAGGAGAGGTGCTCCAGCCCCCAGATCATCTTTGTGGCCCTCCTCCAGACTCGCTCCAGCAGCTCCATGTCCTTCTTGTGTTGAGATTTCCAGAGTTGAACGCAGTATTCCAGGTGGGGTCTCACAGGAGCAGAGTAGAGGGGCAGAATCACCTCCCTCAACCTGCTGGCCGCACTTCTTTGGATACAGCCCAGGATACGATTGGCTTTCGGGGCTGCCAGCGCACATTACATGCTCATGTTGAGCTTCTCATCCACCAGTGTCTTTTATTATAACACAGTACATGTTTCTATATTCCATATTAAATAATTTGATTTAAATATATTTCACTTAAGATATTTACAACATAATTAAGATAGTCATGTATGTGTTCAGTACTACTGTAGGTATACTTCCATCTCATACAAGAGAAAGTAAACCTAGAAGCAATACAGAACACCACAACAAGAATAATCAAAGATTGTGCAAGGAAATTTTGCAATGAGAAAATAAAAGATATCATTTTTCTGATCTAGAAAAAGAGTGCTAAACACTGGAAAGAGTGAAGGTGGGGAAAAGTATAAGTCCTAACTGGAAGAATGGCATGAAGATGATGAATAGGGAGTGACTATTCAGTTTTTCCTCACAATTTCTCACAGTAATTACAAGGCACTAAATTAAGTTAATCAAAAAAGGAAACACATGTAATTCAAGCTTAAACTATGTAACTATTGTCATAAAAAAATAGAGAACCTAGATGAGTTTAAACATTGGTTAGACAAGGTTGCAAAAAGGATCCTCAAAAAAATTAAGTATAAAGATCAGTATCAGGTTCAGTAAGTCTAAGATTTAGGAAGGAGTGAGTATATTGATATGTGTTCACCCTTTCCTTATTTTCACTCTCCGAGTACTCATAATCAGCCGGTATCAAAGAAAACGGGGCTAGATGGATCCTGCTCAGTATTGTTGTTACAGACAAACCAGTTGTAGACAAACTAACTCTTCCCTACAGACAAGCACTAAACTATTCAATCAAAAGTCACTAGAAAATAAAATCCAAACCTGTTGAATCATATGTTTCTTTACAAGTTATCAAATGCTTAGTTGACCTTGAGGCAAAAAAAAAAAGAAAAAAAAAGTTGAAGGAATTATTTCTCAGCTGCCTTCTATGAAGTCCTTAAAGACCTCAAAATAGCTAAAGCAAGATGCTGACCAGTGAAAAGAATACTGTAAAAGTCTAAAGTATACTGGTACAAGTAAGCGAAAGTCTCTCTCCTTTCACATCAAAGGTTATTTACTTTACTGGGCTCAGTTACATGCAGTTTCAGGAAGCGGGGCTGGGAAATTCAGGATTGCAGCCCATATATCATCGTTTCTCAATGCTTAGCTGAACTTCACATTTGTATTACATGCCACTACTGTCCACAGTGTTCAGACTTCCCTTTCCTATCAGAGCCCTGCGACAATGACATGACAACCTTCTGAAGTCAAGATAAAAGGGGACATGACAAGAAGCTTTGGCATAATCTATTTTCTCTTAATGGTTCTCTTCCATGCCATTTTGCAGCCAGCTGCCCCCAGCCATCAAGAGATAACTATATCAGAGATCCACATCTTTGGCTGATGTTTCAGGAGGAAAATAGTTCCAAGCCACTGTCTTATACATGTAGCCTCAGGCTAGTATTTTTTGGTTGGTTGTATAAGTTGAGGAAGATTTCTACCATGTTTTGTCAAACTGTGTCCTGCTTCAGTAATAAATAACTGCTTTGATTTGCTCAGACTGGAAGAACTCACCACACTGTATCAAGACGCGTTTTATTGTTGTGGTTTACAATTTGCAGTTGGTTCTCTAATGCTAGGAACCTTTTTTTTTTTTAACAAAAAGCTCTAACTAATGAATCCCGTAAATGTTTTGTTTCCTTCAGATAAGCACACATTTTGAGGAGACAGAGGTAATTCAAAGCAAGTCAAACATGGTACATCTATAGCTGGCTTCTATCTCTGTCCTCCTCCACCCACGAAGGAGGCACAGTGTGCTTCCATGCCTTCTCCTTCTAGAAAAGTTAGATGTAGTATTTATTAATTTCCTTAGAAATGAAAAAAGTTAAGACAGAATTGTGCTAAAGAATTTCCATTACAGGGCAGGGTAGGGGGAGAAGAAAAAAGTCACTATTTTCCCACAGAATCAGCTAAAAAAAGAAAAACATTTCACAGATCAGTCCCTGCAAACACAAACCCTATTCAACAAATCTTTATTTTACATAATAGAATCTTGTTGAGTACATAAATTTCAATTTCAGAATAATGTTATAAAATGGAAACAAAACTGAAATGTAAAAAGTGCTTGAAATGAAAATGCAAAACCCTGGGTACTTAAAGAAATTTTCTGAGCAGTTCAGTTCAGTTTTCAATATCATACTAAAAAAATAAACACAACACACAGGGTTTGCTTCACACCATAAAGATTGACTTTCACAACTTTGAAGAATTTACATTAAGAACATATTGTCAACAGCTACTGTAATCTCTGCAGGTCTGACCCTGCCTCCCACTGAAACTAAGCTGGAAAATCTGTTGGAAATTTCTGAGTCCCAAGCCTTCGCAAAAAATGAGAAGAAAAAAATAAAAGTAGTTGTAAAGCCATTACATTATTTAAGCTGCTTCAGAGTGAAATTTAAGAGAAAAAAAAAAAATCTCTTCTCCACAGAAATCTTCAAGAAACATAAGTTTTCAATATTTACCAGCATTCATTAGCTTAATTACACAAGTACACATTAATAGTAACAGGTACAGCACCTTAAAATGGATTAAAAAAGGGGGAGAAACACTCTATCCTACAGGCCAATTCTCTTAATGAGAAATGTTTCATTGTTGCACAGATGTTCATTTCCATTATCTTTTCCATTTAGTCATTATTCCAGAATGTTAGTGACCTGTTGCAAACACTATCATTTCAGTTTATGTTTGCTCAGAACAGTATTCTGGTGCTAGGTAAGATACTTTACTAAAACCCAAGTTACTTTGCTTCCCCTCTGAAATAAGTAAATAAAAGATCAAGAAATAGGACCCCTCACTTTAAGGGGTTTAATTCTCCCCTTCCATCTTTTCACATGATCATTCAAGAAATTAGAAGAGTTGATATTAAAATTATGCATTAAAAACCACTGCAGCATTCCTGTTAGAGTGCTCCCCTGCCTGACACTGTTTCTGCCACTGGCTTTTCGAGAAGCAACAACTTTTCTTTCAGAACTCGGTCTCTGTTGATGAAACGATAAACGGGACATGAAAATATGTGGAAATCACTGAGACACGGTAATTAGTACCTATCATCTGACCTAACTACTACAACAGCTGTTTATAACATTTGCTGGCAAACTCTCTCATGGCACTGGTGTGAGACAACCACTGAATCCTTCCGTCCTTCTCGCAAGCCTGAGAATATTGAAATGCTTTGCTCTTACTTGAACTAGAATCTTAAATCGACAAGATTACCTACAAACCTAAAACAATTTTTGCCAGTTGGAGACAACTATGTACAAGCAGTAAGTTGCTGCATCAGTTGCTTTAACAGTTTTTTAAGTAAACACATCTGCATCCCAGTTCCATGTTTCCACAGACCTTCTCTATCACAGCTGTGAAGAATATGCTATTTGAAACTAAAAGAAACAAGCACTATCCTAGAAAATTTATACTGCATAGAGACAGGTATTCAAGCACTTCTTTGGCACTGCTAGAAGTGGAAGGATGTGTCCCTGTTAGCATGTCCCGACAGAAACTGACAGTAATGAGGCCTTCAAAAGGCACTTCAGATGTCAATTTAGCCTTGTCAGAGATTTACTGAATGTGGTATAATTGCAAAGACTGCCAACACAAAAAACTTAATGTGATACAGAATAGCTATAGAAACTACAACATCAGGGAAGGAAAGCAAAGGCACTGAGACTGAAAAGATGCAAGGACTAAAATTACAGGGGAAGGGAGCAGAGAAGCCCTATCCCAGTCAAAGGGTTTTATCTTAATATCTTGCTCTCCCTAGTCAAACTCAACAGCGTGAAGCATAACAGCAAGTGCAGTACTGAAGAACAGATTGGTTAAAGAAGCTTTCCAAAAGTTTACAAACACTAAAAGATTATTGGACAATACCATGGGAATAGAAAGGTTTCTCGGTTTTAACTGTATTTTAAAGGGATGTCTGAGTCAGTTGTATTTTACGTGCCGAGTTAGGCTGGACCACTCCCAGAATAACGGGTATTGAATATAACCAGCACGGTCGTAGGAAAATAATTGGGATCAGATTACTTTAAAGCAAGTAATTGAACCACATCAGCTTCTCTTAAGAAGAGCTGAAACACATCAGTAACCAACTGATGTTTCACAGCTACATCACCCACACACATTAGGCATTTAAAGAGTGATCTACAAAAGGGGCAGAAGTTTTTCCACCCTTCTGTGTTTGTCAAATTATCCAGACATTAGAGCTATTAATTTCATTTTAAACAGACCTTGCAGAAAAGTCATCCGTGCAGTGATAAAATACTTTCAAGCTACATAGAATCATAGAATGGCATAGGCTGGAAGGGACCTTAGAGATCATCTAATCTAACCTCCCTGTCATGGGCAGGGATGCCTCTCAACTAGATCAGGCTACTCAAGGCTCTGTCCAACTTGGCCTTGAACACCTCCAGGGAGGGGGTATCCACTTCTCTGGGCAATTTATTCCAAAGTCTTACCATGGAGCACACACACATTAGCATCATACTTGCACAAAAACCCAGGAAAAGGGATGCTATCTGGTGCAATACTTTTGCTTAAGAAGGAGGCAGTTCTTTACTTATATCCCACCATGAGATACAAGGATTAGAATGTGATAGGAAAAATAATAATAATAATAATAATGTCATACGTTCTCCTCAACTCACTTGATATTGCCAATCAAAAACATTATTTCTCCTGAGAAAGATGAGATACTATATAGCTACTTTTGCAATACATATAAGCTAGTTAATTCATTGCAATAAATATAAAAATGAAGATTTGAGACCACCTACAATATTGATACTTACTAAGTCTTCAATCAGTGGCAAATGAAGAACAATACACCAAGGAAATAAATCATACATTTCACTGAAATCTGTTGGAGATAAATGCCTATAAGACAGATATCATCTTTACAAAGGGACACAAATAGCCATCTTTGAAAGGCTTGGGTGTCCGAGCTGGAACACTTACCTGAGAGCACTGAGCTTGCTAACGTCTCCTTTATGTAGTGGGCTGTTGTGCCCCTTAGCTTCCTCTGAACACATATCCTAGTACAGATGACTCGGGGTGGGGGGAGGCTATGCAAACTACTGTTCTAGTTTTTGGACAAAAATCATATTTCAAGTAAGTATTAAGGTAACAGTAACAGCTACTGCTTAGGAAAACCCTTCCATAATACCTCAGCCTTGTGAATTTCACTTTGTTTCTGTTTTGATTACTTACACACAGTATTTTTATTTGTTTTGTTTGTGTTGCAGTTTTGTTTGGGTTTTTCTGGTTTTATGGTCAGGTTTTGCTGGGTTTTTTGGTTTTAGGTTTTGGTTTGGTTTTTTTGTTTGTTTGTTTGTTTTCCCCCAGCATTCTGACACATTCCTCAGTGTCTTATTGAGCTAATTCTTTGTCTTCCATGATCTGGACTGTGTCAGTCTCCCACTACACTGGATAAGAGCTGACTAAATACCAATTCAACCTCAGTTTGCCAAGTGCTATTCTGTGACCTATGCTTCAGGAGAGATGAGACTAGATAGACTTGGTTTCTCCTGTTTTCTAAGTTCTGGCATTCTTATTGATTTAATATTTGGGTCAAATTATTTTAAGAAAGAAAAGTAAAGACAACCAAAATTCTGCATCTTGAGAAAGAAGTCATGAAGTTGTCAACAATTAAACCACAGTAATTCACTTACATGAAGAAAACAGACTAGTTAAAAACCATTTCTTGTTTCCTATAATACTTTTCAAGCTAGTATAGATGACTTGAACTATATCTTACAGCATTTAATTCATTTAAATATTTCACCTAATGACTTGATCTGAAATTATGACATCTTAATATATGAGATTAAAAGAGGAGACTATTCAGCAAACAGTCAAATTTGGTGCTATAATCAAACACGTTTCCTAGAAGAACTTTTATTACTTGATTTTTATAAATGCAATTGCTGACTAACCCTTACTGCCTTAGAATCGTATCTACTTCCCAATTCACACACCAATATAACAACAATGTGCTATTATTAGAATAATCAGCATGTGATTTTTATTCAGATGTTACATCTAATCTATCTTTTACTGCTAGATTAGCCACAAACCACTCTCCTTAACAAAAGCACCAACAGTAGAGCATTAAAGTACACCTTCCCATGGCAGCACTGCCATAACTCTTACAAACAATTACACAATGAAATAGATAATTCAAGCCTTATAACCATCAGAACAATAAGCACCACTGGATATATTACTAAATTCACCCAAATCATTACAGCTAAAAAAAAATATAAACAGTTCAATAGGTACCTATATCAACGCTGTAGCAAGTTCTCTGGGCCACTGTTATTCCTGTTCAGATAGGAATGGGAAAACACAGTTTTATGAAGCTGCTTAAGATACTGTGTAGGCGGAAAGAGGATCCACTAGACATGTTTGATTACAAATCGTCGTAAGACAAGATGAAGTGTTCTAATACGGAAAAAATCAAATTAAAACACAATAATCCTGATTCGCACTTGGTCCTCAAATCCTAAAACATAATATATGAATACAATAAGCTTTAAAAAATTCTACATAAGTGTTTGTCAACAATTATTTTAACATTCTCAAACAAGGTTACTAATTCAACATTTTGTTTATAAAGCAAGTCAATTTCCAGAAAGTTGAAAAGAAAACAAACCTAAGAAAGAGACCTGCCCTATGTTCAGATTTCCTCAGATACATCCTCCTCTCTCTCACCGTCTGGAAGAAGTTCCTTAAACAAACTGAAAACTTTGAGTACTTCCATGAGGTTAACCCATAAAACTTGCTGCTCAGGTGAGACTACAAGACTAAACAACATACCAATATCCTGAGAAACACCTGTACAGTGTGTGCACTGATTGTGCACTTGCAGGTCATCTAACACACTTCAGGACTTGCAATGCGTGTGCTTTGATAAATATTTTTCTGGAAATCTCACGTAGAAACACAGGAATTCTGCTTAAGATTGCCTGGAGTCCTCTTCAATACCATAAAAATCTCACTCAAGTACTTCTTCACTGAGAAAGATAAAGAGCTATCGGAGTTGTAAATAAACATGGATTCAAAAGCCCATGGCCTGGAATGACATCAGCTAGTTCAAGCATCTGGAGTAGAAACCAACTGATTCTTGGTAGAGTTACTTTATCCTCCCATGCTCATAGCTGTTGGAGAAAAATCAACTATCTACTTAAAGTTCTTGTAATTCCGTAGTCTTCTACACATGCCAGGCAGACCAATTTTTCTGCTGAACAACTCTCAGAAAGGGTCTTACCTCAAGAGATTAGAAAATACACAATATTATAGGTGGGGTTTTGCAGGGGAGTGACTCTTTTGTTTAGAAGATTTTCCATGAACAAATAATAAATGCCCAGTACTAAAGATATTTAGATTTTTTAATGGTTGATTTTTAAATCAGAATTTCATACTGTAACTACCACCATCGTCCTCAGATTAATACCACTCTAAGGGCTTTCTTTTGCCAATATAGTATACTAATCAGTTAGCTTTAATAGGAATCATAGAATCATAGAATCATAGAATCGTTAGGGCTGGAAGGGACCTTCAAAGGTCATCTAGTCCAACCCCCCTGCAAGGAAGAGGGATATCTCCAACTAGATCAGGTTGCTCAGGGCCTCATCCAACCGGGCCTTGAACGTCTCCAGGGATGGAGCATCCACCACCTCTCTGGGCAACCTGTTCCAGTGTTCTACAACTCTCATGGTAAAAAATTTTTTCCTAATATCCAACCTGAATCTACCTCCCTCTATTTTAAAACCATTACCCCTTGTCCTATCACAACTGGCCCTCCTGAACAGCCTCTCCCCATCTTTCTTGTAGGCCCCCTTGAGGTACTGGAAGACCGCTATAAGGTCACCCCGGAGCCTCCTCTTCTCCAGGCTGAACAGCCCCAACTCTTTCAGCCTGTCCTCATAGGAAAGGTGCTCCAGCCCTCTTATCATCTTCGTGGCCCTCCTGTGGACTCTCTCCAACTGGTCCATGTCCTTCTTATGTTGGGGACTCCAGAACTGGACGCAATACTCCAAGTGAGGTCTCACGAGGGCAGAGTAGAGGGGGAGAATCACCTCCCTTGACCTGCTGGCCACACTCCTCTTGATGCAGCCCAGGACGCGGTTGGCCTTCTGGGCCGCAAGAGCACATTGCCGGCTCATATTGAGCTTCTCGTCCACCAGTACTCCCAAGTCCTTCTCCTCAGGGCTGCTCACGATCCATTCTCCGCCCAGTCTGTATTTGTGCCTGGGATTGCCATGACCCAGATGTAGGACCTTGCACTTGGCCTGGTTAAACTTCATGAGGTTGGTACGGGCCCACCTCTCCAGCCTGTCGAGGTCCCTCTGGATGGCATCCCTCCCTTCCAGCGTGTCGACGGCACCACACAGCTTGGTGTCATCGGCGAACTTGCTGAGGGTGCACTCCATGCCACTGTCCACGTCACCGACAAAGATGTTGAAGAGGGCCGGGCCCAACACGGACCCCTGAGGGACGCCACTCGTGACCGGTCTCCACATGGACATTGAGCCGTTGACCACTACTCTCTGAGTACGGCCATTGAGCCAATTCCTTATCCACCGAGTGGTCCATCCATCAAACCCATGCCTCTCTAGTTTAGAGAGAAGAATGTCGTGCGGGACAGTGTCAAAAGCTTTGCACAAGTCCAGGTAGATGACATCCGTTGGTCGACCCTTGTCCACCGATGTTGTCACCCCATCATAAAAGGCCACCAAGTTGGTCAGGCACGATCTGCCTTTGGTGAAGCCATGTTGGCTGTCACCCACCACCTCCTTGCTCTCCATGTGCCTTAGCATGGTTCCCAGGAGAATCTGCTCCATGACCTTGCCAGGCACAGAGGTGAGGCTGACCGGCCTGTAGTTGCCCGGGTCCTCCTTGTTCCCCTAATCCCAGTCTTCTACTAATTCATTCTATCACCCTATGAAGCTCAGCCTTAAGTTTAATTTTAGAAATTATACAGCAAATTCACAGTGGAATCGTGGCATACTAATGATGTTGAACTTCAAAACTGAACATAGCATACTGCACAATACTACACAAATTGCAGTTGTTTAGCCCCATACTGCAGTAAGTTCTCTTGCCATTGTTATTTAATCTATTTGTATTTATCCTTCTATAAAGAATATGTAATGAAAGGGATTTAATAATATAAGAAGCAGCTGCATCTCGAAAGCTTACACAAATGCTACCAGCAGAGATCCTGTGGAATATAAAATACAGATGAGACACAGCCAAGAGTGATTATCATGTGGATGACCCTGTAGAGTTACAAAATACAGCAATGCATGCGTAGGAAATTCTTAAATTTTATTACTGCATTATGACAAAAAACGCTAATCTGTAGACTAGCATTACCGATTACACAAGAGATCTTGCTGACGAATGATTTAACATTATGGGACCACAGACATAGTATTGTTTATTATCACAGACAGAGGTTTCAGATAACAGGATTTAGGGCTTAAGGTTTTTCTTTAGTGTTTATATATAATCTATGACTGAAAGTAAACAGTTCTGAAATTATAGTCAAATAAGAACCAGAATAGCAGGATCTTACAAGATAACCACCTTTCAGTCTTCAAAGGAAAATTTTCCAGACAGTATGCAAGATTACACTGAATAACCAAGTATTCGGGTGCAGTAGTGGTCCAGTATTTTTGGGAATAGGAATTACTGCTGGGAAAATGTAAAATTCGGTTCTCCTGGAGTGCATCAAAACATTTATATGATTAAGAGGGCAAAGTTTCCTAGAACAGTAAATACAAATGTCTTACCTAAAAAAGAGACCCCACCTAGCAAGTGTCTTATTATCCCTGATAGCTCTCCTGTGGATCACTAATAACCAAGTTCAAACATAATTCAACAGCAAGCTGGGCACAACAGACACCTAACCAACTCTGCAGTAACTTTAATGACATTCTAAACAAATGCAGACACCATATATCAGATATAAAATAAGGCTTGGTTGAACTGGATATGGTAATACACACCTAAGTTTATAGATAAGCTGTACTACGAGCAGGATGCACTGGCTGCAGATAGAACTATTGCTCTTTTCCCAATCTCCACCCACCCTTGCCTGGGTTATGCTTCCTGACACCTCACCAACTTCCTTGGATAGTGCATCTCAAACAAGTAACACACTGAACCTGGAAGGAAACAACATTAAATTATATTAGAAGTTATTGATACTGTTATCAAATGTATATCAAGCACTCACTGGTACAACACCAAAGATAGGGGGAAGACCAAAAAGTCATTTAAGAACATTCTCTGCATTTCAGTGCAACAAAACAATCCCAAAGGTGCACAGGTAGAAAGAGATAACACACTATGTCACACTGCATTTGCTTTCAAAGCACACCCAACTTAGAGATGTCCATAAGAATCACCTCTTACTTCTCAAATGTTATGACCCCTTCCAGATTCTAGATCCTACCAACACAGAGTTATGTATTGATATACATCAGTTCAGTAAATCAATCTCCTTTTACCTGCCTCAGTCTGCTTGTTCAACTTACTATGGTCAACACCAAAAGGATGGCAAGCTAATTCATTACTTCTATTGTTTGTTCTTTTCATACTGTATTATATTATAACAGTGAAGAAAATCCTGCAGACCCTCATGGTATTTCAAATACCCGGAAATAGTATCTTGATGCCTTGCTTAACCGCATTTTGGTAGATCCCCAGGCGTCATCATTCCCAGTGAACGGTCTTATTTGTGGTGCATTTTAACTTACTCCCGCTACTCCTTTAATCCAGATTCAACTTCAATAAAATAACTATGAATACCATAAACTAAAATACCAAATCGATGAAAACGTGCCCCCGGGGTTCTGCGCCTCACCCTCCTGTGGCTGGTGATACTGCACTTAAAGATCTGGCCACACAGTGGATGTGAGCAAAGAGCAGCTGCAAAGTGGCGCCCTTCTCGGGATGGAGGCTGCACATCGAGCAGCGCACAGCGCCCACAGCACGGCATCAGCTGTCCCCGAGACTCCCTGTCCTCTGTACCTCGTAAAGATCCTGCTTCCGTTTGCTTTCAAAAATGAAACAAGGAAATAGCATTCCTTGTGGAAAGGTAATCCTGCAAACAGCTACCTTATGACTCAAGGGTTCTTCTAACACATCTTTTGGTACTCACTGTCCAGTAAGACAAAACTAATTTCTATACAAGCTGCAGCCACATCAGTGTCAAAGAATAAACCTGAGAAGTTAGACAAGAATTGTTAGTCTTATACTGGAAACGTCAGAAGTTATCAGTCTACTCCTTTTCCTTACAGTACTACCCCTTTATAGCCACTTCGGGACTTGGTGGCAACCGCCTTTGTTTCAAGAATATTGATAATTAGATTATGAAACTACTGGTTCAGTAAAAATAATATCTTAAAATAAAGGACATGTCAGTCAAGTTATTCCTATTGTAGGAAATTCTATGTGTACTCTGAGTCAGACTGCTTTGACAGATAAAAGCACATAGTCAAGACATAGCTTGACAAAGTCGCATGTGCATATATTAAGTCTATAGAATTTATTGAGAACCAGTTCCATCCAATTCCTGAGATACTTGCATTATGCTCAAAATTTAACAAAATCCATCCTTTCTAAACCATTTCTACAGTTAGGAAAAATAATTTTAAAATCAGCCCTCAAACTGATGCATTCCTGTTACGATTTAAGAGAAGTTGTCTGCTTAGGCAGCACTTCAAGGCCCAAAGAATTTGCATTTCTTTTATTCTATATTCTATATACATACAGATGTTTGACAAACTGTGTTATTAACACGTCACACTATCAGAGATAAAGCATTTTATGAAAAAAGAAAAAAAATCAAGTCAGCATACTACTCAATTTTTATCTGTACTCTTTTGCAAGAAATGCTGTGAGACAACTTATAATAAATAGAGGAACTAGGTCAAAACTAATTTTAAAACATATGAGGATAGATGTGTTGAAACAGAGATCAATTTGTATTCCTCTCTCCCGTGTTGTCTTGCTGAAGCCTCAACACATGGAAAACGTAACATACTATTATTTTTATACATGTATGACAGTATTTATGGAGAACACTGGGCAAAAAGAGAGGAAGAAGCTGTAAATGCTTCTTCTGTTGAGATTAATACCCAAAAGAGAATGAAGCATGAACAACGGTGAAGCCAAAAAGCTCTCCTAGAGGGAAGGAACAATATGCTTTAATAGGTGACAAGGAAGCCAGAGCATCTAAAGCAGGAGCAGAAGTTTACAGCTGAATCTCCAACACTTAAGAGAATGCAACACAGCTGTTGCATTGTTGATCCAATGATCCATCCCCAAAACACATCCTAATGACCACTCATTCACAGCCAAGAATATAGATCTACAAGGCTGCTCTAATACTCATTGTTTCTTTGCTATTCTGTGCACTTCTTAATTTTCTGAATGGTTTTAAAACCAGGCTCTGTGGCCAGAAAAAACCCCAAACCATTCTTCAGGAAAATTTCTCTGCCCTTCTGCTAAGTGACCCCTTGTACAGAGCTGATAAGCAAGCACAGGGACTGCTTAAATCAAATACTACATAAATCAGCTGAATGATACCTTTTGATCTCCCAACAGACACTCACTAATAGAGCACAGAGTTCACAAAACCCAACAGAAACAGAAAACATCCCATTCATCTGAAGGCAAAGAGCGAAAGGAGAACAAGCAATAGGAATTATGCACTCCTCCCAAGCACAGAACAAAGTCAAGAGATAGGATATCAAATCTTCACGGAAATGGTACAGTGAAAGCCTGGGTTTACAGATGTAATAGGATTTTAGAAACAAAAGGAAAGAGAAAAACAAGGCAAACCAAACCAAAATATGGTCCATCAGAGCAGAGGTACTGAAAATTAAAGAGCTTAACTGTAAGACAGAAAACTTGGAAGAGCAGACTGCTTAAAAAGCGCAAGAAGGTAAAAGGGGATGAGATGATCACACAAGGTTAAAAGACAAATCTGCAACATTACTAGTCTCTGTTAGGAATGAAAGAGGTTGGCATAAGTAACAGTAGACAGAAGAACAGTGTTATGGGGGTTTTTTTTGTTCTGTTTGTTTTTTAAAAGGTGGATTATTGTGCAGAGCTGGACAGCTGGAAATTGAGTTAAGCAGAAATAGCGGCACGATGACAATGGCTTGTTACTAGTGAATATTCACATTCAGGAAGGAAGTACGCAAAATTAAAACCAGAATTAACTCGAAGTGAAGGAACTATGTTTAGTGACAGAAATTTCTCCAAGAAAGTGTTGCAGCCTAAGAGATTCACAATCAGCTGACAGAAAGCAGCAGAGACAGAAAAACACAATATAAATGGCCACAGAAAGAATCCCATTAACCAACCATAAAGAAAAAGGAGTATTTTTAAAGTAGAAGTAATAAATAGAAACCTTGATAAAGTTTTCCACAAATAAGACTAAAAGAAGCTGTCTAAGCCGTTGGTTTGAAAATAGGAGCTACTTACAGAATAAAGGTATTTCAAACATTTTTCCAGCCTTTCAAAGCATTTCATATATGAAAAGAGGGGAAGGACATCATGAAACCAAGTTGATTCCCCTAAATCATGTAGGTCTTTTTAAAAAAAAGAAAAGAGCACATAGGAAGAAGGAATGTTTGAATGGGTCCACAGTAAGCAGAGAGGTGAGAACAGTCTTTATGAAATCCGTTAAGAAAGGGACCAAGACTGAGCTGAAACAGTCTGAAACCACAGGTTATAAGTAAATGCTTACAATAGCAAAAGCAGAGCTGTAGAAAGTCACAAATACAGATTTTCTCCACTTATTAAATTTTGAGTCCAGTGATACAAATCAATAGTATACCTCTGATTACTCAAGTCTTTGAGACTGTGCTATCTAAATGAATGGTTAGTACAATTCTTGACAATAATTCTACTGTTCAGACTTCTGCTCTGAATACTTCCAGCAGCTTGCCTGAATGACACCACTGTCTCACTATACACAATTTTTTTGAATACACTCTTTAATGAGTAAAAGTTGAACCACATGATCTTTCAAGGTCTCTTTCAACCTGGGCTGTTCTGCCATTCTACGATTATTGTAACATAAGGACTGAAATAAGACTAAACAAACAAAAAGACATTTTTGTCATATTCAAAAGGCAATTAAAGGCTTTAACAAAATCTATGTTGTTTCTCATCACCTGGATTGTAAAAACCTCATTACCACTGGATGTTAATGATAAAGTGCTTTAGTCCTCACAGTACCTCAGTATGGACTGAAAGACTCATCTTGCAGAACAGCAACATCATGCTGCAATACACCTGTAGAGTAAAGCCTGTAGTTCAAGTTCTGTTCAAGTTTGTAGTACAAGTCTGTAGTTCTACTAGCTTGTGTAGCTGCACACATTGATTCTTTCCATTCTGCTCTTCACCTCCTGACTCTTCCCCTGGCCAAGAAAAAAAAGCTATTTGACATTAGCACAAAAAAAGCTGTATTAGGCTACATTGTTTTCTAGCTTGAAAACAAACAAACCTTACCTTTGGTTAAAACTCATACTTACTGCTTTATACAATCGGCTACAAACACAGATCAATACTCCA
The DNA here is from genome assembly GCF_009769465.1 of Tauraco erythrolophus. Lineage (NCBI taxonomy): Eukaryota > Metazoa > Chordata > Aves > Musophagiformes > Musophagidae > Tauraco > Tauraco erythrolophus. The sequence continues at coordinate 39,907,606 of NC_141470.1, forward strand.
AGAAGCTGACACATCCAAAGGCAAGCCTACTTACTTTTTTGAGGGGGGAGGAGGGGGAGAAAGGACACGACAGGAAAACTTTTTTAAAATTTAAATTTTAAAAAAAATAATTGGAATCGTTGTGGGAGTCCAACTGAATAAAACTTGAATACTTCATGGCTTTATCACTCTACACACAGAGTGGTCTATCAGTTTAAAATCTGTCAAATGCCACAGTATAGGCCATCTCTTTTTCCTGACAAATTTCGAAGTATCCCTCCAAGTCTTTTCCAAATTTATATTCTCCATAGTTGAGGCCAATTTTTGTTCTTCTGCTTCCCAACTACCTTCCATTAAAGAACAAACACTGGGTAGAGAACCAGCATTCCCTCAGGCAGATGGTACAGCTGAAGGATGGTTTGTGTGTATTTGTAAGCTAAATTTATATGGGCTAAACTTAAGAAATCATGGTTTCTTTTAAGAATAGCTATCTGAATACAAAAATAAAACAATACAAACTATTCTAGAATTTTTACAAAAGTTTTCTATCTAGCTCTTGTTTTCCTTGTGAGCATATTTAATAAATTTCAGCTGCCAAAAATCTCACCACATAGTGTTTTAGACAACTTTAGATATTCCCAGACACTTGAATAGCCAAGATTGCTTTAGGAATCTGTCATTAATGCAGGTGAATAAACACAATGACTGGAGGTTGAAAGCTTTCGTTTATTTAAGGTTTCAAATTTTACATCACTTAGGAAAAGCATAGTTTGTGCAAATGCTTTAAATAAATGTTTCTCTTGTATCTAGCAAGAGAATGTTCTTTTAACAGTTTTGTTCTCTTCCAAGTCATTGATCCAGTCACAGAAAACTGCTTGTGCCAGTGCTACTGTGTTCCACAAAGAGTGACAAGAGGCAGAGATTAAAAAAAACTAAAACAGCAGGGGCCGATATCATATTATCCATGAACAGCATTTACTAGTTATTTCATCCAGCAAGAAGTTTATGATGCAGCTTCCCTTCCAGCTGAGCCTGTCCTCCAAAGACATGTCTGAGGAGACAACACAGAAGGGCAACTAGATGCTTAAAGCAGTTTTCCAATATCGATTCAGATCTAGGGAATAAAATTGCCTAAGAAACTTCACCTTCCAATGCATATGTTCCACTAAGTTATAAAGCTATCTCAGACCCACCCCCTAAAAAGTTTCACCTAAATGAAGTTTTTTTCAAAACACTATTAGAGAATCTGAGCTGCAGCAGGGTTTTAACTCCATGATTCCCTGAGGCTACCAAAAGCTACTGCATGCTGCCGAGCTCTAAGGCACACAGCACAAAAGGCAGCTGACAGGGTGTGCCAGACTTTCTCTATGAAGTTGTTCCAGCTAAACAGTTACTAGAGATTGTTTTAACTTGGACAAACGGGTAGGCTCCTCCCTGATACAAGGCCAACAAAACTTCGCATAGTTTATATTCTCTCAGCCTCCCCACCCTTCATATGTTGTTTTTTCCTTCTTGTTAGGATATGCATAATCAGACTACAAACCCCAAGTTACATAAAAATCTTAATGTAAGCAGGCTGGAGGAAAAACACTGCCTGCCATAAATGCAGAACAATTGTTTGTGGTAGCGTATATACATGCATGCACAAGATCATGACCTTGGATTTATTGCTACAGCTAGAAACCTTCATATATTATACCAGTGAGGGAGAATTGGACAGAATCAGTTCAAAATTCCCTCCCTACTCTATTTTATAGGTGGCATGCTACTTGAATAGTATCTGAGCTCCTGTGGCAGCAGTTTAGATAAACTGGGGGATACAGGCAAATCACAGAAGAAGATCAGGCATCACTTCTGATCTTTTCTGTTTCTATTTAACTCACTTTAAAAAGATAATTTATAGATTAAAATCACAAGCAGAAAATATTTAGAGATCAGGACTGCATTAATCATATTTTTCTTTGTCAAGACAACAATAAAATCTACCTAATGATAGAGAAGCTTGATGTAATATTCTAATCGGCTTAGCAATTCCTCTGTTAAGTACTTCTTACGTGCTGCTCTGCACTGAAAATTATTTTATAGTACAGTCTTCAAAGGTCAAAAGTATGATGAAAACTTACAGGATTTACTCGTATAGCTTGGAGTACTATAAAAGGATAAGATTTTCATCTGATGCTTATCTACTATAATACACCAACTACTGGTCAGATGGAAAGAGAACTTGTGGTTTCCTCTACAAGCTGATACCACTACTAAGAGCAGAGCTACACAGCAATTGACAGAAATGCTTTCTGAAGTGCAACTGCAAGGGAACAATCCAGATGTTTTCCGCCCAGTATGATTCAAGTTCAACAACCCGTAACCCAGTGAGTCAAGGTATTATAAATACCATGCACCACGAAAACTAAGAAAACTGTTCAAAATGAATCCTACCTCAAAGCAAAACACACCAGTTTTAACTGTCCTGGTACAATGAAAATGGTTTCCACCAAAGCTAGCTATTAGAGGATACTCACACAGGTCTTATGCGCATGGTTGGTATACTTTGATTTGACAGAATAGTTACCATGAAATATTGTTTAGAACATCCTTACTTCTAGCTCTGCATTTTTATCACATACGAGATAGCACCAAGCCCTGCCAAAAGCCTCGCTTGGACAAAGAACAAACGAAGTGCTTCCAAAGACAGTGTGACATTCAAACATTTTAACCTGGCATTAAACTTGATGCAAGCATCTGCCATGTGCTGGGCAAAACGCTGCAGTGAAATACACTGCACCCACTAAGGAAGCTACTGTTAGCTCTTGTTGGAATTACTTGTGCTGGGTAGGTTTGTATTTCTCAAATAGATAAAGCAGTACAGAGCCACCATCCTCTTCTGAACATGGAGGGGGAATGGAAGTCTGCAAACTACTTTCTGTAAGTCTTCACAGTAATTTTTGGATGCATCCATGGAAAAAGCTACAAATTCCAACTAAGCATAACCTCATCAAGCTTCCTTTATGATGAATGGGGCAACATCGAGCTTCCAGTGTACATCTTCCAACATACAGCTTTGCAACCAGCTTGTACTTACTGCATCAATCCAGACTTCATATTTATGAATATTAAACCTATCCCTTTTGATTACTGTGAAACTATATATGACTAAAACAGATCTAATGCCTCACTTTTCCATCAAGTTTTTCATGGTTTTGTTTTGCTCATGTTTTTTCCTTTCTTATTTTTCCAAGAAAATCTCATTTGTGACTTTGGAGAACTTCCCAAGGAGTCCGTGTATGCGTGAGGTGGAGGGAAAAGCAATTCCAAAAGCTCAATTCTGAATAAAACTGAAGGCAGTATTAGTAATGCAAGTTCCATGGATCGACACATCATTTTATAAAACTAAAAGTGATGCACAACAGTTAACTGTTAAGGTTTATCGATCTTGTACAAGTCTATTCTGAAAAAAAAAAAAAAATAAAAGAAGAGCTAAACAGCAGACTCATAACTGCACACCCTCGGCTTGCAATTTAGAAAATATTTCCTGCACACAAATTAGATCAAATATTGTGTTGGGGGGATGCATGGGAGCACACACACATCCTTTCTCCACTTTAAGAAGAAAATAAAAAGACCTGCTAATCTCAGACTAGATGCTTTCGAATATGTAATTCTGTAGCTTTGCTATAACAGGATTCCCTCCTACACAAAATTCTTGTGAAAAAGTACTGATTACATTGAGTACAACAACTCAGAGTCAGGAGGGATCAGAGCATCAACATTTATTAAGGGTATTAGTCTGAATACAATCAATAAATGTGGCCTCCCTGCTAAAGTAGTTCATCATTTCTCCTCTTCTATTTTAAAAAAATACAAAAAGATCAATCATGAAGAACAGAAGGCTAATTGGCACCTACCCAAAAGCCACCAGTTTTTCATTTATATTATTTGATCACCAGTGCAGTTTTTCAAAGACCCTTGCATGACTTCAGATTTTTAAATTCCTTTTATAAAATGTAATTTAGCATTTATTATCATTAAGAGCCAGTGCTATTTGAACTTCCGAAATTCTTTTTCAGAACCACAGAGTTAAAATATCAGAAATACCTAAGAAAGACAAAACACTTTCTAATAAACAAGCGAAAAGAGGCTTGGTTAAGAACTGTATTCAGTATCACAATCACTTATTACACGTAGATGAAGGCAATGATATTTTGACAGTTTAATATGAACACTACACCCAAAATACCAACATTGTGGCAAATTCACTGAGCTGTGATGCAACAGGGAAGCTGTTTTTAAAACAAGCACTACCCTTGTCTGTGCTGTCAGTCTTCCAAGCCACAACATGTCTGAGCATAGCCAGTTACAATCAACCAGTGCTACTGGAAACAACTGGGTTCCACAGTTTCTACAAGGTCTGAGGCTAGTGGCTAAGAGTAGATGGAAACTTCAAACATGTGTACACATTTAATATATGCTTATTTACACACACGCAGTACACTACATGAATGCAACCATGTTAAGCAACAATTAAAAAAAACCTCAGAGCTCTCCTTTACCCAACGTAATGGTCAATTAGGAGCAGAGAATATAGGTCATTGAGAGCACAGCAAGAGGAGTGTAGGGGAGCATGAGAAGTTGACGCATGAATGTCATTTGGATCCACTGATGATGGGATTTTTCATTGATTAAGTAATGCTGTACTGATTGGTTGTTCGGGTTTCGCTTAATCAGTTGTTCTGTGTGTCTAGCTGGTTGGGCGAAGCCCGGGTAGCTGACTGAGAGGAACTCAGGACCTTCCAGCAAGTACACAACTGGCGGTTCACCAGTTGCAACACTGAATGTGAGAAGAGGAAGACCTTGTTGGCGAGGGAACACAATGGCGCCTGGTGGGCAGCTTGACACAATGTTTCAGAAGCAATTAAGAAAACTCACGACTTTTCCGAACTGAGTAAGCAGAGACTCCGGCTTTTGGCAAACAACGAGAAGCGGATGTGTGAGACATGAGAAGAGGAAGACTCTAGCGAGGAAGGTGGACCACCAGGGCGACCCCCCAGCTGCCACGCGCAGGCGCGACAGCGGGAATCTTAAACAAGGTGGAGCAGAATGCCACTCCTCCTGCCACATACGGGCCCTATGGAATCTCGGGAGAGAGGGGGAGGGGGGGGGAAGAGAGAGAGACTGAAACGCACTTATAGTACGAAGCGAGTGTGGAGTCCTGATGCGCGATTCTGCTCTCCCCCGAGGGAAACAGCCAGAGACAGACGAAGCGATCGAAAAATGAAAGTGAATGAGATTTTCCAATGATCAATACACAGTGTTGGTGTTGAACTTTACCGCGTGCGTATGTCTTCTTGCCGAATGCCCAAACCTACCTAAAACAAGGAGCTAGACATTCATTTGCCCTACAGGTACCTGAATGATTAAGCCTTCATCTTAAAGAAGCTGTTACCAAGATGAGACAGTGACAGTTAAGAACTTTATCCATGGAAGAAGTGGAAGGAAGAGAAGCTTGTTTGTTGTTTTTTTTTTCCCGTTCTGGCTTATGGAAAAACAGGATTTGCATTTTCACCACGAAACACAGTAAGTTGTTATTGCTGTTTAAAATAAAACACACAAAAAAACCCAACTAACACCTGAATCCAGAACAACACACATGCATGGTTTAGAGGCTCATGGTAGGGAAGACGAAGTCTGAAATATCTCTCCGACTTTATTTATTTTTTATTTCTCTTAGACCATAAAACGTCCAGGCTGTAACAGGCCTTAGTTCACTCCACAAAAAGGCTAATGACAATATCATGCCTCTGCATGTGTAAATTTCTATTTTTTTTTCTTTTAACAATTTAATAAAATTTAAATAGCTTAAAAAGTTTTAATCAAAAAGCTTTTGATTTTTTTTTAGGTAGCTATTTTGAAGTAAAGGCAGAGTAAACATTAGAGAATTACTCCAAACTACTATGATGGTTAATCAAAGTTAAGAGAAACCCTGGTAAAGGCAATGCAGGGGTGTTGAAGAGACCTAATTGCTTTATTCCTATCACTTTTAGAAAGATGTTTAACTCCACTCGGACTGACTTCTGAAGCAATATTAATAAGGGGAAAAATGTATCCATCCATCCATGAAAGGCCATAATCATTCTTGTGTATTTGATGATGTAAACGTTTTCCAATTGAGAATTTATATTATGCAGAAACCGCCTTTGTAGTAATCTTTACATTATAAGTATGGGGATTTTTTTTGCATAGCATTTAATGAAATTTTTGAATTTGATGCCATCACTGAAAATAACTTTGCTAAGCAACAAATATAAGCACCAGACTAAAACACACTCAGTGGTAAAGAAAACAGAGTAATCTGCCATGTACACAATCTCAAGAAGACATTACCTCGTTTAGAAATAGAACAGATAAGCACTGGAATGATCAAATATTTTTTTTCTAAATTACTGGAGCAAAGCAAAGAAGAAAGTGGAATGAGCCAATTCCACTCTCCAAACACTGAAAGTTTCAAGGCAAAAACACAGATATTGAAAAGGACACACTTCTTGACCTTTTTTAATGTTTGCCACAGCCTCCTGACTCACTTTAAGGAATTCTCACACATGGTCTTAAATTTCACAAGAGCTCATACATGTCAGCTTGTTTCCTGGAAAGCTTCTTCAGTGAATGAAGTATTTCCTCAGATGAGGAAGGCTGATTTTTCAAGATTGAACCATGGCTAGAAGGACTAAAACTAAGTATCTGAATGTTTTCTACAAGCTCCAATTATCAATTAAGTATTATACAGATGGTATGCTGTACACACCGAGAAAATCGTTTCCCAGAGTTTCTAATCTGAAAATACAAGCAAAAAAATGGAAATGAGGAAACAAGAGACAGCATATATGAAATGGTTTACAAAGGCTGACAACACTTCTATGTATTCACTTACTTTCTGGTGGTAAAACAATCACTGTATGATGACTAAATAAAAATAAAAGGATTTAGTATGATTACATTTTACATAGGTATATGCCAACACACTTATACCTAAGCATATCAAAAGGTATCCAACAGTATAATGGGGAAAAAATAATTGGTAGCTTATTCATCAGAAAATAGTATATATTATTGATTTTTATTCTCTGTGCCAAAGCTACTCTGAAAAAATTAATCTATGTAATGAAATATTATCATAATTTAAAAAAAAAAAATCGATCTACAAGTAAACTAAAGTGATCTCTCAGAGCATCTTCTTATCCTAAAGGCAAAACTAGTCACCTTTTATGCCCCTCCTGACACACTCTCAAAGTTTCGTCCCAAGGGTCTCAAATGACATACCACATAACTTTTCAAAGCTAGCTATACCAATGACTTGCTAGTCGTAGTGTTAAAAATAACCCCAAAACAACAACAGACGAGTTTTCCTCATAGCATCTTCATCAATGTACTTTATTTTTTACAACTGTAATATTAGTCTTAATGGTTTCACATGAGCAAAAGTCAACTGAAGTTTTTCATGTTTCTCACGGTCAGAGATTCCTGCTTACACATCTGTACCAGTTCAGCTGCATGAGCACTGGTAAAAAGCTCCAGTGAGCTGCTATGGTCAGATCACTATATAGACACATGAACATCAGTGTGGGCACAAGAAAGACAGAGGCACCTGGCCACAGAAGTCCAGGAACAAACACGAAGAAGTTGCCATTAAACTCACACCTAACTATGCGTGCATGGGAATCACAGAACGTTACATCAATTTAACTCTACCCACACCAGCAATTTGTATCACTTTAACTTAGTCAACATGAATGCAAAATTTGCATAAAATCTGTGTAGGGTAGAACTCCGAGTAACTGGAAGCAAAAGCAGCCACTGACTGCACAATGAGAAGGTTTCAGAGGAATCAGTAACCAGCTGAAGAAAGTCTTCAATGTGTCTATGCTTTGACATTAAAACAGCTGACAAAGAAGGAACAGTACATTTATTTTCTGTATTGCAGAGTCCTGTCCATCAAATTCTGGAAGAGTTTCTCTGCCATCAGAAAGTTATCAGGTATTTTCAGATAAAACACAAAAGTGTTAGGCAGAGAACTGGTGATGGCTGCCACAGTTTTTATATCAATAGTTAGTACATTCAAGGGACTTACCTGAGACATAGCAATACTTAACATCCCTCTTCTCTGAAGGACAGAATATGAGTATGTTAAAGCCACCATCTGCAACAGGTAGGCCTTGAGTTAAGTACAGGTACCAGAAATATTTGCCCTGATCCCTGATTAAACCTACCAATCTATGCCCAGATGTTCGAGCTGCTGTGTCAATCTGGGCCCATGGGGCTAAGGAAAGCACCACAACTGGTCTGCAGTTGTCATCGAACAGCTGTTCTGGTCAGAGCTTGTAGAAGACTGGACCACCATTTGGTATGCATGTTCTTCTGGGCTGACTCTCTGATGTCAAACATTCTATTTTGCATAAATAACTACACATTGAATGGAGAGTCTGACATCTAAGTGGGTCAGACTCAAAGTGAATGTCCTGTGTCTGACCATGAACACTGAAGTATCATTTTCACTCCTTAATACGACATTTAAACAGGGGGAAAATGCCCTCAGTAATACCTTAATACACCACTATGGGGAGGTGATTACAGCATTCTCCTGGAAAGTCAGTGTAAAATTAAGTTTACTTTGGCTTCTTGTATCCTGAGAAGGAACCATGAGAATCATCTGCACTATAAAGCTCTTGAAAATTGAATGTTTTCTTCAACATGAAAATATAGAAAATAAACTGGGAGATTGTGACTTCAGTACAGTAGTAAAACTCAAATGGAATCACATCAATGGAAAATGAGAACACATTAGGAGAAAACCAAATTATTTTGATATGAAGCTCCTTCTCACTACTTTCCAATTGTCAGTTCAGCTGCTATGCTGAAAACTCAATGGCACCTAACCTGCCCTTGAACTCCCCATGAAATTATGGCCAATTTCTGGCAGCCATGTCAAGTGACCTTCAAAGGAGCAAGAGATATAGGACATTCCTAGATAATATTCTATTCCAGGAGCAGCCAGTATGGGAGGAGCAACAAATATATATTTGGAAAAACAACTTCACAGAATCATTGGCTCTAGGAGCAAAAAAACAGAATAGAAAGCTTAAGTTGTAAGTGCAACTGAGTGTCTCTCAGCCTCTGTCTCTCTGTACACTTAGAAACAGAAGCAAACCCACCCCACTTCCCCTAAGAAAACCCCAAAACCTTCTGGGGTAACTGCAAGTAGCTTTCTAAGCAATTTATTGCCTGTCTTTTGAAAAAGCCTGTGAAATAGTCAATAAGGTTAAATCTTAAAGAAGGAAGAAAAACTCAACACACTCGCCCCTTGCATCTACATCTTATTTTTGTGTATTATTTCTTACAATTGCTTTGCATTTCCTTTTGGCTTTTCTAGCACCTATCTTGCTAGATTGTACTTTTGCACAAAAGTCATCAAAAAAAAAACCAAACTGAACTAACGCTATGTTAATAACACTATTAAAGTCATAACCACAGGGGGAAAAAGTTCCACTCCATTATAAACAACTTTAGCTCTACAGTCAAATCCCAAGCTTCTCAGCAGAAGGACTGGAAAAAGCAGTGCAGCTAAGCCGAGAGTGTTATGACACACAGGAATTCAGGTTCAAAAGGAACCATCTGGTTCATTCAGTTCACTGCAACTGCAATAGATTTTCAGTCCTGAAAGGTCAATGCCACATCCATATGTACAAACTGGAACACTTCCAATGCACTATAAGAAATAAAAACCTTTTTAAATATTAGAAGATCCTTTAAAAACATAATGATAGGTTGTCAAAGGAAATAACACACACAGAACTGCGCACATGCAAGTAGGAGAGATCCTCAGTGTCCTGCATGTCTGAAGTGACCTTTTAAGTATTTTATACTTAATTCCGAATTCTAAATAAGGCTAAAAACTATTTTTAAAAGTTATATTTCAATTATGTAAGACAATGATGACAAAATTAAAACTTAGATCTTATCCAATAACTGTCACTAGGTCTGCTAGTGTGGAGGAGGTGATAAGTACCCACTTTTAGCTCTGAATTTCTTCTCTTTTCTCTGTGTCAAATCCTCTTCTAACATTAAAAAAAAAAAAACCCAACCACCAACAAACCACCACCCAGTTTTCATCTTCTCTATTCTGCCTACAGCCACCCCACCTCTGTGTTTCCCATCTGTCTACTCCTTTCTTGCTGTTCTACAACTAAGTAACTTCCAAAAGATCTCTCTTGGCTGTGCTTGCCAGTCTTAGTTGGCCAGCCCCATCACTAGAGCAGGCTAGAAGGTTGCAAGGAACTCAGCTGCTTGGTTTCCACTGGTCCAGCAAGCGGTCTTGCTACAGCTTTCTTATCTTAACCTGTTTCTAGTTTCAGATGACAGGCTTTAGGTACACCTTTTTGGAGCATTAATGAGTATCTCCTTGTTGTCAAATAAAATTGTCCAGTACATTGTCAAATAAAAGAAAAAAAAAATCAGTACATACTTCAAATACAAATTTTAAGGAAGAATCTTCCTTAGTCTCCCCATCTTGCTCTGTTCAATATTTGATTCTATTACTGCTTCACTATTCCATCTCTTTGAGGTCTGAGGGCATTCTCCTTGCTCAGCATCTCTATCCATGCTTACAAAAACGCAGATAGACAACAAGTAGGATATAATATATTTTCAATTTAACACAGAAAGGAAAACATTTAACTACGATTATAACAATTCATGCAATTTGTCAGTTACAAACTGAGCAGTAAATAAAAGTAGCTACCACAATGGCCAATGTTTAATTTTCTGTATCCTATCTTGAATGAATCTACAACTAGGCAGGATACTTTATATTCCCAAATATTTATAAATCCCTTAACAACTAAGTTTCTATGTGTATTCTTTAAACTGACAAATTCAGTTCTAAACAGTAAATTATCAAATTCCTTTTAGCAAAGGCCAAACTGAATTACTCCAAGGAAACTAAGAACACAAAGATATTTCAGTCACTATGTTTACCTAATACATAGCAAACCTGGGAAAAAACACGGCTAGAGTCAAAGGCCGATCAAGGTGTTTCCAGGATAGATGTTGCAACACTCAGTGTTAAAGCACGTCGCTTGAAATGGAAACTAAAATCCAGAGGTAGCCACCACTGCATTTCGTTCATTGTACTAAATCACAGAAAAATTCAAGGTCACCAAGTATATAACCCCCCTGCCATGGGCAGGGAAACCCTCCACTACACCAGGTTGCTCAAAGCGTTATCCAACCCGGCCTTGAACACCTCCAGGGATGGGGCAGCCACAACTTCTCCGGGCAACCTGTTCCAGTGCCTCACCACCTTCTGAGTGAAGAACTTCTTCCTTATATCCAATCTAAATCTGCCCTCTTTCAGTTTAAAGCCATTGCCCCTTGTCCTATCACTACACACCCTTGTAAAAAATCCCTCTCCACCTTTCCTGTAGGCCCTCTTTAAGCACTGGAAGGCTTAAGAGCCTTCTCTTCTCCAGACTGAATAACCCCAACTGCCCGTCTTCATAGGAGAGGCGCTCCAGCCCTTGGATCATCCTCGTGGCCCTCCTCCGGACTTGCTCCAGCAGCTCCATGTCCTTCTTGTGTTGGGGACTCCAGAGCTGAATGCAATATTCCAGGTGGGGTCTCATGAGAGCTGAGTAGGGGGACAGATGTCTCTGCTCATTGCAGGGGGGTTCGTTTAAAGGTTCCTTCCAACCCAAACTATCGTATGATTCTTCCTCTGACCACTTTTACGTCCAGTAAGATGCACACGCTCAAAGAGAGCAACTGATATGCCTAAAAACTTAAGCCCTAGGGTGATACCAAAGACATTCACACACATTCAGTTGGCAGACATGGAAACTGCAAGCAATTTCTGCCTTTCTAGGGAGCTACCAGAAGAACAACAAGAAACCTAAAAGTGCACTGAATGCCTACTTCCAGGCAAATGAATTTCACTCCAAGTTTGAAAACAGGTATAAACTACAAGCAAATCAGTCTCACAACTGCTTTCCAGCTGCCTTGAGATGTAATCTTAATTAAGATACATTTCAATACAATAACCAGAAAGTATTCAAAGCATTAAAACAGAGCCAGTGAAAAAACTATGATACCATAGTTAACCACAAAGTACCCAATCAATGAGTTTCTTTTATACTTATACACAAAATTAATTAAATAGCCTTGACTTTTATTAGAAAAGGTAAAAACAAAGCAAAACTTCATACTGCTACATTGTCATTGAAATCCAGACTTTCATGAGGGCTGGTTTGACCTTGGAAAAACTCAAACTAATTTCATCTGAGCACATTAGTAACAAATAGATCATTTCTCCATGTTTCCTGGGACCTCTCACAAAGCATGTCTTTACACATCCTTTTCTTCTTTAATCCAAGTATTTCCATCTTCATCCCTTTCAAAGTTAAGTGACATGCAGCACCACTGCTCTGTTCAATGAACTGAAAATATTCTGACTGAAAGTTGCATATCTAAGTACCCAATGAGCTGGTAACACACAGAGGCAAACAAGAGTGGTGGTAAATGGGGCTAAATCCGGCTGGAGGCCGGTCACCAGTGGGGTTCCCCAGGGCTCAGTGCTGGGTCCAGTTCTGTTTAACATCTTTATCAATGACCTGGATGAGGGGATTGAATGTACCCTCAGTAAATTTGCGGACCACAACAAGCTGGGAGGCTGTGTCGATCCGCTCGAGGGTAGGGAGGCCCTTCAGAGGGATTTGAACAGACTGGATCGTTGGGCTGAGGCCAATGGCATGAGCTTTAATAAGGCCAAGTGCAGAGTCCTTCACTTGGGGTATAAAACCCCAAGCATCGCTATAGGCTCGGGGAAGAGTGGCTGGAGAGCTGCCTGACGGAGAAGGACCTGGGGGTGTTGGTTGACTACCGGCTTGATAGGAGCCAGCAGTGTGCCCAGGTGGCCAAAAAGGCCAATGGGATACTGGCGTGTATCAAGAATAGTGTAACCAGCAGGAACAGGGAAGTGATCCTGCCCCTGTACTCGGCACTGGTGAGGCCGCACCTGGAATATTGTGTCCAGTTTTGGGCCCCTCGCTTTAAGAGAGATATTGAGCTCCTGGAGCGAGTCCAAAGAAGGGCGACTAAACTGGTCAAGGGGCTGGAAAATAAAACTTATGAGGAGCGGCTGAGGGAGTTGGGGCTGTTTAGCCTGGAGAAGAGGAGGCTGAGGGGAGACCTGATTACGGCCTATAAATACTTGAGAAAAGATGGTGGGGAGGTAGGGGAAGGACTCTTTACATTAGTGATGGGTGATAGAACAAGAGGAAATGGGCATAAGCTTAGTCAGGGGAGATTCAGGTTGGATGTTAGGAAGTATTTCTTCTCTGAAAGGATTGTCAGCCACTGGAATAGGCTGCCCAGGGAGGTGGTTGAGTCCCCATCCCTGGATGTGTTTAAGAATAGGGTGGATGATCTACTTGAGGATATGGTTTAATGGGGATTAGGGATGGTTGGACTTGATGATCTCTAGGGTCTTTTCCAACCTAGAAATCTATGAATCTATAAATCTAAATCTATGAAAAGAAGAAGAAAGCATATTTGCTTTAAACAAAAAATTTCAGGGCACCAAAAGGAAATACATTGTAAAGTTCATCCCTCCAAGAAAGATCTTAACCTCAATAAGCAAAGACTGTTACCAAATATTCTATTTGTTCATCTCTGCAGCTACACTGTGAGAGAACACCTAGTTTTTTTTAAACAACGAAACCGCCTGTTCAATTTATTATATGGTATAAATATTAATAGCCTTGAGCATATGGATTCTCAAGATTAATGATATAAGCTCCATAATTCTCTGGTTACATTATTAAAATTTGAGTTACCCAGCTCCTTATGGCTACAGGAAACATCTAATCAGCTAATCAAAGATAAATCAAAACAGATAACTGGATGTAAAATCATTAATCTTACCTGACAGGCAGATGTATGTTAAATATTCACCCTGACCCCCAGTAGCTAGGAAAGGAATCTTTTTTTTTGTTCTTCTTTTCACTTGGACGGCTCCCAGCATCCTTTCATCATGTGGGGCAAAAATTTCTTTGCTGATTGCAGATTTGGCATTCATTGTAGATCACAGATATAGCAGATTGCTGCTCTCTAAAAATGAAATAATAAATAAAAAAAATTAGAAACTCCTAAGTTATGTGAAAGTCCAGCTAACTTACACAGGTATTCGCAGCTCTGACCTTCAAATAAAGTTTGTAATGATTCAAAGAATTCAGAAGAGAATTTCAAGCACTTAGAGGCAAAATTTTTGAAGTATTTAAGAGTCTTCACTTAAGTTGTTCTCCACGCTTCTTAAATTCTTTTAAACTAGCTTAGCTTATTTTGAGCAGAAGCTGTCCTCACTAGCACTTCAGTATGATGCAAAATCCTTCAGAGGGACACCCTGTAACTTCATGCTGCATAAAAGCTTCATTAATTCCCTCCCTGGTAGCTTGAGGGAAGCTCCCCTGTCCCACATACACAAGGACAGCACTTGCATGGGCACAGGGAAGGAACGCTCCGGTTGAGTTCATCAGCATCCACTCTGAGCTTCGTTGTGCTGGCAGACAAGTCACATTCACGGAACATAGAGTAAGCTTCAGGCTCCTTAAGACTGTTCCTTCATGAGCACTGCTGTTGGCGACAGTACTTGATTAAGCAGCTCCTGCATCTCTGGCAGCTTTAGCACCTCATCCCCCCCAACTCCTCTTTAATTACCAACTGGGCAACTGCACAGAAATTGTGTCAGAGACCCCTCTTTTCTGCTAAGTAACTTTGACCCAGGTCAGTTCCTCAACGTGTTTCATAAGAAAACAGCACAGGCAACTCAGGAGAGACATTTGGAGAGAGGAAAAAAACAAAACAAAACAAAACAAAACAACAACAACAAAAAAAAAACAAAACAAACCACCCAAAAAAAAAAAGCGCCAATACAGAGAACAGGGAGGGAGAAGGAAGGAAGCTGCTTGTTCAGGTGTGTCCAGCAAAAGAAAGGTTGATCTGACCACAGCTTACAGAGGAGCCCAAGTAAAGGAGAGAGAATTCGGTTACAGAGGGGATATTAGCAGGCTCTTTATCTGGACAGCACCACAATCATAACTCCAATAAGTTGTGCACTGAAATCTGTTAGTAAGTATATAGGTCCGAATGACAGAGACTGCTGAATGCCTGTTTAATTGTTCAAATACAATGACGCTCCAATACATACACATTAAACTCCACATCTCCATGTTATTAAGACTTTCAAGCCCACAGATCTTTTTTGAAATCCTTAGCTTTCATAGTATGAGTAAGATTATCTTCGGGTCACAACTACTGAAGCCAAAAATTCTGCCTGTGGGATCATTTGATATTTGCCACAATTTAACTATTAGAAAACACAGATAAATTCCAGTCAAATTAGAGTACGAAGCCAAAAGAGTCATGAGTCCATTATTTTAGTGTGCTCACTATCAGCAAAGTAATTGTCTTAACACTTTCAGTCTCAGCATTTTGCTGGCACTTATTTATGATATTCCTTTATCTAAAAAAAAAAAAAAAAAGCAGCTGTATTCATGGAGGTATGAGAGCACACCACACAAATTAATCCAAATCAAATTCACCATTTATTTATTTTGGGATGCAAATAGAATCCTTTGCCAAATCTGGAATAGCATACCTCAGTTAATCAACCGAGAGGTGTGCAAATTCTGAAAAGTTTTCGCCTTAAGGTTTTCACCTGCACCTTCACAAAAATCAATTGGATTTTAAAAACGGCTCCATCAAAGGAAAAATCCAGATCAATTTCAAAGGAAGAAAGAATGCACAGCTCCTGAAAAGATGTTATTTCATAGGTCCTGCCATGTAAGTTACCTATCATTTAACAATAAATGTATCAACTTGGAAAAAGAATCCAAAAGAATAAATTTACCTGCTAGTTACTTAGAAAAGGTTGTTTTCACATTCGTGTTCATCATACCACAATCTTCTCCTCTTCTGTGTTATGAAAGTATTTGCAGTATATCCATACCAGCATGTGAACTGCTGGCAGCTTATTACTAGGTTTTGTTTCAGCTGTTTTTTGTGTTTTGGGGTTTTTTTGTGGTTGTTTTTTTTTTTTTTTTGTGTAGTTGGTTGGGTTTTTTTTTAAATTCAAGGCTACTGTCAATGACTATGGGTTTAATCACACAGACCTCCTTCTGACTGTGATAAAGACTGTCAATCTTTACAAAAGTAACTTCAGTCTCAGACGTTCAAATGTTCAAAGAACTTTCAATAAATAGTTTATTAGGAAAACACCTGCTGTCAAGTAAAAATATACTTGAGTCACAGCCAACTGAAAAAGTTTTCTCCAGCTTGCAACGATCTGATGCTGTTAATTCTGAAACTGAGTTGTTGAACAGATGTTCTCAGATGTTTTCTTAAGGTTCACACACTGCAAAATAAAGTGTGATTTCAAAGATATACTCAGTGATGTAAAGGCTTCCTGGATTAAGAGAGGATATAAATTTTCCCTGTCTGCATTTGGTTATAGCAGAAATGGTTATTGGTTTACAGCTTCAAAACTTTCATACAGTACTTAAAGATTTACTTTAAGGTTATCACAAGCAATAGGTCTCACTGTATATAACTGCATTTGATAAGGCTCTGCTGAACAGGAGGCAAGCCAAACAGACAAGAGAAATTATCCAAATCCTATTTCATAGATTTCCCAAATCAATTTGTTTCATACGTGCACTGCAGCTCACAGCACGAAACTAGAATGCCTGCTACACAGACAACAACTCAAAATAAACGCAAAACCTAGGAGATTTAATTAACGTATCTCTCTCTGTATACACGTTTGTCTCTTAATGAAAGTGCTTTTAGCACAAACACCACACAATTCCAACTTTAAATAAAGCCTAGCTCAACACACTATCCCAAAACAGATTAAGTCTCCTGTTTCAGTAGAGAAACAGAAGACATGAGATAGAGCAATCAAATATTGCAATTTATTGCTGCATGCTGTTATTTGCTTTGTGATTACGTTGGTTGTATAGATATCCTCCAGAAGTTGTACACAAACAGATGCTGCAGACAACAAATGTGGCAACTGGAACCTCCAAAAAAAGCATGTACTCGCTGCCTAGGAGGTTCTGATCCTTCTGTTCTCAATATTTGGTTTACAATAGCCTCAGATGCCAGAATTAACCAACTAATCTAATGCAGTGTTACTTGATATGGTTGCTTAATCTAATGTGGAAATCGACACTGGCACAAAACACAAAAGCCTATTTATTTAAAAAGGAGAACAACTAACTATGCCTGTGTGCAAACAGACTTCTGAGATTGAGCTGTCACTATAGTTTGGATGAAGTTGTTTTTCATAGGTCAAAAAAATCAGCAGCTGGGTTTAAATAAGCTGCCTTCTCCATATTGACTGGTAGATCTAGGGGAGTTGGACTCGATGATCCTTATGGGTCCCTTTCAAACTGAGATATTCTATGATTCTGTGAAAAGCAAAGATTACATTCATGTTTTAAGTAAAACATTCCAGCACTCTTCTTTTTCAAAAGTGGGCTTAATGGAATCTTTTTATTAGTCTTACTAAAAATATGCAAGACTTGCTCAAGGAACGTGAATAAGTCCGAATTTTTCCCCATTCTCCAACAAACACATCTCTCTTCAATGGAAAAAAAAAAAAAAAAAAGATGCTGGCAGTACAGGCAAAATACATGCAGTACATGCGGATTTCTTTACAGAGTAATGTTTGTTCTTGGCACACGTTCCAGGATGAATCCACACCATCAATAGTTTCCGTTCATGGCCCATGTGGACTCATACACTTTGGAATGCAGTTTCCCCCATGCTCAGATATAATATGCCTTAAAAGTTGAAACTTTTACTGGAGGATCTCTGAGCACTCTGAGACAGTGCATTACTGTTCACAACATTTGCCCGTCTGTGGCAAGGAGGATTTAAACATTTCAGTAAATGTAAGACTCTTTAAAAAGAGCGCGCATTTCCTGCCTCACATGCTTTCTTTGCTCCATGTACTTAATTCTGCTCAAATTACTATAATGCTGCTTTTGGCTGAACAAAGAAAATTCCATTTTCCTCCTGCAGATTTTCACTCCAGCCATCACAATGTTATGGGAGAGGATGCCAACATTTACACTGTGCCCCCAGCACTCAGAAACGCCCAAGAGGAAAGATTCCTGTGCAGATTTGAACTACTGCCTGTAACACACTGCCTGTTTGCATCTCCTTAGATCTTTCTCTGCTGCAATTCTTCTCCGTGGTATTTCTATCACTAAAATCCCCTTCTAGGAACAGCTGACTGTTCCTCTCTATATGTGTGAGGGGACGAGGATTAAAGGTAATTTCTAAAAAAGACATTAAATAAAACCAAGATACTTAAGCTGATACCTTCACAGATCCCACACGTTCAGTAAAAAAAAAAAAAACAACTTGGGGCCGTTTTCTGGTCAGCCAGAGTCTCAGACTGTTTTCAGGCAGCCAGCCAGCAAGCAGCTGACTTATCTTTAAATCCACATGTTTTATAGGACCATGAATGTAAGTGGAAAAAAGGAGATTTACAGTATCTTTGTTGAGGTATTGGTACACAGAGGAACAGAGGAACTGGGGAAACTAATTCTCAGCATGTAAATTTAAATAGTAGCAAATTGGCAAGGAGAAATGAAATAAGAAGCAAGAGAAGGAAGAGCAAGTGATGTTTTCCAAAAAAAAAGAAAAAAATGTTCAGTATGTTAAGTCTTGCTGTTTCAAGGATCTTTAGTTTAATCACAAACAGGGATGGGCTCACAGGACAGGCTAACCACTGAAATGCTGCCTGCAACGGGAAATCATCTGAGCAACCAACTACACTGGGATGCACTGGTAGTTCCAGCAAGCACTCAAATCCACTTTTAGTAAAGCCACAATCCTGGCAGAGGACATCTACTTTAGGAAATCATTGCAAGACACCATTATTAAAAGTCTGGCTTCTACTATTGTGATAATTGTCTGGCATTTTCTTGTTGGAAGTGTTGAAACTACATATTTGATCAATCACCATTAATTCATCAAATTCTGTATTTGTTGTCATCTCAAACAAACAGCTAGTACAACTCTGGAGAAGTACAAAATCATTCCTAAACCAAGGCAAATAATTTCTAAATCCTTAAAAAGCAAATATTAGAACATACAATTTCTAAAGTTGGTTTGCAATAGATTTATTAAGCTTAATTCTATCCTAAAGAATAACATGAAGATTAATTAGCTCTGCAAGCAAGGATTAAATCAGTAGATCAACCTTACTCTAAAACAGTCACGGTAAAAGTCTTTAAAAGGTTGAACACAACAAGAAAATCAGAATATCTTCTGTCATCCTTCTATTTGCAAAATCTAACTTTACTTGACAGATTTTTATTTAAATGAGGACAGCAGTGGTAGCCACTGTACAGGCCAGAAAAATTCTACATCTTACTAACATGCATTAATGGCTTTTTAAAAGCATTTATTGGGAAAAAAAAAAAACAACACTCTCCAGAGTTATTTGTAGGCAGTCCCACTTGCAGTTCAAATAAGCTTTCAATGATGACTAGTTCATTTGAACAAAATATTAATCTAAAATATGAAAGTTACAAAATTGTAAACTGCATTTGTGGCAATTTAGAACAGAAACAAGAAATGTGTTTTTACTTACATATATAACTACAAAGTAAACTTCCTGCCTGATCAAGCTGAACTGGACATAAGCAAACTTCAGAGAGCAGTGGCTCCTAAATCTGAAATTCTAAAATTTGAGTCTTTCTTGAAGTGAAGTGACTTTTTTCTTTAAGTGGAGCTTACAGAGGCTTTATATTCTAGCACACCTGATCCAAGACCAATGTTTGGCAGAATGTACTCTAAGTTGGAAATACAAACCCTCTTACTTTTGTTTTTAACCAAGCTATGGTTTGGTTTAATAGTGTTCCAGCATTGTTTACTGACCCCTTAAAGTAAACTGGTTTGAATGATCTATGAATCTCTCAAAAGACTCCCAGAATAAGTGGAATAGAAATCATAATTTGTAGCCTGAGAACATCTGATGTTTTAGTCAAGGAAAAAAAAAAAAAAGAGGGGTGAAGTGCACAGTAGTAATATATTCAAGTTAAATAGAAGCAGTAAGCGCCTAAATATTGATGTTCAACATGTTTCTTCATCTGAGGCAGCCTGATGCTTTGAGCAATTCCTACAACCTTTCAATCCAAAGGAAGGTGATTTGAGCTCTGTGCAAGTTGTATGGACCTATGGATCTAAAGAGATCAAATGCATCAAGAGCTCTGAAGGGAATATGTACTTATAAAGAAGTGATAAAAAAAGAGATGCAGAACAGAAGGATACCTTGGAGTTTACATCATCCAGTGCCTCAATCTGGCAGACCATAACACAATCCTCTTGAAAAATTAATAAAATTCAATCTAGAAATCTTTTTTTACCTCTCTCCATCACCTCAAAAAAACACTCAAACATCTACTTACAATGAGATTATCAGGGACATCACAGAAATCCCAGAAGTGGGTAAACTGGAACCAGTCTAACTTTCATGTAGAAGACAGAGCAGCTGTTTTCATTCCTGGACTCTCAGAGAGGCGTCCATGCAGCATCACGGTAACCAATACCCTTGCTTCCCCAAGCCAGATGGTAATCAAAGCAGAAGACACAAAAACAGTTGGTTCTTCTGAGACACTGTGCCCCCAAGCAGTACAGAAAATTAACTAGGAGGCAGTACAAGAAGGCACCAAAGAGGAGTATTGATGAATGGGTTACTGTATATTCCAGGTTAAAATTTTTTTCCTGTTCTGACAAGAACACAGCAATTCCAGATCTAGCAGCTAATGTCCTAGTAAACAATATGGTGGGTCTCAGCTAAACTTTGCTCACAAGAGGATGTTAATTCTGAAGTGAATAGAGAAATTCAACTGAAATATAAGACGCATAACACTTCTGTACTGGAATTCTGTGTGTGAATGGCTGCAGACAGCTAGGAGCAGGTTGCTTTGAAGAGGCATGCAAGAAAACAATCATACATTCAAGAACTGCAAAATTTAAAATTAATTGTTGCTTATGTTTCCATAGCATTTTGGATCAAGACTATACTCATAAGAAGTTAATAAAATAATAATGCAAGAATCAGTGGACATTGTGGACGTTCATTCTTCAAGCATTTTCTTAACAGTTAAGAGCAGCAGTGTACCCTAACCGTACTTTCCCCTAGACCCCATATGGACAGCTGGGGGTGCTTCTGGGAGATGCTCCAGGGAGGGAAAGGCACCTCAGTAAAAGGTGGTATCGCCCTGTCAGAGCCTCTCTGAGTGAAGAGCAACAGCTGAGGATCCACTTAGAGAGGTTCTCATTAGAAAAGTCCCAAAATCTGAAAGTTGCTATTGTTTGAGAATGTATGACTTTGAAAATAACGACGGACAACGCCACATTAAGTGGCACCATCCAAACAACAAAACCGTTTACCGAAAAGCAACGGAGAACGGCTTGAGAAGACTGCCACTGGAGTCATCTTTTTGAAAGAGCAATGTTTTGAATCTCACAGAGATTCACAGAGAAACTCAGGAAGTAGTAGATGCTATAACAAAGCCTCAGAGTCTGCATTTGCGGAAAGCTGTATTTACTATTTCAGGACACTGGGACGTAGTAACAGAAGTATAAGAACTACTACTTCTACATAGCAACATTGAAATCATAGTCTTAAGAAGTTAGCTTAATTCTTATGACCTTTAGATGCTAAGACTAGTTATTACATCCACCCTTAGACTTATTTGCAGGCTGAACTATCACAGTTTCTTCTGTCCTTCCTCACAGATTTCTTGTTCCAGACACCCGACCTCTCTAAACTCTTTCCCATCGGCCTGCATGTTTCTTGAAATGCAGTCCTCAAATCTGGACTCATAGCTTCATTTATGACACCATAGCCAACTGGAAGAACTACTTAGTCGGTCACTGGAAGAGGTTCCCCAGGGAAGGGGTCACAGCACCAAGCCTGTCAAAGTTCAAGAAGCATCTGGACAACACTCTTAGTCATATGGTTTAGTTTTAGGTAGTCCTGCAAGGAGCAGGGAGTTGGACTTGGTGATCCTCATAGGTCCCTTCCAACTCAAGATATTCTATGACACTTCACAGACCTTACAGCAGACACTCCTGTTCATACAGCTACTTCTATACACAGATTTTTTCCAACTGGTCACCAAAAGACAAGAGTTTCAGTTCAACATCTACCATGTTCTTCAGGGTTGGTTTTTTTTTGAGAAAAAGAAATTTGACATCTGAGTAACTAATTATTCCCACTTAACAGGAAATTTTTGTACTTGCTCCTTTCAAGTTATTTCTCCAATACTGTAAGATCATTTTAAATTCCAATCCTGTCTTTCAACACTTGCAGGTCTCTAGATTGAAATCCACCGTAAGTAATGAAGTACATTGTGTGCCACCACTACAGTCAGTTAAAATTGTTTGTGACCTAACACAGTCTCCCTTCGCTCCTCAATTAGAACTAGAAAGATACCAACTCCTTGGAATACTACACTTCTGCAATCATTTTTGTTTTCCTACATCTTATGCTACTTCCACATAATTTCCTTAGTTCACTCATGACTAACAACACATGAGACAGTAGCAAAGGCACCACTGAAGTTAAGATATACTTGCCAGTTCCAATTTATTCACATGGCCTAATACTTTATCACAGAAACAAGTCAAATGGTTTGAATTTTTTTTTTTTTTGAGTTCTCTCTACAGTCACCCTCTAGTTCCTTAAAAATAGGGTTTGTTCCATTGTTTGTCTAATATTTTGGCAAAGAAAAATCATTAAAAAAATGAAATTAAAGAATCTTGGTGAGCAGGAGCAGCCCACATTCCACAGGGAAAGGGGAACTGGTTTGAAGGACTGCTGTTTGGAGCATGCATATTTTCTTTCAGCAGATTGTGTTGTTTCACATTTCATTTATGCCCACCTTGTGCATTTGTGCTGGCAGAAATGACTGAGTTCCCTGTGCAGTTTTCTTTCTTATGACAGCACAAGTGTTTATGTGGTAGTGCAGTGAACCAGACAAGAGAATTAAACCAGGTTTAACCCTTTTAAAAAGAAGAAAAGTAGTTTTGGTTTTACTCAGATCAGCTCCCTGACTTAGTTCACGACACCGCTGTGTGTCAGCAAATGGGAAGAGCGAGCAGGGGTAAGATTAGGGCTGCTTTATGCACAAGCAGTATTAGTTTGAAACTGCAGTTTAAAGATAGAACCTGAAACGTCAAGAGCTTTTATCAAATAGTAAAATTGTCTGACTGAAGACATGGCACGGAGCCAACCTAGACAAAATTTTTCTAAATCAAAACTTGCAACAAAGAAACAAACAATAAGTAGTGGTAAAACAGAGGAGTTCAAATGGGGCTTCTACTTGATAAGGACAAATATGTCTGAGGAGCAAATTTCTTGGTATACTGACTCCATTATTTGTTGGGTTAAACAGAGGCATAGCAAAAAGGCAGGCCAGGAATTAAGTTCTTTTAAGAATGTAGTATGATTTCTGCACTAAATCAGATCCTGCTGCATACAGGAACATACAAAAATATCATGCAATGCTATTACTGCAGTACATCCTACATAACTAGAACACACTAAATCACAGCAACAAGTCTGGCAAGACATCTCATCAGGACACTGATTTTGACTTACTAGCATGAACAATCACAGCTGTTCAAGGAGGACAAACTCTGCAAGTACTAAGTACTGAACACTGAAAAATCCCATGTTAAATGGATTCATAACTCAGTGTATAGGTTGGCTGAAAGATAGGATATTACTACAGTATTAGTTGAAGGTGTTTTAAAGAAAAACAACCTGTTTAAGCTAACAGCACATAGTACTCTTGCCACTGGCTCACTCCAACTAGTGTACCTCAGTACATTCTTAAATCACGTTTTTCAACTCCTCACAGTTCCATTTCCATTCCTCCTCACATAATTGGTATTGGTGCAAACTGCAAATCTCTGCACAATTCAGTCATCTATTAAATGGAACATTCCAAAAGAGAAGCAAGGAACAAAATCAAGTGTCTCTGGCTGAAGATTTCAAATTTTCTCAAATGCAACCTGCAACACCCATATCTGGGGAAAAAAAAAAAAGGGAAGTAAACTCTTTATGCTCCTTTATATTACTTTAATGCTGGGGAAGAGTACAAAAGCAGAGTAATACAATGAGATAAGACACAACATCAAGGGATTAAAGCGTTCTACTTCATCCATCCAAGGTGAATCAACTTTCTCTGGTAAGCATAAACATTTTTTTTTCCCAATCACTCCAAACACCGAGCAAAACCACTTCCTAGCAAAACACATAATGCTTTTAAAAATGGAATATATTAGGTTCTGAGGATATCAGAATCTCTGTAAAGAGCACAGAGACCTCTGCAAAGTATTACATCAACATTTTACTTGAGGAGAAAACAAGAACTGTGTAAAAGTAATAAGCCATCTGTTGACAGTGTCCTGGTATTTTCTAGCAGTTAACCAAATACAGTTTCCTTTCTGGCAAATAACACAAGCTGAACACATTTCTGACGTGCTGCATACTTCTTCCCAGGAATTCTCCAACACTAAGCATCATCACCCATTTCAAAACAGGTGAGCCCAATAAAGCTTGCAAACTGCAAAAAGTTCTTCAAATGGAAGAAATTATGAAAAACTAGTCTGCTCCAGTGTTTTGCTCAAAGGATGTTATAATCTCAGGAATTATTAAAAATGCCATCCATGGCTTTTATCCCCTCACTATGTTCGATTGCTTAGCTCTGCACTCATGCCAGAATTCAAGGGAAAAAAAACAAAACAAAACAACAAATAAAACACACCAAACAACACTGCAAAAAGACTGCATGTTGGAAGACTTTTTTTTTTTTTAATAAATGAATGGCTTGTTGTTTAGTCTCACAGAAATCTGAGAAAAGCTAGAAGAGAAATTACTGGCTTGTTCCTCTCCTTTGACACTTTCATAGTAATTTGCAATCAGTGATCAGCGGTAGAAGCATTGTAATTTAACAACTAGGAAATTCCCCTTAAATATGGAGGCAGTGAGGAGAAATCATCTTGTCAAGTGATAGCCTGTTGGGAACAAGATATTCTTCTCTTAAAGAAGAGAAGACACCGCCTCCCCCTCTGTACTCCTTTCAGGGACCAAGTAGTGACTTCTTGAGGATGTGAAAGCTTTCATCAGGTTTATGAATCTGGACAAACCAGTAAATTTTAGATTTAAATCTCTTACAGATCAGTGTGGTATTAATCCATGAATGGGATACCTGTAAAACACATAGTAACATTCACAGTTCTACAGTAAATTCTGAGATCATCAGTGTAACAGCACAGTGAGGGATGAAAGAGTGGAACCTACACAGCCAAAACAAACAAAAAACATCCTTCTCTAGTTCTTTGTTATGTGTTTTTACATTTTCCCAAAAGAGAGAGAGAGAGAATAGAATACCTTTCTCTTCATGTTTTCACTTGAAGTAATTATGTATGTTTTGCATGCCTGAACTGAGGCAATACAACTTGGAGGCATGAGATGGTGGACAAAACAGTGGCGTCTAAGCTTGTATAAGAACATCTTATCCAAGGGTGGGGTGGGGAACAAGACAGGACGACCAACATAAATTCATTAAATGAATGTTGCAGGGTTTTTAAGAGTGATTCTATGCTTTCTGGACACAGTTTACTTTTATAGCCCTTAGGCATTTACCTATTTCATGTGTCAAAGTAGGAGGGCTGTTTAAAAAGAAAACAAACAAAACATACAATGCGCATTTTTCATTAGACTGATCCCAGAAGATACCAACTAAATCAGTGTATCAGATATCCTTCCAATCTTAATCTCACTTGCAACTTTACCATGAATAATTTACATTGTCTCTAAACAGCGGGCACAGCTATGGACCCCAAAATAACATCATCTCTCAATATATATTCACAAGTTTACACAAAGATAATCATAGCACCAAAAGCACACCGAATTTAGAAATATACATTTTCAAATGGAATAAGAATTTCAATCTCCCTCCTATTAATTCAGAAGTATAATAACTGACGTCCACAGCAACAAATCCTCTGTAATGATTCTGTGTCAAATTCAACTTAATACATCCCACATCTAGCGCTGAGCTGTAAACATTGATATTACAAACAAATGACATCTCCAACCTTCAAACTGTTTACTGTCAGAAATCATCTAAAAAAATACAAAAAGGGATTTTGTGTGGCAACACCCTGAGATAAATTGCATCCAACTGAAAGAAGACCCACATATCCCATATAATCTTATGCTTTTTATCCCACAAATACTTTCTGTTAGAGCAACAGGAAGAAACAGATTCCATCTTTAACTAGGACAACTCAATACAACGTAAGAGAAAACAACTGCCAGTCACACATCCCCCCTTGTGTGCAGCCTAGAAAAGGAATCCATGTAGGTACACATGTGCTTATCTCAAATGTAAGATTTTTCTTCCAGCATAAACAGCCTTCATGAAAACCCTCCATGTGTGCAAAACCAATCACTACGCAATATCAGCGACTCATACAATTGCTCAAGGACAGAAATATCCAGTTACAAGCAGGAAAACTGTTTCACGAAGAAATCAATCTAGTCCTGTCCTCAGTCAAATGAAGCTTTTCAGGACCAGTTTATGTCAGTTTAACTGTGAGATGCTGCCAAATAAAGTGGTTAACATCCTTCATCTTCCTTCTTTTTTGCTGATTTATCAAAACACTAATCCTATACTAAAATTTGCAGCTGCACATCATTAGTATCAACACAGTGGAACTGGTGGGATCATGCACTACTTTTGGCAACAATCTACTGCTCACTGTGTTAATTCAGCCTTGAATCCTTACTCCCACTGCTGCAGATGACTGTAGAAACAAGCCTGAGAATGACGTTCTTGAACACGATTATTCTTGAATCCTAAACCAAGGTCTTGGAGACAACGATGTGATGTGGCGTGTTACAATGCTTTATCCAAAACTATTAAACTACTTTGCCTTTCAATAATCTAACATTCATCATAAGTAATTGTCCTGGTTTTAGCTGGGACAGAGTTAGCTCTTCTTTTTAGCAGCTAGAAGAGCTCCGTGTTTGGTTTTACTCAGAGGCTCGCTCTGAGAAGAATGTTGATAGCAAGCTGATGTTTGTGGTTGGAAGTGAAACTCCAAGGACTTTTCAGTGTGCCGTGTTCTGGCCGGAGTGCAGAAGCATGGCGGGATAAGCGGGGAGCATAGCTGGGAGAAGGGAGCCACGATTCCTCTTGTGATTTGTGGTGGAACCCAAGATTGAGGGCCAAACTGGCCAATTAGTATTCCATATCATGCAGTGTCATGCCCAGCATAAAGGTGAGAGGCAGCCAGAAAGAAGGGCTTTTTGCACTTTGCTCTTTCGCCGCTTGCTGCGCTTTTGCTCTATTGCCTTTTTTTTTTCTCTCTCTTCCAGTACTCCCACTCTCGGGGTACTATCTCCCTCTCTCCCCCTCTCTATTTCGGGGCCTCACGTTTGTCTGGGATTCCAGCTTCAGGACGAGATGGGCTGCGGATAAGAGGAGGTGGTGAGCATCTACACTGTGTATTAAATCACCTGTATTAAATTGTTCTTATCTCAACCCACGGGTTTCCCATTTCTCCTTTAATTCTCTCCCTCATCCCTGGGGCTGGAGGAGGGTGAGTGAGCAACTGTGTAGGGTTTGGTTGCCGGAGCGGCCTAACCCACGACAGTAATTAACAGCAATTAGATCCAGTCAGTAATTAACCACTTATCACACCCTCATCCAGAAAACTTTACAAGTATCTCTTATATTAGACCAAGAGATCTCTTTGCTACAGGCTTTTCCTTTCATATATTCTGTGGACAGAGAAAAACGATACAAACTACAAAATTTATGAAGGTTATCATTAGCGTCGTCTCCACTTGTAACTCCTGAAAACCACCCACCTACAAAATCAACTATATTAAAAGAAAAAAGTTAATGAGTGATTCAAATCAAACTTCATTTTACCTTTAACTTTACTTCCTATTTCACATAGTCAGTATGTAAATAAACAGGGCTTCAGACCCTGATACTTGTCCATTCCTTACTCTAAACCACTATGACAATTCACTTCAAACACATTTACTTCATAGTGGCTAAGGAGATTCAGCAAACAAGCTGGAGAACTTACACAGGTGGCTTAAAAACACAACATACACTTAAAACTTATACCACCTAAGGATGCAGTGGTAAGGGGGCCTACAGAAAAGCCGGAGAGGGACTTTTGACAGGGGCGTGTAGTGACAGGACAAGGGAAAATGGCTTTAAAATGAAAAAGAGTAGATTTAGATTAGATATAAGGAAGAAATTCTTCACTCTGAGGGTGGTGAGGCACTGGAACAGGTTGCCCGGAGAAGTTGTGGCTGCCCGATCCCTGGAAGTGTTCAAGGCCAGGTTGGATGAGGCTTTGAGCAACCTGGTGTAGTGGAGGGTGTCCCTGCCCATGGCAGGGGAGTTGGAACTAGATGATCTTTGAGGTCACTTCCAACCCAAACTGTTCTACGATTCTATGTGCCTGCATGTTTAAGACAGCTTATAATACATATAACAAACCTTTATATAAATTCTTCCAAGACAAGCAATGTACTCAAAACTTTGAGAAAATGACATTAAAGCTTATTTCGGTGTCTGGTTCATCTACATGAAAAACAGCAGTCTGGTACATTAAGCGGATAATAAAGAAAAAGCCCACTGCCTCCATCTTAACAGACCTGTAATCTAGAGAGTAACCAGCAGTCGTCCTCTGCACAGTTACAGGGAAGAAAGATACAGGTGAAACAAATGTATGTTTGTGTGCTGGGTTTCTGTGGTGGGGTTTTGGTAGCATGGGAGGAGCTGCACAGATAGTCCCTCTAAGAAGCTGCTGGAAGCTTCCCCAGCTCCAAGTCAGACTCACCTCTGCTGAGGGCTGAGCCAATCAGTGCCTCTGCAAATGCCATATTTAAGAAGGGATAAAGAAATCTGGGCCATGTGGGACCTGCAGTGAAGAGAGCAGGGAGCCTGGTTGACTGGTGGCAGCCAAGGCAGGAAGAGCTCTGAAGTGCCTCGCTCCCAGGGTGCTCGCTGGGAGGAGTTTGCATTGCCAGGACCATCAAGATTGATTGGGCCGGCTGGGCCCGGCATGGCTACAGCAGAGAGAGAGGACTGAGATCCGAGAGAAACAGCAACACAGACAGCAAGGCCAGTGAAGGAGGGGGAGGAAACGTGCCAGAGCTGAGATTCGCCTGCAGCCTGTGGTGAGACGGCAGTGGCCTCCATGGAGCAGAGATCCATCCGCAGCCCACAAAGGACCCCCCACTGAAGCAGGCAGCTGCACCCGAAGGAGTTTGTAGGGGACCATCTCTCATGAGAAAGCAGCCCACGCTGCTGGAGGTTGATGGTGGAGCGGAGATGCTTCTGCAGCCTGTGAAGGACCCCACACTGCAGCAGGTGGCTGCAACTTAAGAACCCGTGGCTCCGTGGGAAAAGCCCATGCTGGAACACTGATGAGTGAAGAGGAAGAGGAGTAGCAGAAACAACATATGACAGACTGACCTCAACCCCCATCCCTCTGTACTGCTGTGGGGAGGAGGTAGAGCTGGGAAGAAAGGAGGTGTGGAATAAAGGTGTTCTGAAGATCTGGCTTTGTTCCTTATTATCCTCTCTGAATGTGACTGGTAACAAATTAAATTTATTTGTCATTTGTCCCCACGTCGACTCTGTTTTGCCCAGGTCCATGGTTGTGGGTGATCTCTCCCTGTTCTTATCTTGACCCTTGAGCATTTTGTTATATTTTCTCCTCTCCATCCCACTGAGGGCACAGAGGAGTGAGTGAGCAACTGCACAGTGCTTAGTTGCCACCTGGGGCTAAACCACAACAGTTTGTCAAAACAGTATGGGTACAGCAAAGAAGCTTACAGAAGAGAGCAATCCCATCTTCTAGTGAAGAAGGAGACAGAGAACATTAATCGAAATACCAAGTGTAAGAAGCTCTTGATTTAGACGCTCTTGGCAGGTGGCACAGTTATGAAATATTTTGCCACAAGAGATTAAGAGAAAAGTTCTCCACGTTCAAGACGAAAAGGTAAAACTGATTTCTTCAATCCATATAACATCGCCACGTCCTAACAGGAGAGCAAGAGAACCCACAATCTGCCAGAAGAAGAAACAAACTGAGTATTAACTATGAAAAAAAGAGGGCTCGAAGCCCCCACTTCTTGAAGCACTATGATGACATCAGAACAGGAGTAAACTGCACTGGGAGTACATATCCTCCATTTTGTTCAGCCTCCACAACCCCCTCATACACTGAGGAAGTTGTTTCATCACAGAAGGCAGTCAGATCGGTCAAGCATGATTTACCATCTCGGCTCTTACTACTCAGCATCTTGTCCTTCACACGCCTAGAAATAGCTTCCACTGATAAAATGCAAGAGCCTGCTATGACTTCTTACACCAAAAATGAGGGTGGGGGGAAATATAGAGTACATATTCTGTCTTTCACATCACTTACTCTGTTGCTTTCACACCATTTCTCAGCTGTTATCAGCACCTTGGTGGTCCCTCAGGTTCTTTAGACACTAACGTTTGCCTGTTGTACCAAGAACATGTCGTTGGCAGAGAGACTCAGCCCCAGTAATGAAAAAAGGACAGTATAAACACCAGTTAAAGCTGGATCTTTAAAACTTATCCAATGGAGATGAGGAAAAACAGATTTTCTTGCTGCAGCCCTGCAGATATGGTCAAGGATATGCATGGGGTAAGCATGATACGCTTTGGCCTATGCTTCTCAATGAGAATACTTTCTACAAAACACTCAGGAAACTCTACTTCTGTCAGACATAGATACAATATATTGCAATTCCTGGAACTGGTATTTATCCTCAGAGTTTACTCTGTGAGCAAGAGGTGAAATGGCTAACGCTGGTGACAGTTAAAGGAGTATGTCTGTGTACAGTTACTGACAATATTTTGTTTCATGAACAGTAATTTGCCATTCCCAGGCAACAGTGGCTGCAAAGCGGAGAAATTCACTGAGGGTTATCCCCACTCAACGACTTCCCAGTGAAAAAGTAAACCCATTGTTTCAAGGCTACTGACTTCAAATGGATTTTACCCAAAAAATGTTTCTTTTGGGCAGGGCCCACTTGTTTGCTTTCCATCCAAGTACAAGAATGTGAAAGTCATTTTTTTCGTCTTCTTCTAGCTGACCTCCATGCTGAGACAATGTGAAGAGCTGTAGTCCTCCCATGCAAGTGCAGTCATACATGCTCAGGCTTTCCTAAGGACTTGAGCAAAACACATCAGTTGCAAAAGACACAAGCCCAACCAGGAAGGAGAGACACTTCATTCTTCTCTGGCAATGGATATGAAATGGGGTTGTGGAAGAAGGTGGCACCATCCCTGACTAGGTTTGATATCTGAAAGGATATCTGGAAAAAATACCAAACTTTGAATTTCAGAGCCTAAAAAATATTTTATTTTTTAACCCTGCAGTATCTAAACAAAAGCAAGCTATTGCTTCAGGAGACGCATTACTTGTTTCTTTCACTGTGAAAGCCTGAGTGCTAGTGGAGGCCAAGTCTCCACACAGAAGCACTGAAGGTGCTCCACAAAGGTTGTATGAGTACAGTTAGGGTGTAGTAAAGTCCAGGCTTGGGCTTTACCAGTCTGGACTACAGCTATGCCAGGGGCTGACTAGACAATGGGATGACTCTGAAAGACATGGGAAACAGTTCTGTGATAGACTTTTGTGCCCTAATAGTCTTGCCAAGTACAAAAGTAATTCGTTCACGTTTTAAGAGTCTTATGATAAGCCTTCTTCCTCCATGTTGTGGTTTAACCCCAGCTGAAACTAAGCACCATGCAGCTGCTCGCTCACTCCCCACCAGCAATGGGATGGGAGGAGAATCAAAATAAAACTCATAGGTTGAGATAGACAGTTTAATAGGACCAAAAAAAGCTACACAACTAAACAACAATAATAAAGAATATACAAATAATTGATGCACAACAGTTTCTCCCTACCCACTGACCAAGGCCCAGCCTGTTCCTGAGCAGTGACTGTGCCACCCCTGACCAACTCTTCCATTTTACATACTGAGCATGACGTTACATGGTATGGAATATCTCATTGACCAGCTTAGGTCAGCTGTCCTGGCTATGTTTCCTCCCATCTTCTTGTGCACCTCATCCACCTTCTTGTCCACCTTCTTGTGCGTGGGAAGCTCACAGTCTGTGACTCCTTAGCAACAACTAAAAACATCAGTGCTGTATCAGTATTGTTCTCTTACTAAATCCAAAAACATAGCACTGTAACAACTTCTGAAAAGAAAATTAGCTCTATCCCAGCCAAAACCAGGACACTCCATTACATATTAATGTAAACAAAAGAAAATTTGAAAATAAAAACTCCCACAGAAAAATCAGACCCTAAAGAGGAAGTAAGACCATGGGTGGGCCTATGACTAATAGCTGGAGTACAGGATCCCACTGCTTAATGAGATTGCCAGATAAGAGAATCTGAACGTGGGAATATATGCAAGAGACCTAGAGACAGGGCCACTGACCATCGTGGTAACAAAAGATCTCAGGAAGCATGCAAGATCCAGCAGCTGAGGTACAAAATAAATTAGAATCTTTTAAGGGACTGGGACTGGATCAGTTTCCGTACAAATCAAATTTAGCGATTTAATAAAGTATCTAAAAGGAAAGCTCAAGTGCAAGGTGATTATACTAACTCAACTGTGTACATTTCTGCCAAGAAAATAGTTGCTGTGCTCACCTTACGAGCTATAGCACCAAATCTGGAGAACACAGTTATAAAATATCCTTGCTAGCCAGTATTCCGAAACCTACTACATCGTCTACAAAAATTAGAAAAAATGGACTGAAAGTCACGTCAATTTCTTCTTGTAAATAAAGCATAACTCAACTAGATAAATAAACTAATACTTCACAAATAAACCTCAGAAAACCAAGTGCATAAGAGAACAGCTTTATTTTCAACAACCATTCTCCATCTACCAGTGTCATAATGCTGCTTTTCAAGTGGGCTTGTGTTTAAAATCTGATTTTCTCTGAAACATTTCTGTACTACTTTTTACCAGTTTTTCCCCCTCAATGATGGTATTTACCCACATATAAATTTATGTCAAAACTTAACTGGCAACAATGCACTGTTCCTCACCACTCTTGCCATATTGTTCTTTCCCTCTCATTGCATTCAGATTCTTACTTTCACTAGAACAGAAAATTTTGTCCCAGACCCTTCGATGCTTTTAATGGGAAGAAAAGGAAACTGCTCTCCTGGAAGAGAGTTCCTAGTATTGTAAAGGCTCAAAAGAAAGCAGCCATGTGCAAGCGTAAGAAGAAGGTAACTTTTAATGACTTCACAATGTAATTTTTCTTTTTGGAAAGTGCAGTGAAAATCATTAAGTCTTCTGGTGATCTCACTGTGCTGAGACCAGCACAGTTCCAGAACACATGACTCATTCCAATCCCGGCAAAAAAAAATTGCTGGGGAGACAGATGTTTTGTTTATGATGAATTAATTCCTTCAGTATGTCTAGCTCATAAAAGTATCAGGCTGCGCTTTGTATGCGGAAGATAAAGCATGACAGTCATGCTCCTGCCTTACTCTTTTCTAAATACCACTATGTTAAAACTGAAATGGCAGTAGATGCTGCTGATGCTTGAACAACTTGCTCAGGAAAGAAAACACTCACTTGCCAATAAAGGTTTAATTTCCCAGTTATGATCTGTAAAAATGTGTAACTTCTAAATAGTCAGGTTTTTGGCTTTAAAGTTTACTTCCATAGTTCCTACACAGCAAAAACCAGTATTATTTGGGTTTTGTGACATAAAATTAAACTAAGACCCAAGTACAGTTTATTAACAAATAATGAAATTGAAAGAAACAACTTTCAGTGATGTTAGTTTGATGTCAAACCTCCAAACAGTAAAATGTTTTTATTTAGAAAGTTTTGCTAGTTAACTAATTTAAAGTCCTTCTCACTACACACTTGAATTACATCAATGGAGTTACGTTAACTTAAGAGAAGTAACTGCTATATGATGTTTGCCTCTTCCCCTGTAAATGAAATATTTATTTTTGTCTACTGCTAAAATGCACAGAATCCCAGTATCAACCAGTCAGAGATAAATTTACTTATAATGCACACTTATGTTCTCCTCCCCCACCTCTGTCATATCATGGTATCCTCCTTTGCACATGGCTCATTGTTTTGTAACATAATACTTCCTCCTTCCTATCCAGTTTCTTTTGTAACACTGTGCTAAAGTGTATCTAATTTGCATTCCAGTGAGGAAAACTTGACACTTCAAAACATTAATGGAAGCTACGTACCCATACCTTAGCAAAATCCTTGGGACTGCAAACTATCTCCAAATACACCATCAGAAACTCCTCACTTCAAATTATTTTATTTATGCTCAAATATGCTATATTTCACCAGCATTTAAGGGAATCTCTGGTCTTTACTAAACAAGCTAGATATTTCTCAATACTGCAGATGAAAGATCTCAGTTTTCATATCAAACGCAAGAAGAGACATGCATCTATGCAGCTGAAATGTCAATAATCTGGAAAAACCCTATGGCAATTAACCAACAAATGTATGCCTGAGCTACAGATGTAGCCCAAACTAAGACTAATCACTCTGAGAAACAGATGTAAGAGTTTAGTACCACTGTATGATGCATGTAACCAGTTCCTTAGTAAATTGTATGCTTATTTTGACATGAAGCATACAAAACTGGAAAACCACTATAATCACTGACTCACTACCATCCTTGATTTTCTGTTTTTGCCGTAAAACAAGCAAAACACAACTGTTAAATTCAAATCTATTAACGGCATTGTCAGCTATCTGACAAAGCTACAGAAGTACAGAACGTAACAGCTAGAGATCAGTTATATCCTACCAAGTTCAATATGGCAGCACGTCCATCCACCTAGTCACTGCCTGATAGCCAGAGAACTGCTGGATTTAGAGAAGTGATTTTGGCGTGTTGCTACTGCATTCTTCCCAATAAATTTCTAGTTAAATCTATTCTCAGAGCTATGAAAAGCAGTATTAGAATCATGCCACTTTTCATCTACCTTAAATAAAGTAAACGAGCAAGCCCATTTCTCCCAAATGGAACAGGCAGTTGTGGTACAGTAGAGAAAATACTCTCACAAAACCATCTGCTTTACATAGCACTCGTAATAAGGTGAACATATAGCACTACTAACTTCATTATTTACGTACAGCCAATAGCAAAAAAACAAGTCACCTTACGCTACATAAAGTAAAAACCACTGTGGAAAAACTCTCAGACCTTTTGTTGTTGCTGTAAACCACGTGATCTTTGGCAAATCAATTAGAGGAACAAAGTTCTTCACATACTAATTTTTATTTAGCATAAAGGGGAACGAAAAGACATTGAGGGAGAAGGAAATACTGGAAGTAATCCTCTTTCCTCAGGCAAGGTATAAACATAGACTATAATTCTGCATGAAGACATGTGCAAACAAGCAATGACAAGCTGTTATTTCCATAACATTCAATCTGATCAAAAAAGAAAATCCTATGTCGAAAGTATCAGCAGAGGTACATGAGTAGAAATATCAAAATTGTACAGCACCTCTTATTGTTATAGAAAATAAATTTACAATAAGCATGTCAAAGACATAGCTAGTCAAAATTTTAAAAAGCTATTGTTTGCGTTGTTGAAAAAGATTGTCAAGATGCTCCTGATCTTTCTGCGCTAGAAAATATCCTCAGTCCAGCCTTCTGCACATCTGACAGCCACCAGTGCTTCTGTAGTCTTTTACTCTTCTCATGTAAACCCCCTCATATTTAGACATCCCTTTTAGACAGTTCTATTAGTTATTTTATTTTACAGCTAAAATTTCGTACAGATTTTTTCAGGACCCTGACGGGCCGTGCTGGCCCTGCCCAGTCACCTGGGCTGCCCTCCACCCTCCAGTCACCCGGCCCACCTCCCAGTGCAGCCTGGGCCCATCCCAGAGGCCTGGTCCAACCGTGGTTCTCCTCAGCAGCCTGATCCTTCCCCCAACGTGGGCAGGCTGGCAACCAGTCCTGGCCTGGCCTGGGCTCTCCTCAATCCCAGGGAGGTGCCCAACGCCTCAGGCTGGGGCTGTCCCCGGGCCCTGGCCAAAAGCCCCGGGGAGCCCCACCACTCCGGGTGCCCCAGCCACGGGAAGCCATCAGCCCACGGGCACCCAGCCACGTTTAACCAAGACGAGAAACAAAGGAGTAACTATTTGCACAAGGACGACGCACATCAACAGCAGCTTAGGGAAACATACTAAGCAGCAAGCCGGATCCAAAGCCTATACTCATCCAAGCCTTTTGTTATCCCACAATTATTCCAAGTCTCATTGTGACAGGGAAAGGCAAAACCAAAGGAATCGAGCAAACAAAATTGATTTTTACTCGCTTTCAGAAGGCTTTAAGTAATGGACTGCAGCGCAGAAGAGAGACTACCGTGGAAGCTACCAGTGAAAGACAGCCAACCCGCGAGAGCAGAGAAGCACGAGGAAGGAAACAGAAACACTGAACCACTGCTTGCACACAGTTAATATCCCTGATCCCGTAGCAGTAGCCAGCCTGAGGTATTTTTCAAAGAAAAGATAATTATGCAAGAGACTGCCCAGAACTGCAGCTCAGCAGCATGAAGGAAAGAAAACAGCACACATCTGAAAGCTATACCACTGGATCAAAAGCTTCATGCTTATTTGTGGTTAAGTAAGGGCAACTTTGACTTCAGAACTGCAGATGGAGATCTTCAGAGGGAGGGCTGAGAAGCTTCTGCAGAACGACAGCAGCAGCCTGCTTTGACTTTGACCTAGAAAGGCTACACCATCTCCCTTAGTCACTATGCCTCCTGTAGGCAAGCCTCACTGCACAGAGCTGAAGTGACTAATGACGTTCTTCGAAACACTCACCAGCATCGCAAGAATATACTTAGTCCTGCTGACAAACTCTGAGCTGAGATTTAGTGGGAAAGAAGAATGACATGAACAATTCTAGTCTAATAAAAACGTTAAAGAATTGGTTCAGTGACATTAGCAAGAAATCCAATTAGATAGGAGGCAAAGGACTTGCCAAGCCTTGTCAGTTCTTCCACTCTTAAGTCAAGACAACGAGGCGGATAACTGTTCCAACAACTGTACAATTACAGAGCCCAACAGATCATACCAGTGTCAATAAAAATTCCTTCTTATTCAAACACAATAGTTCATGCATAATAGAAGTAACTGCTTAGAATGCAACTGATCCTTATCAATATTTATCAACATCCTGGGAGCATAATCCCATTCTAGTGAGAAGATAAACTGAGCTGGCCAGAAAGGTGAATTATGCACAAAACAGTCTTGCTCCGCAGTTCAATATGGTTCCCTTTCAATAATGTTCAGCAATGAGCAGTCTTCTGAGCATTAGGAAGACTCTAGCTCATAAACTTGAAGTTAAAAAATGAATAAATCCTTGAACCTATAAGCATGTCTGAACAGAAAGAAAAAAATATTCAAATAGCTAGCATTATTATTTTGTAAGTGAAACAGTGAAATTAATCTTTTAAATAACATTTTTGAGCAATTTGTGCAGCTGTTCAGAAAGAGTTAAAACCGTTCCACAGATTACTAGTAAGTGTAACTATTGATAAGACACCGGCTACAGACCTTAATAGTTTAATTCATTCTATCTCTCAAAATTCTGGCTACATATAATATAAGAGACGGGAATTTCTCCCTGAAAAGTTACGAGAAATTTTGAGGTTATATTTCACAATAGCTCTTGGTGAATTTCAAAGGATTCATTATTTCCCACAGGTTTTCTCCACTTTTGGTCAGTGGATACATGAAACGAAAAGCATAACTTGTAAACAAGCACTGTTACATCCACTTGCTGATAAAACAAACTGATTCTTCTCAGCCTTCTCTATCGCATAAAGAGGTAGCATTTGAGATCTGAAAGAGAAAACAGCAACAAAACATAAATAAACTAGGACTATTGCCAGGCAAACTACCAGGTAAGAATTATCAATAGTAGGAAAACATCAAAAACAATGGATCAACTTATTTCTGGAGACAGGACTACAGAGAGGAAATGTTCGTGTTCTGAAAGAAGTTCAATTCAAATTGAAAATCGGGAAATAGGTCTGGAAGCATTTCAAAAGAGCCCAAGTCCCTCCTGGGGATAGCTCCAGCACACTGGTATTTCTCTAAGTTGTTTTTAATGCCACCCTAAGGTAAACTCCTTCCAGAGGTATTTTTTTTCCCCAGATGAAACCAGGAAATGTCATTCCTAAACCTGTCTAAACCAAAGAGAAGCCAGCACTTTGTGCATATTAGCCAAAAAAGGGAACAAACTATTCCTTAGCTTGTTTTAGTATCCTTTTATCCTACTTACTACTAATGTCATTGGTAACACTCAAGCCTCAGTTGCTTCTACATAATAGTTTAAACTCACAACAACCACAAAGTCATCTGCCTATGCAAAGCACATACTTATCTTAAAATGTAGTATTAAACTAAGAATCTGGCATTTTAAAACCAGAAACTATTGTCCATGTGTTAATGTAAACTAGTTTGCACAGCATTAGAAGAAATACAGATCTCAGTCTTCTAAACCCACATTTAAAACATTAAAAAAAAATTACGAGCTTTCTATTTAGCACTTGATAATCACATCATCTAGCATCTGACAGATCACATGGGTTTATGAAAGGCAGGTCTTGCCAATCAAACCTGATCACCTTCTATGACAGGGTGACCCGCCTGGTTGACGAGGGAAGGGCTGTGGATGTAGTTTTCCTAGACCTCAGTAAAGCCTTTGATACAGTTTCTCGTAGTGTTCTGGTTGAGAAACTGGTAACTGCTGGCCTGGATAGGCACACCCTCCTTTGGGTTAAAAACTGGCTGGATGGCCGGGCCCAAAGAGTGGTGGTAAATGGGGCTAAATCCGGCTGGAGGCCGGTCACCAGTGGGGTTCCCCAGGGCTCAGTGCTGGGTCCAGTTCTGTTTAACATCTTTATCAATGACCTGGATGAGGGGATTGAATGTACCCTCAGTAAATTTGCGGATGACACCAAGCTGGGAGGCTGTGTCGATCTGCTCGAGGGTAGGGAGGCCCTTCAGAGGGATTTGAACAGACTGGATCGTTGGGCTGAGGCCAATGGCATGAGCTTTAATAAGGCCAAGTGCAGAGTCCTTCACTTGGGGTATAAAAACCCCAAGCATCGCTATAGGCTCGGGGAGGAGTGGCTGGAGAGCTGCCTGGCGGAGAAGGACCTGGGGGTGTTGGTTGACTACCGGCTTGATAGGAGCCAGCAGTGTGCCCAGGTGGCCAAAAAGGCCAATAGGATACTGGCGTGTATCAAGAATAGTGTGACCAGCAGGAGCAGGGAAGTGATCCTGCCCCTGTACTCGGCACTGGTGAGGCCGCACCTGGAATATTGTGTCCAGTTTTGGGCCCCTCGCTTTAAGAGAGATATTGAGCTCCTGGAGCGAGTCCAAAGAAGGGCGACCAAACTGGTCAAGGGGCTGGAAAATAAAACTTATGAGGAGCGGCTGAGGGAGTTGGGGCTGTTTAGCCTGGAAAAGAGGAGGCTGAGGGGGAGACCTGATTACGGCCTATAAATACTTGAGAAAAGATGGTGGGGAGGTAGGGGAAGGCTCTTACATTAGTGACAGGTGATAGAACAAGAGGAAATGGGCATAAGCTTAGTCAGGGGAGATTCAGGTTGGATGTTAGGAAGTATTTCTTCTCTGAAAGGGTTGTCAGCCACTGGATTAGGCTGCCCAGGGAGGTGGTTGAGTCCCCATCCCTGGATGTGTTTAAGAATAGGGTGGATGATCTACTTGAGGATATGGTTTAATGGGGATTAGGGATGGTTGGACTCGATGATCTCTAAGGTCTTTTCCAACCTAGAAATCTATGAATCTATGAAAATGCTAGACATCTGTTCTTCCTTCCAAAAGACGACTATTTACTTGTACTCATCACAGAACATGCAGCTCATGTCTGACAGACACACGTCCTGTTTGCGTTTCATTTAATTACCAACATCACTGTATTGCATCAGCATTCTGTGTTAGACACCAGGTTCCTGCCCATACTCGTGACACGTAAGGTAATTGCAGCACATATGCACAGGATGAAGGTATGCAACACTCACAGGTCACACGCATCCACGCTACAACAGCTCAGTGCTTTTGCAGCGAGCAGTAGATGATAAGCCGTACCAACTACAAACGGTGACGCTGACAAGCGTTACCAGACAGACTCCTTTCCAGCTGCTAAAGAGATTCCACAAACCTGTCAAAACCAGTACAAGAGGATTAATACAATCTACAAGAAATCGAACAAAAGTCTTTGGTGTCTATTTGAAAGTGGATTTGAAAACTGTCATTTATACTGAAGTTCTCATTTGCACTTAACTAAAAAAATCCACAATGAGAACCATCGAGCATCCACAGGAGGGAGACCAGAGACATAATTAAAGCATATTCATAAAGAGAAGTTAGGTGAAGCATTAAATTAATCCGGTCACTCTCAAGTGACAGTTGAAATCAAATTAAAAACATAAGATTATAACCAATATTCAATTTTTCATTATGGTTATTAATTTCTTCAAATACAAATTATGTGCATTCCCTCAGTTACAAACTTTCTGCCCTGTAACAAGCAAGTTCCAGACAGAAACAGCCACCAGTTTTCCTTCTTTTCCAAAATTAGGCTTCCACTGAACAGACTTTATGGGATGATGAAACATGCTTACTAAGCACTGCCAAAAGAGAAACAGCCATGTCATATTCAATGTAACTCCCTTTCAGTTTCTTGTAAATTACTGAATATGTGAAGCAGTTACCCTGAAGAACAGCAGAGGAAATTCATTAAAAATCGTTCTTAAATTGTATGAAAAGCAGGCGCCAGATACCACCTTCCAGCACTATCACACACACAGAAAGGTCATCTATGAGCAGAGAGCACATCTCTCCCTTTACGCCAAAGAAGCAAAAGATATTACGAACTTCACTGACAAACAGTAACATTTTAGGCTAACAAGTGGTTTAATAAACAAACAAACTGAAAACACACTGAAGTAAAACACTAGATTTGGAAGTTCACCTTCAAAATTAGTATCTTTCTGCTGTCCCATGTAAGTTTCCCTCTTCCCATTTATCTTCTGAGACAGCATTTCCACATATGATGACAGAGGTGTTATATGGTTCGTCTCCAGTATACCCACACTATCAAACCAACAAGAAAAAAAAAAGGGAAAGAAGAAAAAAGAAAAACCCATATGCAGAGATAGGCCAGACTTCCAAGCTGTTCTCAC
Source organism: Tauraco erythrolophus (assembly GCF_009769465.1). NCBI lineage: Eukaryota > Metazoa > Chordata > Aves > Musophagiformes > Musophagidae > Tauraco > Tauraco erythrolophus. Next base: position 39,949,053 of record NC_141470.1, read on the forward strand.
TTGGGCATAATGACGGTATCCATACGGGGAAACTCCCTTTCTCCTCCTGCTCTGTTTCAAAATGGCCTTTCCTTGATTACCTTCATAAACTTGTTTTGCCAAATTCAAAATATCTAGGAACGCTGCTGTGGCGACTAGTTGAAAATGGTAGGGAAATGGACCTTCTTCAGTTACTCTGAAACTAGGATACAGAAAATAGTGCAGAAAAGAGGATCCTTTCTGTTTCCAGAAGACAATGTAAAGTATCTGCACTACCAATGAAGTCTAGAATTTAGAGTAGTTCAAAGAAATAACCTGCATTAAGCAACCAGCACTGGCATTATGCAGGCTTCAGTATGACATTAATGATCTTGTTTCAAAACTTAAGACAATCATGAGCTTGAATCACTAAACAGCATTGATGCCTACTGACTTGCTGATAAAAAACCTGTTTGCAATGAAGCATTCTGTTGCCTTAAGAGATTGCATTTCTAGAGAACTATTTCCTGGCAGTCTCACTGCTGCACACATTAACAGAAGGTCTCAGAAGTCATCTTCTATGAGAGGAACCACCATCTCCAGCTCAGAAAGGAAATAAAAAAAAATCATGCAGTGTCTGCCAGGAACTGCATGTCTCCGAAGTTACTGCAATGTTTCTTTTTATTATGCGGTTTAAGAAAAACGTTTGTCTCCCTGCTAAATCAGCACCAACATCCTTTAACTTTTAACATTATTATGATAATCCAGACACAAAGGAAGATACTGTTTTTTTTCACCACTGTACTGCATTCTGTTCTTCACCTCTACTCCAACTCAGTCGAGCTGTAACTCCTGTCCTGTGCTTACTGATTGGATATATTTTTGAGGAGTATCTTGAGCAATTCAAATCCTAAAATTTCATTCCACAACTTGAATACACAGAAGAGATAATTATCTTAGCTGAGATATGAGATTAAACCATTTACCAAATTCCCCGATTTATCAAGCTTCAGTACAAAACTTTTTTAGGTGGGGGAGGGCAGCACTATGCAGGTGATACAGAAGAAAAGGAATTCGGAGCAAAGCATTGGATCTGAATGCCATAACCTTGGAACATCACCCACTCTGGTCCACACAAGTCCACATATATTGGCTTTTTGAGTATGCTCCCTGAAGGAGAAATGGTAACAGCGAAGTGACCAACTGCTACTTCTTACATAACTTGAGTTCTAAAAAATGCTTAAACTAACCAGATCTTTGGGTCTACTTCTTCCAATTCAATACATTAGTAGGCTGCATTTCTGAATACTTCGTAAAACAATAACCATAAACCTATTTTGTTTCAAAAACAGCGTACTGATGAGAGCGCAATCTAGTATAGTTTTAATAAAATGCCCTCATTGCTATTACTCAACAACACACTTTCAACAAGAATAGTAATTACCTGATTTTCCTTACCTTTACTTAGGGAGAGAGGACAAGGGAAACCTACACACATGATTGAAGTTGGTGGCACAATCCCAGTAAACTTCAAAATATGGATGGAGGGAGTGAAAGGGAGAAAAAAGACCCCATGTGAAACAACACACCCGCAACCTCTTCAAGTTACCCGAGTTTAATAAACAAATTTATGTGGTTCGACCTTTTTAGGGGCTTTTAAATCAACACTGCACACACAGTTTACTTGAAATCAACAGCCTATTCTGGCTACTGCTGCTGTCTTCAATGACAGTGTAATCAGATTAATTTCATCTTCCCTTCAAGCCCACCTAATTTGTTTTTCATTCTCTGTTTGTCAACACCCCAAATAGATTAAGAGAAGACTTCAGCCTTACTCCCTGGCTATACCATTACTATACCAGCAGATTACAGGATTTTTTCATACAACACTCTCAAACTCAGCCAGTGCAGACTCTGAAGGTCTCCCAGGAAGGTTGTCCTGATTCTCTCCACCCTTGTCCTGCAAAGACAGTGCTAGCTATGTTTCACATACAGAGAAAAAGAACTAGGTCCTTCAAATGCGGCCAGGTTTTCTCTGCCTTCTGTTAGGAGGACTCGCCCTTCTCAAGAGCTTATTTTCCAGTAGTCCAGAAGCCAGCTCATACAGCTGTGTGTTCACACTGAGGAGACGTGCTCTCAGTGTACCAGCACATTTGGTGCCTTGTAAGTTTACTCTGACACCTGGGAGCTTGCCCAAAATAAAAAACAAATGTTTGCTGAGCGTTCAAATAGATGTGGTATTGCCTCCAGCTTTTGCAAATATGTTAACTGCTTCAAGGTATTTGACACTTGGTAAGCCCAAGGTACAAACACCTGAGGAAGGCATACATAGAACTCAAATTGCTATTCACCTTATAATTGCCACAAGTTACTGCTCTTCTACTCTAAAAGCAGGTAGCTTTGTTAAATAAACTATGTAAATCAGATTCAAGATCAAACCTAAATGTTTCTATCCTTTAGTTATCTTTGCCACCACACAATAGAATTATTGACTGCTCTGATGCCTTTTCACAACTGCAATAAGAACAATTCAGATCTAGTATTTCCTCGTACGCAGCTCTAGAGCAGTCTTCACCAGAAACACAATTGTCCCTTCTGTTCATTTCTGAAAAGAAAGAAAAATGGCTTAACTCAGAGATTTTGAGCCCTGTTGTGATACAGTAGGAAGGGCAAATAGCTGTGAGAATGTAAACTGAAGTCAAAAGGAAAGCATTTTTAAACAAATTTTCATCCACTAGAACTTGTCCTAAAATTGTGAAAATCTTATTCAGATTACTGTTACTAATATTCTTTTGTGATCAATACTCTTCACTACAACATGCATGGCATTCTACATCTTGTTGAACATCAAGGTTTTGTACATTTTTGCTGGTGGCTTAACACTTTTTCCTTTAAAGTCTTCTCCTCTTAATATTAAACTTTCACACTAATAATGCTATAACCCAAGTAGGCATCCTGCTGCAACTACAGACTTTTTAACCACTTGCACCCAAGTGAAATTCAGTGAGGAGAGGGAACAGCAGATAAAAGAAAGGCAATTCAAGTACACGACACCAGCATAAGGAAACAGAAAACTGAAAAGGAAGAAAGAAGAGTAGGAAAAGAAGTCCTGTTAATTTGCATATGAAGACAAGTGTGCAAAAGGGACAGGACAGACTTAGAAGAAAGGAGAAATTTCTTCTTCTGAGAGGAAAACAACCCATAAATGTCACGCAGTCAACAGAGAGCCAGAATCTTGTTCTATACATAACTATCTTTAAAGCTAATGATGCTTTGTGCTTATTATGTTCAACAACTGGAGAAATCCCTGAGAGAGGTCTTCAGGACAGGTAGTTAAAGCCTGACAGATAATTCTTCATATTTAACAGCTTTTTCAGTAGGTCTCCCATTATGCAAGGAGGATTCAGCCACACATTTTATCATAGATACTATCACTAATAATACATTAAACACAGCATAAACAAAAGACAAAAGTAAAGAAATCCAAACAACCAAAAAATTATGCATAACCTGCAAAGATAATAAGGCAGACCCATTCGATTTTGCACACATTTGCTTTGCAAATAACATTTTCATCCCTACTCTGGTAAGAATCAGTTATTACATTATCATCACAGCACTTTCTGAGATTTGAATACAGCAAGCTTTAATCTCTAAAACAGACTACCTGGCTTACAGAATTCTTCCATCCTCATGAACACCTCAGGTCAGAGCAGGACCCACATTCCTCACAGCAGTTTCACAACTGATTCCCAAGCCATAGCAAAAAAAAAAAAAAAACCCAAAAAAAACCCAAACTCTAAATGTCTGATTTCCAGCCTAGGCAGATATGAGAAATATTAAAGTGCTTTTTTAAATAGAGTGCTTATGTGCAAGGCAGATGTACAGTATGCATTCGAGGAGTAATGCTGAGCCAAAATATAAATCAACAGACTAGATCCAGCATAATGGGTATAGTCAGGCCACAATGAATCAAAACACATACAGATAGACAAAGAAGTTTCAAAAAAAGGAGAACCACTACACATCATCCTTAAAAGGGTCTGACGACACAGTGGGTACATGCACATATCTACATATGTTTTCTTCCAGTCATTCTCCGCTACAGTTGCTGAACCTAGCTTTCTACAAGTTCAGATTTTTCATCAAGATTCCAATAGCACCAAATGCCTTTTAAAAGTGAGATACTATCAGAGTTGCAGCACTTAAAAATCTTTATTACTCCTGTTTACCTGTTAGAAAGGTTTCAAAGAAAAACGGGAGTTGACTAAATTTTCTAAGTTAATCTCCCAAAATGCTCTGGTGAAAAAAGAAAAAGCTTAAGATTTTTTTTTTTTCCCTTCAAAAAAACCCCAGAAATTCCACACATTACTCCACTTGCCTGAAGAAGGAAAGAAGTGTTTCATTTGCAAAGTACATGTCTTAAGGGCTACAGGACCTATTACTATTTGAGAATGTTCTGCCTCTCCAAGAAAATTTCATACAGGAAGCATTGCAAGAATAGACAGGCAATTCTGAAAAAATCAGCATTTATAATGGAAGAGTCATGACAGCATTATACAAATATTGTTCTCACAACATCTTAAAAGGCTTTGATTTTATTTTTACAAGGATAACAATTTGTTAAAAGATACATCATTATAAGAGCTGCTTCTAAATTCACACGAGAGATTTTGAGATTGAGAAGGGCAGAGTTAAGTGCATTTTGTGCTTTTAGCTACTATGCCTAGTGATGTTTCATTCTTTCTTCAATGAGAAATCTTTCGTATGGCCATCTGCACTGTAAGTGAAGAAAGCAAGAGATGCTTTTCAATAAGGATGATATCAGAAAAGTGTGGGTATAGCCCTAATAGCAGATGCATACTTTGAATTCTTTGCAACTCATTATTTTTAAGTTGCTCACTCGGCTTGACAATTCTAGCATCATTTATAATACTTGAGAGAGACTATTGCTCACTATAGGGAAGAACAATTTAATAGGAACCCCCAAAGAGAATCAAAAGACTTCCATCTGAAATCAAGCAAGGATCTATTGTTAATAAACCTTCCAAAAATCTTCCAAGAAATTCTTTTTGCCTCAGCTGTCCATTCAGTTCAAAGACTAAAAAAAAAAAAAGTATTTATTCTATCAACACAGCAGACCAATCAATAAATCTTCTACCAGGATTTATATTATCAACCCAAAATATAATGCTCAGACCACTTCCATTCTAAGGTCTTCTGTATATTGGTAATAAAATGAAGCTCTGCAAATAGACCATTGGTTTTCTTCAGCTTCATATTCTATAACAAAGCAGACTTTTACAGATACCTGAAGTTAAGACAATTCATATTTAAGTCCCACTTTTCAAACTAATATCAAACATTAAAAAAAAATGCATTACAGATATGCAAAGATACAAGTTCATCTCTGTCCTGATTTAGGCTGGACAGAGTTAGTTCTTTTTAGCTGCTGGAAGAGCTCTGTGTTCTGGTTTTAGTCTGGGATTCATTGTGAGAAGAATGTTGATAATACACTGATGTTTATGGCTGGCACTGAGACCTCAAGGACTGTTCAGCTTGCCGTGTTCTTGCCAGTGTGCAGGAGCACAACAGGCTGGGGGGGGACCATAGCTGGGACAAAGGGTCAACAACTCCCCTTATGATTTGAACTCAGACTTAGGATTGAGGGCTAAATTGGCCAATGAAGTATTCTATATCATGCAACATCATGCCCATTGTATAGATGAAGGTTAACCAGAAAGAACCACCTTCGCTCTTCCAGGGGCTCTCACTCTTGGTCTCTCAGAACGCTACCTCTCTATCCTTATATATTCAGGCCTCTTGCTTGTCCAGGATTGCAGTGTCAGGACTTCTCTGGTTTGGGATCATTAGCCGGGACGGGACAGGTGTTGGTCACCGAGTGGTGAGCAATTATACTGTGCATCACTTTCTTGTATATATTATTATCATTATACATACATATTCATCTATTATTATTATTATTATTAAACTGTTCTTATCCTAACCCATCGGTCTCTCCCTTTTCTCTTTTAATTCTCTCCCCCATCCCCTGGGGGTGGGGGAAGGCGAGTAAGGGGCTGTGTGGTGTTTAGCTGCCGGCCAGGCTAAACCATGACAATTTCTTAAAAAGGAGAGTTCTCAGATATAGATAAATGTCTAATTGATTTACAAATTATGTACACTAAAGTTAACCCTTAACAAATAATTTTAAAGTAGTGCAATAGAAAATTCAGAAGTATGATAGAGAGATTACCAGTATTTAAAGTGCTCAGACTTTTTAGAAAAAGGAAAAATGCCAACCAGAAGAGGAAGTAGCCCTTCAATGTCCTGTTCTTGTTATACAGATAATCAATTATCTGTGTAACAATGGTTATACTGAAATCAATTTCTGCTTTAAATGAAAGATTAAAAGATGACTGAGATCTATTACTCTTGCCTTTGAATTTTTTAATTTGAAAATTATTACTCTTTGCCTTTGAATACTCTGCACACTATATATATAACAGACTTGCCAGGACCTACAGTCCTCCAATTTGTCTTTTTCTTATTTTTAGTGACCATTCAGCTCTGGCATGGCATTGGCTTCTTTTGCTCCACTACAACAAAAGAAGCAATCATTTAGTTACCTAATATAATTCCAGGGCCCTCCCTCCGTTCAACCCCTTACTCTATCCACACTTTTTCCAACTTCTCATTTTTGGATTTTCTGGAAAAAGTTATCCAGCTCTGCTAATTTAAAAGCATTTATTCCTAACAGCTATTATTTACTCCATATATGTGAAATATTTCACATCCTCCTGTCGCAAAGTGTAATAACATATCTGGAAAGACCCACAACATACCACAGTGGCATTTACAGAACACTTACCTTATCATCATCACATCCCTTATCATCAGTAACTTCATTGTATCATTTGAAGTATGTAACTGTCAGAAGGTGGACAGAAGAAAATGGAAAGTGGAGAGAAATGGAAGCTAGAAAGGAAATGTCACATCTTACTCTCCCCAAAAGATACCTTGTTTTCAATGCAAGCTGGAAAAGTCTCATTATTTATACAAGGAAATAAGAAAATGAGGAAAGCGGAGAATTAACCTGTCAATGGAGGAAATCAATCTCTAATCAAAATTTTTTGTCCAAAGATGCAGAAGTTAATGTTTACGGTGAGGCACAACAGGGAAATACACACCTACTAAGTCCCTTAAGATGTCCCAGGTGACTGCTAAATGAGGTTTGAAAGGGAGCAGACTCATTATTAAAGACATGTACAAAGGACGACAAGATGAGAAATGCTGAAAGAATGGACAAAATCATAAAGGCAGAAAATATAAAGAGTGATATTAAACAGAGCAACACACAGCTGAGATCAGGTCAGGGGAATAATCCTTGTCTGAGGAGCACAGCTGAACCAGTGCTACAGGTTCATTAACCAGATAAACACCTCCAACAGCTTCCACACCTCAGTGTTAAGAAGACACCTCTCTGTGTTTCAGTGGTACTGAAGTCTCACTTCCTCCTGTTTCAGACATGTTTATAGAGGGACTGCTGCACTTTCCAAAAGTCCTAGAATACCTCTTTTCTGTTTTCAGAACAGTTTATTCAGAATAGCTTATTACAATACATTATATCACAGTCTGGGTTCCACTTTTCTCATCCCTACTATCCCCATCCCAGAGCAGCTCACTGAATAAAACAAAAAGGATTTTTCTCTTACTGCCAGCAAAATTATGTATTTACCCCCTTCAGAAGAACAAGCTTCCCTTTCAAAGCCATAGTAGATACGTTGTCACCTCTTTGTCATACAAGGGGGAAGGGAATGTTGAAACAATAAGGTAAAAATTAATATGAGCACTCACATCAAAGCTAGGCACATCCTGAAGTTCAGACAAACCTATGTTGTAAGAACATGAAATAAATTCACGTAGCGGAAGGAACATATAGCAAACTAACCCTGGATTTACTGCTTTGTCACCAGCAGGAAGTGAGCAAATGCACTTGTGTAACTGGCTACCAAACCAGGTCCCTGCAAAACACCCAGACACTACACCTTCACATGGGTGGCTTTATTGCTCCGCCCACCTGTGAAATTTCATTTCCTTCTGGTGCAGAGACAGGATACGTGCACAAACCGTGTCAGACTACAGAGGAAGACACAACAGATGCACAAAGAAAGAGGCAGAAAACAGTCCATGTACATCCTTGCCTATTTTACCCTAGAAACCTAAGAAACTGCTTTGTTACAAACCAAAAAGGAGAAGAAGTTTGTATTACCAACTGGGCAAGGTTCTCCATGGCATAAATCCACAATTCAAATACCAAGAGACTTCAAAATGCACAGAGTTGATTTTATAAGTTGAATTGTTTAAAAGATAAAGTCTGATACATGGCAATCTACAAAATGGAAACAGAAAGATGCATTACTTTCACAGTTTTACCACTGAAGTATAACATGACCTTAAACAACTCACTTAAGATCATTTACTTCATCAGCAAATGAGGGTTCACCACACCCAACTCACAGATGTATGGGAGAGCACAGCAAGGAAGCCTCACTAGCACTCAGAGCAGCACCTGGGTTACCAGCAAAGACAACCCATTCCTGCACTTTTCCCAGTAACTAAATGGAATATAAAGAACAAATCTCAAACCATATACAGTTAGCTTTGAATGAATAACAAGACTACTTTCACACACAAAAACCAGTCAATATCTAAAGTTACTCCAAGGTTTCAGATAAATAATTTGAAGAATCATAGACATCAGCCATTACTGTTTCAAACAAGTACCTAATCACCAGCTATTTCAGCATCTTGGCTATGCACTGCTTCACAAGCTTCCATAAGGGACAAACATGAAATAAACAAGTGTGCAATACCAGTGGAAAATTCCCAGTTTTATTTACCCAAACATCCAGAAAACCAAGTCAGCTCCCTAATAAACTAGTGGTGGGGAAGAGGAAGCAGAGTTGCAAACATGTTCTTATCACCCTCCTAATAGCGATGCAGAAACAGTTATTGCACCCTAAGGACAACAGGATCGAGCCTTACCTAGTCCAGACCTGCACACTCTCCTGCATAAGCAGTCATTTCCATAAGGAGAATTAATTAGAAGATTTATACACAAGTAACTAGAAGCAAGATTGGAACCACAAACATCTGGAACCATGAAAAAGGAGTTTACAAGGTCCATCATTAGCACATTCTCCCACTCCAAAACATTACTGCCTCTTTCACAACCACCACCACAAAAAAAAAAAAAGTAAAAGATCAAGACATTTCTTAGCTGACAGAGGTTACCTCTGAAGTTTTCTTTTTAGAAGGTTAAGATGCATGACTTAAAGAAAAAAAAAAAACACACACACAACTTAAAAGCTACCAGAGTCTAAAATATTTTAAGTGCATAATTCTTGTCCCCTAAATTAAAACATTGTCTAGCAACTGAACAGAACGTGAAACTAGTCATCTTTTATGTAATTCTTCTCAGGATGTGAAGGTGCCCTATACATAGATCACATTTACTAGATTCCTTAATCAAGCAATAGGCATTTTGGTTTCTTACTCCTTTAAGGGCTGGCACATTAATCTTCTGTCAGATAAGGGCTTTGAGTTAAAATATTACATCAGACACACAGGTTTTACATTTATTTTAAGATGTTAAATGTCATAGTTGAGATCCCATTAAGGCATTAAAAATAAGTTACAGGTCCCAACATCATCCTGAGAAATCTCTCAGATCCGTTAACTCTCTTACCTCCACAAAGCTTTCCCAAGAAACACTCCCATGCAACCGATCCCCTGGGCTGGAGACAAGAACCACCCACAATTCAGTGCTACCTTGGTAAGTTGAGGCATGCAGGCACGGTGGTGTGCTGAGATGTGTAAATGGGATGTAACCCAACAGACATCACCTAAGGTGGTATAGTCACGAAACTGTACTGACTTATTCCCAGCTCACATAAAAGCTATTTCTGTTCATGCTTTTTAATACTCCTTACTGAAGTAATGCCATTATTATTTTGTGAAACACCACAATGCTCCAATTCATGCCCCCAGGGCTTTAAGCTCCTTCCACTGACTAGACAGGAAATGTGGACACCTCACATTAGGGGATGATCAGGTGCCTGAAGTAGACAGCGTCAACTCACAAGATTCAATGCAAGGCCTGAGACAGAAGACTAGTTTTAAGCCCAACATGCAATTTCTGTCTAACTGAAGGTTAATTAACAGCTTTCTAAGACACAACAGATTACCATAAGAAAAATCTCTAATCTTAGATTTGGGTATTTCAAGAATAGATTATATACTGTAACTATAGTCTTAGAATCTGAGAAACGTATGCCATCTAGTCCCATAGCTACATTTTAAAGGAATGTCTGAAACCTACCTAAATACGTAGAAGATGGAAAACTAAAGCAACTCCACAAGACAAAGCATGCCTACCTGCTCTGTTCAGGTCCCAGTGAAGTCCATTACAGCCTTTAATTTAACTCCTATGGAAATTAAATAAAGTTATAATCTTCAAAAAACACATTTCCATCATGAATTTCTGTATACATATTTCAGGCCCTGGTAATTGAAAGTGATCTGAATACCCGACCTTAAAGCAACTTCAGTCTGCTACCACAACATAGCCAAACTAGTTTGTCATACAGAAAAACTATTAAAAATATGTAAATATTCAATCTTGGTTGCATTTTTCAAATACATATCATACTACACTACCAATGATATGGGAAATATCTAGCACATCATATGCTGTTGAATCATTCTTTGTTCTTCTGAGAGTCACTTCTGAACAGCTGCAAAATGCATACAGGCTACAGCAAAACTGATGTTTTTTGAAATTTAAATGAACAATCGACATTTGATTTCAATTCTCTTAAGTTGGAGTTTTAGTAAAAACAGTCAAGAATCATCCTTCTCCAAACAACATACTGAAAGTGTGCTTATACTGAAACTTGAACTTCTATACTGATCAAGGCAAAAACAAAGTTTGGGCACAATTTAAGATTGCTCAGAAAAACTTAAGTTAGGAAAATTTCAGCCTTAGTAGCCAAGAACTCCATTCCATCTGTGAATGCGTCTCTGACCTCAAGTCATCTACTTATAAAACAAAGAGAAAAGAACAAAACAAAACCTCCTATGTTTGATATTCCCTCTTAACTAGTGAGCATCTAAATTGAAAACAAGCCATTTCCTTTCTACATCTCTCAAAACAAACAAAAAAAAGCTAATCTTAACATAGCTTTTTTCCTAATGAGAAAGGTGTGATGGACCTGAAAAAAAAAGGGACCTCCGGAGGTCCCATCCAACCTCAGCTGTTCTGTGATTCTGTGCTGTTGTAGTTTAGGCTGACCCGGCAACTAAACTCCACACAGCCACCCTCTCACTCCTTCCCCAGTAAAGTGGAGAGGAGAAAAATGCAATAAAAGGACTGAGGATCGAGACAAGAACAGAGGGAGCACCCACCAACCATGGTCCCAGGCAAAACAGACTCAACTTTCTCAAAGCAAAGCAATTTATTAACAGTTACTTAAAAGGACAAAGGGAAACAAAACCAGTTACTTGAGGGGATAAAAAGAAACAAAGCTAGATTTTAAAACAACACCTTCACTGCCCCCCCTCTCCAACGTGAGTCCTACCCGCAGGATGCAATCCTTCCCCATCAGATCGCTCCGGTGCGGGCTTTACCACAGTCTTGGATTCTTAGGGAGCTGTTGCCACTCGCTTCGGCGTGGGTCGTCACACAGACTCTAGATGCGTCTCTACCTTGTCATGCGTCCCATGCTCCACGACCGTGGTCGTGCTCAGGCATCTCTTCTCCAACGTGGGCTTCTCCACAGGCTGCAAGTGAGTCTCTGCTCCACCAAGTCCGCCCTGGCTGCAGGGGGGGCTGCCTGCCGTCTCGCCACCGCTTGCAGGGGAAACTCAGCTCCAGCACACCTCGTCCCGTTCTATCTTCACTGACCCAGTGTCTGTGTGGCCATTTCTCTCAGATCTTAGTCCTCTCTGGGTGAACTCGGTCCAGAGAGCGAGGTGCTCCCCGAGTTTCCCCGGCAGCTCCACTGCGGCCATCCTCAGCAGGTGGCGCTGGCCCAGCACGGGCAGCCCCCAGCCAGGAGCTGGGGAGCAGGGGCAGTGCCCTCCTCCCTTCTCCTCGCTCCTGGGCAAAGGCACCTTTTCCGGTTCCTTTGTCCCAACGTAAATAGGGCAATTCACAGAGGCGCCAATTGGCTCAACCCCAAGGGGGATGGGAGTCTGATCTGGCGGCCAGAACCGGGTCTGACCCAGTTCCAAAACCGGGGAAGTCACAGGGAACAAATCCCCTCTCCTGCCACCAGAACCCCGTTACATCAAACCATCACAGGTGCTCCTCTGGTTTTATTTTTTTTTTAATTTTATTTTATTTTATAGACAGATTGCTCTGTTCAGGCAATCACTTTGGTTTAGATATGGATTTTAAAACGACGAAACTAAGTTGTGAATTCCGAGTTCCAACATCTACCATTAAATCTGTCCTTAAGAGACTAAGGGCAGCTGAACACAAGTTCTCTTCTTGGTCTTTCCCAGTGGAAACACCTTTTTGTCTCTGAATTTCGTCACTTGCATTCAGTGAAGAAAAGTGGCAAAGGACACACACAAGGACAGAGCCCATCTGCAGTGGCTGCCTGTCAACAAGGAACCGATGGCCACCAGGAAGCCAGTAAGAAGGCCCTTTGCATTGCCGGGCAGAAGGGAGCACGTCTCCTCTGAGCACCCATCCCTTCTCCAGTGCGTGCTGCCTGAAAGACTGAGGCCCCAACATGGAGTACTACAGAATAACAAAGCGTATGCTGTTAGAGGGTGGAGTAGATTGTGAACCTACAGCAAACGAATTCCCACTCCACAAAACTAACTGAAATGTTTATATTAAAGTCACAAAGGTGCTAACAGACTACTCATTAACCTCTGGGCATATCAGAACATTTGGACACTTTATTGTTACAGTGTCAGGAACCTGCCATATAAGCTTAAGAAAATAAATGAACTAACAGAAGCAACACTAATCTGTCAATAATTGATCACATTCTTTCTTTCTAGATATGACTAACGATGATGACCTGAGCACTGCCTCTCTTTAAATGAAGACGGAAAATTGATATGCTCAGATAATGGCCCACAAAGGCAAACAATTCAAGAGGAAGCTTGTGAACATCCTAGAACTTCCATTAATTACCAAGAGGGAGTTTCCAAGTGCAGATTGCATATAGCCAAGAGTTTGTTGTTCCCCTCCTCCAAAAAACACTAGCAAGTGGAAAGGTAGAAATAGAATTGAAACACTTTCCAATTTTGCACTTCAACAATCCTGAAAAAAAAAAAGTAAGCAAACTTAGGGAATTACTGTTTTGGTACTAAAATGGTCTGCATGAATAGCACAGAATTGTCTGTGTAAAAGGAGACCCAAAACCAAAAGGTATAAAGTACTTAAAGGGGGCCTACAGGAAAGCTGGAGAGGGACTTTTTACAAGGGCATGTAGTGACAGGACAAGGGGCAATGGATTTAAACTGAAAGAGGGCAGATTTAGATTAGATATAAGGAAGAAATTCTTCACTCTGAGGGTGGTGAGGCACTAGAACAGGTTGCCCAGAGAAGTTGTAGATGCCCCATCCCTGGAAGTGTTCAAGGCCAGGCTGGATGAGGCTTTGGGCAACCTGGCGTAGTGGAGGGTTTCCCTGCCCATGGCAGGGGGGTTGGAACTAGATGATCTTTGAGGTCCCTTCCAACCCTAACCAAATAAGAAACTTGTTGGTCAGCACAGTTACCAAGAAGAAATTATAAGCATTTGTAAGATCTTTTCTGCAGACAGATTGCGGGCTAGGAAATAGGATAAAATTACATTTCAAATTTTACCTTATGGTGATGCTTCAAGCAAAAGGAATTTTTTCCACAGCAGCACAATTTTATTCACAATTTAACCAGGTTCATTTTGGTCCAGTTTAAATGGCGTAGCAGTAGGTTAACTTCTTATACTGAAATCTAATTTGAAATAAATTTATTATTTATTACTGATACATGTATAACTGAACTGGTTTATGTAGAAACAAGACAAACTGAACCTACCCAAAAACCTCTTTTGCCAACTGTCTCCACCCGAAGTGTTTCACACAGATATATATAATTTGGAGGTTTCCCTTATTATTAACACAAGTCTTATGCTACTTTGAAACCTCACAGATATAAAAATTACATTCAATCTCCAAGAAAAGATAGTGAAGGGAAAGCATTTGAAGTTTACCACACAAGATAGGTAAGGCAGGGGAAAACAAAACCAAACAAACAAAAAACTCTTGGAGCTAGCACTGCTCTCAAGTCTATAGCAAGACTAGAATCAAGTTTAAAAGGTGAGAAAAAGTCTAGCTTTCAGTGCCGGACTTTAATCCACATCAGCTTACGACAGTAAAACTTTTAATAACTCATGTTCATAACCATTGGTAGGAATTCTGGACTGCTGAGCAATCTGAAACACTCACACTGCTCCTGTTTTATTAAGGAAATCAAAATGTTACAGATGAGAAACATCTAGATTCTTCCCCTTGGGGCTACTGTCGTTGCATTACCACTAACTGTAATCTACATATAAAAGCCAGAAGCTCACAATATTAAACATATACATATATAAATCTAGGTTTTCCAAGAATCAGAAATCCAATATAAGTGCTATCCTGTAAAGAACACAGCCTGCTCTTCCAGGAACATTACAGTCCAAACTGCTCCCAGATCCGCAGCACTCCAGCACAGCCGGGAATCCTTTCCCAACACTATCTGCCAAAGAAAAATTATGAAAGAGGAAGTAGGAGCACATAATATTATGGAGCTAACCCACAGTCATGCAATGCCATTTGCAAAGGAATTAGTTTCTTTGATACTTACGACAAAGAAGCCCCACAGCATCGTCTGTGCCAAAGATCTCAGGTGCAGAGGACGTCTGCCTAAGCTTCAGATGGAAAAAAATGCACCTTCAACTATGAGCTCTACAGTGTCACAATGAACAACACGTGCCAAAAGTCAACTGGGTCTCCAGCAAAAGCATACTGGAGAAAGAAAATGGACTACCAGAAAAAAGATTTTTCAGGATTGAGGGAGAGTACTGGCAGTTTTGAAAGAGCCTGAATACAATAATTTTTTTTAAATGGTCTATTCTCTTTTCTCCCCTCAATTACTCCGTAAGTACATTTCACAAGTTTATTTCTGCTATACATAGTCTCAGAAATGCATTTGCTCCCTGAGAAACCATCATTCATTTCTTGTGATAGCAGCTTACTCAGAGGAGGGGGTGTAGTGTGGGGGGGAAGAAAAGCAGTAATAGGCAGTGTCCTTTGCTCCATCCTCCTAAACCCAGAGTTCCCACCTTCCCATCACAGTCTAAAAGTTCAATGAGATCATTTTGGCACCCATAATTTCTTCTCTTGTTAACGTATTTCTTGTTTTGAATTGTTGTTATTATTTTCCTCTCCTTTTCTCCAAGTTAAAGAAATTTGTCTGGGATACCAAAAAACAAACAATCAAAAAGATTGGTTTACTTGTTCCCTCTTAAAGATTTGTATAACCAAAGGAATGCTACACAAGAAGCAACCGGAAACAATCAGGTGATGTTTATTTGCACTGATGAGATACTAGATTTACCCTAGTTTGTGTGTCCTGACTCAGAACAACAACAACAGTCAAACAAAACGCCTGAATTTAAACACGCTTCTATGCAGTTAACACAGCACTGCCTGCTGCACTGATATGCAAAAGTGTATTAATGAATTCACTGGCATATCTGGCTACAATACAAATTAATGCCAAGGCTTTTTAGTTCATCTATTTTTTCAAATCCCCAACATCACTAGAGACTGTCAATCAAGGACTAAGCAAATTAAACGTGCTCTTGAAGGTCTTGATTTGTCTCTGCACACACATTAGCTACAGCGTTCCTGTTTGGTTAAAAACAGGAGGAATCAATTTGTCTTACCATCACACTATCCAAACATAGGCTTCCAAAACTGTGATTAAAACACTTTTGTACAACCTTGGTAATGTTAACTTACCAGCTGGACACTGGAAAGGAACATAAAGTTACAAAGAAAAGAGAAATAAAGAACTACTGCACTATTTTTTAGACAGCATACCTCCCCTCAAAACAGACCAACAGCTACTATTTTCCAGAGTCAGCATTTCATAGAATTTTATTCATAACAAAACAGAAGTCATCTTATCCCACACAGTTTTAAAAATTGCCTTTTTTTTTTTTTTACAAATAGGTATTTTTAAGTTCTCTAAAACATACACTTTAATCTACCAACAACAGTACAAACAGAAAAAGTATCTATTGATGAATTCATCTTATTAAATAAGTGAACTTCCAGTATAATAAGTATCCTGAAGTAGTGTAATAGAAAAATATTCAGCTGAGAGGGGAAAAGAAACCCTTCATACTAAGGATTTTACAAATAGCTTAACTTTGTATTATCCTCACTGTCTAAAAATCCCACATGTGCACAAGAATGAGGCGATGTGAATATATACCTGGAAGAAAAAATATTTCTATTTGGGCCTCCTGTAGCACACGCTATTCCCTGACTCTGTATGTTCACATCCAAACCATGTCTAGAGGTACACTCGGAAATGTGAAGATAAACAAAATGGAGATGAGAAATCAACATGTGCTAGTTAACAGCAACCTCAGTCCCCACAGCAAACACTCCTACTCAGGGGTAAAACACTCCTTACTTTCCATAGCGCAATTCTTCACTGACCTTTTCCTACCTGGAAATTCACTCACTTGGGGAAGCTATCAGAAAATAGTGATGGGGTTAGCTTCCAAAACGGTGCTTTCACTCCACTCTAAAAATGTCACAGTATTTTTTCTTTTCATTGGTTTAAAGGTGCCATCCAACTTTTAAGGCATAATCTTAAAGAAAATCAAGAGCATGCACAAAGGAACTTGGTGTAGCACGACTACACCATAACTGCATTCCTCCAGGCAGAAAGGCCCTGAAACATTTCACTGAAAGAGACCTTTTTCAAGTAATTCATCAAGCAGACTACCATCAACCCCATGGGGGATCATCCTTCCCAGAGGCAACAAACTGTAAAATTATATTTCACAGACGGTGGGGAAAAAAAATTCCAACTCACCATTGGATTATTCACACTCAAACTATAAGTATTTGTTTTGTGTTCATTACCTCAAAAATCACCGTGTTTGGAGTTTTTGAGGCCTCATGAAAATAGCTAATGACACTTACAGAAAAATTCAGGAATTAAAGGGTGCTTGGAATCTACAGATGTGGAAAACGTTTGACTTGCTAAATCAACACATCACCAGCAAAGTACAACTTCCCTGCCCTCTGCTAATTCCTCTCTCCCAAAAGAGAGGACAGGTCAGAGACCTCCTCTACAGTTAGATGCTGCAGCTTTGATTAACTGTCATAATCAAAAGAGACTCAAGATACCATATTGCCATCTCCCAGTATGTCAGGATGGAAAAGGATAAGACCCTGTCCTCCTCAACGACGTTAAGGACAAAGAGATGCCAAATGATCCCAATCACATGAGCGACAACTCTTAAAACTCTTCAGAGAAGAGTCATGGGTCTGTGGAGCCTGTTCAAGCAATGAAAAGCAGCAACACTAGTTCTGACTCACAGAAGGAAAACAGCCAAGCCGAAGGCATTCCAAAAGACAGCTTACATTTAGAGAAAGAGAGGGATTTGCAAAGAGATGCAATTCCTAAAACGTAAGCTCCTCTGTTTGACAGAGAGCAAAATAAGATGAAAAGAGTAACGCATTCCTCTAAATCATGGTAAATATTTCCTTCAGCTTCAGGAGTCAGCAGCATCAGCGCAACACGAGGATAAAGAAGACAGATGTTTTAAGTTCTACTTCTCCATTAGCAAAGCCAGTTCAAACAGAAGGCGGGGAAGGCAGTGGTGGCCGTTTCACTGACTGTCAAGGTTACTCCTAAAACATCGTGTTGGAAAGAGACCAGGCGATCCGCTTAGCGTTTGCTGGCGGCTTTTGTGCCGCTCTTCACCACCCGGAGAACCTCCCCCGGAGAAACGACGGGGGAACGGCCACGGCCGGGCTGGACCAGCGGCTCGCGGCAGCACAGAGGCTTCTGGCCGGTGTCGGAGCAGAGCCTCTAGCCGCGGGGTGACCGCAGGGCCGGGACCCAGCCCGCCGCCCCGCTCCGACAGCCGCCGTCGGGGAGGGACGGAGGGCTGCGCTGCCGGACGCACCGCTCGCCTCGCCCCCGCCGCTCGGCGGACGGCGCTCCGCGGCCGCGCAGCTCCGCGGGCTCCGGCAGCGGCCGCCTCCGCCCCGCCCGGGACCAGCCGCCCGCCCTCGAGGGCGCGGCCCCGGCTGCCGTGGCCCGGCACCCCCGGAGCTCCCGGCGCCGGGGTCGAGGCGGGAGACGCCACTGCGGAGTTAATCGTTAACTCGCTGCCCCGCTTCCTCAGAGAGCTCCTCCCGCGGGCGCCGTGGCAGCCGGCAGCCCCAACGGGGCGGGCGCGGCGCCACCACCGAGGGAGCCGATGGGCACAGTCCCCCCACCCGCCCCACGGGGACCGCGGCACGGGGGCTGCTGCCCCCACACCTACCTTCCCGCCGGCTCCGCTCGTCTCCTCGCCGCAGCGGTGCGCGGAGACCCGCGCGGAGCAGAGTGCCGTGCTGTGCCGCGCCGTGCCCCGCGGCAGCCGCCGCCGCGCTGCCAGCGCTGAGGCGTGAGGGCGGCCCCACGTGCGCCGGCTGCGCCAATCGGGGCTGCCCGTGGGCCGCCCCCCGCCCCTGCCGCCGCCACCGTCCCGGGCCGCCCGCGAAGCGGCGGCAGCGGCGGGCGGCCGGGGAGCAGCGGTGGCGGGGAGGGGAGGAAGCTGGTTTGGGAGGCAGGAGGAAATTGGCGCGTTGGGACGGGAGTTTGGGATCGCTGGAGGGGAGGGAACAAAGGAACCTCGAACGCGGGTTGCGCGCCGCTTCCGGGCCCGCGGGGCTGCCGCGTAGCCGGACCGGCGGCGGCGGCAACCGGGCTCGGCGGGAGCGCACCGTGGGAGCGGACCGCGTACGCGCACCGCGGCGGCGGGCGGGGGAGGCCCCGCGGGGGCCGCGTTCCGCCGCGGCCGAAGCCCCGCGCCGCTGGAGCGGGCGGAGGCGCCTGACGCCGGGGTTAAAAGAGTTCAGACGGCCAAACCTCCGAAATTAGCGCATAAAGCACCCTTGTAGCTCTCTCTTGAGTTCTGCAGCGCTGAACGTGCTGAGGAGAAGAGAAACACGTTCACACCTTGTCACAGAAAGCCCGCAGCGTAGGAGTCGGGTCTGGATTTTCTAAACGGCCCGAAAACGAAGCGGCGCTAAAGACTGGCCGGAGAGCCTTGGGTCCGTCAGGTGCGGGAACGGCCGCTGAAGCCCACGGGGAGCTTCCTGATAGGCGTCGCGTTCTGCTAAAGCACCAGACTTCAAATAAATAATAACAGAGGGCTGTTAATCCGCGCGCAGAGAGTAAGAGTGGAAACAAATTCTGCTACCGTGCTTTCTACCTTGGGTGTTAGTGAGACGTTCCGCTTCCGCGCCACTTTGGCTAGAATTGCTGTGTGTTCGCTATGGCGATACTGAGAACGTAATTCTTGAAAACAATAAGCTGGTTAGTAAGAAAGTAAACATTCCTAACAGCAAGATATTTTTGTACTTTATTTTACAATGTTTAATTCATAACACTGCATTTTTGTAACATTGTCAGCATGAGTTGTAATTAGTACGATTTCCGATAGTTAACAAAAATGTAAGTTGACTGTTTGCTCAGCGTGTGTGTATTTTGATCCCCTCATATGATCTAATGGTTGTTGATGTTACCCAGTGGCAGCGGTTCACTACCGGTAGCCTCAGTTTTTTCAGTCCATTACAGTCAGTTGTATTGCTGCACCTTTATATCTTTCTTAAAAGTGCTCTGAAATCCATTCAATGACTCATATTAATTCAAATAAATTTTGCATGGGTGTTGCAGAAAAAGGCCAATCTACTTTTGTTGTAGACAACAGCCTCCCACAAATGCCTTACTGCCTCCCCATCTTATATAAATAGAAGTTCAGCCCCTAGTGGCCTTCAGTTTTCCCTGTATATTAAAATTTCCAAAAGATAGATCCCTTTTTTTTTGTGAGTCTGGTTGCCAATAGAGTTCAATGTCTCCAGCATCCATGGACTTCTGGCTAGATGCACAGCTGTGAAAAGGGAACAGGGAAGACAGGCCTCAGCTCTGAAAGGCAAAGTTGGAAATAAGGTTATTTTTTCATGTAGTACTAGGGGCGATCAGAATCTGAGCATTGAAACCTTCAAAGAGCTCATCGCTATTTTTTTTTTTAGAAAGATAAACTTGGGAATGTCCAGCTATGTGGTCCATTTTTGTTTACTATCTAATTACCGTATCTTTTAAAATGTCATTTTCTAACTTCTCTGCAACCATACAGACTAATAACACTGAAGCTGAGATGGTCATTTAATTGCCCGATTCCAGAAACCAAGAAGAGAAAAGCTGAATTTGCGTTCAAGAATACTAAAAATGACACTTTTCAGCCCTTCAACCTTTTATTGCTTTATTCTTCTTTTAGTTCTAGTGTGTTTTAGAGAGGTTTTGCTGTTTGGGTTTTTTTTTCCTCTTTTTTTTTTTTCTCCCTGTAGGTTTTCTTCAGGCCATGTATTTCAGATAAGAGTAGAACTTGAAGCCAGGCTTTATTTTTGCAGCTACTCAAACCTTTCAAATGTGTCTCATTTTTGCTTCCATCATCTTTTGAAATGATAGTATTTAATTGTGGTAAGCTGATTGTTGCTACTAGAAATTCTAAATTCTAGTGATGGACTTTGTTTTATATTTAAACGTATAGCCTGTCATTTACAATGGCTGGTGCTGTTATTGTGCAATGTCATCTTCACTGTCCTTGGGCTTGTCAGGCTGAGTGGCATGCTTGTGCTCAGCCATTGTTGTCCTCCTACGACTGGATAAATTTATTAGTTAGACAGATTTAGCACACCAAAACTGTCCAGCAGACTTCAGCCTTCATGCCAAACGGGTCTAGAAAAGCAAGTGGGTTTACACCTGCAAGTAACCCTGAACAACACAAAAAAAGATCTGTCAGTCAATCGTGTAAAATTGTTTGAGTGCTTAAGGATTCTGACAAGTAATATCTGGTGCATTTAAATGAATAAATTTGAGAGATTAATGCCCACAACAGTATGCAAGACTCCTTCACAGAGCTTACCATCTTCATAGTAAAACAGGACATGTGTTTTTGTTTCTCCTACCTCGGTTCATAGTTTGTTTTCTCAGTACAAACTAACCTCATCTATAACTAAACATTCCTTGCAGCAGTCTCTGGCCATGAGGCAGAGCTTAAACCTGGGAAGTGATACTGTCTTAAACCATTTTAGCTAGTTCTACCAAAGCATGTGTCTGTGTTTGCAGGGTTGAGATCTGAGAAACAAACTCTGAGCTTGCCTGTATGTTCTGTAATCCTGTGGGATCAGGAGGGAGGTCTAGGTTTAGAAAGGCTCACTTTCCACCAGTTCCACCAAAATAAAGGTGAAATAGAGATATTTATGGTTATCTGCATCTAAGACTTCTCTGAGTATTCAAAAGCAAAACTTCAGGAGCACATGAGACTGTGGAAATGGCCTGTGTGCAAGATACTTAAAATTACATTTCAGAGACATCTTCCAAGAAATATGACCTCAGAATTTAGGCTAAAGAAATGTCATGCAGGCCTGGAGAACAGGAAATCAAACTATTACAGCTATGCAGTTGAACGACCGGAGTGCCTGGGAGTGTCACTGATAAACAGCTTGATAAAGGATTAATGAGCAGGATGTCTGTAGTCCATCACAGCACTAACTATGCCGGGCGCTTGAAGTATTATATGGGAAATAATGTTCAGACATAATATTTAAAGATATGTAGCATAAACTGAATACACGAGGCTACTGCTGACAAGTGCTCTTGTTCATACTTAGTGTATAGCTAAAGTCATTAACCAATTTAAATGCTTGACAGATACAAGACATAATAAATGGCAAGAAAGTGCATGATAGAATGTATTGATGAACTATATGGTGAGGGGAGCTGTGTCCTGGACTTTTGGATTTCTTAGGCTGCAGTGCTATGGGAGCCAGAATTGTGTTCTGCTGTCACCTGCATACAGTGCTCCTCTTGCTAATTGCCCTCAGATCAGAAAACCCCACGTCGCGTATCAAAGTCTGTGATTAAAAGTAATGGTGTGAGTCAGGGCACTCTGGCATGGCAGGGGCAGGCTTTAGAGCAGCCGCTGTTCCTGTCGCCTAGTGGGAAGGCAGCCAGCTTTGGAGAGTCAAGAGGTGGGGTTTGTGGAGAGCTGACATCAGGAGGGGTAGAACCTTGTGCAGCGTAGGTAAAAGGAGAAACTGCTGCAAAACTACAGCATATCTCCAATGTGTTGCCTGAAGAACCATAACTCATTTTTCTTTTGTTTCAGAATGAAATAGGAAGCATTGCTTTTTCTAATGATGGCTGAATGCATCCATATGGAAGAAAGTAAATGGACAGAATTGTATCTGTATTTTTTAAAAAGTACAAATAAACTTTTAACATAAAAGTATACTTCCCATCACCCTTGCTGAGTCATATTCTTCTGGAAGTACTCAGTAGTGCTTTACAAAAAGAAATTTGGTACAATCTGGTCCACAGCATTAATACAATTTACTAATGTTTGCAAAAAAAAAAGGCAATATACGTCTTACACACTGCAAAATTGATAAGTTTGTATTAATAGATACAGACATCTTGGTGATAATAAGGTCATTTAACAAATTACTCCCACCTCTTTGTTAGCCACAGAGGGCGCATTCAGGAATTCTACACTTCCAGCAGCAGAAAATATTGGCAGGTAGCAAAGGAAGCATTCCTTCTCTCTACTATTTTGGACTCTTCTTCTCCTGTATAATAAAGAGCTTCTCAGATACCTTCTTGAAAGTATTCCTTCTATGAGGCTGAAAGAACAACCAAACGGATTGTGGATGGGAAGCAAGTCAGACTGAAAAAACAACACTGTGTAGAAAACATCCTGGATATGGGATACTCCACAGCAAGATCTATATGACACCTAAAGCAAAGCAAGTGTTTCACTGAGGGACTCTCATCTGACACAACCACAAAACAAGAGCAGGAAGTTTCCATACTTCAAAATATCAGCAAAAGTCCAGTATGTGGAAGATGCTGTTCTATGTGCTTGTTTTAGCTTTCTTTAAAACAGGCCAAATGAAGCACTACAAAAAGTCGAATAATATTTCATCATCATTTTTTCTGTTCACTCTGTTTCTTCTCTGGTATCTTCTGATATTTATTCATTCTCTGTTTACATTGCAAGTAATATCCCTGACTGCAAACTCAGATCTCCTCTAAGCCTCCAATTGAAAATTAAAATGTTTAATTATGTATGAGCACTGTCCTAAAGAAATAGCCCTTAATGCAAATCTAATTAAGATAACATATATATCTATAAATATATACATATCTATGCGTGGAAAATCCAAATCCCAAATTACTGGGATACATTAGAACTGTTCGACTTCCTAAAATGAGGGTACAGGAGCTCGTCACAGAACATGCATGGACTAGTTTAAAAATAGCCATGTAAGAATAAGATGAAGAATTGTTTTCCATGACCAGTGATATCTCAGAATGCTTTCAGACAGACAGCAAGGCAGTGGGGAGCACAAGTAAGCCTCAGATGTCTTGGAAACGTTTGCGGCATTATCCTAAATTTTCTAGAAAGACCTACAGTGAGTTAGGCAGCAGTGGGAGCTTTAAAGGGGGTTTGATCAGTGCATGCTTATAGGACTTGGAAGACCCTAGCATTTTATTAGATCTGGTTGGCTTAGTCACTAATTACAGGTTTCTCTTGAAGAGCAGATAAAATCTATGCATAATGTTTATGATTACCAGGGGAGTGATGTCACATGCTGCCTGGCCTAACAAAGCTTGTGACTTAACCACAGAAATTCTGGTGTGATTCGTAATATGGTATGGATAATCCCACAGAAAATTACATCTTATTTGCACAGCATGCCTTTCAGTTTGTCATCCCTAAATGCTTAGTATCATAGCCATGTGGAGAGTAGCGTTAAAGATTATATGTCTGAGTATGAAATTCAAGGACTTTAGAAAGGTTAGAAATATGCTTTCATAACAGTTAATTTAAAAATTTTTACAATTGAGGATTTTTTTGCTTTGGAGTCAAGATTACTTAGAAGTTTATAGCAATTATTTGAAAAACGCCCTTCATGGTAAAGTGGAGAAAAAGCAGACAGCACTAGATAATTTACTGTGATGCTTGTACAAAGCACTTGGGTAATGTTTTATCGGCTCTGTAGTATTCTCTCCTAAATCATGTCCCAGATTAGCTAATACAAATATATTCCTTCCCTAGAAACAAGTTTCTTTTTCAATAGAACTTGCAGCTGTGAATGAAAAAAAAAAGAAAAATCTCATTGTTTTGGGAAAGTTTTGTTCTTCTACAAAAGCTTTCAGTTTATTTTTTATTATTGCAGTGATTATAGACCCTAATTTTGTTTAAGCTGTAAACCATTATGTGATTTTATATTTGAAATACAAAATGTACATGAAAGGTATTTTCCTGAAATTAAATATTGCATTTGAAACAGCTCGATAATATTGAGGAGGAGGTTTAAAGACCATATAGATAGATACCTGAAGGTACATTACATGCTGGCGGAAGTATCAAAAATAGATTTTTGAAAACTGTAGTATTTTTATCAATATTATGCTGTTGGCTTCGCAATTTTTTATGAAGATGCAAAGTTTTCCAATGCTCCTCAATCTGACTTCTATTTTTGCATATGCAAACGACAAAATTAAGGTCAAACTACTTTGCCTTTCAGTTGACTCTGAAAGATAGCTGAAAGCTGTCACTTGGGTGTGCAATTGTCTGGATTTACAGACGCTAATTGCAGATGCGCACCCACATACACATGCACACACCCTAAATTCCAATTTTCTGAAAAAAATTCTTAACTGGAGTCTTACATTCAATTTGAAGAAAAGTGTAATTCTATGAGAGACTCAAGGCTACGAACAGAAATTGTTACAGCAATTGGAATCCATATTCTATAACTCATTATAACAGAAGAGAAAGCATCACATACTTCATGTCTGATTACGACTCAGAAATAAGAATCTTATACTTCCTAAAGTTGCAAGAAGAACAGTCCAATAAGTGGAGCCTAGGATGAGCGCTGTGGATAACAAGTTCCAGAGTACTGATAGGCACTTCTGAAGATAAAAAGAGTGCTTCTAGTGGAAACTCGCATGTAATGACAGTTTAAATTCAACAATCTAAACCAATAAACAGAACTATCCAGATTTTATATACAAATATGTATACATACGTAATACTCTATGAAGTATATTCTAACTTTTCAAGTGAAGAAGTGAGGCTCAGAGATACAAAAAGCTGTGTCTTCAAGAGTGATCTCAAACTTCTTGGTGCCTCAGACTTGAAGAAATATTTAAAATGCCCAAAATAATACACGAGAGAGAAATGTAGAATTTGAAGTTAAAAACATGACCATGATTGGACAGCAGCTGGTGAGTTTGGAACAGAAGAGGCTTTGGTCTGTAACTTTGTGCTTTTCTTAGCAGGTCTTACTGATGTAACTATAATAATTTTGCCACAACTGCAGTATTGTATATAGATACATCTGGAAAGAAATTCTTGGTAATGACAATGATGATACACAGGGAAGAGTTCCTCAGAGGGACAGTGGAATAGCCATCATGGGGAAGGCCAAATCTGTCTTTGAACTTAGCCCAGATTTGAGGTTAAACAAAGTGACCTCTAAAGGTCCTAACCTCATTTAATTTTCCTGTGATTACATGACTGAGTTAGAAGAAGAACTGGGAGGAGGCTCTGTCTGTGGCCAGTATAGAAATTAAAAACCTGCCTGAGAAAATTTTATCCTGACATGGCACTGGGGAATGCATGAGGAGGTGGACCAGGACTGTGGCAAGCTCTGCGAAGCTCTCCCCTGTCCTTGTGGTGGTCAGTTCTCTGGTAGGACAGAGAACGTTTCTTGTAACGTGCTATATAAAATTCTTCAAGGAATGACTATTCTACTATCTTTTCTAACTAATTTGTGTATTGCTGAATCTTCAAAGTGGAAATAAGGAGTAAGAAAAATTGCAAAATTAAAAAAAAAGTAAAACAAAGTGCTCTGAAATCCATTCAATGACTTGAATGAGAAGTCATTCTTCTCTTGAAGAGAAGGGGGGTGTTAGGGGTGAAGACCTCCATCGAAACATCTGGTATCAGTTGATGGGCTGGACCTCTCTTCCCCCCCCCCCAATTGGGATGCCTATTGGGTAAGAGCTCTGTGTTCTGTGCATTTACTTACTAACATCTTGCTAGCTATTTAGTATGATCACTCATCAGTTCTAGTTTTATATTATTCCGAATCAAATCTGTTTTCACAGTCAGTCCCTATGACCGGCTATCTTCGAATCTGTATCTTGTCATGAATATATGTAATAAAACTTGTTATATATAAATTAAGTTTCTGGAAACTTCGATACTTGGCACAAAGGATATAAGAGATTTGTGCCAGTGCCGCTGCCTGTGCTTCCTTCAGAAATGGGCAGACTAGTCAAATTGAGAAGGGCTCGAGGTAGCCTCCCGTTATAAGGGATTTGTGCTGGTGCCACTGCCTGTGAGAGTCCCTGCTTGGGAAAGGGACAGACTGGTCAAATTGAGAAAGGCTCAAGGTAGCCCCCATTCTGTCCTCTATCGACACAATATCGTGTCTTAACATGACACACACTGAACTATAAAAAGTTTTCACTCGCTAACATTGCTGCTTATATCTTCTATTTCTTTTCCTTTTTTTTTTTTATAAGAATCATCAATAAAAAATGTGAAAATCAGAAAATCCATATCTGCAGAGCAGTTGATTCAGCATCGGTCAAAAATTAGAAGACCATAAATCTTAGAGAAGTTTCAAGGTCTTGCCAGGCTTTATTCTCTGGAACTTAGATACTTTATTTTAATGATTATGCTTACCTTTGTTTCTGCGACCAGTCTTAAAAAAGACACAAGAAGGCTAATATGAAAACCTGTCTCAGAAATAATGGTGTACCACTGCTCCTTGAATTGTTTTGGTTTTATTTTTTTCCATGAATCTGTAATAGCATTAAAATAATTTCCTGTGTTTGTTTTTTTTTTTCCTTTATTTTTCTACCACTGACCATCTGTCTGCCTTTGGTGAGGACACATCAAATTGAAAAGAGTTTCCAGGTTCTCTGTATCATAGAATTAATATGTGAAATAGTGTTATATTTAGGACTAGATTTGAGTCTACTTCTGGTAAAATCAGCCACAGGCTCTGTTAAGGCGTTAATACTGAAAGAGGTTCACTAATTGCCAATGCCTGAAGTTGTGCTGAATTTACATTAGACACAATTTGTATGGGTGGGTTGCTTGGACAGAAAGGTATGCATGTGAGAGAACGTGCTTTTTTAGAATAGTGAGGATTATTAGGTAAAATTCCAGTTACAACATGAAAGCTGTAAGATACATTGCCCACGTCAAGGACAATAAATTAAATCTTGTCTGCAGAGGTGGAAAGAATCAAATCAATGGTCTTAAGAAATAAATTAATACGTTAGTTAATGAAGATATATTTTATAATGTTTTTATGTATGTGTGTATCTATATCCTACACATGCATATAGGTAGATATTTGTGTTTCTGTGGAGATAGTTTAATATTACCAGTTTACTGAAATAATCACAATCCTCAAAGACTCAGCACAAGTGCCCTGAGAATTTTTGCAGAAAAGGTAAAACAGCCTTGTGCAGTGAGGCCTAAATAATGCAAAACTATGTACTTACTCATGGCGTGGGTTTTCTGTTGCCCACCAAGACCATTAGGAGCAATAGGGCTCACAATCCTTACTTCAGAGAGAAGCCTTGGAGTTCAGTCAGCTCCAGCACTGTAGACATCTCAAACTTTCAAAGGGTCTCACTGCATACAGCAAAGGATAGGAGCAAACATGCGTACTTAATAACTTTTGAGTTTCATTTTGCATTTAAGAAAATCAATTTTCAGCCCATACCTTGTGTAGTACCCAGCCTCTCCAATCGTTTAAAAAATCAGCTAGGTGAAATGGCTTTGTGTTTTCTGACAATGAATTAAATGACCAATGGACAGTTTTGCACTTATGATTAACTAGTTAATGGCACCATTCCCTGAGGGAGCTAGTCAAACCATGTTTGTCAAAATAAACAGCTACACACATATATATTGTTGTGGTTTAGTCCAGCTGGCAACTAAACGCCACACAGCCGCTCGCTCACCCACAAAGAGCTCTTCTAGCTGCTAAAAAGAAAAACTAACTTTGTCCCAAGCAAAACCAGGACATGTGTACACACTTATATGTATATGCAGAGAAAGAGCAATTGATGTTCAGTTTGTTTATTTCTTTCAAAACTAGAGTCTAATCAATACTGTGGTTTTTGACCTGAAATCACTCTACCAAATAATACAATCGATAACACCATCAAGTTTCTTTAAATACTAAAAATGCTGATTCAACAGCTGTAGTCAATATACAGAGACATAGTAAATTTGTGGGGGGTACTTAATGTGTTTGCAATACAGCATTTGAAGGATTTGAGCATATGTAATCAAAAGGTGCTTTAAAAATTAACAGTCTTGAGGATTTAAAAAATAATTAGTGACTTTTCCTTCATATTAGGAAATGAATTTCACTATACATCTGTATGTGGCCAGTGATGTTAACTTCTCAAGAGGGATTATAAACTTCCCAAGTACTTGAAGTTTGGTCTTCTGAATACTGTAAGATTAATTTTGAAGTGCAGTTATTCTGAAAAGCTTTCATTCTCTGTATAATAGTAACAGTAGTCAAACTAACTTCTTTTTATGTCATTATTAATGTTCATTATGAACATTTCTTAGGGTAAATTAGGAAGACCCTCTTTGCAACTTAAGCTTTGTCTTCATTAGGCTTTATTGTTAACACATCTGGTAATGATCTAAAATTTAAAAAGTGTATTCTAGATTAGTTTCTCTCAGCTACGTTTTACTTTCTGCAAACTAAGGGAAGAAAAAACATAGTAAAACATTCTCTGTCTATGAAAGAGAAGAGGTAACTAAATATGAAAACCAACCAATCTCTTGAATAAATTCAGTTCACAAAGTACATTCAATAGTGTTAGAAGAAAAGTTTCCTGTGACGTATTTAAACTGATACACAAAATACTAGAGTTGCCTTTTGTTGTTAATCTATTGAAGAGAAATAATGATGAATGCTGTTAATGAATAAAATCCAGAATTTGTTTCTGACAAAACGATCACTCCTACCCTCCCAAAGACCCACCCCAGATCTAGTAGCGTATCTACATCTTGAAGTCAACACTGCATTCTGTTACCTATTCTACTTTCGAGTCTTATGCTATAATATATGATAACTGAGAAAAGAAAATGAGAGCATGTGAGAAGAAGATATTGTACATAGAATTAATTTCTATTCCATTTCTAGGCCATTTAATTGTCATCTGGCTCATTGCCACCATGTGTTTTGTTTCACTACCTTGCTATTTTTAACCTGCATATCTCTGGCAAACTGTTAGGATAAATTCTGTCCTTTATAAGCACTTTAGTGTCTAGATAAGCAGTACTAAAATCATCTTTCATTGACACCATCTTGTCTAAGAGAAAAAAGTTTTGGATATTTGTTGTATTTTCTCGTTTTTTGTATCTAAAGGTAAATCTTTTTTTTTAATTCAGGTTAGGGAAAAAAAAGGAAAGAAGATGTCCCTGATACACAACTTCTGTCTCCTAAGACGTGATTCCCTCTAAGGGAACTACTACAAGAAAGTAGTCAGGCCAGAAATTCCTGAAATAAAAAGGGCAGCTGAAGAAGAGAAAATCATGAAATGTTACATTCTTATTACTATCCAAATGCTTGTTTTAAAAGTTAGTGTTCCGTGAGTGAGAACATTACTGCAGCTAACTTGTATTTTTCCATTGCATGATCAGTGTTAATGGCAACTATTCTGAAGGGTGTGCTGGCCCTGCTCTGAAATGTGCACTTGACTTTGCTTTGTTCTGGTAGCTGACTAATTTCAGTGAGATTACTTCTCTTTTCATCTTCCCAAAATTTTTTATTTGATTTCCTTTCAGTAAAGTAAATGTTTTCCTTGTGTACCATTAAAAAGTATTTCTAAGACTGGAAAAACATTTGTTTGTTCAGCTGAAGTTTTTCATACATTTACAGGATTTAAAAAAACTCCACGAACTTCCCTGCTGCTTGTGGCCTGTAGACCAGATCCAAAATAGATTTTTTCTTTTCAAATGGCATCTTTTAAATTGACGTCTTTAATACTCTTCTGTGCAACAGTGCAGATGCAAGTACTTAATGATGGTAAAGCCTTCTCCCCGAGATAATAAAGAGTACACTGCAGTAATACATAGTATGATATATAGATAACCACACTGTGTCCTTTAAGAGGTTAAGGCAGTTTAAATGAAGTAAATTGAAAACTTCATGGATTTCTGTATATTTTTCAGAACACATTTGCTTTCAAAATACTCAGTCTTTTGTGATTTGGCTCCCAGGTGTTAATAATGAGAGGTCTGAGGCAGGGAATTATAGCTAGAATGGGTGTTTAACATAACAAAAAGCTAAATTAAACTAGGGAAAAGCTTTCAGGAGAGAAAGAGTTCTGTTTGTACCTAAGGCCATGCATCCATGTTTATTCAGAGGGGATCCCTACACTCTCAGATCACTAAGTAGTGCAGATTTGAATAGGACCAGGTGTGAATAAAGAAAGCACATAGCATGGCATTTGCATCTGCGTGCTCTGTGGGCTGCTATTCCAGATTGCCTGGTGTTTTTCCCTCTGCTTATCTGCATGGCACATTGAGGAGGCTGTTGGCTGTGGTTCCTAGGCTCTCCTGCTTCTGAGCTCAGCCCTGCAAAAAAGCTCCAGATAAAGAACCTCATCACTATCAATACACCATTACCTTTCAGCCCAGTTTTTTCCAGAGTGGTTTTTAGAAGCCTTTCTGGTCTGCAGCCTGACAGCAGCCCGTCCTCGGGAATGGAGCTGTGTGGTCACTGAACGGTGGCCACTCTTTCCTGCTCTCCAAAAGCCGTAGAGTGGTAGGCAGGGAGCAGAGCTGGCAGTGCAGCCGGTGCATCCGACTGCCAGATGCCTGTCTCATAAACATCCAGACACCTACACCAGATAATGTCTGGACCCTGAGGAAGATACTGGCTGAGTTCTGTCGAGCAGCCATCAGTGAAGGGACAGATTCCAGATGAAAGAGGCAATGCCCACACACGAAAATCTGTGCTGAGTTCACTCTTTAGCTGCTGGTGTAAAGCCTACTGTTGGCTATCATCTGCAAAAATAATTCAGAACGTTGCATTCACCAGTTCGAAAGCTCTTGCCCATCATCTCTGTGAGTGATAGATACAGAAGGGATCACCCCTCGTGTCTTCTCCCCATAGTAGTACTTGAGTTATGTACATGATAGTATCTGCTATCTGCTGCACTTAGTATCCGTTCTTCTTAATTCTCAATTCTTCACCAATCAGCACTCGGGAAAGGGGGAATCACTTACTTTAAAACTGACAACTTAGACAATAACTGGCCTAACCCAAATGTTCTGGTGTTTGTTATAGTTATCCCAATCTCTTGAAGAGCTACTCATCCTGACAGCCTGAAGCAAAGCAACATTAAAATAAATATTTATTGGGCTTTCCATGATCAAGATGTTAGTTAAGACATGTCGTTAAATTTGCCTATGGCTCTATAATCAAACAAAAGTTTTTACTTAATGTTTATTCATATTTCAGTGACAAGTAAGAAGATTTTCAGTACATTAAGGATTGGTTAAAAAAAAAGCAAGATATCCCAACAGCTCTGGGATTTATTAGATTTTGCAAAACTCACAACGGATCAGCTAAAATAATTGTTGGAAACTGAAACCAAGCTGAACAAAGACCGTATATTGAATTGACATATTAGCTATTAAGTATTAGAACAAATACTTTCTCTTTAGTTAAAATTTTTGAAAGACTTTACATAAATGGTACTGATACTGATGCTAGTGCTTTGGGGTAATCACTAGAAGAAATAAAGAAAAAACCTATTGATTTTAATGTAATTTTTATTGGCAGGATTTTGCAGACAGGATATAGTGACAAAGGACAATAAGGTATGTCTTTAAAAATATTGTTACTTTGGAGTGTGCATAAAATATTTTAAAAATCAATAGAGTGAAGAATGTGAAGATTTCAAGGTAGGTAATTATTTTTAGGTGAAAACTCCACACAAGAAACACATTACATTCAATAGCACTGAAAATTACTCCCAAAATTATGTTTTTAGTAATGTCATTGCAAGGGGAAAAATACTTAAAATACCAACAAAGTGGTCATGTTTTTTTAACAGTTGGGAATTGACATTTTGTGTTATGGGAAGTCAGCTATGGAGAAAAATTGTGTAGAGAGAATAAATATTGTTGTATAATGTGATTTTTATTTAACAAACACATAAAAAACATGTTTAAAATAATACTTCTGCTAACTAAGATGCCACATTGCCACCATTTGATTCTCATGTGAGGAATAATTGATTCTGTTAGAACCCAATTTTGCTGATTGGGCTGAGAAAATCCTTGTTGACATCACATTGTATATGAAAACCTCTTCTCAAATGTTGACAATGTGATTTGGTTAATGTGCCTACAAGAGTACTAAAACCTGTGTTTTGCTTTGCTTCAGAAATGTAGAAACCTGCAAATAAAATGCAATTGCTTTAAAAACACACTGTGTTTACAATAAAGAACAAAGACTCTCATGAGTGAATGAAGGAAGGGTCAGGAACTCAGACTCTCAATTTTCAGTGGTAGACAAATCTAACAATAGAATATTTCACATGATTTTTAAATCACAGAACAAAAAGCTGACCTTCTATACTCATATACGTGAAGAGCATTTAAATCAGAACTGGTTTTATGAATGTCTTTGTAGGCTATTGTGTCTGACACAAAAGTGTTGTCAATAAGCGGTCATACTTTCAAAACATTTCTTGCGTTGCCTTAGAGAATGATAGGGGCCTATGGGAATGTATTTTTATTTCCAGTGAGAAATCTTAGATGCTTTTCTTTTAGGTACCTGAGCCCCAGAATGCAGATACAGGTTTGTGAAAGACACAGCATGATTATGCTAGCTATTCCTCTACAGAAGAAGGAAAGGCTAAGAAATATAAGCAAAGTGAAAGAGGAAAGGAAATGTCCGCTTTTACTTTTCTTGGTCTAAGGCAATCTGCTAATCTGTTGTGTTGGTCCTAGCAAGAGAGAATGGTGAGCTCTGCAGAAGCTCCTTCCTGATTCTCTTGCCAGCTTGGAAGCTAGCGTGGATGTCTGGAATCAGTGACCGTACCTGCAACAGAGGTGCTTTGCGTGCTTCCGTTCCTTAGGCAGATGGAGGCATCACGTGCACGACTTGCTACTTGGGAATATTTCAATCGTTATACATATTTCCAGGCTTTCATGCTACCCAGAGTTGCTTCTACATGTTAAATCCCTCTCCATATGGCAGCAGTTCCACTGAGGGCCAACAGTGTGGAGAAGCCATGAGAGAGGTTGCTGAAGTAATACTCTCAACCTGTTCCCAACATATTATGCTACTTTTGGAGAAGAACATAGCTGAATTCTTCCTTGGGGAATTTGATGCCAAAATTGGAGATGTGTCCTGGCCATTCTGGAAGTGGGAAAGAGAGATTTGGAAAAAAATGTGAAAAAGCATGTGAGATTGACAAGGGGACAGAGAAAGAAAACCAAGTTCTCTAGAGCATGTTCTGGCACCAGCATATACAACATCTTCACCAGACGTTAGAGTTCTTGGACTGCATTTTCATCAGTGGTCTCTGCATAGAGCAGATTGCTGCTGTGTACAGTTGTGGGTTTGGTGAAAGCTGGAGAGAAAGTATGGTGGTGATTGAGGCATCTGTGGGGACTGCCTAAGAAAATTTTATATGTCAAACATTCCCATATAGACGTATGATGCAGGAATTCATAGCTTGAATAAAAAAGGCCAGTGCATGTCAATCAGTTGCTAGATACCTGAAATGTGGGGTTTGCCTCAGAAAGGAGAGGGTTATTTTTCATCCTCCTCCTATATGGCTTTTTTGGTGCCTGTAAGGGTAGCTGGGACTGAAACGGAAAGAGAGGGGAGGGTCACGAGGAGGTTGTGTGCCTTTGGGGATACTTCTGCAGAAAGCAGATACTGTTGTCAGAGGGACACTACTGACACCGGGGAAAGTGACTAGTGAGCACATTTGAGCCTCTGATAGTATGGTAGAGTAAGACATAGCAATTAAAGAAGGCAGCAAAATTACCCCTGATCTGACTAAACCAAATTTCCTCTTAATGCTCCAGACTAATAACTCGTGGCCGCGTTTTTGCAGCAATAAGCTAAGCAATCTCTTCACCACTCTGCCAACCCGAGTGTTTGTAGAATGGCAAATGTGGAGAGCCTGTTCACAGCAATTGTCTCTGCTTCAGAAATGAGAACTGCAATTCCTCGCACTCACTCTGCTACGGTGCTATAATTATCCCTCAGCACTTGATGACTAATTTGAAGCCAAGCACTCTTTGAGGCTGCCCAAGTAATATTTTAAGTATATTTTTAGAATACATGGTTTTTTGATTGGAAACAAAATTAATGGAACTGTGGTAGTTCTTACTACCTACCTCTAAGACACTACTCGGGATACAAATGCAGTGGCATTTGATTCCAGCTTAAGTTTATGAAAAATGCTCTATCCTGGCTGTATAGGCTGCAATTTCTATAATCTGTAAGAGCACTTTATATTTCAGTCATATATTAATCTGAAGAATTCAGAAGCATGTTGGTAATAAATCTCTGCCTAGAGCCTCTGTGAGAATAAATAGTATGGCTGTTTCCCAAAGAGCTTAGATTAAGGCATAAAGATACAAAATAGGAGGAGAAATTAGAATTCTTTGAGTTAACCAGCAAACAATCCTTTTCCTTTTGCACACAGTGAGGAATAAAATACTAGCTTAAAAGGTATTGTGCTTTCTAAATCCAACTAAAGTAAAAAAAACAGCTTGTAACAAAAAACCCGAAGAATTTATGGTGTACAGCACAGTATAGCAGGTCACAAATATCCTTCCACAGTTTTTAAAAGCATCAGTGTAATACTTTCCTGTAGCAGAGGCAGGACCTTTATTTTCCCAGCATACACATTTTTCTCCCAGAGGATATCTAGGAGTTTGATATTCCTCTGTGAATACAAAGGAGCCAGAGTTCTTTCTGGATGCAGGCTGCAGGCGTGCAGCCTTTGGCAATTTACACTCCACTGAGAGTAAAATCACGAATCTCATGTTCCTTGAAAGCACTTGCTCTTCTCTGACCCAGAAGCAGGCCTTCTGTGCTCAGAAGGAATTTATATCTGGATTTGGAAGCCCTGCCAAGAGCCCATTTCAGACTATAGAAATAGCCTTTTACGTATCAGTTTTTGTAGGTGCTTTCACATTGCTTGATAGATTCACTGCTTCTGAGGCTGTTCTTTTAGGGAAAAATACAGTTGTCTTGATATCAAGTCTCTCGTATAAAGGCTAAGGGTAAAGCACTAAAAGTAAAAAATCAATATAATTTTTTTAAATCTATTAAAAGACAATAGGAGAAGATAATTTTTGGAAGACGTTCCTCTGATAGTTATTAAAAGTAGAATTTTGCGTTTAAACCTTCAGCTTAACTGATCTGCCAGAATCCAAAAGGGGAAGGATCATATAGATGCCCTTGTACTCTTTTCTTATGCATTTGCTATGAGCCTTTGGCAGGATTAGATAGACCTTTGCCCGACCTTGTAGCATTCCTTATATTTCAGTGTAAGTATTCCAAACACAACAGCGTCTGGCTCCTGCATGAAAAGTCAAGTGAAACCCACAATAAGAAAACCCACAATAAGAAAATGTAAAACTAAAAAGTTATTTCAAGACTAATGATGTAGAAAACTGGAAAAAAAATATAAACAATTTGAAAAGGAACTTAGATTTTTTTTAAATTCCATTTTAATGGCGTAACACAAAAGTGGCAGGCTAACAGAGAGTAATTTTTCTTTCTCAATAACTTGCAGTAATTCTGTAAAAGTGTATATTATCATGCAGGACTAAATTGCTTTGTTTCAAGATAATCACATTCAGTTTCTTTTTAAGCAAATCAATTTTTTTTTATATGACACTTCTTATGAAGGTGAGGGTCTGGATCATAAGTGACGTAAAAAGAATTTTTGTGAGCTACTTGTACTGTGAATCTTCAAATGTCATAAAGTACTGGAGGGCTCAACACAGCGTCATACAGCTATTTAATTTACCTAGCATTTATTTTACCTGTGTATGCTCTGGAGGAACTTAAAAGCCATCTAAAGTCTATATCATGACGCATTATAATCTGGAAGTATATATATTTGTGCGTATGCACACACACTACATATATCTATGTATGCTATATATAATACTTTTGTATAGTGTGTATATATATATGCCTATATAAATAGACAAATTCAGAGATGGGAACATAGCAGACTGCCTAGAAAATGAAATTAAGGTAAATTAAAATTAAATCCAGACATATTCACATGATGGAAATACAGCATGCTCAGGGATTTCACTTCAGTCATTCCCAAATAGGACTGTAAGGAACCACATGGGTAATCTAGTTCATCTTCCTACAATGACAGCCAGCCAGGCAGCAAAATTTTAGTTCAGAGCTCCACAACTGCTTCACAAACCTGCTCCACACACCCTCATATGCTTCCACATATCCCATCCCTATCTGCTGCTGCCGGTAGTGTTGCATAGCTGCCTAGCTTGGATTTGCAGAAAGCAATCACATATATCCATGTACTTATTCACAACCTGTTAAAGGAAATGGGGGTTCAGTCTTATATATTTCATTATCACGTATTCAATATTTTTTTTCCATGCTCTTTCCTAACCTTTTGCTTTTCAAATACATTTGGGAAATATAGAAGTTAAGTGGCTTGTATTATAAAGTTTAGCTTTTAAGCTTTCAACCTGGCTTCCTTTCCATTGCCTCCAATATCTGCAAATGTGCAAAATGGAAAGTATGATTTATACAAACTAACTGCTGTATTTATTTAAGTCTGGTTCATTTCAGGATCAGCGGCACAGTCAGATGTGAAGCAAGCAAGCAGATAAGTCTTGACCTGAAGCTAGAAGGCTACCTCATTAGACACCTGTACAGTGTAGTCTAATACCCGTATGTGGAAAATCACAGCCTCATGCTTGCAAGTTCAAAAAGGAACGCAGTATATTAAAAGTTATATTAAATCTTAAAAATTTAAGTGAAACAGTGATAAGTTGACCTTGGCTGTATGTCAGGTGCCCACCGAGCCGCTCTGTTACTCCCTTCCTCAGCAGGACCTGGGGAACAGAAAATAAGATGGAAAAAAACTCTCAGGTCAAGATAAAGGTAGTTTAATAGAGCAAAAGCAAAGGTTGTGTGCAGAAGCAAAGGAAAACTAAAGATTTATTCTCTACTTCTCATCAGCAGGTGATGTCCAGCCACTTCCCAGGAAGTAGGACTTCAGCCCAAGTAGACATTGCAATAATGAATGCCCCTCCACGTTCCTTTC
Source organism: Tauraco erythrolophus (assembly GCF_009769465.1). Lineage (NCBI taxonomy): Eukaryota > Metazoa > Chordata > Aves > Musophagiformes > Musophagidae > Tauraco > Tauraco erythrolophus. The sequence goes on from NC_141470.1 coordinate 39,986,785, forward strand.
TCTTAGTTTTTATTGCTGAGCAGATGTCATATGGTGTGGAATATCCTTTTGATCAGTTTGGGTCCTCTGTCCTGGCTATGTCCCTTACCAAGATCTTGACCACCCCCCAGCCTGCTAGTGAAAAGAGAATGTTGGAGAGACTGCCTTGACGCTGCCAAGCACCGCTCAGCAGTAGCCAGAACACTGGTGTGTTACCAGCACCTTTCTTAGCTACCAATACAAAGCACAGCACTAGGAGAGCTGCTCTGGGGAAAATGAACTCTATCTCAGCCAGACCCAATACAGAAACAGAGTAAAAAGTGCATTCTGTATGGCCCTTGTACAGTTATTTGATGCCTGAAAACACATTAGATGATTGGATTTTAAAAACAAACAAGTAAGCTGTGTCTGTAAGATTAGTAGTATTATAGCAGAGACACATTTCATGCGTGGAGGATGCAAGAAAATGAGGTTCAAATGAACATCTAATAGTGCAAGTCTTTATGCAAAGTAATCTATTCATGGACAAGGATCTCAGCTGGTATTCATCTGATACATTTCCAATTGAGGATTATCTGGGTGTTAGTTACAAGTATTTTGGAATGATTAACCCCTGAAATGCTGTTGTACTCAGGAAAGGTAAATATACAGCCCTTGTTTGTCCAATATTCATTTTCTCAAGACTTTCTAGACAGATTTCTGTCATTTCACAAGTATGAAAATTTTTCTTTCCCACTCATTTCTCTTCCCCACCTGTCAGATTTACAAACTCCATCTGGAATCTGAAAAAAGCAAGCTGTTCGTTCCCTCCACTCCCCTTTCTAATAAGGACTCTGCAGACAGAGCTAAGCTGACAATTTGGATAATGTAGAAGGAAAGCTGCAGTGCAGCTCATTCTTCCATAACTTTTTTGATACTATAACACAGAAGTTAAAAAAAGGTCTTTGGCATTAACATAAGTATATGTGACTCCACAGCATTCAAAGGTATAGATTCAGAGTAATAGGACATCACCCTTTACAATGTCATTTTTCCTGACGGCAGCCTCTGTGGGTTAGTTTATTAGTGGATCTCATTTTATCACGTTCTCAAGATGCCTACAGGTAATGAACCAGCATGTATTTCTTCATCTGCATCAAGAAGAAAATGTGTCTGCACAGCTTCAACCACAATACAAGGCTGCTTTAGGAGACTAGAATGTCTTTCTTCCAGGAAAAATATACCCTTCTTCATTTGTCCGTATAGCATTGTTGGAACATTTATCTGACTCTTGAGCTCTACTGTGAGTAGAAATACTGCATTCAGTGTTTAACTGTGAATAAAAGATCTGATTTATGAAATCACAAAATAAATAGGAAAGAAAAGATGGCTGTCATCCTAAATGACAAGCTCATAGCAGCTAGGCTCTTTTGGGAAACTACCAAACATCAGTTACCTCCCACATACGTGACTGCAGTTCTAACATTAAAAAACAGACATTGAAATCGTGTAAATATAACCAACTTTCTGAGATACAACAAGTATTAACAGTTTCATATTCATTCATTTGAAAGCATATTGGTAAAATAAATCCAATCTGCACTGACATCTGTTATTTTACAGTTTTTCAGTTAATGCATTACAGCTAGAAAGTGGATTATTTTCCTTTCTGAAAACTGTAAATATTCTTTTATTTATTACAAAAAGCAATAACAAAATAGTTTACAGATATGAGATAAGAGGTAATTAGGAGATACTCTCCTTACTGTGTTTGTTGTATATTTGTGGGCAGAAAAAACGCAATGGACCATATCACAAGTGTCTGACCATGACAAAAACAATTAAAAAAAGATATTCATAATGCAAATCTGTAGTCTGCATTTCCATAGCGTGAATAGAGGTGATTTTACATACTATAAGCACAGAAAGGCAGGTAAGAGATGTAATTGGAATAGTAATAGAGTGCTACTTGACTCATCAGTAAGTAATAAGCAAAGCATTAACATACATTTTATTTTTCCGTTTCCTTGTCATATGCATTAGTGGATGGGGAAGGAATTAATACAACTTCATTAAATGACAGCTGTGCCCTGTCCCTGTACACCACAGTAGCATCTAAACTCACCAAGGGGAGCAGTGCCACCTTCTGCACCACCATGCTCACTTTCAACACCTATCTTTCTGCCATATTGGGTATTTTCTTTTTAAAAAAAACAAGGTGAGTGTCATTCTTTTTCATGGTCTGCAATGATTCCTAGATTTGACTGTAAAATGGAAGCTTTTTCCGCTTTGGGTTCCTAAAGAAAAAAAATCCTATTAAAAATTATTTGTATAGAAAACAAGGTTTTTCTACCTTCAGAAAATGGGAAAACAAACAACAAACAAAAAACTCCAGGTAAAATAGAAAAAAAAAATTCTCAACATTTTTTTTTCCCAGCACTGGAAGATTTTTTCATCATCTATTTTCATTTATTTTTCTCTTTCTTCTGGGGAAAACCTGTATATAAGTGTATGTAGACAAGCTTGTATGCCGTTTACTTTTTTTTTTTAATTATTTAAAAAAACTCACAAAATACTGTCTGCAGAATTTTTTTTTTAAGTTTGTTTTCTCAGTCTGTTTTGTATACAGGAGAGGCCTGAAACAGAAATTTTGGAAGCTTTGGCAAATTACCTTTGCAGCTCAAATCTTATTAGGATAGGTAGTAGATAAAAAGCAGAACAAACAACTATTTGCAAACTATCATGTTAGCTGTTTATTATAAGGGAATATTATTTATTTAATTAATTTGATTTTATGATCAGATGAAATATCTTTAGTTCACAAATATTTAAATAAAGATCTGATTTGCTACAAAAATTAATAACATTAATTCATAAATATTAATACTTTAATTCCAACAAACATTATAAATTTAAATGTAGTCTGTGAAATTTTTAAAATAGTTTTACAACTAATCTTCCTTCCTTGTATACACAGAAATGCCCTTCTTCAAGCGTAATATAAAGATAATTCAAAAATATTTATTTTGAAATAGCTTTACTATACACTCTTTTTTTTTCTAATTAAAAAAGTCAAGCCTTATTTTCTCTGGTTGCAGTTCATCTGTCACTGTAAGACCAACCTAAATTTTTCTGTTTAGCAAAATCCTTTGACAAATGTTTAAAATTCAGCAAAGCTTAAAAATATGCACAAGTTTTGCATTCTGGCCCCACATTTTTTTTTAAATCAGAAAAATATTAGTCCGTTCAGGGAATATTGTAATTTCACTTACTTTTGCCCAACTTCCAGGGGAAGAAGTTTTTATTATTCTCACCCCCAAAAAAATTACCAAGTTTGATATAAAATTTCTAAGCCATTAGGGTTTTTTTTGTGACAGCAGGATGAATTAACAAAGGGCCATACACCCATTTTACTGTCCTTCCTCTGCATTCAACCACCTTTTCATCTGATCAAGATATAGGCAGGACAGACACAGTTGACTCTCATGGGGCTGGCTCCTGCAGGGCTGGCTGGGTGGCTGGAGGACGGGATCTACCAGGAGGAACGGAAAGAAACAGGTTTGTTCAGCCTGGAGAAAAGGCCTCTGGGGCGACTCTACAGCTGCCTACAAATCTCTGATGGAAGGATGGAGAGAAGATGTAGTCGGACTCTTCTTGGAGATGCATGGCAATGAGATGAGAGACAACAGGCACGGACTGGAACATGGAAAACTTCAATTAGATGTAAAGAAACATTTTTTATCAGTCTTCGACGTGTTCAGGATCTGACTGGACTCAGCCTGGGGCAACCTGGTAAAATTAGACTTTCTTTGAGCAGGGGGTTGGTATAGATGCTAATTAATGCAGGTGCCTTTCAACCTGAATTATTCTGTGATTTGATGTGAGAAATGGCCAAATGACAGCAGTCAGGAGAACAGGGTGGAAGGGTACTTCCCCAGCTGGCAAGGAAACATCTGGATGAACAGGTCAGTTATTCTGGTATCAGAGTGTCAGTGCCCATTCCAGCAGCTACCCATTGCTCAAAACAAGCATAAGCATTTATAAGCCCTGGAGGAACTAAAGTATGCATTAATCAGAGATAGTCTAATGAAGTTGTCGTGATATCTTTCTAATAAAATGTGATTAATGAGAAATTATCAGGGCTTTAATTTTCCACAATATGAAAGACAATTGCTGTGATAGATTGAAAATTTTGCTTGCAAGAGCTAAATATTGTTTCTGGGTTTTTTTGTTTGTTTGTTTGTGTTTTTTTTTAATTGCAAGCACCAAATTGTCTGTATCCTACCTTGAAAATTATTCCTGCTCTGCTTTATCACATCTATACCCTGGTACTTTATTCCCTACTTATTGAAGCCTCAAACCAGTAAAATCTATGTTGCAGCTGGTATGGCTGTTTCTACGCAGATAGTTAATTTCCAGGACCCCTGAGGAGCCAAGCTGCAGCTGTCCTTGTGTAGATGTTAATGGAGAACACAAAGGGTGCAAAAACCACTCCCCACTTGCAGACCCACATACTGTGCAGACTCAGTCTTGGGGGTTATAGACCTGAAACATGAAAGTACTGAAACATGGTGCTCTACTGCCAGAACGAGCAGATACCATTGTCTCTCAGCTTCGTACGTTATCAGGCAACAAGCTGTACAGGGAGGGGCACACCACTCTTCTTAAAGGACTACGTTGAGTCTTTGAGCATGTTTGCCTCCTAATATTTGCATGGCCATTGTTTTATATGGGGAGGCCTTGTGCTTAGTTCAGCTACAAGATACTTTGATTTTTAGCCTAAGCCTGAAAGATGATGATGAAAAGAGGCTCCAACAGTGCAGAAGCACAGTTTTATATTTTGAAGCATTTTGAAAATAGTTTCATTTCTGCTAAAATTATCAGTTACTGGCACATAAGAATTAAAATATATTTGGTTTTATTTCTTCATACAAAGTTTTAGTCAATAAAGGAGATGATCAACAGTATGAAATTGCTGTCTGAAGAGAAAATATTTCTCTTCCTAAAGGAAGTTTTATCCCAGACTAAACTAGCAGAAGAAAAAAAAAGGTTTCAGTTAAATAATTTTATAGATTGTGCATTGGGCTGTAGGAATTGTATTTTGCTATTAGAGCTGGCACTGCTAGAAAGAACAATTTCCTGCAGAAAATGTTATCATGAAAGAAGAGAGGAAAAGACAAGCTATTTCTTCCTAAATAGAAACAGCAACCTGTATTTGGCATCTGCTCACAGAGTGCAAATTGGCCTCATGATACATTCTTCTAGCTTCTGCAACTATCAGAAATAAGTCAAGCCAAAAAATTAATCTTAAAATTAAGATTGTTGCTTGCTCAACAAATCAGTAGGAGCTACTAGAAAGCAAACATTAGTTTTCATTTGATACGTATCTGTTCAAGAAGTTTCACTATAGCTCATTACTCACAACATTGGATTCTGAACTGAGGTATAAGAGGTAAATGAATGTCATGACCAACTGGGTGCCTGGATTTGTTAGCTGACCAGGCTGGGCAGCCTGCGTATAGCTGAGAAGGTTCAAAGGAGATCTTAAATCCTAAAGTACCATTGAATAGATGAAAATAGTGCAATTCAGGCTAAAGTGCAAGAGAGAAACGTGTAACGTTTAGGAGAAAAAATATCTAACAGTAAGACAGAAGTTTATTGTAGCTTGTCATTTTTGATCCTTGCTGGACGTTTGTCTGTTTTACTTGCTTAGATAATTCTACTACAAATAAATACTGCTAATAAAAAGTCAGCCTGTCAATTATTTTAGAAAGTACTTCAACCAGCAGAGTAAGATCATACCGCAATTGGAGTCTGACGCTTCTCAGACGGGAATTTCTCAGCAGCCGTTTCAGCAGTCATGGGGCATCACTTCCACCGAAAGAAGTCCAGCTCACTCCTTACCTGTGCGCTCCCTGCTCTCAATGCTCAATTGTGTCAGAAAATTGTTCATGTGTCAAAGTAGTGAATCAGATGCAGGATCTGATCTGAGAGAAAATGATTCCTCCCTCTCTCTTCCTCCTTTCCATTTTTATCTGCTCAGCTCTCTGACCCAGTTCACTGTATAAACTCTGGCAATCATTTGTGCTGGTATAAGGAGTGGGAGGAATGAGGACAGGAGCATGTTTTTAGTGGTGACCGGGAACACTTTTTCCAATATCTGTGACAGTTTATGCTTGCTAAAAATACTTGTTGAGCAACCTAGGTGACTCTAATAAATTTGATCTAAAATTTAATGTGTTTTGGCTTTGCGCTTATGTACATTTTCAGAGATATTTTGGTCAAAAGACTTACAAATTATGAGTCACTAAATTGATTAATTATTATTGATATATTGTAAATAAAGATATAGCGTATGTTTTAATATACAATTGACTTCAGAGAAAAATATGTGACCCATAATTTGCCCTGTTTTGCAATAGCAACCAATTTCTTCCTGCTTCCAGGGCTTTTAAGCTCTTCTTTGAAAAAAACTTTCTTTTCTGTCTGATGTTACCTGCTGAACCTCCTCAGAGAATAACTGTTCTGGAGATACATCTCTTACTCATCTTTTCAAGCATTCACCCTTCTCAATTTGTGCTTTGTCAGCACCGTTATTTCACTTCAAGTCTTGAGTGACTATTCAAGTTTCAGAAGTGCTCTTTTCTATGTAATACATGTCTTAATTCAGGTAAAGTCATAACTCCTTCTCCGAACAAGGGGGAAAAAAAAAGCAAACAAACAGCTGTTCCTGTGGAAGCTTGAATCAAGCACTGCCAACCCCAAAGCTTTCTAAAGCTACTAAATTGCCTTACAAATCAGTTTAGGTTCCAGATGAGGTTCTCTATTTTTTTTCCTTTTTTTATTTAGCTTTTATGAGGTCACTTTCTGAAATTTTTCACCGAAGTATTGAGAACAAAAATCCTACTTTTTATGCCATAAAAACTGAGGTTCCTAGTTAACATAGATGCTAGTTGCTGGAGAGCTTTAAAAAAAATAAAGGGCTGCTAGATGATGTAGATGTCAAGGTAAATCACGAAACTGTAATTTCACTAACATATTGCTGTTGTTATATCTAGGAAAACACTATAAAATTGCTGTTAACCAGAACAATGAATATGGAATTCCGATATCATCTGGATTGCAGCTTAATAGTTCTACTTTCTCAGTAACTCTATTTATAGTTCTACAGACCATGTCTGTTTACTGCAGTTGCAGTTATGTACCTGAATTTCAAACTTCAGTTTCATTTATGGAGCTCCTTAAAGTTTGATCAACTCTAGAAAAATACCATCCTGGAATGGAGGAAAAGTATGCCTAAGATGAAGGTCATGTGATAAGAGAAAAAATTGCTGGAAGATACATAATAAACACAAGATGAGTTACTAGCATTACAGAACAAAGATTCTTTGTTTGAGCTGAGTTACTTTCAATTTTCTGCAGCTCATACTGAGTTGCTTTAAATTTTCCACAGCTCATACTTGGAGTGAAGGAGCAAAGTTGAGTATGGGAAAGAGGAGAGGAAAGGTGTTGGTTTAATATTTGTCTTTGTTTCTCACTACCTGAATCTATTTTAATGGGCAACAAATTAAATTTATTTTCCCCAAGTCAGTATCTGGTAAGTGATATCCCTGTCTTTGTCTTGAATCACAATCTTTCTTATCCTATTTTCTCCCCTGTCCTGCTGAGTAGGGAAAGTGAGTGAGCAGCTAAGTGGGAGTTTGGCCCTTAGCCAAGGTTAACCCACCACAGTAAAACTAATTAAATATACAATTTTCAACTTTTCTAACAGTTCTGCTTGTGGAGACCATCTGACTCACCACAGTTCCTTACAAAACTTTTGAAGAAATGTGTCAGAGCTTTAGAAATAAAACTCCAGGTTGCTGCACAGCTTCATTACAATTTTCCCTAGAGTATTTATCAGCATGCTAAAGCTGTTGATTAATAAACTGCGATTAGAGCTAGAAATAAAGATTCAAAGATTGATACCCTGAATTTTTCATCACTATACCCTTCCTTAGAGAATTTCTTTTGTAGAGACAATGGAAAGCTAGTTTTTTATGTATTGAGCTAATGCTGGTTGTATATTATTATGAGAACTCACATGCGGTATTATTGCACATACTTATAATGCATTTCTCCTGCATACAAAAATAAATGTTTTATATTAGAGAAGTCTGTTCATTTCTGTGCAGAAACTGCTTTAAGAGGAAGTAGAGTGAAAGTTTTATATTCTGCTTTGATTTCTGAGCATAGAAAATTGTTGAGAAATAATTTTTCTTTAAGCATTGAATATTGAAGCTGATTTGAGATATCAGAGGAAAATGATTGTTTATTTTCTGCTTGATCACATAAGTTAGAAGTGTGGTTTGTACATGTAAACAAAATAATTTTATACTTGGAATCAATTCTTGAAATATGAGTGCTGCCTTTTAAAAAACCGATTTGTTATATGCAGATATCTATGACCAATAAGGGAAGAATTGACTTTAGTTTTAGAATGAGAAGTGAAGAAGAGAAAGAGTATTTGTATTTCTAGAGAAATTTATCTAGAAACAAAAGTGTTGGATTTCTCTTTCTTTTTTACTTGACAAAGCAAAGCATGTTGCATAAGATAGCACTGGGCGTTTCTGTTACACGACATTGACCAAGTCACCTTGCCTCTCTGTATTCCACTACATAGTGGAATAAAAAGTCTTGTGACATTTATTTCTAAAAAGACCTATATGAATTAGTTGTTGTTATTAAAAACTTATTCTTAACTTTTATGTGAAAATTGAACTGTGTGTTAATGATCGACTACAGACCTGCAAGCAGGTGATAATGAAATTAAAGATCTATCTTGCTCTTGAACAGAATTCCTCTTTATTTGCATTACTTAAACAAGGCAAGGGACATACCTGCAAAAAGCAATATGTCGAGAAAAACTTTTCTTTGGCATCCTGGAAAGTATGCTACATGATCAATTCTTCTTATCCAAGCCTTATATTTAGGAATGAGATATATAAATATTTAGTTGTCTAGAGCAACTGTCTAGCAATGAACCTATAAACTAGCTGGTGAGTAAAAGATGAAAGGAAAACCAGATGTAGTGCTTAGAAATTTGCAACAGCAACTCGAGACACTGGGTTACCTTATGCACGCAGTACTGTGAAGTCCACCAGCTACTGGTCCACCATTACGGGCTCTGGAGACAGTTCCATTCAGCCCATCACCTTTACAGCTACAGCTTCACACTGAAACTGGATATGGGGGGAATTAGTAGTTACTGACAGGACAGGAGGCCTAGAAGTTGTTGATCACATTTTACACACATAACGACACTGAAAGTGCAATCACAAGCTATCACACGTGAAGAAATTGTTACGTGAAATCTAGTAAGTGACACAGCTGGTCAGTAACAGCTCCCAGTAATCGAAAGCATTAGGATGATAAAGGTTTCATCAAAGTTCCAAAGACTTCTTTGGGTCCTCCTGAAATTTTTATCCCACTGCTTAGATTATCCTGATTTAATTAATACTATTGGTTCTTAGACCTTATGAAAATGAGAGACTGAATACAGAATTCTTTACGAATTGTGTAAATATATGAGCATCCTTCTCTGTGGCCCAGCTGCAGCACTTGTAATTATTTTTTTCCACAGGGTAGGTCTCTAAAAGAAACAATTCAATCTTTACCAGTGAGTCCTGCTTATTTACTTAGAAGAGGCTTATGCTTTATTTCCTGCAGGTTTGGTTCAGCAACACACTGGAAATAGTCTCGTATGAGAAACACCACTCCTTTGGTGATGATTTTTGAAGAAAGTCTTATTGTGGAAAATCTATTATATCTAATAAACACATTTCCACTCTGGGTTACTTCTCTTCGTAGCAGAGGCGTGTTATTAACTAATAAAAATATATTTAATATTTAGCAATATTCTGCAAGCAATGCACAGAAAAGTCATTAAGTTCCCCTCTTTTAAATGCTCATTGAAGTAAGGGATTAATGTTCTCAGCCTCTAATATTAACAGCTTCTGCAATGAAGTCAAGCAAATCCATTTGTGGTCATTAGTTTCACTAATCACCATTAAAATTTGGGGAATGGTGAATGTGTTTAAAATATGAGATGCGTATTGAAGTTATTGATATCACTTTTCAGATGGAAATTAGGAAGCCTGTATAATTGCTCTCCTGGGCAATGTCCCAAAATGGCTATTAGATAAATCTCTACTTAAAGAAACGTCCAAGGAATGGAAAGAAAACCTAGTCCAAATTGATAGTTACAATTACTGCTGCTGAGCATGGGACTTTTGCTGACACTGCAGCTTCTTAGTGCAAGATCCACAGAAAGAGATCAAGTCTGTATTTTCCTGACAAAGAAAAGCATAAAGTTATGTCCTGTGTCTCCAGTTGATTGCCTCTCTCCTTTTTCCAAAATGTAATATTCAAAGATGCCTTTCAAATCCCTGAGAAACTCCGTTGCAAGGAAACCTGCAACTGTAACCACACTTGCAATTCCTTAAATTAGACTCTTTTATCCCATCCTTCTCTAGTTGCCTTTACCCACAGATGTCCTTTCTTCTGATACAAATGAAAATAATATATTTATTTCCCAAGCACTAAGTTGATTTGATCAGATAAGGATCTGGTCCTTAAACGTGTATGACTGAAGACTTGATAAGCACAGGTGGTGTTGAGGACAGTAGATTTCTCAGGTGGGGACTGTCACTGTGGCAGGTTTGTATACGTTGTTGGCAAAACAGGACTGTGACTTCTCTCTGGGGTTTCTAAGGAAAAAACAATAAAAAGTTGGTGTTCAGAAGGTATCTAAAGTGACATTTAAAAGTTTAACTGTTTAAACACTCAGCCTCCCATCATGCTTGTGATTGTCCATAAATGCTGAGGATAAATTTTTCAGTTTTTTAGTTTTTCACTACAAACTGCTTCAAAGTGAAAGAGAAAATTGCCTCTACTTACGTCAGAGCTGAGATAAACTCACAGCAAAGTGAAAACCTATAATGGCTATTATATCCAGCTGTCTCCCAGACATTTTCTCCACTCACACCAAAGTATAAGTCTGGACATTGCAAAATTACCAGTCCATCATATTTTCCTCACTGTCTCCCCCACCCGCTAGGTTTACTTGTCCTTACTTTTTACTTAACAGAATGTATTTATTTTCAACTCTTGTGTAAAACTTAAACGAAGTGATTCTGTTAATTATTTAGAATTAAATATAGCAATTATCAAGAAGTCTAAGGAGGTCAAAGCTTTAGCTACTGAATTTTACTGAAGAATGCTTAACTGGATATTTAAGCACTTGCAGTATGAAAGGTTGATTTTAAGGAGCAAGGTTTCACAGACCTTTTAAAAACCAGAAATATATGAAGCTACAAATCTTTCTACTGCAAATTAATTCCAAACAGGCACAAATAGTTCTCTAAGCCTTAGAGCTGAAAATAATTTGCAGAACATAGTTTCCAGGGTATAGAAACACAGAATATAGAATTTGCAGGATATAGACATTCTGGAAGTGAAGATTCACCAGATTTTCAGTCAACCTTGGCTTGTATTTCAGTGAGTGAGACTTTTCAAAATGGAAAAGAGGCAAGTTTTCTCTGGAAGTATGTTCAAGTTGAGATAGTTCAAATATTGTGTAAGTGTTTGATCAAACATGATATGCTTACTAGCTTGAAAAAAACATTTAGACAGCTGATAAATATTGCCCACTTCTGACCTTTTTGTCTTCTCTTAATGTTTTACTCACATAGATACAAAGTACCTTCTCAGAAACTGTAAGATTTCTGTCTGGTACAAACATTAACTGTGGGGAAGAAATGGGCAGTGAGTCCCTATGTGTGAAGATTTAAATGGAAACAGATGTTTAACAACATTTGCAGCATTAAAGCTTTCATGATGTCTTCTTCTCTGCATGTTGCTGTTTTATTGACAATGTGCTGCTCTTAAAAAAAAAAATAATTATCAGAGGTTTTAATATCAGATGTAGTAATTTTGCATCTTACAGACGGTACCCACCCAAGGCCTGCTAAAATTCAGTGGGATTTGCTTCTGAATTATTTAAGGACATATATTCTCAGTCACAGTCACATTTAAAAATAGTAATGAAATTGAATTAATGATCTATAGAATCATGAATTTCCAACTCAGATCTTAAAAGCATTTTCACATACTTTTATATTTAGGAGGAGGGAGCCGTATTTTACCCTATAACACTTGTACGAGAATATTTAAGTGCTATGAAGGATTGTGTGTGTCTTTCACTCGTAAAAAATTTCACTTTACTGATTGCAGGATTGTAAAGCATTTTCTGTTGATCAGAACAAAAAAATATGGCATGTTGCTGACATTTTCTGAGACACTCCTTTGGATGGAATGTGACATAAGTGATATTCTGGATTATTATCTGGGATTCTGAGAAGTTTTTGCACTGCTTTATTTCAGTCTCTTTTATTACAAAGTTGTTCAAACTCTAATCAATCCTACAAGTTCACACCCAAGAAAGTTTTGTCAAAACTCAAAAGTTTTCCAAAATGGACTCTTGTTGTGTTCTCTTAAAAAACCCTAGGAACATAAAGATTAAAATCCCCACTAACCTACTGAGATATTCTGTCATACTTAATGAGGATAAATAATCATAGAATCATAGAATCATAGAATGGTTAGAGTTGGAAGGGACCTTAAAGATCATCTAGTTCCAACCCCTCTGCCATAGACAGGGAAACCCTCCACTACACCAGGTTGCTCAAAGCCTCACCCAACCTGGCCTTGAACACTTCCAGGGATGGGGCATGTACAACTTCTCTGGGCAACCTGTTCCAGTGCCTCACCACCCTCTGAGGGAAAAATTTCTTCCTTAGATCTAATCTAAATCTACCCTCTTTCAGTTTAAAGCCATTTTCCCTTGTCCTGTCACTACATGCCCTTGTAAAAAGTCCCTCTCCAGCTTTCCTGTAGGCCCCCTTTAAGTACTGGAAAGCTGCTATAAGATCACCCCAGAGCCTTCTTTTCCAGGCTGAACAGCCCCAACTCTCTCAGCCTGTCTTCATAGCAGAGGTGTTCCAGCCCTCGGATCATCTTCGTGGCCCTCCTCTGGACCCTCTCCAGCAGCTCCATGTTCTTCTTGTGCTGGGGACTCCAGAGCTGAACACAGTATTCCAGGTGAGGTCTCACGAGAGTTGAGTAGAGGGGCAGAATCACTTCCCTTGACCTGCTGGCCACACTTCTTTTGATACAGCCCAGGATACGGTTGGCTTTCTGGGCTGCCAGTGCACATTGTCAGCTCATGTTGAGCTTCTCATCCACCAGCACTCCCAAGTCCTTTTCCTCAGGGCTGCTCTCAATCCATTCTCTGCCCAGCCTGTACTTGTGTTTGGGATTGCCCTGACCCATGTGCAGGACCTTGCACTTGGCCTTGTTGAACTTCATGAGGTTCTCACAGGCCCACCTCTCCAGCCTGTCAAGGTCCCTCTGGATGGAATCCCTTCCCTCCAGTGTGTCCACAACACCACACAACTTGGTGTCATCTGCAAACTTGCTGAGGGTGCACTCGATCCCACTGTCCATGTCACCAACAAAGATGTTAAAAGGCACTGGTCCCAGTACTGACCCCTGAGGAACACCACTCGTCACTGGCCTCCACGTGGACACCGAACCATTGACCACAACTCTTTGAGTGCGACCATCCAGCCAATTCCTTATCCACCGAGTGGTCCATCCATCAAAACCATGTCTTTCCAGTTTAGAGACAAGGATATTGTGTGGGACAGTATCAAATGCTTTGGATAAGTCCAGGTAGGTGACGTCAGTTGCTCTTCCTGTATCCATCAATGCTGTGACCTCATCATAGAAGGCCACCAAATTAGTCAGGCAGGATTTGCCCTTTGTGAAGCCATGTTGGCTGTCACCAATCACCTCCTTATTTTCTATGTGCCTTAGCATAGTCACCAGGAGGATCTGCTCCATGATCTTGCCGGGCACAGAGGTGAGACTGACTGGCCTGTAGTTCCCTGGGTCTTCGTTTTTTCCCTTTTTAAAAATGGGAGCTATGTTTCCCCTTTTCCAGTCATTGGGAACTTCACCAGGTTGCCACGACTTCTGAAATATGATGGATAGTGGCTTAGCAACTTCATCTGCCAGTTCCCTCAGGACCCGCGGATGCACCTCATCCGGTCCCATGGACTTGTTCACCTTCAGGTTCTTTAGGTGGTCTCGAACCTCAAGAAAAAAATTTCAAACAAAATTTAAAAAAAAAAAAATCCTTTGGCTAAAGGAATACAGATGAGAACTTTGACTGTGGGCAAGTCTTTTGGGTGAGATTTAGACGTGTAAAGAAAAGGGCTGCTGGGTTGCTGAAGTCTGACTTTCTAGATAGCTCTTTTATCCAATAGGCAACCATGTAAAAGGAAAGTGATGCCCCCTCTTCCCTCCCCTTCTCTGGAAATTGTTTTACAAGGAAAAAGACAGATATGCCTATGCAAAAGACAGCCCATGTCAAAAAAGCAGTTTGATGATGTGGCCTGCAATCTCACACATATATTGAACTCAGAGCATCAGGTGCCTAGGATATCCAAAACATTTCAGAGAAAGGCCTTATTTTACGTGTTCTTGTGAAGACTTCACATCTGCTCCAAAGCATGTGTAGGCAGATGGTTGTGAAGTTTGACTGCAAGGTTTAGCTGTGGAAACTTAAGGAGAGTGTCAATCCTACCCAGCTACAGAAGTTTACAGTATAAACATGTACATCTCAACTGCTCACTCTGTCTCATTTCTCATGACAGATTCTTCAACAGATTATGCCTAATACTCACTTGATTGGTTAACAGGGAAGACTTTTTACACCAAAGTACATGAAATCAGTCCTTCAGGTTATGATTTCTATTATCTAACTTTAGCTATCTAGAAAATACCTTCTAGGCTAACCCAGCCATCAAAACTGTCTATAAACCAACGAGGAGAGTTAGGTAACTCCAAATAATATTTTATTTCACCTGTCCTAGTCACTCTTCCAGTGACTGTTAGAAATGATCCCCCTCCACTGATACAGATGAACCCTATAAAATAAAAACTTTTACAGAAAATGAACTATATTATGAACTTCTGATACTAGATGAGATACTGAGTAAACAAGTAAATGCGTTTGAGCCTGATTTCACAGAATGTCAGAATAGTTGAGGTTGGAAGGGACCTCTAGAGATCATCTGGCCCAACTCCCACCCTGCTCAAGCAGAGTCACTTATATCAGGTTTCCCAGGACTATGTCCAAACAGCTTTTGAATATTTTCAAGGATGGAGATCTCAAGAGGTGTATTACATGTACTAGTTTCATTTTTAAATGGTAGTCGTAAAAAATACTAGATTTATTTGCTCTTTGGAGGATGGACTTGGACATCGTTCTGTATTTCGATCAACAATATTAACACATTTGTCTTCTAGGATGGACATACACCATTTGAATTGCTCTTAGGAACAAACACACTACCCTTGCTAGAAAAAAAACTGTCCAATAATGATGATGACTTGCTGCCGTTGACTGGACTAAATAAATAAAAAAAAGAGATAAAGGAGTTCATGATTTTGAAAATTTTTTCTTGCTTTTCTTCTCTGAAGAAATAATTATGAAATGTTCTTTGGGACAATTTGTCAAGAAAAGAATGTTCTTAAAAAAAAACCCTGTAGTTTAGTCTAATAGAAACAAAATATAAGAAGTAATAATGCTGACAGTGATATGGAGAATAACACTTAGTCGGGCATTGCAACACAGCAAATAGTTTAGCAAAATACTGAAGCTCTGTCACGAGCAAGAATCCTATAGATAAGTAGCAATCTAAAGCCATCTAAAGCCATCTAAAGCCATAAAGGTAACAGGAACTGTTAGCGGAACGCTATTGTCTGTGGGTAACGACCTTAGAAGGAGCAGGGAAGATAATGGGAACTGTTAACGACCATTCTATGATCCGGTGATGAGTCATGTGTGCCTTTGCATTATAAATTGGTTCTTGTTTTGCCATACGGTGTGCACGTTCGTGGTGGAGCGATCCCCCGTGCACCTACGCGTAATAAACATACCTACTTTACAACTTTCCCAGTTGTGGAGTCTATTTCCGCACGTCAGCAGTACGTTAATGTTATGATGCTGAGACGGACATCTGACGGCCTCTTTAAGCAGATGCTCTGGCAGAGATTAAAAGCATTGCACTTACTAACTGGTTAGGATTGAAGATCTCTGTGAATATCAGAATAATATGTAGTGTATTTTACATGCGAATAATCAAAATAGATTGATTAGACTTGTGTGCCACTTCTTCCCATTTGAATTAACTCGAAAGTATAGTTTTTTGATATAGTCGAATAAATGAACATAATTTACATAGCAGAATACAGTATTGCGATAATGTTTAACGTTAAATTTTTGACAAATTCTTTGGGTTTTGGAGACTGAACTTCCTCTCTTTTAAGTAGATTACAAAATACATTCTTTGAATTCACTGGAAATAAAAATTTGTGGTTTTTATTTAATATTTATATAGCAGTTTGAATCCATTGGGCCTTAATAGCTGGGCACTCACTTTCAGATTCTTCCTGATAAACAGAGGATTTAGCAAGTAAATTACTTACCATTCTGAAGTGGAAAAGTCCTATTCATGATTCAGATCAGCAGCTTGAACACTGGTCTATATTTTGCATATGAAAAGATATACACTAGATGTAGAATAGAGAGCTGGTCCAAGATCGCTGCTCCTTCATCATTAAAATGAAAGTTGAGACAACACTTCACTACCTATTGCTTTGTTGATCAGTTAGAGGAATTAATTCTTTCAGAAGAAGTTAAATACTTGCAAATGCAGGGAGACAGTGCCAGTTCAGAGTCCATATGTGATTAAGTCTCATCGTTACATGAAAGCTCAGCATTGCTTTCCCAGCAAGTACCTAGTTAAGGTACAGCTTGACGTTGTCAAAGCATACGGAAACAAAGCAGTAGAAGATCATAAAATAGCATTAAAAGTACATACTGTTGCAGTAGCCCACAGCACAGATTACAGTTAGTTTTCACTGAGCTGCTTCACAGACTTAATTATTAGCACATCAGTAGCAAAACTATTACTCAGTGTTAGAATAAAATGCCAATGGCTATTTTGTGTTGCTGGAAAAAATAGAGAGTGTAAGAAGAAAATGGGCAAATGTAGAGCAATACAAGTATATGTAAAAAAGGCTTTCCCAAATGTTCTGCCCTTGACCTTGGCTTTTTAATAACCCTCCCTTCCGTCAGCACATCAATTTTTAGTCCCATCACTGTCACCTATTTCATGTGAAGTTTCCTACAGAGTTGAGCAAATAGAATGATTTCAAACTCATTAATACAATACCATTTTACCTAGGAGAAGGACTAGTCTGCTATGGGATTGTGATTTTTGTTCAGTCTGCTTCTGCTGCTGTTAGTTCAAGTGTTGCTTCAGTCCTCACTTAGGTTCACAGAAACGGCTCTCCGTGCAGTCAGCCCAGCTTGCAGCTGCCAAGCCTGGAAGTGTGCATGTTTGACTTCAGTGTTTGTGTTCAGTCACATTAACAGATCACCCTCTTTATAGTGAAGATACAGGTTTTGTCACTTAATTGTTGATAGTAACTCCCACACTTCCCTCCCACCTCTCTTAACTGCCTTATCTTAATGCATTAGGAATCCACATCAAAGTTTCCACTAGGCAGCTTTCTGATCACATTTATGAAAAGGCAGGAAAGATACTTGGACAAACTAATAGCTGATATGAATAGATAGATTTCAGCATCTTTAGGCCCATTTGAAGAGATTGTTTTAAACAGAGTGGCTGAATTCTGAACAGTACAGCAGTCTATGTACTTTTTTTTTTCTGTCTCATTTACAGTGAGGCAAACTTGAGCAGCTTGTTATTAGTTGAGATTCAGGCTAGCCTAAGGCTGAGAGGGAAAGGTTATAGCCATCAGCAGCAGTTCTCCTTGCTCTCTTATAGAACACATTAAAATACGTTCTGTAACTGCAATGTAGTTGTGTATTTTGTTTTGGTTTAGCAACAGCATCTGATGTGAAGCTATGAGAATTTGAAGATGGATGGCTGTAGTTGTGAACTTTTTATTCCATTTTGATATTACAAACTGATGGCATTTTTACTATAGATGTTTTAAAAGACCCACATAGGTCAATATCATATCTCACATGGAGGCAAACATATGACAAGTTAAATGTTAAAAGGCTTTAAAAAGAGAAGTATATTCAATACTGAGTGGATAGCACATTGCATTACATTTTTTTCCTCCATAAAATTCAGCTAAAACAGAAAATTAAAGTCATTATGGCCCATTAGTTATTGATTTGTGAAGAGTTATGTAGTTGAGGTGGGCTGTTATTTCGAACTCATTCTTCTGTCCTATTGGACCCTAAAAGGTAAATTTGATAGGGATCTTTGAATACTTGATACTACACAAGAAGATCACAGACTTAGAGTGGGTTCTATGCAGTTTTAGATGCCTACTCTTTCAAACTCAGGACCAACGCTTGTGATGTTCTTTACAGAGAACACATACTTTCAATGCATGAACTTTGATTTCTTTCTATCTGACAGGAATAATTACTGAAAATACAACTGCCAAGAAAGTATGTTACATAGCTACTCCGGTTCATCTCTCAGAAAGAGAGACATTCTTACAAAAGAAAGTTCTTGGCTACATTTGTATTTTTTCTACTCAAATATCTGCAAATCAATTTAAAAGCATCTGTAACCTTTTGCTTTGATCAATTATCCTTACTCCAAAATTCAGAGGATTAAAATGTGTAGTATTATTCAGAATAGACATCAGTATTATCATCTGGAAAAAGAACAGAGCATGAAACTGGTTAATACAAGACAGCTAAGTTAATGAAAACAGAGTTGCTGTCAATACTTGTTCTCCTGAGAAACTCACAACCCCAGGCCACCAGAGCAGAATATAGCCTCACATTACAGAGTTTAGTCATGTGGACTGTAACTCTATTGAGATATTATATAGGACATAGAGGCACGTGGAAAGCTGACATTTTTTGCTCTTAAAGAAAAAAGACATTTTTTCCCTTAAAGGAAAAGACCTCAGCTGCTTAGCATTGGAGAGATCAAACTGGTTACAGAACAAGAGATTTCAGCATGTGGGACCCAGAGTTGCTCAGGGGCTCAACAAAAAGACCCACAACTTTGACGACAAAACTCCGTTGTCTAGAAAATGCATTGAAATTCTCCGAAGGAGAGAAATGACAATATGACAAATATTAATTCAATTATTCTGTAAAGACTGGAATATTATCTCTGGTATTTTTGGAGTGGGAATCAAGACTGGAATGTCAATAATTGAGTACACTTCAAGAAAGCCCATCATATTGCTGAAATTGCCAGCCTTGCGTAAATGCTTTGCATAGTTTTATTGACTAGGAAAATGCAATTTGGCTCTTTACAATCAATATGAACTATGTATTTTAGATTCATAAAGGAAGAGAGAGAAATATGTTTTAATTCAAAAAAAATTAAAAGTAAACCTGATTTTCAAATATAGGTTTGCAAGTTTCAGAGGATAAGCGACCAAAATGAAAGTTAGAAACACCCTTTGTAGAGTTGCTCCTATTGCTGTGGGGAAGGGTTGAGCCTGTGCCTCCCTGTAGCCAGGGTGCAGGTCTGGCAGACTTTCTGGCCAGCTGGCAGCTTGCTTGGTGTGATCTCACTGTAGATGCCATCTTTGCCCTTTGGGGCCAGAGCTGCCCTTTAACTCAGGGAGTGGATGGCATGGCAGGGATGGAGTCCCTTTGGTCATGGCTTTCCATACTCAGCCAAATGTGCCTAGAGTGCCAGCGTTGGTGCCCCCTGCATCCCCAGCTTCTGTCAAGTGTCCTGGCCCTGTTGCAGCCCAGATTTTTACAGATTCAGACTCTTTAAAGGATACAGACTGCTGTACTCCTTGTGACAGCAGTATTGTGACCACAGCTCATTATTGGTGAATCTACAATTTTTTTCTCTGGAGGGAAGCTCAACATAAAATTTTACAGCAGGTACCTTGTATTCGTATTTGTGTGTATTATGCAACAGAAGTTTAATAGAATAATATACAAAACAAGAACAGTATGAGTTTTTCATCCTCAAGGCAATAGCAACAAGATAAGAATATTTAAAATCATAGACTCATAGAATTGTTTAGGTTGGAAGAGATCTTGAAGATCATCGAGTCTAATTGTGAATGTAACACTGCCAAGTCCACCACTAAACCATGTCCTTAAGCACTGCATCTGCACATCTTTTAAATACCTCCAGGGACGGTGACTCAACCGCTTCCCTGGGCAGCATGTTCTAGTGCTTAATTACCCTTTTGGTCAAGAAATCTTTCCTAATATTCAGTTTAAACCTCCCCTGGACAACTTGAGGCTGTTTCCGCTTGTCTTGTCGCTTGTTACTTGGGAGAAGAGACTGACACCCAACTACCTTTCAGGTAGTTGTAGAGAATGATAGGGTGTCCCCTGAGCCTCCTTTTCTTCAGGCTAAACAACCTCAGTTCCCTCAGTCGCTGTTCATAAGACTTGTGCTCTAGACCATTCTCCAGCTTTGTTTCCCTTCTTTGGACACACTCCACCACCTCAATGTCTTTCCCGTAGTGAGGGACCCAAAAATGAACACAGCATTTAAGGTGCAGCCTCACCAGTGCTGAGTACAGGGACATGATCATTTCCCTAGTCCTGCTGGCCACGCTGTTTCTGATACAAGCCAAGATGCTCTTGACCTTCTTGGCCACCTGGGCAAACTGCTGGCTCATATTCAGTCGCCTGTTAATCAACACCCTCAGGTTCTTTTACACCGACAACTTCCCAGACACTCTTCCTCAAGCCTGTAGTATTAAATGGGGTTGTTGTGACCGAAGTGCAGGACCTGGCACTTAGCCTTGTTGAACCTCATGCAATTAGCCTTGGCCCATCAATCCAGCCTGTCCAGATGCCTCTGTAGAGCCTTCTTACCCTCAAGCAGATCCACACTCCTGCCCAACTTGGTGTCACCTGCAAGCTTACTGAGGGTGCACTCGATCCCCTCACCCAGATCGTTGATAAAGACATTAAACAGAACTTGCCCCAATACTGAGCCCCAATACACACACCACTTGTGACCAGCCACCAACTGGATTTAACTCCATTCAACAAAACTTTTTGGGCCCGGTCATCCAGCCAGATTTTTACTCAGTCAAGAGTACACCCTCAAAGCCATGAGCAGCCAGTTTCTCCAGGAGAATGCCGTGGGAAACAGTGTCTAGGTAGACAACATCCACAGCCTTCCCCTCATCCACTAAGCAAGTTACCCTGTCATAGAAGGTGATCAGGTTAGTCAAGCAGGACCTGCCTTTCATGATCTCATGCTGACTGGGCACGATTGCCTGGTTGTCCTGTATGTGCCACTTGATTGCACCCAAGATGATCTGGTCCATAACCTTCCTCAGTACTGAGCTCAGAGTGACAGGCCTGTAGTCCCTTGGATCCTCATTCCAGCCCTTCTTGTAGATGGATGTCGTATTTGCGAACCTCCAGTCAACAAGGACCTACCCGGTTAGTCAGGACTGCTGATAAATGATGGGAAGTGGCTTGGTGAGCACTGCCACCAGCTCCCTCAGTACCCTTGGGCAGATCCCATCTGGGCCCATAGGCTTGTGTGTGTCTAAGTGGTGTAGCAGGTAACTAACCATCTGCCCCTTGAATTATGGGGGCTTCAATCTCTTCCATGTCCCTGTCTTCCAGCTCAGGGGGCTGAGTATCCCGAGGACAACTGGTCTTATTATTGAAGACTGAGGCAGAGAGGGCACTAAATACCTCAGCCTTTTCCTCATCATTTGTCACTGTTACCCCCCACATCTGATAAAGGATGGAGATTCTCCTTAGCCCTCCTTTTGTTGCTAATTTATTTATAGAAACATTTTTTGGTGTCTGTTAAAGCAGTAGCCAGATTAAGTTCTAGTTGAGCCTTGGCCCTTCTAATTTTCTCCCTGCAAAACCTCATGACATCCTTGTAGTCCTTGCGAGTTGCCTGCCCCTCCTTCCAAAGGTCATAAATTCTCTATTTTTTCTTGAGTTCCAACCAAAGCTCTCTCTCCAGCCAGGACCTTTTTTCCGCTCTGGGTCGTCTTTCGGCACATTGGGATGGCTTGCTCCTGAGCCTTTAAGATTTCCTTTTTGAAGAATGTCCATCTTTCCTGAACCCCTTTGTCCGATGTCCCCAAGGGACATTGTCAACCAGGCTCCTAAACAGACCAAAGTCTGCCTTCTGGAAGTCCAAGGTAGCAGTTTTGCTGACTGCCCCCCACCCCCCTACCCCCCGCTCCCCTTACTTCTCTAAGAATCAAAAACTGTCATTTTCTGATCACTATGCCCAAGATGGCCTCCAAACATCACATCACCCACAAGTCCTTCTCTGTTTGCAAACAAGAGGTCCAGCAGGGCACCTTCCCTAGTTGGCTCATTCACCAGCTGTCAGGAAGTTATCTTCCACACACTCCAGGAACCTCTCAGACTGTTTACTCTGCTGTATTTTATTTCCAGCAGACATCTGGTAAGTTGAAGTCACCCATGAGAACAAGGGCTAGTGATTATGAGTTTTCTCCCAGCTGCATATAGAATATTTTGTCTGCCTCTTCATCCTTGTTGGGTGATCTATAACTTCAACTTCATTTAGCTGCTATTAATTAGAAAACAAACAAACAAAAAAACCCCCAGCCGTTATTTTGTGAAGGATCTTGTAACAGTCTCCTGCAGACCTTGTTTCGTGCTCAGTCTGAGTGTGAAATGACACCACGTCATTTTTCCACAAGTTTAGGAAGACCCAGCAAAATCCTTACTGAGGGCTACTATGCAGGTGCATGCATGCACAACAACCTTATAAAGAATTTAAAAGTTGGTTTAAAATACAGGAATCATATTCATTGCATAATGTTTCTTTATTATACACCACTTTAATTGCATTATGTGCACCACACGTCACTGAACTCAGAATCACAAAGGAAGATTAAGGGAGTTCCAGTGTGGATGGGCTCCACACTCCAGAACAGAAGTTGCCTCTGCCATGAGGACAGGTGACTGTGTTCACATACTAAAACAAAGGAAACTCTGCAGGGGAATTCTTTGTTATGAGGGTGGTGAGACACTGGAACAGGTTGCCCAGAAAAGCTGTGGATGTCCCATTCCTGAAAGTGTTCATGGTCAGGTTGGACAGGGATTTGAGCAACCTGATCTAGTGAAAGATGACCCTGCCCATGGCAAGGAGGTTGGAACTAGAAGATCTTTAAAGGTCCCTTCCAACCTAAACATACTATGATTCTATTCTGTTCTGTTCTGTTCTATTCTATTCTATTCTATTCTATTCTATTCTATTCTAATGACATTGTCACTAAAAGCAGTTTATGCTAGTGATAAGCCTATATTTTCATTTAATAAGCTGCTCTATGTAGTTGGTTATCTGATCATTTGAGCCTATCCATTTTTGAATTTAATAACAGGTTTGCCTACAATATGACCATTGCTATGTTTCATTTTTAGTTACAGCAATATATCTTTCTCAATAATCGTTACTAAAAAAAAAAGGAAAAAGGAAAAAATAAAGACTACCCAGGGCTGTTTCATCAGATCATAACATATGTCACAAGCTATTAGACAACAATAAGTTCAGAGCCCTTTATCTCCATTTAGATACAGTAATACAAATATGCCCAACAGGTTTTTAGAGAAGTTTAAAAACTTAAGAAATATGAATAGAGGCAAAAAAATGTTGCAAAGTCAGACTTGCAGCCTTCTTACATGTCTTCCAATTAGCGGTGAAGAAATTAGGGAACATCTTCCCTTATGTATATCTACACAGGATCCTTTCAGGGGAAATGCCTACAAAGCTGACATCATACTTTCTTGCTGAATATGTAAAGATCCAAGAATTGGTCAGTGTAGAGGAGGGCCACAAAAATGATTGGAGAGATGGAACACATCTATGAAGATAGGCTGAGAGAGTTTGGATTGTTGAGAAGATTCTGGGGACACCTTATAGCAGCCTTTCAGCATTTAAAGGGGGCTTATAAGAAAGATAGGGACGGATTTTTTTAGTAGGGCCTGTAGCAATAGGACAAGGGATAATGGTTTTAAACTAAAAGAGGGTAGATTTAGACTAGATATAAGGAAGACACTTTCTACAACGAGGGTGGTGAAATACTGGAACAGGTGCCCAAAGGGCTCGTAGATGCCCCATCCCTGGAAACATTCAAGGTCAGGTTGGACGGGGCTCTGAGCAACCTGATCTAGTTGAAGATGTCCCTGCTTATTGCAGAGGGATTGGACTAGATGAACTTTAAGGGTCTCTTCTGACCCAAACCATTCTGTGATTCTGTATAAAAAAATTAAGACTGTCAGAAATAGTTCACTTAATCAGACATTTACTCTGTTGAACAACATTTGTGTGAGGATTCTGCTCTTAACACAGTCTTCATTTTTCATACAGTTTTGAATGTGGGTCTTGAAACATCATATTAACAGTGACGACAGGTTCCTTGTTCAGGAAACTTGTGAAAGGAAAACACTGGTAAACAGGTTGAATGGTGTAGACAGGAAAACACGAATGTTGACATTTTCAAGTGTTCAGTGCTACACAAATCTTTATTTAATCAAGGGGAAGAATAAAAAACAAGTATGATCAGTGGATTTCCCTGCTGCTTGTAACAAAACTAATAAATGCACCATTAAAAACTAAAAGATGAGTATTTATTTATATTGTTTTTTGGTGTTAATGCTCCAAAAGCTTTAAGCTCAACAAACTCCAGGTTCTTTATCTGTCTATCATAGAAATAAACCTAGCACAGAGATGTAACAGCTGTGTTGGTGTAGGCCTGGCATGCTTTCTCTCTGTCACAGCATTCTTGTCTCCCTTCCTGCATACCCAGAATTATATGCCAGATCATGCTTCAGTATAAAAGAAAATAAAATATTAATAAACTTTATAACTTACACAATTGTAAAGTTTAGATAAATTTAATTCAAACAGTCAGAAACTTTTACTATCTAAAAGAAGTGTCTGAAGTACCAGTAAGTCCTCTAGGAGTTTTGATTGGGCATTCAATGTACATAGAAGTTACAACAATATTTGTAGTTATCAATTCTTTTCAAAGACAAAGTTCAAGTGATCAAGTCACCAACCTCATTCAGCTCTTGATTAAAATCACACCAAATCAACAGATCAAGGACCATGAAATGGAACCAGTTTAACAATGTCAGCACAACCTGTTTTTGTATCACTTTTATTCACAACTGATAGAGCATTCCCTTGTGTTGCTTTAAACCTTGTTCTTCTTTCTGTTTCTCCTAAAGACATTCCAAAACTTGGAAGAACTTCATAGACCTTATCAAAACTTCTCATTATTCCACTCTGTAGAGACATTTTTAATAAGACTATATGCTTTTTGTATTCCAACCAGTGGTGAAACTGTTCAACCATTAAGGAGTTCACAGTAGAACTTAACATGAACATCCGCAGCCCAGAAGGTGTATTCCAGTTGATATTTCTACAATTCAGTGTAAATATAGTGAAGACTTTTATACTTACAAGTCAATAACTAGTATTCCTAGTCTCACTTCCATACATTTTTTCCTTCGTGTCTCAATATTCTCCTAGCATCTTTTCCCACACTTTATTCTTTTCCAGGGAATTAATTAGAATGATGGGGACAAGGAACCTGTTTTAGTAAATATGAAAATTGAGCTTTGAGTAGGTTTTTTTTGATGAAAATTAATTAGAATTTCTTCATTTAGGATCAGCAAAATGTGTTGTAAATGGATTTCTGCTATAAGTTGCATTTTTTTCTGTTTTAGGACATGATTAGGAAACACCCCTTTTTACTTCACCATGCTCCATTGTGTCTACATCATTCTAATGATTTCTTTCCAAGAAGCTTACTACACTTATGTGGAGTCTATTAAAGAAGTCTATTAAAGAAGTAAAAGAAAAACAGGAGGGAGATAACATTCCAGTCTTCTAGCATGTTTGGTTGAGCAATACATGAACTTGCACGATGAATGGAGCTACACTGTGTGAGGAAATTCCATGTGCTGTGGCAGAAGAACTGAGGCACTCCTGGATTCCTGTGTACCTGATTTCCTTGAGATAAGATGGGCTGGGATTAGTCACACCCCTTATTCAAAATATTTAATAATATTGAGATATCATGATGATTTTATGATACTTCCTGGAAAAAGAGTCCTGTAATGTTGTAGAAAGTTTAAAAGACATATGGGAAAGAAAAGCAGACTCGTATTTACTGGTAAGAGCAGGGCTGTATTTTATAAACTGAGGAGATCCGGTTGTCCTTGTATGAAATACCACTTTTAGAGTGACTACTGTCCTTTTCACATAATTAAAGTGAAGACCCTATAAATGACCTCAAAGAAATATCTGAAAACAATAGATATGACTCAATCAACCCTTATTTCAGCTCAAATACTTTCTGCTTTGAAGACTTACGAATAGCTGTATATAGAAGTATTAGAGACATTAGAAGTATGCAAGGAACAATAGGCAAGATATTTATTTGATTCAGTATCATACAAATAGCTTGTGAATGAGAAAGAAAGGGCAGTGTTTTGCACTTGAATATTCAGGAATGTAAGATTGATTGCAATCTCAGGATTGTGAAATGTAATATTCCCTCCCTTGCTTTTGTACTGACAGTGGAACTTCATTAGGAGTGATTGCGGTCCAAAAATAAGGATAATTTCAAGAGAAGCAGGAAGAAACTCAGGCTGAAATTCCAAAACCTGCATGTTAAATTACAAAGTCAGTGTGGGTATGGAGAAGTGGTATATTTTTAGACTGCTGGTTCCATTCTATTGACTTTATTTTCTTTGTAAATCAAATAGGGAATAACATCACTGTATAACAAATCAGTTCCAGAAAAGAGAGTCAAGAAAACAATACACAAGAAAGCTTCTCTCACAGCAGGGACTGCATTTGCTGCTGCTGTACTTTAGCTCCTTTGACTAAAGGGTTAGCAGGCTCTTGTTATTTTTCTGCTGCTGTTACTGTTTCTCAAATTAAGCTGACAGCTTAGTTTCCACAGTCTATGTCTTTTCATGCTGAGAAGCTCAGTAAAATTGTCCAAAAATTGTACTTCCTAGGCAAAGAGTCGAAAGTTATCTGTAAGTATTGGATCTTAAAACCATGAACAAAATGGAATGTCAACTGTATTTCCACACCTCAGAAAAGTTACTGAAATTCACCCCAGGAAGACGACCACAGAAGAGCCTAAAAAAGCCTGTGACAAATAATTTTTACAATTTAACGGTCTTTAATAACAAAGCAACACTTCTCGCAGGAAGAAAAAAATGACCTTAAAGCACTTTAACGAACTGTTCTCTGCTTTCCGTTTGAAACCCTGCTCTGTGGCTTGGAGATCCTTAACAGAAGGGCGAAGTACATTATTTTGTGCCATTTCTACTATCCAGTGTGTGAAAGAATTAATCTAAGAACTGTATTACCATCAGCTTTGATCTACAACTCTCATTTTCAAAGAGGAACTCTCTTTCTTTGACATTTCCATAGTAGGTGTACAGTACTCAGAGTACCACATAAATCAGCAGCCTGTAAATAGCTCATAGACACTTTTCAAAATTTGACAACTATTAGGCAGCTTAATATAATGTACAATATGCTGACATGGTGATTGTCATTCTCACCCTTGCTGTTCCCATTTGCCTCTTAACTCATACTCAAGACTGCAAACATGATCAGGAAGCAACCAGCATTGATTATGTAGTTATGCAGTGTCTGGCACACTCTGTATTGTATGATTGTGACAGATGATGACATCAAGTGATTTCTCCTCCACATGGATTATGAGGTAATGAATTCTCAAATGTTGGTCTTTCATAAAACCCCTAGAGGTGCTGTCTTAAGATCTTCATCATATTCTAGATAGCATGTATGGTAGGTGCTGCACTAAGACTTGCTGAATGGCTGCTTGATGGCAACCACAATGTTGCTTTAAACAAGCAATCTTTCTTACTTGACTGTTCTTTCAGATGTCTGATGAACAAGCAAGGAATACTGCTACAGTCTTCTAAAGCATTTGTTATATTCTCTCCTGTCACATAGCTAATTCAAATTGACTTCAGTCTTGCTTGGGCAACCTTTGCTGCACAGAAACTAACATTAATTTCTCAATATTTTGAATCATAAGTGCAATCTGAGAAATAACCCTGATGTAGTCCAATGATTGAAGCTGTGCTGACATTGGCCCTCTACTTCCCTCTTCTGTTTAAATACAGGAATCTCAGTTTTCTGAGTTTCATGTGGATTGTTTTCCCTTTTTCCAATGGGTTTAGTCTTTCAATGAACAGATCATTTGCAGAATGCTGTGTAAATGTCTTATTTACCTTCAGAGGTGGCATTGAATAAAATGTGATTCATAACATATTTCAGGCAGATGTGTTGCATTACAGTGTTACTTTTTAGTGGAATAAGAATTTCAAGATGAGACAATTAATTATGAGCTGAAAGGAAGTATTCCCCTTAGCAGATAACTTATGAAGCCATGATTTTGCTTTACTCTGCATTGCTGAAAAAGAAGCATAAAAATATGGGCTCAAATTTCTGTCATGGACATTCAAATATGGCATAAGGTTCTCCTTAGTTCTATGCTGTATTAATTTAGGCTCGCATTTCAACTGAAGCTTATCTCTTCGTATATCCATAGTAATTATGGAAGGATAGACACTTCAGCTTGACTCCAGAATAAGCCAGCTGGTTCCTGGTGTTTTCAGACCTGCAGTTGATTCCCTGATTTAGGGAATCATTGCAACTTCTGCGCCCTCTGTCTTTTTCTGCTGTTTTTCTCCCAGAATTGTTCCTCTCCATATAGCCACACCCTAGACTGAACAGACAGGCAGATAATTGTTCCCCCCCTGCCCCATCCAAAAAAGAAGCAGCGGCCTCCTGTGGAAAAAGATAAATCTATATATTCAGTTATAGCAAAATAAAATCCAAAGATGCAATCAGAGTAAGTTTATAACTTGATGTTATGTGACAAGTGATAGTTTCACTACTTGTGAATATAATGTCAGGTCAGATGATGACGTAAGATTGCAGAGTGAAGGTAATGAGTTATTAATAATATTTATATTGTAGCTTCTTTGCTTCATATTAATTCTACTTCTTACTATGAAGTCCAACCATTTTTATTTCTTGTAGTAGAAATTACATAAAAGTCGAACTATATTGTTGAAATAGATTTCGAACTTGCTAAACTAATAATTTTAATAAATATACTAGAAATGTTCACAAAATCATTTATTGCCACTTGAAAGATTTAGATATTATTAAATCAATGATTTTCAATGGAAAAATTGAAAAATCTTTGTATGAAGTATTTTAATCAGCTGCATTACAGAAATTGTGCCAAAGTATATAAACTGATTCCCTGTAAATTTTGGTACATGTTCTTAGTGATCAAAACATGTTATAATTGTTGTCCACTTTTGCTACAGATTACCAGCTGAACTCCAGTACTATTAAGAATGTTCAGCTATTTTTATCATCTTTAGGATTAATTAGTTATCCAGAACTATGACAGTGGTTTCATTCCTTACTTGCTTAGTGTACAGCCTGGAGGGCATGGAGAAAAGGTAAGAATATGGCGTTTGCAAGTAACAGCTCCCAAGAAAATTCTCCTGCACTTCTGTGGCATTTTGCAGTTCAGACACTCCAAAGCTAGAAATGGATCCCTTCCACTTCTTAGTCCTTAAAATTATTTTTTTCTTCCATGGATGCAACCTTTGGCTTTTTGACTCTTGTAAACTTTTAGCATCCTCAGTTGCTTGTGGCAACTTAATTACGTGTTGTGTGAAAAAACACTTCCTTTCATTTGTTTGGAGTGTCACCCTGTAATTTCCTTCAAAGATCCCTAGTGCACTCTTTATGTAAATATCATATACCTTATTAAGTTGGTGGTGAGCAATACACTGACAATGTAATGGGAATTAAGACATTTCCCTGGTTACATATGAAATCAAAACTAACCCAGCTTGTCAAAGTAAGTGACTCCCAGGCTATTAATTGAGATCTGTAAAAACAAATTAGTACCTGCATTTCGAACTAAAAGTTCTGTTTCAGACCTGCTTAAATGGACTTGAAATTCACTTTGATAATCAATGAAGTGATGCCTCTGAAAAGTCTCATCAGTGAAGAAAGAGGCTAAATAGGCAGAGACTAACAAGAAGAGTCCAAACAAGACCATGGTGTCAACATCTTTTGATGTTGCAGACCAGGACTAGGAGGATGTGCTAGTCCCTGCTCATCAAATGTTAAAATCTCTTCCTGCTTCAGAAAACTTAATGGAAATGAAAAATTCAAATGCAAGCACCTAGAATTTATGGAGCAGGGAAAAGATCAGGGAACTCATTTCTTTGGAGGAACAAAGAGTGATCTGTGAGAAGATAATACAAGAAGACAAATTCCTCATAAATCATTTTGTCCATTTTTGTCTATAATATATAGATAGCCTAGCAACTAGCAGCAGTATTAACTTTAAGGGGCTGAGACAATATCTTTCCAGACTTCGTATATCAGTCATGCCTGTTAAGTAAATGCAATAAAGTCACTAATTTAGAAATTCCATCTTTTTAATCTCTTACCTTATTTTGCACTTTGGTGCATTTTTTCCCTCTCCCATTTTTTCCAGGCTGTATATGGTTCATTACCATTTTTTTCATTGTTTCCTTTTCATTTTCCCTTCTTCATGCTTTTTTTTCCGTTGTCCCTTTCAGCATTCGTCTGAGTCCTACTTAAATTTCTTCAGGACCTTTCGTTCTCTTTACCTCTTTTTTTCCCTAGCTAGTTGCTGTTATCAGATTCATCTCTCTCTCTAACAATTAACATATGTATAGTGCTTTACAATAGTGAAAATATCCACCTTCTTGCCTGGAAGAGTGGAAA
The DNA here is from genome assembly GCF_009769465.1 of Tauraco erythrolophus. Classification (NCBI taxonomy): domain Eukaryota; kingdom Metazoa; phylum Chordata; class Aves; order Musophagiformes; family Musophagidae; genus Tauraco; species Tauraco erythrolophus. Next base: position 40,017,702 of record NC_141470.1, read on the forward strand.
AATTCAATCAATCTACAGAAATAACAGGGGTCAGAACTGCAGGCACCAGAGATTCGTGTTGCCAATCCAGCATTACTGATTTTTTTTTTCTATGTCGGCAGAGAGGTCTCTCTTTGTAGCCAGAGATATTAACAGCTTTTGAGAACAGGAGTAGGCTGGTATGCAGACAGCTGTCTAAAAGCTGAGAGGAGGCTTGTCCTAAGTCCTGTCAATGGCAACTGAGGCACCCAGTGTAATTCATTGTCCTGGATTTTCCTCGTATTTTGAAGAAACCAGCAACACAGCAACCTGATACAGGCGACTACAGAAATTCAAGACCTATGAAAAGTCTCTGAATTTTGAAAAAATTTCGTGGTGATCGGTGTGTTAGACCTACAGTCAGTTTTCATTAACAAGGGCATTGCAAAGGTAAAGAAAACTTACTGGGTACCTCAAGAAAAGAAAATAAAATGATGTTGAGAATCTGTAGTCCTCTGTTTCCTAAAGAAACATTTTACTTATCTATAGCAATTCCTGAATCAAAGTAAACTTCTTTAATGCTCTAATACCTGGTGAAAGGAGTTTGGCGCTTTCCCTAAAAATACTCAGTACAGCAATAGGGAAAGTATTTAGGCAAATACAATCCATTTTATTAAAATTAAAGATGAAAATATTCAGTAAAAGGCATATTTTGGGCGGTATGAGTTTAAAGTGTTTATACTGTAATTTGTTTGTACTACAGTGTAGCTATATACATCAGTAACGTCCAGTATCTCTGGCCCAGGGAGATGCTAGAAAATTCTGTTAAAGAAGTTCGATGTTTTCTGAAAAAGTCTTGGGGTTCAGATTTTTATCCTAATCTCTTTTTGTATTAAACAGAGGAAAATGTACTTTAGCATAATATGGGTAACACCTTTGATGGGGAGTAGAAAACTAAATTAAAGGTGGAAGTTTACACCATAAGTATCTACATTTGGTCAAATGAGTCTTACACAAAATGTCTACATCGCTGGGAAGCAGTAGTCCTTCCTTTGTATTTGTCATCATATAATCTTAATGTCATTTTATTGTCAGTCTTTAAGTGTTATCAGTGCAACACTTCACTGTCAACTTAACATTGATTAGCCTGAAAAAAAATTCACTTTGCTATTCCCAAATATTTTGTGAATGTGTTGAACTACACAGAAGACCCTATTCCTTTGAACTCCCAAGGCAGTTGGGACAGAGTACAAGAACTTAAACATAACTTCCACAGCTGACATAACTGAAATTGGTAGGGCAGCTTGCTGTCTGAGGACTTTGGTCACAAGGATAGTCTTTCAGGTCTTGAAGGATCTATACTACCTCATTACACAAGGGTATCTATATTTAAAAAGAATAAGTCTTTCCCTACAGTCAGTGCTTAAATGAATAATAAATGTCACGTTCATCTTCACAAACTGGTTCCTCAGATGTAACATTAAGAAACAGTCCTTGAAGTATACCTTTGGGGAAGTCTAGCTGAGTTTCTATTCATACATAGGTAGCTATTAATAATGCACATGCTGCTGTGTATTATTCAACACTTTATAAATGGCATTGGAGCTTTTAGATTACTTTGCAATTATGAAGGATAGTAATAAAACTTTGTCTTTCACTCAGGAACTTCTCATATAGAATGTTTCCTTTTTAATTTAGGTTAGATCAACTAACTTTTAAATTTCAACAAATGTGACTATAACTGGCAGTTTCAATTAAAGTATTAATGAAAAGGATACCCGATGCATGAGAAAATAAAGATGCCTTATCTGCATTTGGACTAGTGTCTGAATTTAGTGGTGAAACAGCAAAACTGTCTTTATGTGCTTCACAACGCATAAGACTCAAACATACAGGAATCCTGTAACACCTTTACAAATCTTGTATGGGGCCTCAACATAAGCACATGCTGACTGGTCTGTAGAATTACAGTGGGATAAGCTGGAACAGAATTTGATTTCAGTGGATTCAGTGCTAATAAGATGAGTTAAAGGTGAAAGAACTGCAGCAGTGACTTCAAGAAAAATGCCACCTATGCTGCATCACGTCGTCTCATTCTACATTGCTATATAAGCACCAAGACTTTCATTTACCCCTTCATGGTTCCATGTGAAGACTACGTAATTGGGCCTTATCTGACTGAAGTGGAGTTCCCGTCTCGTGAAGATGTTATAAAAGAGATAAAAAGTGAAAATCAGCTTTTGCTTGAAACAATAGCTAAATGTTTAGGAATCTATCACAAATAAGTGCCACAAATCACTATGTCCCAGCCTTACTCTATCTAATCTAGTTTCTGTCAATTTTATCCAATGCATGCAGGTTTTTTGTACGTAAGAGGTTCAAGCACAGCTCAAACACTTAAATAACATCGATCAAATGAAGAATTACCTTGACGTACTGTGCCACAAAATTATGATCTTTAAAGGAAAAATCTTTGAGAATACTGTTTTCTCCAAAATTCTTCTGCAGCGAGCCCACACAACCTAAGCAAAGGTGTGGCTTTCCTTTGTGGTTCATAGAGCTAGTCCCTTCAATACTGTCACTGGGCTAAGGCAAATATGTCACCTTCATGATATTTCTGCTGTATGACCGTATGGGAACATCACTGTCATGGTGTATTCTGCCTAAAACTTAGCTGCAAATAAGAGCTGAGGTGAGAGTTAGTTAAGCACAATAATTTTAGCGTTCCCTACTACAGTGAATTTCACTGTTAGTGAAGAAGAAAAGCAATATGCATTATCACTAGAAGTCTTTAAAGACTATTTTTAATATATAAATTGCATATTTTTTTTTAGCTCAAATTCTATATTACTAACTTATAAAGGCACGCAGAACTATAAACCATTATCAGATGTTCTACAGTTTCAAGATTTTCATGTCAGCATTTTCAGTATTCTCAGTGTTATTCAAGTTTCCAATCAGGGTGTATGAAACAGTGTAATTAATTATTATTCCTTTGTATCTACTTAAAGAGGTTACAAAAATGACAGGAAATCCTGGAATCCACTGTAGATTTAGAAAAGAGTCTACTATTCTATTCCCACCTACAGAAATATTGTGTTTAATTCATACAAGAACACATCAAGTGTAAGGTCTCAAGGAATGAATAAGCTAACATCATCATGTGGTTAAAACAAGGTCTGTAATATACTGTGGAGTCTTTCAATTTAGTATTATGAAAAGATATTCCTAAGTGTATTCCAGATCACACATCAAGTCATTTTTTCATCATCATAGTAGACACAATACAAAAACTAGACTAGCCTAGTTGTAAAAGCCTTTGATGATCTCGAATATATTCAACTCTAACACAGACATATCACAGTTCAGCTATCATTCCTGATAGTACTGATAGTGATCTCCAAATAATCTTTATGTAAGATACTTCCACCTTTTCTATATTAATGCAAGCTATCAAGAACCTGAGTTGTTAAAAAGCTATGAAAACCTTGAAAAGCTCTTCTTAGGTTCAAATGCAACAAAGCATTTAAGCATACACTAAATTTGCTACACGCTCACGTGCTTTGGCAAGTAGTGGTGGAATTACATAATTAAAAATACCATATATTCTAAGTGTCTTGTTGAATTAGAAGGTTTATTTCAAATAGCTTTTTAAAATTTATTTTCTTTCTTTCTTTCTTTCTTTCTTTCTTTCTTTCTTTCTTTCTTTCTTTCTTTCTTTCTTTCTTTCTTTCTTTCTTTCTTTCTTCTTTCTTTCTTTCTTTCTTTCTTTCTTTCTTTCTTTCTTTCTTTCTTCTTTCTTTCTTTCTTTCTTTCCTTCTTTCCTTCTTTCTTTCTTAAATTACATCCAAAACTGCAGTCCTTTCATTTACTTTCTGGAATTTGTCACCATTATTAGAGTAAGCAGGTCAGAAATAAGTCCTTGAAGGTGATAATATTTTCAATATCAGCCCTAATTAAAATCAATCCAGTGATAATAACCGGTCAGCCTATGCAGATGTCTACTCTGTACCCTAATATTCAAAGGACTGCTGATTGTCCTGTTATTAAAATTCTAAATAATAAATTAATTGTATGCTCAGGTATTGAAAGGAAATCTGAGTTTTTATCAGGTCTTTTTTAGAGAATGCTTATTCTTTTGCAGTTTCTGGAGTAAATGTTTTTTTTTTTTTACAGTCTTGCATTCCAAATTGTCTAGTATCAACAATGCTATCAAAAAATACATCATTTGAGTTTACTCAAAAGTTTCTTACTCAAGAGTTTCTTACTCTTTGAATTAATTGCTCTGCCATGATATGCAAAGAACCCTATAATAATTGCTGTATCCGTTTTGTCTCAAATAAACATATTTGCATGTGATTTATTAGGTGGACAGGACTTCTATTTCTCAAAGCAAACCTTTTAGCTTTCTTTAGTTCTTTTTGTCTTTTCTGGTTTGGAAATTAAGGTTAGCCTGTCATTGTGTTCTTATATTTCTTGTTAAAAATTCAGTTCAGATGTCTAAAGAAAATAAATTAAGCATCAGTGATTAAGCATCACATCAGGGAGTCATTGCGGAAGGAAGTGGCTGGGGAGGAGGAAAATTGGGTGAAGTCATAGGATACAACTAGGAAAACATAAAGTAGAAGTAGCACACTGTAATCACTTCCATCTAGTGGCTTCATGACTATTTTCTGCATTGAGATAAATGCCGTAAGGGGATATACTTTCCAATTTGTGATGCACTGGCTAAGAGATTTTGTAAGTTTTCCTACAATATCTAAAAGCTGATGAGAACTAGCTTTGACTGATACTGGTGTTGGTAAGAAAATTAAACAGAATGGAATAACCCAAAATCTCAACACTGATATAAAAAAAAATGAGATGTCTTACGCTTCCCAGCAAGTCTGAGAACAATCTCTTCTTTGGTAATATAGCTTAGATATTGAAGCAATAAATTATCAGTGGGTATTTCATGAACACCAGCTCAATTTGTTTCGCTTGGCTTTCAATGTCTACTATTATTACAGTAAAGGTACCCCAGCAAGATGGGATATTTGAGCACGAGGTTACTTCAGGAAGAAGATTATCTCAGATATAATATCTCAAGGCTGACACTCAAAATATAAAGAAAGTGATATGTGCCATATGGTATAAAATACATTCTTTACTGAGACTGCAAATACATTTAAACATTTTTCTTCAGGTTTATGACTTCGCGGGCAAAAAAAGATGGTTTTGTAACAGTGAAATTGTGCATTAGAAATCCAATAAGGAGATTTTTC